>NC_077227.1:651905275-652580275 GCF_027887165.1 Monodelphis domestica | reverse complement strand
GAATGGTCTGAATTGGGTTGAGTAGTTTTGAAATTCACACTTCCCAGTCCTTTCCTTCCCCCTGACATCAATTATATGATATAGGTTGTACATACATTATTATAAAATATATATTTCCATGTTCATCCTGTTGTGAAAGAAGACACATATTGCTTACACTAGAGAAAATTTTATGGAGGAAATAAAATGAATAATAGCATTCTCTAATCTGTTTTTAGATTTTGTTAATTTTTTTGTAGTAGAGCATGACCTTCTTTCACCATGAGTCCCTTGGAGTTGTCTTAGATTCTTGTGCTGCTTATAAAATTCACAAAAAAAAAAAAAACCTGTGAATGGTCATTCACAGTTGACCATCATAATTTAGTTTTTATTGTGAAAATTTTCCTGATTCTTATCACTTTAATCATATATAGGTTTGTTTGTTTTTCCCCCAAAACCCTCCCCAGTGTACTCACACAACACAGAACATAGCCTTGTGACATAGACAGACAACAGAAATAGTTAAAGCATTTGTCAGTAGTGTTCCCAGGAACAGGAGGTTCTATAGCCTCATTCCTCAGGCCTCAGCAGATCTCCACATGAACTAATTCCTTGCCTTTTGCTAGAGTATCAGAACTAGTCACTTCTAGCATCTTCAAAGCCTAGTTGAATGTTAATAATTCACAGGTTGAAGCTCATCAGGCCCCTGGACAGCAGCCTCTATTCATTAGAGTTTTTGTTTGCCTCTAATATTGCATATTTATTCCTTCTTTTTCTATCTAAGACTCCTGATTACTCATCTGTAAATAGATTGACTTCCCCAAGTAGAAAGACTTTTGAAAATGACTTTTTTTCTCTAGTCTAGTATATTACTTTCATGCAATCATTAATTGTTTGTGCATGATTTTCCTTCTAAGTTCCCAACAAAAAATATTGCATTTAAATTAGATTTCACTTTTGTTGATTGGGTAATGGGCACAGGAAAATTCTCTTTCTATCCCAGTCACCATAAGTCTTGCTTTACAAAGTTTAGCTCCTAGGGCCAGCCCAGTGAGCAACAATCTAGCTGCCCCTGCATCTACAACTGCCCAAGGGAAGTTGTCTCAGCTTCCTGATTTTCCTCATTCAGTGTTACCAAGGGCTCCAGGTGGAAGTCAAAAAACAGAATCTAACTCCTTTGGTTCCCCAGTCCTTGTGTGAGAGAGAATCCTCTCCTCTCTGTTGTTTGGGACAATCATGTTTTCCAAGTAACCTAGACCACAGCTATAGCATATAGGAGGCCTCTTGAGGCCTTTCAAATTAACTGATCTATCCTTACTTTCTTACAAATACCTTTGGGATTCGAGGTAACAATTCCCAATTTTCCAATTTCTGGGGCTTTCCAATGATATCTGGTCCTACATTTATGAAAGAGGTCTTTAAGAGATCTTGTCCAAAAGACTCACCAGAAAACTTGCTAAATGCCTCACTTAATCTATTTACAAATTCAGTGGGAGTCTCATCCTCTCTCTGCTCAGTCTCATCAACTTTATTCAGAACTAGTCTGTTCTGGCTGTGTGTCTGGGGGACTTTCCATCACTCTCATAAAATTCTTCACTTCCATGAGGGGAACATTATCACAGTCAATTCTCTGTCCTAGTAGAACTTCCCTCAATGGGTATTACTTTACCACTCTAACTAAGAGGAAGTTTCTCTGATCCTCTAACTGTTCAAATGCCTAACTGAGAGGTTCAAAAGGATCAGGAGGAAGGATTATCATCTTCTCAAGTAGGAGTGCTGCTGTTTGTAAAATAGGATGTGGTACTGATACTAAGGAAATAGGAGCAAAAGTTGGTGGCACTTGGGGAGCAGGAGGAAGAAGTAGATAAGGAGAAGGGAGGACCTCAAGCTAGTCCTGTGTCCTCTCCTCTTCTGGTTCCAATTCTAAATCCTTCTCTCTATTTTCTGCCTCTGCCACTGCTGCTGATATTTCTGCTTCTACCCTTTAAGACATATTGTTAACACAGTGGTCTCCACCTCAGGGAGCAATAGAGCTCCACAAACCAACTCCTCATCATTCCTAATCTTTCTTCTACTAATGGTCAAATATGGACTCAGAAACTGAATTTTTATCTGACCCAAAAGTGGGTCAATAGGTCTGGGTCTGACTGTCCACTTTTAATCTGGACCATTTAAAACAAGAGATCTAATAAAGACCTTCCTGTCATAAACTGCAAATCAGGAAAACATTCCAAGTTTGTAATTTTAATCCTAATGGGCTCTTCTGAGAGATATGGGCTGATTTTCACCTGCTCTGTTCAGCCTCATCTATTATGGCCTGTTGTCATCTCCCCCTCTCTATTGTGGATTGTTTCTGTCCCATGGTCTCTTCTCCAAGATTTGAATTTTTGATCTTTAATTGTGAGTAAAAGCTAGAATGTCTATCGAATCCCCAAATAACTAAGTTGTCTCCAGCCTGGTGTTAGCAGCTCATTGCAAACTCCCCAGCCCTGATATCTTGCAAGCTTAACTTTTCCCTGATTAATTCATTCTCTTGCCTGAGATTGCCATGGACATTATATCCCCAGAAACTCAGGCAAACCATTATCAGGGAAATTCCTCTTCTCCCTTAGGCCCTCAGGACTCTTAAACTAAAACACCTGACCTTGGACATTACCCTCCTTTGATTGTCCCCATTGAATTGGGATGGAAGAATATAAAAATCCCAAAATGGAAGCATTTGAGGGGGGGCAACCTCTAGGTTGTTTCACTTATGCTGTCTTGTGGGCAAAGGATTTAACATTACTAATAAATCTCTCTCTTGATCTTTAAGTGGGGTTTTCAGAGTCTTGCATGCTTGCAAAAAGTATCCTTCCCAAACCCAATGGGTACAACTTGCTGACCACCACAACAAGATGTCTTGTGAATCACACCCAGGGTTACTCATTCTCAGCCTCACCAGTCCAGCTGGCAACCTGTATCTTGCCTGAGATGTCTTACAAACTAGAATATCAGACACTCAAACCTTAGACTTCTAAGCCAAGGCTAACTTGTGAATAGCTCAACCCTCTTAAAGCAATGGCTCTTGGCCACCTACAAAGCTATCTACAGCTTATCTCAGTTCTCCCCTTCTATAAACAAAGGAAACTGAACAAAATATCTCAAGCTACCTTCTGCACTCTGTTATGTCTGATGCTTGGATTTTATTCAGTTGGGATTCTTCAATTTAGTTCTTTTGCTGTCCCCTATTCTAGATACAAATGCTCATCTCCCTCCCTCTTACTCCATTCTTAAGCCATATACCCACAATCAGGTCCCACTTGCTTCCTTGGTCTTAAGTCTCCTGACCCTAACATTCATCTCACCTACACAAGAGGGGGATGCACCTTCCACCAGGGTCCCAGTTCAAAACTAAAATTCTCAGGCTGTTCTTGGGAAAAATTACTGCTTTCTGCTCTGCATCAGCTTTTTCACCTCACTCACAATACTAAGGTTCTTTTAGAAGCATGAGGGGCCTAATTTGTCCATGAAAACAAATTATTCATTCTGATAGACAAACTGAGGCACCCTCTGTTGTTCTGGTTTCCCACTCAGGGAACCATCTGTGTGAAGTGGAAGTTCAAGGAGATCTTGAAGATAATAAGATACACCCTCTTTAGCCACTTTTTTCAAACTAATACTTGGGAGAACCGTTACTTAAAATGCAATGCTTCATTGGAAGAGAGAGATATGTGGGGCAATACCCCAAGTCAATTGACCTGAGATAAATGTCCCCCAAAGATTTACAGAGAAATTTCAGGCAATGCCTCAAGTCATTGACCTAAGACAAAAATCCAAAAATTTACAGAAAAGCCCTTATTTATAGGAAAATTCTAATACAATCAAGCCTCCATCAAGGGATTATAGCATTTTTACAAGGGTTGAAGGCAGGTTTTAATCTAGAAATAAAGGACAGAAACATTATAGAAAAAGAGAAGTTAAGGATTAGGTGACCTGGGAGATGTTGATGTTTCATAATAGATACAAGAGGATCATTCCAGCAATGGAACTTGAATACCTGGGAGAAGCCTCTGATACAAGGGGGGGAACTTCTAAGACAAAAGAGTACTTAAGATTTGATCATTGGATAGTTCAGTATCTAAGATAAGGTTATTCAGGGACCTCCCTAAGGCAAGTTCCCCAACAAACTCCAAAGAGCCAAACCAAAACACTTACAGGCTGTAAGGCCTTTGTCCTGCTGGGAGAAGGATAGGGGTGGGGATCAGTCCTACAGGAAGGAGGATGGGGCAGAGGCACAGGCTCAGGACTATCTGTTAGAATTCCTTAGAATGCATTCTTTATTCAGACTTTCAAAGTTTCTATCATTCAGATCCATTCAGATGTGATTTAATAAAGTATCCCCTATTGGTAGTAATCCTTTCCTATTTAAGTAATAGTTTATCCCCTATCAATATGTATAACTTTTTTATTATTTCATATTTGTGTTCCTATTCTTTAACACAGTGATATCTATGAACAATTAAAAAATTTTGGTGAATTAAATGGGATAGATTGAAAGGAAAGTTTGGAAGAACTAAAAATATTTAATCTGGAAGAGACATAAATGGCACATAATAGTTTTTTTTCAAGTATATGAAAGAATTTCATCTGAAAGAGGAATTAGATTTGTTATTTTCTGCTTCAGAGAGCAGAACTAGAAAACACTAGTAAAAGCTATAGAGACACATATTTTGGTGTGGTAGAGAGATGAGAGAATTTCTAAATAGGTATCCAAAAAATGTACCACCTTAAGACATAGTAGGCTTCCCATGATATGAGGTCATTACATAGAATCTGGGTGGCCACTTACCTAAGATCTTGTAGACTAGACTCTTATTAAGATGGCTTTTAGACCTAACAAAATACTTTCAAAGTTTTTGTAATTTAGAGCCTCTACATTCAACACACCTGGAAAAAGCTGGAACTATGCAACCAAAGAAGAATATGGTTCAATAAATAGGTAATCCTCTTATAAAATTAATCATGTAATACATATTAAATAGTCAGATCCATATCAATTTGCACATTTGTATTGACAAAATGTCATAGAGTAAAATTCATCAGCTCTTAAATTCTTCTTTCCTATACAAATAGGGCCACAGAAGCATCAAATATGCATGTGATCGTGATTGTTGAGTAGGATACCTTTTAAAATAAAGATGATAGATAGATAGATAGATAGATAGATAGATAGATAGATAGATAGATAGATAGATAGATAAACAGACATGAAACCATGTGTATCAATGGATGGGGTACTGCACCTGGAGTCAGGAAGATGAGTCTTCCTGAGTTCAAATTGATTTCAAACATTTATTAACTGTGTGACCCTGAGCAAGTCTTTTAATTTCATTTGCTTCAGTTTCCTTATCTGTATAACTAGCTGTTCATTTCACCATTATTGTTCAGTTCTAGATAGGACTTCCTCACAAAGATTTCCTTCCAGCTGTTCAGGACCAAAAAGTTTCTTGTAAAGAATTCAAAGTAAAATCTAAGAGTGTATTTGCATGAAGATATGTAGTAAGAATAATTAAAACTCGATGAGAAGAAATGGAAAAAAGTCTAAAGTGAATTTATATAAAATATATGCTGCATAATGACATCCATTTTCTAGATATCTTACTATATCATCACCTCAGATATAACAAAATACATATTATTGCTTTCACCTTTTGGAAATTTTCTGCTGGAGATTACAATGGGGTGAGGGGAATTTAATATTGAGGAAATATTTATTTTTCATTTTTATGGACTGTACTTATTTCATCATCAGCGTTATCATCACCACCACCAAAAAGGTAGTATTTATATGTTACCTACTATGTAACAGGCATTTTACTAAGCATTATAAATATAATATCATTTGATTTTCACAAAACACATCCCCTTTTACATATTAGGAAATTAAGACAAAAGTAAGTGGCTTGTGACTTAATCAAGTAAAGAATAGATGCAAAGTATATTAACTACCATTCTGTGTATTCTAGTTTTGTAGGAATTATATTTCTTAGCTAGCACTGAGTCATATTAAAATTAATGTCCTAGGGTACCAAATCTTAAACTGTACTATAAAGCAGTGGTTATCAAAACAATATGGTACTAAGAGAAAAAAGGATCAGTAGAATAAACTTGGGGTAAGTGAGGTCAGCAAGAGAGCCTATGATAAACCCAAAGATTCCAGCTTTGGGGACAAACATCCACTCTGACAAAAAATTGGAAAACAGTATGGGAGAGATTATGTTTAGATCAATATCTCACACCCTACACCAAGATAAATTCAGAATTGAATAATAGGAAAGGAAATTATAAGTAAATTAGGTGAACACAAAATGTTATACTTGTCAGATTTTGGGTAAAGGAAAGACTTTAAGACCAAGCAAGAGTTAGAAAAAAACTACAAAATGTAAAATTAATAATTTTGATTACATTAAATAAAAAAAGTTTTTGTACCAAAAAAAAAAAAAACCAATACAACAAAAATTAGAAGGGAAGCAATAAATTGGGAAAAAATCTTTATAACAAAAACATCTGACAAAGGTCTAATTACTCAAATTTATGAGCTAAATCAATTGTACAAAAAAAAATCAAACCATTCCCCAATCAATAAATGGACAAGGGACATAAATAGGAAATTTTCAGATAAAGAAATAAAAAACTATTAATAAGTACATGAAAAAAGTGTTCTAAATCTCTTATAATTAGAAAAATGAAAATCAAAACAACCACCTCACTCCTAGCAGATTGGATAACATGACAGCAAAGAAAAGTAACAAATGTTGGAGGGGATGAGGCAAAATTGGAGCATTAATACATTTCTGGTCGAGTTTGAATTGATCCAACCACTCTGGATGGCAATTTGGAACTATGACCAAGGGCACTAAAACACTACCTGCCCTTTGATCCAGCCATATCACTGCTGGATTTATACCCAAAGAGATCATAAGGAAAAAGACTTGTACAACAATATTTATAGCCACATTCTTTGTGTTGAGAAAAATTAGAAAATGAGGGGATCTTCTCCAACTGGGGTGGGGAATGGATGAGTAAATTGTGGTATATGTTGGTGATGGAATAAGATTGTCCTCAAAGGAATAATGAACTGGAGGAATTTCATGAGATCTGGAATGCCCTACAAATATTGATGCAGAGAGAAAGGAGCAGAACCAGGAGAACCTTATACACAGAGACAGATACACTATGGTACAACCAAATATAATGGACTTCTCTACTAGAAGCAATGCAATGATCTAGGACAACTCTAAGAGACTTATGAGAAAGAACATTATCCACATTCAGAAGAACTGTGGGAATAGAAACACAGAAGAAAAAGAACTGCTTGATCACATGGGTTGATGGAGATTTGATTGGGAATATAGACCCTAAAAAATCACCCTAGTGAAATATCAATATAGAAATAGTTTTTGATCAACAACACATGTAAAACCCAGTGGAATTTGGTGTTGGCTATGGAAGGGGAGGGGAGGGCAAGGGGAGGGAAAGAACATGGATCTTGTAAGCATGGGAAAATATTCTAAATTAATTAATTAAATAAAATTTTACAGATTAAAAAAATTTGATAGACAGTGTTGAGAACAGAATTCCAATGCTACCCCTAACATTTAACCTACATAAGTCAATTGTTTCCATTGAAACTGTTTCCTTACATACAAATAGAAAATAATCAACTTCTCAAAGGGTATTGCTAGTGCATTGGAATAATTGATTGATGTCATCATTCTTCACCATTAAATGGAAATGAAATAGAAAATCCTTTACGAACGTTAAAATAAGCTACATCAGGTAGATGACTCCAGAGCAAATCAAAAACAAAAAATTTAACAACTCAGCTCCAAATTATTTTGCTGACAAGGTAAGTTATCAATCTTTTCTGCTAGGAGTTTATGATTTTTTATATTTACAGTGCATAATGCCTTACATACAACTAGCTCTTTATAAAATACTTGTTGATATACTTACTAATTGATTGAAAAATTCATGAATACAATCTTCATTATTAGAACTAGTCTAGGTGAAGGTGAATATGTATGTATATATGTATGTGTATGTATATATCTATCTATAGAAAGATATAGTTCATTAATAAATTGCTTCTGTTTTTAATGAGGTATAGACACTAACATTAATATAAACATCATGAATATACAAAGTATTTTTCATTTCATTTGCTAAGAAACAGCTTGTTTTGGGATTCCTTATACCAATATCAATTATAAGTTTTTCAGTAAGCTCTAAAAAATTCCTAGAAACATAGAAAGGTCAATAAATTGCTTAGGGTCACATAAAGATGGACTTTGAACTCAGATCTTCTCTAAGACCATATTCTAGTCCCTAAAGAATACAGCCTCTATCTCTAAACTAATATAAAACAAAATAAATATTTAATTTTGACAGGATATAACGACAAGGAAGTAGCTTGCTTGACCACTATCTGCTTTAATTTCTTTCTCAGTTACAAAATAAAACTGATTTATAACAAATCCTAAAGGAGCAGAAAAAAAAACAACATTCTAGTCTTATCCAGTTATGTATTTACTTCTAGCAAGATCAGTATCATAACATGAAAATCAAAAATGATTCATAAAAAAGTCTAGTCAGTAACGTGGAGTTTATGGTAGCACAATTTTAATTCATGGGCTTTATTTACATATGGTTGGACAGTAAATTTCTTTGAATTCATCAAATGCAAATGCTGAAGATTTTTCTATTAAATACCAGCAGGCTCTGGAAAACTGCAGGTTTTGTATTTCTAGATTGGAAGTATTTTGAAAATAATGTTCTATATCTCTCATAATATTGAGATCAGTGCTGGGTTCTGTGAACACCCCAAATTCCTACAGAAACCACAGGTCAAAGATTACATGAGGAATTTCACCCTTGCAGAGCTTATGGCTGAATAAACAGAAGATTTTCTGTCTGTAGGTTTATGTGTATTTATACTAGTTTTATGATTAGGGTCTTATCACAGAAGGAAACCTCATGTTTGCATCTCAAACATAACTAGGTTCCTCAAAATAGGCAACTCACCCCTCTTTATAATCATGATGTCATAAAAGATGTGTATTTGTGCTTCTGCCCCAAGACACAAAGACACCTTACTAAATCAGCTATTCTTCCTAGATAGTCCCCCTGTTTGTTCCCCTCCCCGCCTTTCCTTTCCAAGTCACCTAGACTCTAATCCTTTAGGATATAAAAATCCTGACCTTTTCTCTCTTGGGGAAGCAGCTTGATCCTGCAGACTGCTTTCTAACCATTCAACCTAAAGAAATCTCTCTATCTTTAAAGATATTCATCAGAGCCCATCATTCTTGGAAAGGACACCGTGCTCAGGCCAGATGTTAATCTCCAGCTCTCCCACAACATTATGAAATATTTTAGTCAAACTATGAGACAATCAATAAATCAGAAGTATAAGAGTCCTTGATTTGGAGCATGAGTTCTTGCCATATTTCATTTACTAGCTCTAGGATCTTGACCAAAATAGTTCACATTTCAAACCTCTGCTTTCTCATGTCCAAAATGTAGATAAATAACTACTGCACTCTCCATCTCATAGGAACTGTTGCTAAGTGTTAAATGAGATAATATATGTAGTGTGTTTTTTAGACTTTAAAACGCTTCAAGGATGTGAATCATCATTGCTAATCTAGCCTCTCTGCAAGCAAAAAGGGTATCTATGGTTTCCAGGATACCTCCATAAAAATGAGTAGAAAAAAAAAACCTCTCAGCATATGAAGTATAGCTACTGACAACTGAATTCTAATAAATTATGTTTATCTGTATCTAGTCTTATTTAGTAGACTGTAGTAGGTGCTTACAATCAGCGTCAGAAACACCTAGATTCAGATTCCACTTTTGATACTTTCTAGTTATATGGTCAGAGTAAATTTGCCCCTGAAAGACTCAATTTTTCTGGGAAATGAAGACATTTATTACTCCTAGTTCGTATCTGACAGGATTTCTGTGAAGTTCAAAAGAGACATTATTTGCAAAATAATTTGCAAACATTCAAGCACTATATATTTAATGCTTAGTGTTCACCACTAGTATATTTCAAGAATTCTAGGCTATATACATAGGCAGTTATTTTTAAAACACATCAAATGTCTTTGTCTATTTCAGAATCCAGATCAATATCCTTTTCTTCCAGGCTATCAGTAATCAGTTTAAACATTTCAGATCCTGATTGATTCTTTGGTATTCCAGGTCTGTTATTTAATCTCTGGAAAGAAAAAAAAAATGCTATGGCCCCTGGATTGTGGTTTGATGATCAGACAAATGCAAATTCATTATCTTTCTCCACTAATTACATTAAAACCAATTAGTATAAGAATTTGTCTCTGGACCTTGAAATCTTCAAATCATCTGGTGAATATTATGACATTATGAGATGTACCCAATTAGCAAGTATTTAAATTTACTTGAAATAAAGACACACACCCTAGCTCCTCAATTTCTTAGCTCTTCCTCATTTTTTACCTGGCTGCATGACTCTACAATTTCTCCCCTATTGCCCAGAAGATACATTATTAGGGAAATAACATCCCATCAATTTCACTACTCTGCCTCATTACCATCCTCTGTCCCTCTAATTAGAAGGTCAGGCCATAAACTCCAAAACCTTCATTGAAGAAAGGAATTCAGCTCACAGAAGTGGTTTCTTACCTGGCTTCACTTTAAGTTTTCTGACTTCTTCATGCCCTTTGGTTCAGAACCTGCACTCTAACCCCTTCTTTTTCAGCTTCTTTTCAATGTTTTCTTCTTTTGTTAAAATGTAAGCCCCTTGACAGCCTGAATTGTCTATTTTATTTTTTCCTATCCCAAATGGTTAGCACAGTGCCTGGATAGTAATAGACATTTAATCAAATGTTATTGACTTACTGTTTTATGCTCTTAGTAGACTGTGTTTTAGTGAGATATTATTATATAATTTGTAGTTTTGAACTTGGAGACAAGAATATTTCCCATTCATATAGTATTTGAATTTTCAAAGTGCTATATTATTTTATATTATTTGAATCTCAAAGCAGCTCTATGTGTTAGGTCCTCTTTTTAACTTCACTTCAAAGATGCAAAAACTGAGGTTCGATATAGTTAGGTGACTGGCCCAGGGTCAAACAGATAATATCTGAGACAAGATGTGAACCAAAGTCTTAATGATTACAAATGAAACGCTTTGCCCAGTATACCAAAGAGAGCTGGATTTAAATTCTGTATCTTCTATTATCTCCACTATAATCACTAAATCACTACTCTAGAACTCAGTTTCCTTATTCATAGTATTAGGCTAATATCTAGGCATCACCTAAATCACAGAATTTTTATGACCTTTAGAGTAAATAGAATTTCTAAAGTATTTTCATATAATAAAGGATAGCAAATATCAGTTATTATTTTTACTTTGATATACTAAAATAAGATATCCTTCTCTGAAATTAAAGCCATGATGTTTTTCAAATGTTTGATGATTAAAATATTTGGATCTTTATAGTCATACACACCACAATCCCATCTTATACTTTAAATAAATGATCACTATAATCTATTTTTATCTGAAATATTAATACCTCATTCGCTTGTTCTTTAGCCATATGACTGTGGACAAGTCATTTAACACCTTTGTGTTGTGATTTTACATCTCTAAACTGGGAAAAACTATATATGTAGAGAAAAGAGGAGAAACTCAGCAAAACATAAATTTCCATATATACGCTAGCTATTACTATTATTCCTACTCCCACTGGCTGCTGCTACTACTACTACTACTTCTACTACTACTACAATTAGAGAAGCAATATAAAAATGCAAAATTGTACATTTTGAAAATGTGCATATTCATAACAACCCTATGAAAATAAATAAGTTATTTTTGAAAGCATTACATAACATAGTAACCACTCAATAAATATTTTTTCATTAATCTTACCTTATTAATTTAGAATGAGGTCTGAGTTTTGAATCCCAGTTTTAATATTTACTGATTATGTACATAAGTTTACATTATTTACATAACTTAAATAAGTTCCTTACATGTATTATCCTTAATTTTAACCACAACATGTGGGAATTGGAATAGATAACACTTTGATTGTACCTATTAGCTTTATATCTATATCCTGTATCTAGATTTTTAACAAATAGTATAAATAAATCTGTTAAAGACAGCTTTAATCTAATCCAAAAACTATGACCTTTAGAACTTTAGAGAAGGAAACAGTATAGTCAAGTGAAAATAGCTGGATAGTCAAGCCTATATTCTTTTTTTAAAAACCCTTACCTTCTTTCTTGGAGTCAATATTGTGTATTGGCTCCAAGGCAGAAGAGTGGTAAGGGTTAGGCAATGGGGGTCAAGTGACTTGCCCGGGGTCACAGAGATGGGAAGTGTCTGAGGCCAGATTTGAACCTAGGACCTCCTATCTCTAGGCATGGCTCTCAATCCACTGAGCTACCCAGCTGCCCCCCTCAAGCCTATATTCTTTAGGAGTGATCATGAGCAAATCACTTTGACTTGTTATGAATTAAAATTAAATTTAGAGACATATTAGATTTATAAACATGTATTAATAGAGAGAGAGAAAAAAAAGGGTTTTCAGCTTTTATAACTTTGGTAAAAATGGAATCCTCCATTGCAGCTGGCATTCCAAGCCAAGGCATGTCAGAGATAAGAGAGCAAACCCAGAAACAGAGTTAGTTCAGAGACTTAAAGAAGAGGCTGACTCAGTTTCCCATACTGGTTTTTCAACCCTAAGTTCATTCCTTTCAGTCCTGGATCTTTCTATAGGCCAATGGTTTACTATCTGCCTTCTGTAACACCAGGATGCTGACTACAAGGGTTTCTCACTCTGTGATTCCTATGTTGAATCTTTCTGAGATGGACTGAGTTAGGGCTCCCCTAAATATTTGCCTTACACAATATCTTAGCCTGATTTTTTCTGGAAAGTTAAGATATGTACACGTTTGTTTGGTAAGAATTAAACTGATGACAATGGGATAACTTGCTGAGTGAATCATCTTGGGGAAAGTCCCCTTGTTTCCAATGAGCAGTCAGGTATTGAAATGATTTTTAAAGGTTTTGTGAATATCAGTAGGTAATAGCTGATCCATGGCAATAACAATTAGTTGTGTAACCTTCCATTTACTGAGGCTAAGAGAATAAAACTTTGAAAGTGACATCATCTCCTTGAGAGTGACTCACACTTTATGAAGCAAAGAAAGAAAATTAAATTTACCCAAAGCCACCCAAATGCCATTTCACTGACTTGGTTTGTGGAAGAAATGATGCTAAGAGATGTAAATCCATTTTCTATTTTAGAAAGACAAGGATTCTGTAATGAAATAGAGTGCAGAGTGCACCATTACCATACATTCTTGTTGAAATGTATTTCCCTAGTGGTTTGAGGGGGGAAAAAAAGCATGAAATTGAGATAGAAAAAAATCACAGGTGACACTATAGACAGAGATCTGGAAAGTATGCATCATTAGAAGTCTGTGACTGGATTACCAAACAATAGGTTTCCTGATTGATGGAATCTCAGATCTTATCAATATTCATTAAAAAGATTCAATACTTGGACTTAAAGAAGGGGCTGAACCTGTTTTAGTTTTTATATCAGCATTAATGCTTCTAATAGGGTGGAATATGAGGAAGGAATGAGAGAAAGGAAGAACATAAGTGGGGGAGGAGAAAAAGGAGGAGAGAAAGGAAAGAAAATAAAGAAAGGAGATATGAAGAAAGAAAGATAAGAAAAAAGAATGGAGGATGGGAAAGAGGAAGAAAGAAGTGAGGAAAGTAGGAAGAAATATACATGTAAAAGAAAGTTAGGAGAGAAGAAGGAAGGAAGGAATCTTGACTGAAAGTAATAAATTCTATTTTCTTTTTTTTTTATTTTAAACACTATTTTATTTGGTCATTTCCAAACATTATTCACTGAAAAAAAAGATCATTTTCTTTTCCTCCCTGCCCCCCCTCCCAACACCTTTCCCTCTCCCATAGCCAACACAGGATTCCACTGGGTATCACATGTGTTCTTGACTTGAACCCATTTCCCTGTTGTTGGTATATGCATTAGAGTGTTCATTTAGAGTCTCTCCTCAGTCATATCCCCTCAACCCCTGTAGTCAAGAAGTTCCTTTTCATCTGTGTTTTTACTCCCACAGTTTATCCTCTGCTTGTGGATAGTATTTTTTAGATCCCTGCAGATTGTTCAGGGACATTGCATTGACACTAATGGAGAAGTGCATTACCTTCGATTGTACCACAGTGTATTAGTCTCTGTGTACAATGTTTTCCTGGTTCTGCTCCTTTCGCTCTGCATCACTTCCTGGAGGTTGTTCCAGTCTCCATGGAATTCCTATACTTTATTATTCCTTTTAGCATAATAGTATTCCATCACCAACATATACCACAATTTATTCAGCCATTCCCCAATTGATGGGCATCCCCTCATTTTCCAGTCTTTGGCCACCACAAAGAGCGCAGCTATGAATATTCTTGTACAAGTCTTTTTCCTTATTATCTCTTTGGGGTACAAACCCAGCAGTGCTATAGCTGGATCAAAGGGCAGACAGTCTTTTATCACCCTTTGGGTATAGTTCCAAATTGCCCTCCAGAATGGCTGGATCAATTCACAACTCCACCAGCAATGAATTAGTGTTCCCATTTTGCCACAGCCACTCCAGCATTCATTACTTTGCATAGCTGTCATGTTAGCCAATCTGCTAGGTGTGAGGTGATACCTCAGAGTTGTTTTGATTTGCATCTCTCTGATTATAAGAGATGTAGAACACTTTTTCAAATGCTTATTAATAGTTTTTGGCTGAGAACTGCCTGTTCATGTCCCTTGCCCATTTATCAATTAGAAAATGGCTTGATTTTTTGTACAATTGATTTTGTTCATTGTAAATTTGAGGAATTAAACCTTTGTCAGAGGTTTTTATGAAGATTGTTTCCCAATTTGTTGCTACCCTTCTGACTTTGGTTACATTGGTTTTGTTTGTACAAAAACTTTTTAATTTGATGTATGCCAGATTATTTATTTTGCATTTTGTAACTCTTTATAAGTCTTGCTTGGTTTTGAAGTCTTTCCCTTCCCAAAGGTCTGACATGTATGCTATTCTGTGTTCACCTAATTTTCTTATAGTTTCCTTCTTTATGTTCAAGTCATTCACCCATTTTGAATTTATCTTGGTGTAGGATGTGAGGTGTTGATCTAAACCTAATCTTTTCTACACTGTCCTCCAATTTTCCCAGCAGTTTTTATGAAATAGTGGATTTTTGTCCCAAAAGCTGGGATCTTTGGGTTTGTCATACACTAGCTTGCTGAGGTCTCTTGCCCCCAGTTTATTCCACTGATCCTCCTTTCTGTCTCTTAGCCAGTACCAGATTGTTTTGATGACCACTGCTTTATAATATAGTCTGAGATCTGGGACTGCAAGGCCCCCTTCCTTTGTATTTTTTTTTTCATTATTTCCCTGGATATCCTTGATCCTTTGTTCTTCCAAATGAACTTTGTTATGATTTTTTCTAAATCAGTAAAAAAAATTTTTTTGGAAGTTCCATGGGTATGGCACTAAATAGATAGATGAGTCTGGGTAGGATGGTCATTTTTATTATATTGGCTCGTCCTACCCATGAGCAGTTAATGTTCTTCCAATTGTTCAAGTCTAGTTTAATTGTGTGGAACGTGTTTTGTAGTTTTGTTCATATAGTTCCTGTGTTTGTCTCGGCAGATAGATTCCTAAGTATTTTATTTTGTCTAAGGTAATTTTGAATGGGATTTCTCCTTCTAGTTCTTGCTGCTGAGATGTGTTGGAATTATATAGAAGTGCTGATGACTTATGTGGGTTTATTTTGTATCCTGCAACTTTGCTAAAGTTGTTGATTATTTCGATTAGCTTTTTGGTTGAATCTCTAGGATTCTTTAAGTAGAGCATCATGTCATCTGCAAAGAGCGATAATTTGGTCTCCTCCTTGCCTATTTTAATGCCTTCAATTTCTTTATCTTCTCTAATTGCTACTGCTAGTGTTTCTAATACAATGTCAAATAATAGAGGTGATAATGGGCATCCTTGTTTCACTCCTGATCTTAATGGGAATGGATTTAGTTTATCCCCATTGCAGATGATATTAGTTGATGGTTTTAGATATATACTGTTTATTATTTTTTGGAATGATGCTTCTATTCCAATGCTTTCTAGTGTTTTTAATAGGAATGGGTGTTGTATTTTATCAAAGGCTTTTTCTGCATCTATTGAGATAATCATGTGATTCTTGTTGGTTTGCTTGTTGATGTGGTCAATTATGTGGATAGTTTTCCTAATATTGAACCAGCCCTGCATCCCTGGTATAAATCCTACTTGATCATGGTGGATGATCCTTCTGATCATTTGCTGGAGTCTTTTTGCTAGTATCCTATTTAAGATTTTTGAATCTATATTTATTAGGGAGATTGGTCTATAATTTTCTTTCTCTGTTTTTGGCTTGCCTGGTTTTGGAATTAGTACCATGTTTGTGTCATAAAAGGAGTTTGGTAGAACTCCCTCTTTGCTTATTATGTCAAATACTTTGTATAGTATTGGAGTTAGCTGTTCTTTGAATGTTTGATAGAATTCACTGGTGAATCCGTCAGGCCCTGGGGATTTTTTCTTAGGAAGTTCTTTGATGGCCTGTTGGATTTCTTTTTCTGATATGGGATTATTTATGAAATCTATTTCTTCTTCTGTTAGTCTAGGCAATTTATATTTTTGTAAATATTCATCCATATCACCTAGGTTGGTATATTTATTGCCATATAGTTGGGCAAAGTAGTTTTTAATGATTGCCTTAATTTCCTCTTCATTTGAGGTGAGATCCCCCTTTTCATCCTTGATGCTGTTAATTTGCCTTTCTTCTTTCCTTTTTTTAATTAGATTGACCAGTACTTTGTCTATTTTGTCTGTCTTTTCAAAGTACCAGCTTCTAGTCCTGTTAATTAGCTCAATAGTTCTGTCACTTTCGATTATATTAATTTCTCCCTTAATTTTTAGGATCTCTAGTTTGGTTTTCTTCTGGGGGGTTTTAATTTATTCATTCTCAAGTTTTTTTTGATTTGCATTTCCAATTCCTTGATCTCTGTCCCCACTAATTTGTTAATATATGCACTCACGGATATGAATTTTCCTCTAAGTACTGCCTTGGCTGTATCCCATAAGGTTTGAAAGGATGTCTCACCTTTGTCATTTTCCTCAATGAAATTATTAATTGTTTCTGTGATTTCTTCTCTAACTAACCGAATTTGGAATATCATATTATTTAATTTCCAATTAATTTTTGATTTGGCTCTCCATGTACCCTTACCAATCAATATTTTTATTGCCTTGTGATCTGAAAAGGCTGCATTTATTATTTCTTCTTTTCTGTATTTGAGTGCCATGTTCCTGTGACCTAGTGTATGATCTATTTTTGTGAATGTGCCATGTGGTGCTGAAAAGAAGGTGTATTCCTTTTTGTCCCTATTTATTTTTCTCCATATGTCTATTGACTAATTTTTCTAAGATTTCATTCACCTCTTTTACCTCATTCTTGTTTATTTTTTGGTTTGATTTATCTAAATTTGATAGTGGTTGGTTCAAGTCTCCCACTAATATGGTTTTACTGTCTATTTCTTCCTTCAATTCTCCTAGTTTCTCTATTAAAAATTTGGATGCTATACCATTTGGTGCATACATGTTGATTAGTGATATTTCCTCATTGTCTATACTCCCTTTTAACAGAACATATTTACCTTCCCTATCCCTTTTGATCAGGTCTATTTTTGCTTTGCCTTTGTCAGATATCATGATTGCAACTCCTGCGTTCTTTCTATCAGTTGAGGCCCAAAAGATCTTACTCCATCCTTTAATTCTAACCTTGTGAGTGTCAACCCGCCTCATATGTGTTTCTTGAAGACAACAAATGGTAGGGTTTTGGGTTCTAATCTGATCTGGTATTTGTCTATGTTTTATGGGTAAGTTCATCCCATTCACATTCAAAGTTATGATTGTCATTTTTGGATTCGCTGGCATTTTGATATCTTACCCTAGTTCTGGCCTTTCTTCTTTAGCTATCTCCTTTTGAACCAGTGGTTTACTTTAGGTCAGTCCCCCTAGTCCCCTCCCTTGATATGCTTCCCTTTCTAGCCCCTCCCTTTTTATGATCCCTTCCCCTCCCCCCTCTCCTTCCCTCCTTTTTTAAACTCCCTCCTCCCTCCCCCTGCTTAATTTTCCTTTCTTTCTTACCCTGTTGGATAAGATAGAATTCAGGATCCCACTGGATCTAGATGTTCTTCCCTCTCAGATTTGATTTCACTGAGTGTAAAGTTTAGGTAATTCCACTTCATGCTCTCTTCCTCTCCTTCTCATATGAGAGTTCTTCCCCTCCCCTTCCCATGTGTATCTTTATATGGGAAAGATTATTCTATTAAGTCCCCCCCTATTTCTTGAAGTAAGTCTTAGTGTTATCGATGGTTCCCCCCTCCCTTTTCCTTTCTTTTCCCCCACTTTCCCCAAATCTTCTTAATGCCCCAGTCTTTCCCTATGCATGTTTCTTCTAACTACTCTTATGATGCATACAATTTTTGAGAGTTACACAAAACATTTTCCCCACAGATTAATATATATAATTTGATGTAAATGTAGTCTTTATAGAAGAGAGTTTGACTTAAAGAAAAAGGTAAGATTTATCTCCTTTTCCCTTTCTTTCATATTTACCTTTTCATGTTTCTCTTGCTTTCTGTGCTTGGATATCAAAATTTCCACTAAGTTCTAGTCTTTTCTTAGTAAATGCTTGGAAATCTTCTATTTTGTTGAATGCCCATACTTTCCCCTGGAAGTTTATAGTCAGTTTTGCTGGGTAGTTGATTCTTGGTTGGAGACCCAGCTCTCTTGCCTTTCTAAATATCGCGTTCCATGCTTTGTGATCTCTTAGTGTGTTAGCCGCTAAGTCATATGTGATCCTTATAGGAGCCTCCCTATATCTGAAGCTTCTCTTCTTGGCTTCTTGTAGGATTTTCTCCTTTTCTTGGAAGCTCTTGAATTTGGCAATTACATTCCTAGGGGTTGTCTTTTGGGGATTTAGTATAGAGGGTGTTCTATGAACCCTTTCTATTTCTATTTTGCCCCCTTGGTCCAGAATGTGTGGGCAATTTTCTTTTATAATCTCCGGTAGAATAATATCGAATTTATTGTTTTTCTCTGGTTTTTCTGGGAGACTGATAATTCAGGGTTGTCTCTTCTTCCTCTGTTTTCCAAGTCTGTGACCTTTTCAGTGAGATATTTTATGTTTTCTTCTAATTCATTAATTTTTGGGGTTTGCTTTATTGATTCTTGCTGTTTTATGATCTCACTTTCTTCGAGTTGCTTAATTCTTGTTGTTAGGGACTGGTTTTGCTTTTCAGCTTTGTCTGCCCTTCTATTGGATGCTTCGAGCTCTTTTCCAATTGAGCAGTCTTATCTGTCAGACTGCTGATCTCTTTCTCCCATTTTTCTTTCCATGTTTCCATCTTTTGGGTAAGTTCCAGATTGAGATCTTCCAGAGCTTGTTGATTGTTTCCATTTTGGGAGGCATGTTCTGATTTTTTTTGGATTTCCTCCTCATTCTCCTCTTTTCCTTGGGTACCTCCACCATAAAAGTTTTCAATAGTCACCTTTTTCCCTTTTTTCCTGAAGACTTGATTTTGGGCCATGTGAGCCATCCCTTTGATGGTTTTATTCCCCTTTCCTTTTTGGTCTGTGGTCTGGGTGATATGGGCGGGTTTTCTGTGAATTTAGGTTGCCTCAGACTAGTTCTTCTCAGCCCCTGAGGTTTCTTAGAGAGCTGGGCCCCTGATCACAGCCAAACTGCCCAGGTGTTCAGCTCCGCCCAGATAATCAGCAAGTGTTCCACCCTTGGTGTTTAGCTCCTCCCAGATGCTCTGCACAACCACCCCGAGTATGGCTCCGCGGCCTGTGCTCAGTGCAGGATTCTCCCATGAAACCACCCTGAGATGTTTTTTCCTGGCAGTCCCCAGATCCCAAGGACCCTGGAGTGCCACACCCCCCCAGACAGAGAAGTTCCCCACTCACTCGCTGTCCCAGTGAGCACTCTGGTAGCTCACTCTGGTTTGGTGGGGGAGGTGGGGGCAGAAGGGCGGCTCAGTTCATGTTTCTGTGCAAGCTTTTTCTCCTTCTTATTATAATGTGGAAATTTTCAAACTCCACGTACCTCCCGCCTCTATGGGGTACTGGGGAGTCCTTCTGTTCCTCCAAAGATGATTTTTATGCTCCTTTGATGTAGTCTATTTCTTTCGGTGCCGGGAGAGGAAGCGTGTGGCATCTAGATTGCAGCCATGATTACCCGCAAATTCTAGTTTCTAGAAGACTGTATTAGGGACTGTGAAATGGGGAATGGGAGGCGAGAGAGGTATAAATGGTATCTATTTTACCTCATATTAATAAGACCTAAGTTTATTAGGTACATTAAATGAGATGTTATTCATAATGTGCTTAGCACAGTGCCTGGCATACAGCAGGTGCTAAATAAATGCTTAGTTTTCTTTCATTTACCCTTTCTTTTTCAGAACTCTCAGGAAAAAAAGCTTATTTTTTAAGAAATATATTATTTATAGCTTAAAAGAAAATGTATTAAATAGTTTAAAAGAATATTTCCATCTTACATCTCTTCCCATTTGGTTTTCAAAATAAAAATGCCAGTATTAAGTTATTATTGAGATTTTATTATTTGTGTAATAAAGGGCATTTTTGTAAAGGGTAGACATGATTTTGTTTTTCACTGTTTAGGGAGTTCTTTCAACACAGAGGCAAAGCTCATATTCACCAGACAAAAGAGGCTATGTAGCTATAAATGATGTATTCTATAAATCACTCCACTGTGCCAGTAACTCAGAGGTAAGTTCCTTCTATGTGGGAAGAATATTATATGCTCTGTAGCCATATACCATTCCTGGTAGAGACTTAAAAATGTTTTTGTTTTCAGCAGAAGCTTGACATTGTTGACTTGGCTCCTTTGTTTCCCAAAAAGAGTCCATTCTAATCTATTTCATTCTGGGTTCAGTACACTAGCCTGATGCTGTTGTAATAGGGACAGTATTTTATTTGGACTAAAATAATTTTCCTTTAAACAGAAAAGTAGGCAATATTGAGCATTTCATTGGCCTTCAGTGGACATGGAGTTCTAGAGTTTAGTAGAATTTCTCAGTACTCTATGGTAGTGATGGTGAACCTTTTAGAGGGGTGAATGATGTGAGAAATGTGGAGGCACATGTGCAAATGCAGAGGGGAGCAACCAGGCCCCACATCTCTCTGGCTTTCTAGTAACAAACTCTGGTGAATTCTGTGCTGGGGTGATGGCATGCAGACCTCCAAAGAAGGCTCTGACTGTCCCCTCTGGCAGGCATTAAATAGGTTTGCCACCATAGACCTAAGAAATATGAGTTTTTATGAATCTGCTTTATTTTTACCATGGTGAATTCAGAAATATATTCTTTTTGAATATCATGTTCAGTAAATTTTAAAATTTCATTTTATGGTCCAAAAGTGTTGTATTGTCTTTCAATACCAAATATGAATCACTGAAAAGGCTTGAACTAGATCTGTTATAAGAATTTCTACATATGGATAGGTAGGAACTGTGGGACATATACTGTAATAGTTAAAATTAAATTATGTAAGTATTTTAATAGCTGTATTACATCTAAATAGTGATAAAAAGAGAGGGAAATGTAGGAAAGAGGAAGAGAGTTGCTGAGCTTACTACTCTATTTGCAGCCATGATGGATTGAAGCTCACCACCAACATAGGTTCCTTCAGGTTCCAAGCTCCAGCCAGAAGAGAGGGAATAGTCTCCTAGTCTTACCTTATAAGCAGTTTTCTCCACCCATTTGCTTGCCCACATCACATCTCAGGAATCAAATGTAGTTCTTTAATTTGTCAGGCACCACATAGGGGGGCAGTGCCTGTGTGATCAGTTTCCTATCTCATTAGTTTAAACTTCCTTTCTCTGAGGGTTTGTCTATACTTGCACATCTCAGTGGTAAATGACCTCCAGGACACTGATTGATGACAAAGCAACATAATGGGGAAGGAAATTCCCTTCTAACAATACCTAATATATGTCATAATCTTGATTATCTATTTTTTTATATTTATGTGCTGTCAAAAATTTTTTGGTTCTTATGATTCACATTTAAGAGATTTTAAATTTTATAAAGCATCCAGAACTTGAAATAATTAACACAATATTCACAAATTTCATTATCAGCACCTTTATTTCGGATTTTTATGAACACATTTCATGAAAATGACAAATAATTTTGCAAGCATGTATCTCCCTGTTTTATGCCTTATGCATTTTTATTTGTAATTAGAGGGCTATTGAGCAAAGCTATAAGACCTCTTCTATAAAATGGAGTTAATAATATATATTTCCCAATAGACACAGAAGTAGCCTTTGACAGAATGCAATAGTGATTCATATAAAAAATAACAGAAAGCACATGAATAAATGGAGCCTTTTAAGGACTGATAAGTAATATCCATCTAAAGCAAGCAGCATCTACAATCATAGCAGACAAAAACCTTTCAAATAAGAACAAGAGTGAAGGCAGGATATTTATTATCATCACTATTATTTAATATTGCAATAGAAATA
This sequence comes from Monodelphis domestica, assembly GCF_027887165.1. Classification (NCBI taxonomy): domain Eukaryota; kingdom Metazoa; phylum Chordata; class Mammalia; order Didelphimorphia; family Didelphidae; genus Monodelphis; species Monodelphis domestica. The sequence goes on along the minus strand of NC_077227.1, from coordinate 652,557,597 downwards.
CTATCTATAGAAATAAGAGAAGAAAAACTGAAGGAATAAGAATAGGCAACAAAACCAAATGATTACTTCTTTTAAAATTAAATTGTGATATATAAAATACAAGAGAATCATTTAAAAAACTAATAAAAAATTTTTCAAATGTAGTAAAGTTGCAGGATATTTAAAAATACCCCCCAAAATGAGCAGCATTTCTATGTAATGCCAACAAAATGAAGAATGAAAAGATAGAAAGAGAAATTCCACTTAAAATGAGTGAACAGTGAAAGATACTTGAGTGTGTACCTAGTGGTAGTCCCTCAGTGACTGAGAATGACTATTGTCTTTGTGCATTATCATCTATTGATGTACCCTCATGTGGCTTTGAAGTCCAAAGACTGAGGCGCAAAGTTTGTGGCACATGGGGCATGGGATGCCAGTTGTTATGGGAGGTGCGGTTTTGGCCTGGTGTCAGAGTTTACGCTCAGCAGCAAGATGTCGACATCGTTCATCTTCAAAGGTGGTGGCGGCATGGTTAATGTGGGTATACCAGCTGCTTCTGTCAGAGGCAGCCAGTTCTAGTGGCTTTGGTGTAATACCAGCCCACTTCAAGTTTGACTTTAGCTGATCCTTGAATCTTTTCTTTGGTCGACATTGTTTCCTGAGTCCAGTTGACAGTTCACCATAGAATACCTGTCTTGGTATTCGCTGTGGGTCCATGTGGATGACGTGTCCAGACCATCATAGCTGGGTTTTGAGGACCATTACTTCGATGCTGGTGGAGTTGGCTCTGTCAAGAACTTCCTGATTGGTGATTCGGTCCTGCCATCTGATCCTCATGATTGACCGGAGGGAGCATTGGTGGAATTGCTCCAACTGCTTCATGTGCTTCCGGTACAGTGTCCATGTCTGACAACCATACAGGAGCGAGCTGAGGACCACTGCATTATACATTTTGAACTTCATCACAGATCTTACACCTCTGTGTTGGAGGACTTTGCAGCACAGCCTCTGGAGTGCCTGGCTGGCCTTTTGGATCCTGGCATTGATCTCATGGTCTAGGGACCCATCCTTGGCAATGGTGTTGCCCAGGTACTTGAAAGTATTGATGTTAGAAAGCTGTGTGCCATTGATTGTAATGCACGGCTGGTTAGTTGGCCTCCCTGGTGCAGGTTGGAACAGCACCTCTGTTTTGTTGAGGTTGATAGTCAGGCCAAACAGTTTTGTTGCGGTGGAGAACCTGTCCACAATGGTTTGGAGATGATTTTCTTGGTGGGCCATGAGAGCACAGTCATCTGCAAAGAGAGCTTCCAGGATGAGTCTCTCTGTTGTCTTTGTTTTTGTAGTCAGGTGGTGAAGGTTGAATAGTGAGCCATCCAGCCGATATTTGATGTAGACGCCCAGGTCTAGATCCATCACAGCATGTCGTAATACTTTGGTGAAAAATAGGTTAAATAGTACTGGAGCGAGGACACAGCTTTGTTTCACGCCATTGGAGATGTTGAAGCGATCAGAAGTCTCTCCACCAGAAAGGACTTCCCCTGTGTAATATTTAAAAGAATGGAAGACATAAACTGTAATAATTAAAATGGTTGAGGTTGTAAACTGTAGTGAGTAAAATAGTGGAAGATATAAATTGTGATAAATATAAGAGTGAGTGAGTAAATTGTGACCACAGAAAATATGTTTCACTACAGTGTCTTTGAAAATCAAAATATATAAGGTGGTTGCCAGGGAAATATTCCCAATTATGAATATACCCAAGTCAACTGGGTTTTATAGAAAATTTAATTAATAATACAATGAGGAATTAAAGAAAGAGAGAAAAAGTAAGAAAGGAATAAGTATGAAGGGCCTTGAGCCAACATGGCCTAGACCTGAGTCTTAAGATCTGTCTAAGTAAGGATTCTAGTGACACCAGGCCAGCTCCATCTCAGCTGACTTCACCAGCTCAATCCTCAATCTGAATGTCCCCGAGAGAGTCTAGAGAGAGACCCTTCAAGGCAGCATTTCCCAGGTGACTGTTTTCAGAGAGAGCTTTTTGTCTCCTTTTAAAAGGAATTTTCTCCTTTGTCACCTCCCCTAAATTCTTACATCTACCAATCACAGTAGATGTTTTTCAAAGGACAGACCATTCTTAGTCCACACCTAAGCAGGTGTGGATTTTTGAGTAATTCACACCAGGAAAGCTCTGAGTAAGTTTCTCAGCTCTTTGTTCCTTGTAAATTCACAAGTTGTCTGACCTTTATAGGTACTTAGCTTAAGGGCTTTTGCCTCACAATAAGTATGAGTTAAGTACTTTTTCATTGTTCAGTAAGGAGTTACAACTTTATCTTCCCCTAAAGTATGCTTAAGTATGTGTGGAATAAGGTCAGAGTTCTCACATTCCTGATCAAGTACCTTCATTGTTTAAAATGGGGAATTGTCTTAACCAAATGTTCTAAGGTAGAGTCTGAGAATCTTTTAACATTCACAAGTCTGAGAAATTTTAAGTTTCACACCTGTCACGTCGACATGAAAGAGCTGGATCAGTTTGACAAATTTTGCTGGGCAACTGAGCTTGCTGATGATCACCCCCAATGTGTCCCTGTTCACTGTGTCAAACGCTTTTGTCAGGTCTATGAAGACAATGTAGAGACTTAGGTTCTCTTCAAGGCATTTTTCCTGCATTTGCCTCACTATGAAGACCATGTCGATGGTGCTGCGATCTCGTCAGAAACCACATTGTGATTCAGGGAGGTTCTGCTCTGAAACAGATGACAGGAGTCTGTTGAGTATAACATGGGCGAGGATCTTTCCAGCAGTGGAGAGTAGTGAGATGCCTCTGTAGTTATCACAGGCTGTTTGTGAGCCTTTGTTCTTGTATAGGGCTATGATTGAGGCATCTCTGAGCTTTGGGGGCATGTCTTCCTCTTTTCATATGCTAGTCAGCACTATGTGGAATGCTGGGAGTGCCTTTCCATTTAAGGCCTTGTACACCTCAGTTGGGATCCCGTCTTTACCAGGTGCCTTGCCTGCACTCATTTGTTTAATGGTTTTTTGGACTTCCTCTATTGAAGGAGGGACATCAAGTTGTTCAATGGAGTGGTTTTGGGGGATCTGGTCAAGGGCACTTTGGTCGACTGAAGAGGGTTGGTTGAGAAGCTGACTGAAGTGTTCTTTCCACCTGTTGCTGATGCCTTTTTTTATCTTTTATGAGAGTGCCACAGTCAGATGATAGCAAGGGAGTGGTGGTGGGTACATAAATACACACATACTCATACACACACACACACATAGAAGAATTCTATGAACAAAATTATAAACTTTTTCATATAAAGATCTAAGGAATTGGAAAAAATATTAAGTTCCCCCAAATAAGCTAATAATAATAATAGTAATTATTATTATATTATGTTACACATAATATAATATTATAATAATAATAAAAGTGACAATGATCCCTGAAATATTTTTAATTCAGTTTTATGCCAATTATTAAATGAAATCTGGACACCTCAATTTTGCCCCTGAACTTTGAGAAACTCCATTACCAGGCATCTGTTTGGGGTTGAATTATAGGCCTTAAACTGTTTGGGGACTCTAGTGGAATTAATGGATATAGTCAAATTGTTGAGTGCCTCTATTTTTTTAGAAGTTTCTCCCATTGTATTAAAGATCCCTCTCAGGAAGCCGAGCTCTTAGTTTTGATCTGTTCCTTTTTAATTGTTATAGTTGACCCACTCCCTAATACCCCTGCGGCTGGCTGCAGATTTCTTTGCAGTCTGCTTGCAGTTTGTCTATGTATACTTGCTATACCTATTTCTCCAGAGGGCATAAAAGATCCCCAAGTTCTGTCTCTCTTTGGAGCTGGCATCTAATTCCATGTTACTCCCAAGAATTCAGAGTCAGAGGAGCCAGAGCTTTCAGCTTTGTGTGGATTTTGAGCACAGTATTCTTTGTAGAGGCCTAAAGATTGTGCCATAATCCCTATCTTAATTAAAGATTGTTTTTCTGAATTTTAAATAATTCTGTGATTTTTTTCAAGTTAACACAACCAAACTACCAAATAGATTTTATAAAGTTGGAAAACTAATTAAAAAAAAAAACTATCAAGAAAAACTTGACATACTACAAATACTACAAACAATAATCATCAAAGTATCTGCTACTGCTTAAGAAAGAACTTGTTGATCAGTGGAGTAGATTGAGTATAATATGCAGAAGCAAATGATAAGAGTAAAGTATGCTTTTGATACCCAAAGATTCAATTATTGGAAAAATAATCAACTATTTAAAAAAAAATTAGTAGGACATTTAAAATTAATCTGGCAGAAAGAAATTAGGCATGAAACAACATCTTACACCAAAAGCAATATAAACTTAAAATTGGCACATGATTAAACATAAAATGTGCTATTATAAGCAAATCAGTGGAATATGGGAGTGGGAGGGAAACTATCTATCAGATAAATATGTGAATGAAGAATTCCTTCCCAAATGAGATACTGAAAGCATCAAGGAAAGGAAAGTTTATGATTTCAATTATATAAATAAAAAAGGGTTTGCAAGCACAAAACCAATTCAAAATTAAAAGAAAATCAGGAAACTTGGAGGAAAATTAGCAAGTTTCTCTTATGTCTCATTTCTCAAATAAACATTATGGTGAATTAAATAAAATTCATAAAAAATAGGATATTTTGAAAAATGTTCAAAAGATATGGACAAGCAGTTTTAATATGAAGTAACTGAAGTTAAAAATCATCATGAATGCTCTAAATCACTAATAGTTTTTAAAAATACAAATTAAAATGACTCAAGCCAGCATAATAAACACATTAGTTTCACTAACATGATGGAAAATTAAAATAAAAAATGTTAGAGGGTGTAGCAGTCCAGGCCACATGTATAATTACGATGCAAGGATTGTGTGTGGGCACATGGCCATTCCTGTGCATGGCAATGAACTCTGATCCCAGCATTGCTAGGGTCAAGGCTCGAAAACTTAGTTCCCTTTGTCTTGACCATGCTGGGATAAAACCCCACCTTGTACCTTGTCATAATTTACAATTAACCAATGGCAATACACTATGTAATTCATCAATATGTATTGGGTACATTTGCATATCAAAGATATTAAAAGGAGAGCCTGCAGTCACCTCTGTCTCTGAGATCTCACCAATTGCCTAACACTGTCTCTTCTCTTTTTCTCTCCTCTCTCTCTCACCTGAAACCTGGCCTTCAGCCAGGTGCCTTTCTTTTCCAATGCTAATACCTACCTTTCTCTAATTCTTCCTATTATACTCTGTTCACTCTCTCAGCCAAGCTATATCATCCTCTGACTGGTGTAGTGTTAAATTTGTATCTTTGGATGGATTCTGCCTTTGGGTGGTCCAGAGATTGGAGTTGGCTGTGGCTCCACTGAAATCGATATGGCCTGGTTTCTGACTCGTTTCTGCCATCTCTTACCTGGCTCCATCACGCCCCCCCTCACCCCCCCCCCCCCCGCAGAATTCCAAACTTCTATCCTTTCTCTCTCTTTCTTATCTTGTAGCTCTCGCAGGTGAGGCCACAGAGGGGTTATGGAAAATGTATGTATTCAGTATTGGTAGAGTAATTGAACTGATTAAACAATTCTGTTAAACTATTTGAAATAATGCCCAAAGGGTTACAAAAAACTTTGACATAGCAAAATTTTTACTAGTATGTATCACAAAAATTCAAAGAAAAAACAAATATATATGAAAAAAAATTAAAGCAGCTTTTTTTGGTGACTAAGACTTGGAAATTGAAGGGATGCCTATTAACTATGGAAGGGCTGGATACTTTTATTTGGGGTTGTGATGGAATACTACTGTGCTACAATAAATGATAAAGGGAATGGTTTAAGGGGGGAAATGGGGACTTATATAAACTGAGGCAAAGTGAAATAAACAGAACCAGGAGAACACTGTACACAGTAATAGAAATATTGTAAGGATAATCAACTGTGGAAAACAGCTATTCTTATCAATTCAATGATTCATTATTTTCCCAAAGAACTCATGATGAAAAATTCTATCTTCAGAAAGAACTAATGAACTCTGAGTAGAGTTTGAAGACTATTTTCTTCACTTTATTTTTTTTTAGCAATATGACTAATGTGGAAATATATTTTGCATAACTTCTTATGTATAATGGGTATCATATTACTTCTCCTCTCAATGAATGTGGGAAGAGGTAGAAGAAAGGAGAGAATTTGGAAATGAAGATAAAAATATGTATATTTTAAAATTACATATGTATATATTACCTAAAAAATTGTATAACGAATTGTATAGCATCAAAATACTTTACTGAAAAGCAAAATGAGTTCTAGGTGGAGAAACAGTACAACTATAATAAGAGGAAAATTTAATACACCTTTTTCAAAGACAAATAAATCTAATGAAATGACAAAAAAATGATTTGAATGTAACTTTTTTAAAAGTAAGCTATGATAGATGCTGTTAAATTTCCATGAGTTGAAAAAGAAGTTATATTTTTAAGCTCATTATGACAACTTAACAGAATTTGACAATGTGCAATAGCCAAAAATATGATAAATACAAAAAAGTAAAGAAGTATGTGTTTACTATTTATGATTCTTTGTCATAAACATGCATATGGAAAATAATGATCTATATATCTCGCTTTTCATTCTGAAATCTCAAAGTTATTTTTTGATTAATTGGTTACCTTTAAATTGAGTTTCTTTATATTGCCAATTCCCTTTTTATAAATAATCTCTACCTCTTTATAAAATAAAACTATTCCTACTTTAGCAAGTCATTAGCTCACTTTATTAACAGAGATACAAACCTTAATGTCCTACAACACAGTGATTTACTCTCCAAAACTGTCCAAATCTCCATCTGAAAGCTGTATATATTTTATACAATGCTATATTAAATAAAGCTATATTAATACTAAATTCTTTTCATTCATAAATACTTTAATACTTAGTGATACAAATATCCATTCATAATAGCAGAATTGTCCTATATCAATTGAAAATTAATATATAATTTTGGTGGTGATTATGCTTCTATTAATGTCCTTTTAGGACCATAATCTTATGTGGTGGTCTCAGTTAATCATTCATTGTTAAGAGGATAGAAACCATGGCTCATTAATCTGCACCTGGGTAAATAGAAAGAGTCAAAATCAAGACTCAAATAGATCCATGAATGATTGGATCCAGCTGGTGTCAGGCTTATTTAGCCTTTTAATTGTGGAGAGATCAGAGAGACAAAAGAAGCAAAGTACAGTTTGGCTAGATATAGCCAGAGAGGAATACATTTTGGATATTCTTCAATTTAATAAACATGTTTTAAATTACTATTACCTTTGTTGCTGCCCTTTGGTAACCTGTACTGTACCACTGGGTTCCTGTTCTCTGAAAGGTAAGATTTTGTCTTATCTTGCCAGAGTCCATGGTTCTACACCACTTTCTCTCCAAATCTCTTATGATGTTCCGTACCTTTTCTTCTTGACTATCAGATTATCCCTTCAACCTCCTCCCTACTATTAATATTTACTGGGATTAATATTTCTCTTGGTTTTACTATACTTGGTGAGTTTTAGCCTTATCTTGACATGGCCTACTTCTCACAATTTGGGCAACACAATATCATGATATAGATCTGAACCCTATTTTATTCCCTTTGTATTGTGATATGAAAATCACTTTTAAAGACTGATATATATTAATTTAAGGTCACCAAGTAATTCACTTATGAAATTCCTAAATGAAACACTCAAGTCAGAATGGAGTTTTATGGTAATTTAATTACAACAGGAGTAAGAAATTATTAGAGGGAGAGAAAAAGAGGGAGAGAAGGGAAGAAGGAGAGAAGGAAGATGTTAACTCAACCTCCTGGCAGAGCCAGAGGGAGTTTTAGACCTTGGAGGGCCAAGGCAAGGAAGGGAGTCAATCCTTTCACTCACATGACTGATTTGAAGGAAAGCTGTCTGCGGGCCTCCACCCAGCTCAAGCTCCAGAATCGAACTGAGTCTAGCCCCTGTCCACAGGAAGTGAGCGAACTCCAGAGGCTGTTCTCTACCTCAATTCCTGTGCCTCACAAGTGCCAATGGTAGCTCAACCTTGGCTTAGGACAGCCCAGGGGAGCAGTTAGTTATTTCTGATTTGTCATTAACTAGCACATGCCTGTGTAGTGTGGGTGTGCACATTCTTGGGTGCTAGACCAAGGAAGATAGAGGAAATTTAAAATTCACAGTATGTTGTCTTATACTGTAGGAATGTAAGTTCCTTTGCTTTTATATATATATTTGTATTCCCAGAGCTTAGAATAGAGCCTTCAAAATAGAAGTCACTTAAATTATCTATTTATCTATCTATCTATCTACCTATCTTTTATAAGCAATTTGCCAGGCAAAAGCTACACTAAGATAAACAATAGCCAAGTATGTGACTTCTAACAGTTTACATTTTTTGAGGCAGATAGAAAATATTAATAGACAATTATAAAACAACTGACAGTATAACAGAGGAATAATTATGACTAAAATGTTTTAGAAAAAATAAAAAGAACATTTGGAGGAGAGGAAGGATAAGCAAGAAAAGTTCTTAAGTGGCAATTAAGGATACCCAACTATTTAGTATTCCAAAAAGCATAGATGAGGAGAGAATGCACTCCCAAGAATTTTCAGTGTCCTATTATAATATATGAGGTGACTGATGGTTTGGTGAGTTCAGAGAATGACTTAGACTGCAGTCCAGCTTTACTAGAATTCCAACTGCTATATGGGAATTAATAAAATTTGAGATGGGAAAAGAAGATTAGATTATAATCAGATTGTGAAAGGCCTCAGATGATATACTGAAGAGTTGCTTTTTTTACAATACAGGGAGCTACTGAAGTCTTTTCTTATTGCTGATCAGGCATGCAGATGGACCCATACCTTCAGAAGATTTCTGTAAAGCTTTGTGGAGAATGAATTTGAAAGTGTAGGAGCTGTCATATAGCCACTTAGTGAGACCAAGTTCAGATATTAGTTAGACACAAGAAGATCTATTTTACCCAGAAAATATAGTCTCAATCAATTAGTATATGGAGGGTAATCTGTTTCTAGATAGTATTTTTTTTAACTTGGGACAGTCATCCCAAATTCTTCAAAGTAGAAAGAAAGATTCTCTCAACTGGGGAGAGAAAAACCAAGACAGGATGAGCAGCTGAATTTGGATAGGTTCTTCTTGTTCCTTCTAGGCAGTATAGGCATTTTGTCCCCTAGCTCATCACTTCCTTTCATCATCAAGTTTGACCTCTTAGGAAGACATAGTTCTCTAGCAAATGTAAAGTGTTAGCTCTTTTCTGTTCCTTACTCATCCTGTTGCTCTCCCTACCACACCCACCCACATTTTCTAGGCATAAAGAAACATTTTATCACTCCTGAGTGTGTTCTATAGCATTAACTACAAAATTAAGTAACTTTGAAGTAGTTTGTATTGGGTTATAGGGTTATCCACCATGCTTGTGACCTACCCTTCTTTGCTTACTGAATAGGCTCTACAAGTTATTTTTAGGAGCATTGTGGAGAGGAAAAATCAATTGAAATGTTCCAAGAAAGAAATGTTATTCCCAAAAAGGAACTCCCTTCTAGAGTAGAGGAAAGGATACCATAAATCATATCATTCCTCCAACTTTTTTTTCTTATTTAAGTTATGACATTCTCTCCTTACAAGTAAGTGTATTGTCCCTTCTTCCTGGGCAAAAGTCAGTTTAGACAAATCAACTCAAAGGGTCAGTCATGTCAGTTTTAAAAGAAATGGGTAATTAGATCAAGAGTAGGCCTGTCTCTTTATATGGGACTAAGCTAGAAGTCAAGTTCCTTAGGTAACAGGCTTACCTGAAAAACCCAGAGAGAAAAGCAACTTACTCTACTACCTACTTTTACCATTTTGTCACCAGGTTTGCCTACATTAACTCCTTTACTAACACCAGACTCCTACCCTTTATCATCTTCCTTAGGGAAGAAACACAGAGAACAGTTATTTAGTTTTCCCACCCTAGGCAAATTTCAAACTTGAGTCAAAGCTATAACATTCACCTCCCTTGTTCCATTTCTAGCAGAGCACCAAAAGAAACTGCTATCCAGGTAACACCATGGAACTGACTGATAAAAATTGAGAAAGGAGAGAAAAAAACAAAAACTTAAACATGCCTGAGACAGAACTTTGAAATTCAGTCTTCTGTCATCCTTGAGGTCATGTCATGAAGGATTCAGTATGTAAGTCTTAAATAGTTTAATAACAGTCCTCCTTCAAACAATAAATGAATCACTTTCTATTTCACCTCAAAGATCTGAAGAAAGTTAAGCTATCATCTGAATTTTCTTTCTCATTCATGGCACAAAATCCATATTTTTCCTGAAATCCAAATATCTGATGCCACATAGAAAAACCATGGTGTTAAACTGAATTCTCACTGTATCTAAATATCCTGGCACCAGGTAAATATAGTCTTTGCCTCATTGATTCTGTACAGTAATTTCATCTGCCTTAATTGCCCATTGTCAACCAATTAGAACACTTAGGCAACACAATTTGGTTTTGAAACAAGCAAAATAGCTGGAATTAACATACTGCAATCTATTCATTCTGTGATGGACACAGCCCCCCTCATCATGAAATTTTTCCAAGTTGGCTTTTAGGCTTTTTCCTTGGAACCTTCCCATATGCACTTTCCAAGTCCTTTATTACTAGAAGAGCAAAATAAACATTCATCTAGTAAAATTAAAGGTTTATATATCTGGAGACTGAGCCAAAAGTCATGACCTGTTGGGGTCCTTTCCAGTTATATTTAATGAATCCACTCATAGTTAAGCTCTTTCTTCCTTATTTTTATTGTATTTGTCATATTCTGTTATGAAACATTATATAAAATAGCCAGGAAATAGGGTCAAATATCAGGTAAGTTGATCAATTGGTATTACATAGACTAAGCAACCAGGCATTAGACTGATCTTGGGTCTAAAATGATGGACTATTGAAAGACTATCTATACATAGACAAAACTTTTCCTTGCATTATAAGGTATGTAACAAACAATGTGCACTTCAGTCAATCAATAAAATAGGAACATTTTCTTAAATTATGAAATCAAATCTAGTCTATTCATCAATATTTTACTAAAGGAATAAACACTGGAGTATAGTACATTATAAAGGGATCTGAATTCAGAAAGACTTATGTCCAAATCATGTACTTGATTCTTAACAGTCTGATTTTTGAGTTGAATTAGAAACTGATTAGTCCCATTTTTATTGGAGGATTGTTTTAAAATTGTATAGGAATTTTATACTGAATCCTTTATAACAACATCAAGGACTGAATTTCAAAGTTCTACTATAGAAAAGTCACATATCTTTGCTGAACCTCATGGAATTTTCAAAGATGTTATCTAAGAAGCAGTAGCTGAACTGCTTTCTTCCTTCATGTGGAAAGCTGTCATTTTAACAAAATCAAAGATATGAAAATCAAATGAAATTGATTCATATTTGAGCACTATTTAACAATGATTTCTTATCCAGCCAGAGAAGTTCATGTCCTTAATAAAATATATCATTACTGACCTCATAGTGACATTTCAACCTCTAGAAAGTCACCATTAAGTGATATAATTCACAATGGAATATGTCATCAACATATTTTGCTCCATGCTTGACCTGTTGGCAAAATGTATTAGATGCATTATGCAGAAAAATATTGCAAAACAAAAAAAAATCTTGAAGGGATGTAATTATTATTATAATTAATGACTAGAGTACCTGCTGGCTCTTAGGCACTGTAAGGAAAGATAAGGCTTTCTTCCCACTGAGAGGGGTATTGGATTCCAACTTGCATTATGAGAAACATACCTATATTTATACTGATGATTAAATTATAGTTTTATCCTAGGAATACTTACTTTGTCCTGTGGGCTTTAATTCAATTGACTTCTATCTTTTTAAGCCTAATTTTTCTTTTCTCAGAAAGAAAAATAATGCATCAGAATAAAAGACATCTCAGTTGCCACCTATTGTATTTATAGAATTAAAGCCTGCAAAAACAATAGCCGCATTTTAAGATGTGAGAACACATAGGACAATGTCTAAAATGATGAAGTGATGTGCTTTTTTCTTCCAATTCTGTATCAAAATGGAACTAGAACCTGGAGTTTTAAGGAGCTTGCTCTGTATTTCTGATCATAGCATTACAACATCTGTTGTCATTTTGTCTGCAATATATTATGAGCTGACCCAAAAGAATTTTTACTGAAACAAACATTATGCTAAATCTAAATGTCATTCTGATATAGTATCAATTCTAATTTGTACTGGAAGATGAGGAGTACCAGAAATAAATTAACTCAAAATGAAACAAAGTGCAGTGCATTATGCCTGATATTGTTTAATAGAGGTAAATATCTTTAAGGTTTTAAAATATGACAGTCAACTTTCAAGCTTGTTTTCTTTTTTCTGTATATAGATTTACTAATGTGTCTTTGGATTTCATGCACTAGATTCATAATTAGCATAGATAGACACAATCTATGGCAGTCAATATATTTAATCAATGTTTCCTAATGAACATCATTTTACATGTTATGTTGGTATATCTTGACTCAGGATTCCTTTATACTTTTTAACTACCCAGAAGAAAAGTATAAATATTTCATAGAACAATCTCAAATTAACTGAAAATAAAATATAGATATTTTCATTCTGCTATATGTAAATATACAACTAAAACTCAGACATTCTATAATAGAAGAATGAAAATAAAAATGCAATATGAAAGGATGAATTAAAGTATTTTATAAATTTTATGAAGTATTTTTTAAACCCTTACCTTCCATCTTGGAATCAATACTATATATTGGTCCCAAGGCAGAAGAGTGGTATGGACTAGGCAATGGGGGTCAAGTGACTTGCCCAGGGTCACACATCTGGGAAGTGTCTGAGACCAAATTTGAACCTAGGACCTCCCCTCTCTAGGTCTGACTCTCAATCTACTGAGCTATCCAACTGCCCCCTTTTATGAAGTATTTTAAAACAACATTTTAATCACATTATTTCAAGAGGATATATCAGCATAAAGATCACACATATACATATACACACCCAAAGAAAAAGCAATGTCTGAATTAGAAATTAAATGAAAGATAAGAAAGAGTATTGATAAACAGTGCAGTGAGTTTCTATATCCTTCACCCTGAGTTGCCAAAACAAAAAACAAAATTCTTCTCTTAAACAGACTTAGAAAACGCATATAGGAAAATACAAGAAAAAAAATTCAAATGAATCACCTTTCCAATCCAAGTTGGCCTAAGGATACAGAGAGGTCAAAGAATACTGGAAACTGGATCTGGCCAAGAGTGGGTCACACAGAACACTCCAGAACTGGGAGAAGCTGTAAGCTCTTTCATTGATTATGCAGTTATGGGTTATAGATGGGGGGACTGAGGACACCTCAGAAAATGGTCATTCTGAAGTAAACAGCAAATATAGAATTTAGACAGTGTACATAGCAAGGGACAATTCAGGAGTGAAGAGTGGTATTGTGACGCAGCCCCCAGAAGTGTAGAGGGGCCTCAACTTCAGCTTCTTGCAGACAGGTCTAAAACCTGTAGAGCACAAGAACTGCAGGTATCTCAAACCAAAGGAAAGCATTCTGAACTAGCTGAGTTTTCCAGGTGCTTGGTAGTGATTGATTTCACCAGCAGTCTACTATTATTAAGATGAAAACTCAGGCCATACACTTGTAAATTTCAGAACTTAGGGATGGAAGTGGGTACTAATCAGACTTTAACTTGGATCAAAACACTTTGGGAGCACTGAAAGCTTACATTATTCCAGCCTAAACTATTCCTAAGATCCTGAATTACAAAACACTCAGTGTGCCAAGAAAGCAGCCATATGACCAGCTTCATAAAGAAGATCAAAAAGTCTGACCCTAATGTGAAGTCCAAAATCACAAGTAGACTGAAAGAATGAGTAAAGAAATAAAATGATGTCACTGTTAAAAGCTGTTTAAGTGACAAAGAAGCTTGAGACATAAACCCAGAAAAAGAGAATGTCTCCAAAACCTCTCCAAGCAAAGCCTCATAATAAAACATACCTTAGGAAGAAATTCAACTTGAGTTCCTGTAAAAGATGAAAAAAAATTGTTTTTAATGAATAAAGTGAGAGAGCTAGAGAAAAAAATGGAAGAAAATGAAAGCTTTAGACAAATGAAGTAATTCGCTCCAGCAACAAACTCCATATCTTTATGCATAGCTAGGTGGCATAATGGATAAAGCACTGAGTTTGAAGTTAGGAAGAGCTGAGTTTCTATTCTGTTCTCAGAATTTGTTTTGTAACTCTGAGCAATTTCTTTACCATCAGCTTAGCTCAGTTTCCCCAACTATAAAATTGAGATAATAATAGCACCCATCTCCTAGAGTTGTTGTGAGAAAATGAAATGAAGTGATACTCACAGTGTGCTTAGTATAGTACCTGGAACATAATAAGTCAGATATAAATAAATAGGTAGTGGTAGTAGTAGTGGTAACAATAATAGAAGGAGAAGGGGAAGGAGAAGGATAAGAAGGAGAAGGATAAGGAGGTGAAGAAGTAGAAGATGAAGAAGGTGAAGAAGTAGAAGATGAAGAAGAAGGTGAAGAAGGTAAAAAAGAAGGTGAAGAAGAAGTTGAAGGTGAAGAAGATGAAAAATAAGGTGAAGATAAAAATCCTTAAGAACATTATCCTCCACTATTTCTAGAAGTTTGTCCAATTTTATTTTCGTTGTTTCCATGACACCATCCATTTTAACATCTACCTTTTTCTTCTCCTTTTGTCTTCAGTCTTTCCCAACATCAGAATATTTTCCAGTGAGTCCTGTCATTTCATTGTAAAATCAAATTATTGAAGTTTCAACATCAGTATTTCACCTTGCAGTGAATAAATTAGCTTCTTTAAGTACTGATTGATTTGATCTCTTCTATCCAAGAGACTTTCAAAAGTCTTCTCCAGCACCACAATGTGAAGAAAGCATTTCTTCTGTGGTGCTTAGCTTTCTTTATAGTTAAGCTCTCACAGTCATATATTGCTATGGGAAAAAACGATAGCTTTGACTATATGAACCTTTGTCAGCATGGTGATGCATTTTATATTTGGTATGCTGCCCAAATTGATATAGCATTCTTTCCAAGAAGGAAGTGTCTTTTAATTTCATGGCTGCAGTTACTATCCACAGAGATGTTTGAGTCCAAGGATATAAAATCTGATGATGCTTCCATTTCTTCTCTATTTCCCAGGAAGTAATGTACATTTTTACAAGATCTTATTTTTAAGCTTCAAGACAGTTTTTACACTCTCCTCTTCTACCCTCATCATGAAGATTCTCAATTCTTTTTCACTTTCCACCATTAGAGTAGTATTGTCTGTGTGTCTGACGTTGATATTTCTCCCCGTGACTTTAATTCTGGCTTTTAATTCATACAGCCTGGCATTTTTCATGATATACTTTGCATGCAAGTTGAATAGATAAGGTGACAATATGCAGCCTTGTATTCCTTTGCCAAATTTAAACCAATCAACTGTCGATGTTTGGTCCTAACTTCTGTCTTAAGCCACATACATATTCCTTAGGAGACACATAAGCTGATCTGGTCCTTCTATCTCTTTGAGAATTTACATTTTGTTTTGATTTGTACAGTCAAAGGCTTCAGTGTAATCAATGAAGCAGGAATAGATTTTTTTCTGGAACTTCCTTGCTTTCTCCATAATCCTGTGAATTTTGGCTATTTGTTCTCTAGTTCCTTTACTTCTTCAAAAATGAGCCTATTTTTCTGGAATTTCTTAATTCACATATTGCTGAAGCCTACCTTGCAAAATCCTGAGCAAAACCTTTCTGTCATGTGAAATGAATGCTGGAATATTGAGTAGAATATTGACAGCATCATCTTCAAGTGTTTTAAATAAACTCAACTGGAATTCCATCATCTCAATAACTTTATTGTTAGTAAAGCTTCCTAAGGCCCAACTTAATTTTAATCTCCAAGATATCTCTTAAATACCTGTGAGGACAAAAACCTGGGGAAAAGCTTTTACTCTCTCTTAAGAGGGGGAAAGTAGTCCTCCTCCTGCCCCAACAGAAAATCTACTTTCTATTTTCCAAACCCCACTTTCTCTAGAATTAACTTAAGTGAGATGTAAAACCTGGGGAGGTCAGTCAGGAAGAGCAGTGTTAAAAGTAACAACAACAACAAACTGGTTCTTTTTACCCTAAAGGGGCTTTCACAGCCCAAATAAAAATTAAAAAATTAAAAATTAAAAAATTAAAGCTTAAATGCAGGCAGACATGCAAATTCAATTGGACAATTTCAAATATTTCTTATGTGACAAGGAAATAACTTTAAAAAGACTGATATATATTAATTTAAGGTTACCAAGGAATTCAGCTATGTAATTCCTAAATGAAAACTCAAGTCAGCAGTCAACCTTTTATGGAGTTTAATTACAAACAGGAGGAAGAAAGGTATGAGAGAGAGAGAGAGAGAGAGAGAGAGAGAGAGAGAGAAAGGGGAGAGAAGGGAATAGGGCTTAAATACCCCTTCTGTTTAGGCTGGGCCAAAAGGCCCAAGCCTTAAATAGCTGAGGCAAAGAAAAGAGATCAGTCCCTATCACTCACATGACCAAAATGGAGAAACAGTCTCAGGGGCCTCCACCTCCAGCTTCCTTCAGAGCAAACTTCTTAAAGCACCACCTCTCAGAGCAAAAACCTCTCCAACCAACCACCCCTCAGTCCTCAGACCCCTCTATCTTTAAGGAAAACATCCAAGTTCCCTCCCCTCAGTTATCACATCTACCAATCACTGTCCATGTCTTCCCTGTGCCAATGGTGGCTCTAGCTTAACCCAGGACCGCCCAGAGGTCTGCCCTTTTGCACATGTCTATTGAAGGTCATATTCTCAAATAATTAAGTTTTGATCTATGCTGCAGTCCTTCCTAAATCCTGTTAGGACTGAGCAGGGTGGAGATTGGAAGTTCCAAGACCTGGTTCTGTCATTCCAAGTATCTCTATTGTATCAATTCTAAAATCAATCATGACTCAAAGAACTTCCTGTTCTATGCTTAAGCATAGGTCAAAGCCCTTTCCGTTGTTCAGCAAAAGGTTTCTGTCCTCAAGTAATCTTAAGAAGGGTGGAGGAGGAACCTCCCATGCCAATGGGGTTCACATTCCAATAGAGTTCCCACTATCAATAGGAAATTTTTCAATTATGAAATTTCCCAATGGTGAAATTTCCAACATTTATAAGTCTAAGAAATTTTAAGGTTTACACTTACATAGCCAAATGGCAAATACTGACCTGATCCAAAAACAGGTCAGATTTTTACAAGTCTGTTCCTGAAAAACTAAGAGAGGAAAATGCTATTTCCCCCAAAATAGAGATGGAAGACCCCTCTCCTATATCTTAGCTGCAGAACCACCTCTCTCATGCTCTGCAAATTCTGGCTGCCTAACCATTACTCAATTCAAATAAAGGCCTTTTCCCTTTAAGGGAAGTGTCTGAAATAGGACACAATGGGGATGTGATGACCCTAACATACCATATACCTTTTACTCCACAAGACAAATGAATTGAAACACAATATTCCCAGTTATGAAGAAGATTCCTTTGTGGTAAGGAAAAAGATGGCTGATATATTTTATAATCCATCTTACAAAGATGTTGAAAATCTACTCCAGGATTTCCTAATGTAATGTGAGGAAAATTAAAAATAATTTCTCATGTCAATAAAGTCTAGTGGTACAATGCATTACACTGGCCATTGCAAGATCCTGAATGGGACTATAACAACTCTAAAGATTATTTACAGTTATATCTTTGTAGGGAGGCCATTTTAGCTGCAATGTGAGAGTGCTCTGAAAACACAAATAGATTGACAGAACTTGAAAAACTTAAGCAATCAGATGATGAGACACCCTCCAGATTCATTGATGGATTCATTGAGTTTGGGAGTTGGTACCTAGGCTTTGACCTTTCTAAAGAAAATGACATAAGACAAATTAGAAGACACTTTGTCAATAACTTTTTCAAAGTGATCAGGAATTATTTTAAGACTTATTGCCCAAGGTGGCTTGAGATGGATCTTGATGAATTGAGAAAAACTGCTGTCTATGTTTCAAAAGGAAAGAAAGAAAAACAGGAAGAGACTAATTTCATAGAAACAATTTGGAAAGAATTAAAATATTTAAGAAATAGGAGTGCTAAACAGGAAAAAGGGCATGATACTCAACCAATGACTCTTGCCCCTCTCTGAGAATCTAACTATCGATCCATTATAATCTCCTTTATGGGTAATGTTAAGATCTTTCTTGTATAGTTCTTCAGCATATTATTGCCACCTATTAATTTTTTCTTTTATTATCTACAATTTTAGACTTTTTATCCTGGCCTTTTCTCAGTTTTCATTTTTCTTGAGCTCTCTGTCTATAGGCTTTGATACTATTGATCATTCTCTTGTTCTTGATACAAAATTCTCTCTAGGTTTCACATAAACTACTCTTTCATGATTCTCTTCCTTTCTATATGATTGCTTTTTATTCCCCTTTGCTAGATCTTCATCAAGGTAATGGATGAAGTAACAATCCTACATGTTGCACAGGCTTCTGTCCTGGGACTCTTCTGTTCTCCCAAAAAACTACTTTATTTGTTGATCTCTGATCCCATGAATTTAGCTATCATTTCAATTGTAATGCTCAAATATGCTTACCATAATCATAACTTCTTTGCTGTCTTCCCAATTGCTGACACATCTCCAATTCCTCTTCAAACATCTCAAATTGCATATCCAAGAGATGTTCTAAACCCCAAATATCTGAAACCAAATCATCTTTCTCTTTAAACTCTACTCCTATCCCTATCATTGTAGAAGGCACCACCATATTAATATTGCCTTTATTGAAGGGATGTTGCAAAAAATGAAATCAATACACCTTGGCAACAGTTTGAATATGGGGTGAGAGTGGAATAAATATGCTACAGAATCTAAAATGACTCTTAATTTTCAAGCCCTGAAAGACTTGGAGTATGGTATTACTATTATAAAAGATAGATAAAAGGGAAAATTAATAAGTTTAAGTTGAGATATATTGGGTTTAAGATGTCAATTGAATTCCAACTTCAGATATCTGAAAGTCAGATGGAGCTGCAAGATTAGAAGTGAAGAAGAGAATCTGACACACACACACACACACACAATTATATATTTGCAAAAAAAAATCAGCATAGATACAGTCATTAAATTCATTGGAGTTGAAGAGATCATTAAGTGAAGTGGTGTAGAGGAATAAAAGAAGATGACTCAGGAAAGAACACCAACAGTTAGATGGCATGATCTAGAATATGATTCAGAAATAAGAGGCAGAAAAATAATGGTAAGATTAGTAGAAGAAAAATCAGGAGAGATTGGGTTCCTGGAAACCTAGAGAGAAGAGATTATTAAGGAGAAATCAGCAATGCCAAAAGGTGTAGAAAGGCAAAGAGTAATAGTTACTGAGCTAAGGCAATTTGATATAGCATCTAAGAGATCTTTAGTAACTTTGGAGTGAGCAATTTCGATGGAATGATGAGATCAGAAATAAGATTGTAAGGGGTTAAAAGTGTGAGGAGAGAACTATAGAAATATATGTACACATATGAACAAATATGCTTACCTATATAACAACAAACATATTGTAATTCAAACCCTTTTTATAGTTATCTCTGGTTCAGTGAATTCACTGATGTAGGGAATTCTCAGTGTAGTGAATTCCTTCCTTTGACCTAGATTTTCAATTCCTATCCAATTTGTCATCTTAAACAGTTGCCTGGGACAAGAATTCATAGGATTTTCTTGAAATCATTAGATAGCATTTTAAACCCTTAATTTCTATCTTAGGAATGATACTAATCATTCATTCCAAGGCAGAAGAGTGTTAAGTTGATTGGGGTTATGTGACTTTCCCAGGGTCACACATCATACAATTCCATCTCCAGGCTTTGCACTCTATCCCACTGAGTTTCTTAGCTGCCCCATAGATATAATTTTTAGAGAAGGGATAAGAAGTCAGGTCTCATGTAGTTCTAAATACAAAATACATCTCAACAATTACAAAATTCTATAAATTCTACCTTCACAAATATCTGTAGTGTCCATTCCCTCCCGATGTCCACTACTAGAAACATAATTTGGGTCATCATTTCATCCTAGATTGTTGTCAAAGATTCTAAATGTTCTCATAATCTCCAGTTTCTCACCCTCCCAATTTATCACTCATATCACTACCTAAATGCTTTTTTTTTCTATCTAATGTACCATCTGACCATTTTGCTACCATGCTCAATAATCTTCAGGTTGTCCCTATTTCATATAGGACCAAATATATGTTTAATTTAAGTGGCAGGGAAATAATTGAAAGAAAGTTTCTCTTTCCTAATGGTGAAAATAATGCTTACAATACAGGGGTTTATTAAACAATTTATTTTAAACTCATTTTTCTAACCTTTAAGGAATGAATTACTTACAATGGCACAGTATGGGCATTGTTAGTTAGCTGTAACTTCATTCTATGCTCAATATACTCAGTAGCCAGTTCAGATTTTAGAATTACCTGAATTAAGTAAAAATAAACAAACAATAAATCTCCTAAATTTCCACAATTAATTATTATTTTGGTTTAAGAGAACACATTTTTCTATGCTAACATTAATTGAAATGTAATCCCAGGGGATAAATTCCAGGGTAAGTCAAATATACATCAAATTAAGTTTAGCATAATGTAAATTATTGAGTACATGCAATTATTTTCTTTATAATTGCTTTTACATTCTTTCCTTTTGCCCTTCAACTTAACTAAATTGCAATATACACAAATTTGTCTCTGTTGTTGGAATATTGCAATCTTTCTCTTTTGCAAGACTTGATCTAGAAATAGAGCAAATTTGCATAGAATATGCTATTATATTGAAATATGTATATGAGGAATCTTGGAAGTTAAAATTAATCTAATCATGCTCTTTGTCCTTTTGTCTTGTCAGAGATTTTCCTCTTCCAGAGCTATATCATGTACACACACACACACAAAAGAAAGATAGATACATAGGCACATAGATATATATATATAGATATGCATACTTACCTATATAAATACTTTCTCTATTCTGGTTTTAAGTTCTTGTAAGGTTACAGAGGGTCAGCAACAGGATTATTACTAGAGAAGTAAGGAGCTGAGTATTTTTTTAGAGAACTAAGAACTGTTTATATTCTGGCCTGATAGAAGCAAGCTTCTCTTGTGGACATGCTTTTAACCTTTTTCTTGAATTAGTGAATATACAGAGATGTTTTTTTTTTTTATCCAAATATTTACTAAGGGCCTACTAAATGCCAGGATTGATCTTAAGTACTTGGAATACAAAGAATGACAAAAAGAGTCCCTGGCTCAAAGGAGTTCACAGTCTAAAGGGGGGCACACTATACAAATGATTATATTCCTTCAAGATATATACAGGGTAATTTGAAGGTCATCTCAGAAGAAGGCATTGTTATGATAAGAAACCACGAGTGACTTCTTGAAGAGGTGAGTATTTTAATAAGTTTAAAAAATGGAATCCAAGAAGTGCAAAGGAAGAGGGAGAGCATTTCATGTATGGGAAGGCAGTTAGTATAAGTACAAAGATCATAAATAGTGGTGTATGAAGAATGACAAAAGGATAAGCAAGGAAACTAATGACAGTAGGTCACAAAATCCACAGAGGTGAGTTGAGTGTAAAAAGCCTGAGATGGTACAAAAAGGTCAATGTATAAAAGACTTTAAAAGACTGAGAAGTTCATGTTTGATCCTGGTGGTAATTGGGAGCTGTTGAATTTTTTTGGATAGCATGAATGTCTGAGGGTAAGTTTCATTTTAGGAGGATCACTTGGTTATCTGAGTGAAGGATGAGCTGGAGTTCAAGAGATACTTGAGAAAGGGAAACTACTTACAAGGTTATGTCAGAAGCACAAGTGTGAAGAGATAAGAGTTTGCATTAAATTATTATAATGTTAGTGGAGAGAAATAGGGCTATCTGAAAGTTGTCATAAAGAAAGAATCAACAAGACTTAGCAAATATAGAGTGAGGGATTTTGGTTCATAGTTAAATCATGAACCTAGGATATTTAAAGGATGATGGCACCCTCAAGATTAATAGGAAATTCAAGAAGAAGGGGTAGTTCTAGGGGAAAAGTTAATGAAGTAATTTTGGGATAGGTTGGGTTTAATAGGTATTCATGATGGTCAGTTTGAGATGTCCAATAGACACTCGATAATGTGAGACTCATTGTTACAATACATTACAGTTGGATAGAGCTCTCTGAATCATTTTTGTAGAGATGAGAATTGAATCGTTGGACGCTATTGAGATCATTGTGAGAGATAGTGTAAAGAGAGAAAAGAAGGTCTAGATGAAATCATAGGAAAGATCCAGAGTTAGTAAACATGACTTGAATGAAAATCCAGCAAAGGACACCAAAGAGTGAGAATCAAGAGAGAGCAGGGTCAAGAAAAGCAAAAGGGAAGAAAGTATCAACAAAAAAACAATGTAATGGACAGCCAGTGTGAAAGACAGTTCCTAAAGGATGAAGACTGAGAAAAAGGCTATAAGATTCAATGATTAAGAGTTCATTTGAAACTTGGAAAAGAGCAGTTCCATTGAATGGTGAAGTCATTAGCCAGGATACAAAGTTATTTCCTTGCACATATTGTTTATGTGTTGTCACTACCTCTTTATAGAGTCAGTCTTCAATGTTTCCACTGTATTTTTATCCACAGTCACAAAACTCTATGGTGATTGTGTGCTCCTTGAGGTCAAGGTCTGTATTTTGATTCCTTTTTTGCCCTGTGATTAGCTCACTGTCTGTCAAATAATGGGCACTTATTAAATATTTATTTATTGATTTGCTAAATAATAAGACTTTTTCTGAGTATCTGTAGCTGAAAGGTAACTGAAATGACAGGTTAATAAATGAATAAATAAATAAATGAACTCTACTTAACTACTACCAAGAAAAACTTTCCATTGGCTAATCACTATATATGCACCATTAAAACAGTCAAAGCATTAGTAATTTTAACTTTAGATCACAATAATTAAATTATATCTAATTATCAACATCTATACATATCATATAATATACACATGCATAAAATATTTAAATCATGTGAAGGATATAAATGAAATATGCAAGATGTAAGAAGGGCCAAAGCACATTTTCAATTACTAAAGGAATCACAATAACTATTCCAGTGACTCCTTGATAAACCAATATCATTTTTAAGTGTTCTTTATTCAATCAATTCAATGAATTCAACTAGATGATGTAATATCCTGATAACAAGAATCAATCACATTCCTTGAATTTGAGAGTGTACTTCATAGAATATTAAGGTCAGTTTGTCAAACTATGTATAATAATATGTATAAATATTGGAGGGCAGAGAAATGTGAGGCAATCAATTCATAAATTAACAAGGGAAATTATTTTTTAATTAATAAGCAGAGCCCTAGGAAGGAAGACTATAATTGAGATTTGAATATATATGACTATATAGACATGCATGCATATATACATATATACTTATGTATCATACACATACCTATCTGCATATGTGAAAATGTGCATACACTTGAGGATGCATAGAGAGAGAAAATGAAGGAAGAAAGAATATAGAAAGCAATGAGTAATCTATTATTAAAAGTCTAATTGGGATGATGTGATATCTAATTAGCAAATGACAATTGGGTAAAATATAGCATGTATTTTATCATACAGAAAATTTGTGACACAAAGGATTCTCTAGAAACTTAAATATAACAAAAGCAAAACAATATTAAGTCACCCAAGGAGATACTTTAATTTGAGTTTACCACTAATCTAATATTTCTGTGAAATCTGTCTCTTAACAAAGCCAATCAAATCAAATCATCATTAAGTGCTTTTTATATGCCAGACACTGTGCTAGAAATGAAAATAGAAGAAAAAAAACCTACCTGTCCACAATGATCTTAGAGTCTAAAAGTTGAGCAAACATATAAAAAGAACCTCAAAAATGTGTCTGGGTGGGGAATTGTGGAGTAAGAAGAATTTGAGAAGGGTAATAATATAGAAAGAACTTCAGAGAATCCAGAATAGAATCAGAGATGAATAAAAGATTAAATATTGCTTACCTGAGACTTTTCATCCAAGAAAGGTTTTGAGAATAACTAACCAATAAAAAGGGACTCATGGTGGAAATGGGATATCCCAAAGCAAGAAATATGCTAGAATTTGTTGGCCAGAGTATCTTGTAGGTTAAGAAGTCTGCTGGGAAGTGGTGAAGAAAGAAGTTCAGAGTCACTACCAGAACAAGGAGAGGAATGTAAGAGTGATATAGACAATTATTCACAAAATTTTCAAGTTCCCATATCAATAATCATCCTTCTTGCCCTAGAAAGTCTTTGTAATCAAATATATGCACTTGATTTTTTTTTGTGAGGAAAAACTAAGAGCTGGATCATATATTCTGATTTCACTGGACAAAAAGCTGTATTACAAGGTCATGGTGCCTAAGTCATTTATAAATTCAGAAATATCTATAAACTATCCTTTTGTATCCCACATAAAGACCTCTACTATGTGTTTTTCTCACTGTTCACTTCCAATTGCTGTGTGTAACGCAGGGATGGGGAAGGACATATGAATACATCACTCCCTTAATGTATTAAGAAGATACAAAGAACAAGAAAAAGAAAGGAGTATAAATGAAAACATAATGGAAACAAAACCAAAAACTATCATATCTTGATTTATATATACAAGTGGCTCCTCTGGAATTAAAACATATCCCTGGGTATATTACATTATTATATTGAAATTTTTTTTTCCTATAAATAAAATGCCATTGGATTTGCCCAAATTTCATGAAAAGAGGGTCCTTAAATGTCCCCAAAGTTTTCACATCATGTAATCCTGATTAATTATCTTGGGAGCTTGTAAAATTGATTCATGACTTCCCTAGTCAATATCTTTACATAGAGATAGATGAATGAGACAAAAATTCAAAATGGCAGCTGCAATAAATCCAGCATTAATTCCAAACAACTGTCAACTACAGATATCACAATGTTGGTATTTTTTTGCTCTATTACATGCAATTTAATCAGCTTCTTCTCTATAGCATTTAATGCCCTATAGGAAGATATTTATATCTTAATGAAATCATCAAAAACATTAAACCACACTTCTATTTGGAACAAAGAAATGAATGTACCAAAATACTTACATATTTAAGTGTCTTCTTTATTATGTAAATAGTGAAAATACTATCAAAATGATGAATCAAGACCAGAAGTAAAAAGAGCAATATAATATTTTGTAATACACCCCAAAATATATATTTATATATAAAATATCTTGATAAAATTATGAGTTTGTGTTAGATAAAGATATTTAGTATTACAGTCATGGAATTTAGAAGAATGTTAGTCATTGCAGATGCATTATGATTCAGTAAACAGTTTCATTTGATTATAATTCAATTGCAATGCTACACTAACTCTTTGTTTTGATTCATTAAGAATATGTTTCCTGCACTCCCAATTAGATTTCAAATGGATATATAACAAAATAAGGATTCCTTGACTAGAATTTTTTAAGTGGAAAAAAAATGAGTTAATTCCTATTTAATTACAATAGAGGTATAACCATTTATTGGGCAGATTACATAAATGTATTGTAACATAATGAATACATCACTAGAATTCATTAGGATTTCATACACTCATTTCTATTTAATTACAACTGAATCACCACCATTTATTGCCAAGTGGGAAGCACTTTCAAATAATAGTCCATTTAATGCTGAATTACTGTGGCAGTCCTAAGGAAGACCTGACCATAGCTGCAAACACCAGCTGAAGATAAAAAGCAATAAATTTATCAATGAACATACTAATGGAGCATTCATAATAATTTATTTATTCTAATATGATATGGAGACACTTTCCATACCTCACAAAAGACACAAATAAAATGAATATCTTTTCAAAGTTAACACTACTATACTGAATGCACTCTCTTAGTGAATTATTGTTCCTGAACAATTTGTTGTCTGTATCCTTTTGTTCTGAAATTCTCTCTGTCCTCAACTAAGAGTTATTTTAAAAAGTTGAAGCAGAATTCGACAATTATTCAGTAGACAATTTGATAGCCATTTGAATAGTACCAAATTGTTCTGCAGAATTGTTGAATCCATTCACTACCCCACCAAACATTCATCAGTAGATCTCTTTTTCCACATATCTTTCAGTGTTTATTTTCCCTTTCTGTCATGTTATCCAATAAAAGAGATGAGAGGTAGTATCTCAGAGTTAAACTATATATATCCTTAAGCCCAGCAATACCACAGCTAGTTCTGAATTCAGAAAAGACTTTGAAAAAGAAAAATAACCCACATGTACAAAAAAAATATCTACAGCAGTTCATTTTCTGGTGAGAAAAAATTGAAAATTGAGAGAATACTCATGTAAATGTGATGAAATACTATTGTGATATGAGAAATGGTGAAGGAAACAAATTCAGAAAAAACTGGAAAGACTTATGGAACTGATTTAGTGGAAAATTAAAAGAACCAGAAGAACACTGTATATAGTTGCATTATTGTAAAATTGATCAACTATGAAAGACACTCTGATCAATATAATGATCCATGGCAATACCAATGAAATCATAATATACTATCTGTCTCCTGAGAGAAAACTGATGAACTTGAGTAGAGATTGAAGCACTTTTTCTTTCATTTCATTTTTCTTGATTTTTCTCAATATGAATAATATGGAAACATGTTTTTCATGATTCCTCATGCAAATTCTAAGATGTGTCATATTGCTTGATTTCCCAATGGATTTGAAAGAGACTTGGAGTGAATCAGAAACTAAAATTATATTTTTAAACTAGAAAATTATTTTAAATTAGAAAACAGTCACTGTAATTAAAAATGCATATTTCCCATTACTAAAGAAACCATGAATTGCTTTACAGACATTTTTTCTTCCAAAAGTGATTTACTACTTTAAAAAACATTTGCTTCTTTTAGTTCCTCAATGTCTTAAAAACATTTTAATAAGATGAAAACTGAAAGATAATGACCATTTTCATATCGCCTCACTTTCTTCCAGAATGTATGTTAACTGTTAATTGTGAATATAGAATATGAACTCTATTCTGATTTTCTAGCTCAATTATTTGCTCTAGTACATTGTGTAAGAAAGATCTTTGGACTTTTTATTTCCAGATTGACTATATGCTCTGTGTGAATCCTAAAACTGCTCAGACTCTACTTCAGAAGATTTGATTAAGCTATTCCCCATTTTCTACAATGGAGGTACTTAGTAAGGAATGCATTGAGAACTTTAAAATTACTCCGCCCTACTCAGACAGTGACTTAGGGGAAGATAAAGTTGTAAAATTCCTGATTGAACAATGAAAAGTCCCCAACTCATACTTATAGTGAAGCAAAATCCCTAAGCTAGGTAGTCTATTTTAAATCCAATACAAAAGGTGATAAGTGCCTATAAAGGTTAAATTAATCACTAAAAGGTCAAGCAACTTACAAAGGGCAATCTTAGCAAAGAGATGTGAAATACTCAGAAGATATAATCTAATCAGAGAAGGTGATAACAAAAGAAGATGTGAACTAAAAATGGACAGTCCTGGGGGAAAGCATCTACTGTGATTGGTAGATGTGAAAATTTAAAAGAGGTGACACAAGAGAAAATTCTCTTTAAAAGGAGGTCAGGAGTTCAGAGGAGGCTTTCTGAACTTACTTGGAGTTTGGAGTTAGTTTGGAGGAACTGGCTCTCTGAACTTAGTTGGAGTTTCGAGTTAATTTGGAGGAGCTGGGTCTCTGAACTGAGTTCAGGAGTTGAGGATTTCAGTGAAGGACTGGTGCTTGCTTTAGGATGATCTTGAGTTGAGTGATAAAAGACTGACTAGTCTCTCTTAAGGCTCAGGCCTAGGCCAAATGGCCTAGGCCCTTCCTACAATTTTCTCTCTCTCCCTCTCTCTCCCTTCCCTTAAATTCCTTCATTTGTATTAATTAAAATTTCCATAAAACCTAGCTGACTTGGGTATTTTCATATTTGGGATTTTTCCCATGGTGACGACTCATTTTTTATTTAAATCAAGACACTAAAAATTATCTTTACAGTTTGGCCAAAACCTTTACAGTTTTGGCAATTCACAGTCTTAAAACCCACATTTTTCACAGTTACATCTGTGACGTAATTTCTTAATCCTTGCATTGTGTAAACCTTAAAATTTCTTAGACTTATAAATGTTGGAAATTTCAACATTGGGAAATTTCATACGTGAAAAATTTCCTACTGATAGTCTATTGGAATGTTAACCCCCTTGGCATGGGAGGGTCTTTCTCCTCCCTACATAAGATTACTTTAGGACAGAAACCTTTTGCTGAACAATGGAAAGGGCTTTGACCTATGCTTAAGCATAGAACAGGAAGTTTTTTGAGTCATGATTGATTTTAGAATTGATACAATAGAGATACTTGGAATGACAGAACCAGGTCTTGGAACTTCCAATCTCCACCCTGCTCAGTCCTAACAGGATTTAGGAAGGGCTGCAGCATAGATCAAAACTTAATTATTTGAGAATATGACCTTCAACAGACATGTGCAAAGGGGCAGACCTCTGGGAGGTCCTGGGTTAAGCTAGAGCCACCATTGGCACAGGGAAGACATGGACAGTGATTGGTAGATGTGATAACTGAGGGGAGGGAACTTGGATGTTTTCCTTAAAGATAGAGGGGTCTGAGGACTGAGGGGGTGGTTGGAGAGGTTTTGCTCTGAGAGGTTGTGCTCTGAGAAGCTTGCTTTGAAGGAAGCTGGAGGTGGAGGCCCCTGAGACTGTTTCTCCATTTTGGTCATGTGAGTGATAGGGATTGATCTCTTTTCTTTGCCTCAGCTATCTAAGGGCTTGGGCCTTTTGGCCCAGCCTAAACAGAGGGGGTATTTAAGCCCTATTCCCTTCTCTCCCCTTTCTCTCTCTCTCTCTCTAATACCTTTCTTCCTCCTGTTTGTAATTAACCTCCATAAAAGGTTGACTGCTGACTTGAGTTTTCATTTAGGAATTACATAGCTGAATTCCTTGGTGACCTTAAATTAATATATATCAGTCTTTTAAAGTGATTTCCATGTCACAATTGTCTCTGATGATGCTAATGATGTAATAGGAATTCAATAAAGACCTGATCTCTGATTTGGTCTTATCATGGGTCAACCTTTAAAGAATAATGGTGATTTATTAAACCAAAATGAATAAAAATGTAAAAGGCTGCTGAAACTCTGACAATTAAGTAGAGGGGATAAGAATAACCATAAATATCTAGGATTTCCTAAAGAAGTCCTTAATGTATCATACAATGAGCAGGAATACCATTAAAATATATCATTTCCCTCATGGCTATGAAATTAATATGGTCCAAGGAAGATTTGTGTCTCTCTGTAGTAGGAGAATCAAATGGTCTACTGATAATTTGATTTATTCTGGGCCACACAGCCAGACCAATAAGGAAATGCTTTTTATAAATGGTAAATACCAATATTAAAGCAAATATCTTAGATTTGTGACCTATAAAAATATGCTTTCAACTTAGTTTTTCTTGCTAATTGGTTTCTACTCAAACAGAAAAAAATATCAAAGAAAGAGACAAATGAGGGGAGCCATTAAGCAATCATCTGAAAAAAATAATTATTTAAAAAAATTAAGAAAAAATAGTGGCTAGCACAAACTACAGCAATGCAATGAAGATTAGAAAGTATATCAGAAACTGGTAAAAATAATTAAAGTAAGTTCCTCTGGCAAAGGCTCCATTTCTCAAATATATAGAGAATTGAGTCAAACCTATAACTATACAAAGCATTTCCCAATTGACAATTAGTAAGATAAAAAATTATCAGGTGCAGAAATGAAAACTATCTTTAGTCATCTGAAAAAATGATCCAAATTTCTATTGATTAGAAAAATATAATTTAAAAAAACCTCTGAGGTACCACTTCCTACCCAGCAGACTGTCTAATAAGACAAAAAAGAAAAAAAAACAATAAATGTTTGAGGGAATGTGTAAACGGGGAAAAACTACACTGTTGGTGGAGGTATGAACTGATAACAATCATTCTGCAGAGCAATTTAGAATTATGCCAAAAGTAGCATAAAACTAGGTGTATTCTTTGACCCCGCCATATCACTACTTAGCTTGTATCCCTACAAGATTAAAAATATAGAAGAAGAACCTACCTGTTGTAAAAAATAGACTCGAATACAGGACTACAATCCCCATGAGCCTTTGCTCCACTTCCCCAGAATGCCTTGTAATCTCACCTGGGCCGAGATCGAGAAGATATTTAAGCAAAGGCTTTTGAAGGCTCGGGGGGCTTTTGGACTTCCGTTTTGGAGCAGAGGCGTCTCTTCCATGATGTGAGGTTATTTTGTCTAGGCCTCTGGCCTAGGCACATGTTTCTTACTTGTATATTCTTAATCTTTAACCTTTAATAAACCTCTAAAAAATATAATACTCCTTGCAGAGAGAAACTAATTTCTACCTGCCTCAGTCTCCCCATCTCCCCTAAATTTTAATCTTTACACTGTATAGAGATATTTCTAGCATCTCCTTTTGAGTAGCAAATAACTGGGACCTGAAAGGAAGTCCATAATTTGGAGAATAGAAGAACAAACTGTGGTCAAAATATCAGAAAACAAATATTAAGAAATTGTACTGATATAATCTGGAAAAAAGAAAATTCATAAAATATAAAAATTCAAGACAAAAGAATAAAATTTTGTGTGGATAGAGAATAAATTCCTGAATTTCATTTGAATGTATTTTGGAATTTAAGTAGGAAAATTTAATATTAAATTTTAAATGAATGGGAGGGGCAGGTAGATTGCTCTGTGGATTGAGAGTCAAGTTTAGAGATGAGAGATCCTACATTCAAATCTGAACTCAAACACTTCCCAGATGTGTGACCCTTGGCAAGTTGCTTAACCCCCATTGCCTTTAAATTTTTTTAATTAAAAGGAATTGGGGAAGAAAAAATTAAAATTTAAAAACTTTACAAAATTAGAATTAATACGAATCCTACTATAAGCATAATTCTCCTCTAAGACTTTCCAACTCTTCTTCCTATTTTGGGAAAGCTTTGAAGTGAAACCCTAGATCTAGACAGGCTACCTACCCTTTGTAATAATGCAATATTCTGGGATTCAAGATGGCCAGGTATAGGCAGGCAATGGTCAGACCTCTGAAAACCCTTCCTTACTGATTATCAACTAAATCCTCCTAGAGGACTGAAAATTAAACCTAACAACAAGATAGGGCCTAGGAACCCTCCTTCTAGATGCAACTTCAAAGGTATACCCCCCAAAAGCCAGAATTTGAGAACACTCTGGTTTAAGGGGAAGGAAGAAGGAAGAGCCCTAGACCCCTCCTACCTAGAGCTCTGAGCCTCCAGTGGCAGATGGAACCTCTGGGCGGGCAAAGACGCTGGTGTAGAGGGAGTACCTTGTGGACAAAGCTGTGCCACACTCAGAGCATCCAACACAGGCAATGGGGAAACAGTTAAAGAAGAAACACAGAGCTCAGAGCAGGAGGCAAAGTTGCAGCAGCAGAGACACTCCATTTAGCCCCCCCCCCCTTTCCCAAGGTTTTGGCCTCAGGGTACATTAAGCAACCTGGCTGGAATTAATCCCATCAAAACGTTCAGAGGTCCCGGAAGCTCAAGCTCCAAAACTCCTCCTCCACAGACTGTTGGACTTAATCCCATCAAAGCCTCCAGAGGGCAGGGAAACTCAAGCTCCAACACCCCTACCCCACAAACTGCACTGAGAGATTTACTGACAAACTCCAAAGATGAAGGGGAAAAGAAAAGCCCAAAACCACAAAAAAAAAAGAGAGGACTAAGAGATAAGGCAATAGCAGGGATTAAAAATGGGTAAATATGAGCAAACAACAGCTAAAGAAAAAAAGAAATTACAATCAACAGCTTGTATACAGGCAATGAACAAAGAGCAAACAGAACAGAGAAGGATGAGGGAACTCCAAGCAAAAAAAACCAGAAATCCCAGCATATTGGATACAGGCTCTGGAAGAATTCAAAATAAAATGCAAAACACAATTAAGAAAGGCTGAAGACAACTGGGAAAAGAACTTCAAAACTAAGATACGTCATTTGGAAATAGAGGCACTTGAATTTAAACAAGAAAATAGTTTCTTGAAAACCAAAATCAACCAGTTTGAAAATGAAGCAAAAGAGATGAAAGATAAAGCAAAGAAGGTAAAAGATGACCTCCAAAGAAAATCAGACCAGAAGGAGAAGGATGACCAAAAAGCAAGGGATGAAATCTAGGCTATAAGAACCAGAATACAACTCCTCGAAACAAGCAATTGCACAAGGCAGCAGGACAGTATAAAACAAAATCAAAATAATGGAAAAATTAAGGAAAATATAAAGTACCTCATTCACAAAACAGTACATTTAGAAAATAATTCCAGGACAGACAACTTAAGAATCATTGGTCTACCAGAAGACTATAACAAAAGACAAAGCCTGGACATCATACTACAGAAAATTATCCAAAAAAACTGTCCCTATATTCTAAAACAAGAGGGAAAAGTGACGATTGAAAGAATCTACAAATCACCTCATGTACTTAATCCCCAACTGACAACACCCAGGAATGTTATAGCTAAATTTTAAGAACTATCAAACCAAGGAAAATATATTACAAGCTGCTCAAAATAAGTTATTCAGATACCATGGAACCACAATGAGAATAACACAGGATCTGGCTGCATCTACACTGTGTAACAGTTAAAAGAGTGATGTTGTAAACTGTAGTGAGTTAAAATGGTGGAAGATATAAATTGTGATAGATATGAGAGGGTGAGTAAATTTGACCACAGAAAATATGTTTCACTAAAGTGTCTTGGTTTTTAAATAAAATATAAGGTGGTCGCCATGGAAATATTTGCATTTATTCAAATACCCAAGTCAACTGGGTTTTATAGAGATTTTAATTAATACAACTGTGAAATTAAAGAAAAGAGAGAAAGAGAGAAAAAGGAAATAAGTATGAAGGGCCTTAAGCCAACATGGCCTACACCTGAGTCTTAAGAGAGAGAGATCAGTAAGTCAGTCTTTTAACACTCACCACAAGGTCTGTCTAAGCAAGGATTCTAGGGACACCAGGCCAGCTCCAACTCAGCTGATTTCACCAGAGAGAGATCCAGCCAGAGTCCTCCTTAAAGAGCCTTCCAGCCAGAGACTGTTCCAAAAGGCCTCTCTCCAGAGCCTCCAGAGGGACAGAGTCCCCTCAGAGGAGCTCCAGTGAGACCTCCTTAGAGATTGTCCTCCAAGAGCTTCCCTTCTCCAGAGCCTCTCTCAAGAGATTCTTCCCAAGTGATCCTCATCAGAGAT
Organism: Monodelphis domestica; assembly: GCF_027887165.1. Taxonomy (NCBI): domain Eukaryota; kingdom Metazoa; phylum Chordata; class Mammalia; order Didelphimorphia; family Didelphidae; genus Monodelphis; species Monodelphis domestica. Next base: position 652,524,088 of record NC_077227.1, on the reverse strand, counting down.
CCTCCAAAAAGATTTTTTTTTCAAGAGATTCTGCTTTTTCTTATATAGGGGTTTTTCTCCTATGTCACCTCCCCTAAGTCCTTACATCTACCAATCACTGTAGACGTTTTCCAAAGGACTGCCCATCTGAATTGCTGCTAAGTCGACTAATCTCCTCAGTAAGTCTGAACCAGAAAAAATGCTGCTGTGTCGACTAATCTCCTCAGTAAGTCTGAACCAGTGAAAACACAGCTGAGTCAAATAATTTCATTAAGAGAAAACTTGCCCGACCCTTTTAGGTACCTAGCATCTCATTGTATCAATTCTAAAAAAAAGGCATGGCTCAAAGAACTCCTTGCCTTATTATAAGCATGGGTCCAAGTACTTTCATGGTTAAGCAAGGATTTTTCTCCCCTAAAGCAGTCTTAAGTATTGGTGGAGTAGAGGTCCTCCCATTTCTGATCCTGGCGAGTTCTCACATCAAAATGGGGAATGTTTCCCAGTAGGGAATTTGTTCCAATGGAGGATTCCTCAATGTAGAAATTTTCAACATTCACAAGTCTGAGAAATTTCAAGATTTACCATCCCCCCTGATGATCATTGGGAGACTGGTCTCCCCATTGATCATTTAACATAATCAATTTGTAATCCTAAATGCACTTCTAACTATAGATATACACAATATTCAAATTTCTAAGAGGAATTAGAATAGTGAGGGAGGAAATAGAAAAGAAAAGAAAGCAAAACCAATGTTTTGCTAGGTGCATTGACAGAAAGCCAAATTAGGGGCAGTCCCTTTTGGCATAAATGTGTACATTTACAATACATGTTCAATCAAAGTTCAGTTCAATCAATCATATCCAAAGTTCATTCTTGATCTTCTTGATGAAGTATAGGTTTTCCAGCATCTTTTTGCAATAGTTCATTCTCTGGACATAAAAATTTCAAGCTTCTTTTTTAAAGATCTTTTCTTGAACAAAATCAAAAACTTGAATTTTTATAAAAGTACAGTCTTAAACAAAAAATCAAAATTCTTGGATTTTTATGAAAATACAATCTCAAACAAAAAATTCAAAATTCGAAAATTCTTAGATTTTAAATTAAAATACAATCCCCCCTGAACTAGGTGTTAAAAATCATTCAGTTCAACTCAGAATGCAATGTTGAGTTATAGGGGTGTATGAGTCAATTATCAAAAGAAGAGAAAAATAATAAAAAACATAAGGAAAAATTCAAAATAGGCCCTTGTATAAGTCCAATATAAAGTAATTTCTATCCCACAAGTCTGTAGGACAGAATGCAGTAATATGTCATTTAGCCATTTGCAGCCAAGACTACAGGAAGTTGCCATAATATAAGAAGAAAAGAATTAGAATTCTATTTTGATAGGGAAGTGTCATTCCCTCGTCTGATTTTTTTTGTCATTCTCAGGGATATAGGGAGCCAGCATGATAATCAAACTTTGTACTTGTATGAGTACTTCATAAAGAGTGTAGATACAAGGAAGTCCTGTGACTTAACATATGTCAAGCATCGCAACCTTGAGTCTCACATTAGTATTTCATGTGTGCTCTTTTTGACACTATTCAGGTTATGTCTGTACTCCTTGTTTTTTAACCCTTTATTCTGGAATCATACATAAACATTAATCACAGTCCTATAATATTTTATCAATAAATGGCAGGTTCTCATATTTTAAAGCTTTTAGGTATATATTGATATTATAGCAAGAATATATATTAACTTCTATTACTGCAGGAAAAAGTATTAATATTAATTATGTTTACCTTCAGTACAAAAATGAGAAAAAATCAAATATTCTAATCAAAATAAGGAAAAGAAATAATAAAATAAGGAAAAAAATCAGTAATTCAATGTGTTCTTAAAAAAATAGCATCCACTTTTCTAAGGATTATTATCTCCAATGCCTGCGATAGGTTTCAGTCAATCAGTCTCAGCAGAAGATGCTTTCTTCACATGTGAGCAGTGAATCCAAGAGTCCTTTTTTCCAATCTTTATGGATGTTGGAGTAATTAACAATATTTGGTATGGTTCTTCCCATGAAGGCTGAGTTGCTCCAGTATGCTTAAAATTCTTAATATAAACTTTATCTCATGGATTCAGGTCATGCAGAGAAAAAGTCTAGTGGTCCAGCTTGTACTGCAGCTCCGGATTCATGAAGTTCACATAGCTTGTGCTGTAACTCCTGTATATAGGAAGCAATAGTAATATCTCCCCCTAATAGTGAGGTATATGCCAGGGAGAAAGGCTTAGCCTGTATAGGCGGATGTCCAAAAAAGCATCTCAAATGGTGAAATATGTAAGTCTCCTCTAGGCCTGCTTCTAAGATAAAATAGGGCCAGAGGGAGAATTTCAGGCCATTTTAAATGGGTCTCAGTGCATAATTTGCCAATCATAGTTTTAAGTTCTTTGTTCATCCTCTCTACTTGGCCTGAGCTCTGCGGATGGTATGGAACATGAAATTTGGGAGTTATTCCCAAGCAAGAATATATCTGATTTAGAACAGAATCAGTAAAATGTCTCCCCCTATCAGAATCAATACGTGCTGGCAGGCCAAAACGAGGAATCATTTCCTTTAAAAGTATCTTTGCAACAAAATCCACCTCTACTTGGGTCACAAGAAATGTTTCCGGCCATCTGATTAGTTGATCTACAATTACTAGACAAAATTTATAACGTCCAGCCTTTGGCATCATTATGAAATCTATGTTCAAAAGGTGTGTAAGCCAGAGGACTTCCACCAAAGGCTTTTCCACAAAATGAATATGCCTGCCAGGTAGAGCAGGCTGAACACACTTTAGAGGCTATGGTAGTTATACCAGGGGCTATCCATACTCTCTTAACAGAGTCCACAATGCCCTGGGTGCCAAAATGACAGTTTTTATGAATAGATTGGCAAATTTGGTTATAGAAACTTCTAGGGAACAGGTGTTTTCCTTCAGATGACACCCATAGTCCATTAATCTGTTTTGCTTTGAATTTTTGTTTCCACTTTTCCATTTCCTTTTCATTATAGGAAAGTGGTAGATTTAAATCATTAGTGGTTGTTAATGTTAAAATTAATTCAGGCCCTTCTATGGCTTCTAGTTTTGCAGCGGCATCTGCTCGATCATTTCCTCTAGAGACAGGGTCAGTGCCACCTGTATGGGCAGAACAATGAACTACAGGTAGGGCTTCAGGAAGCTGGAGAGCAGAAAGAACTTCATTAATAATTTCTGCATTAGCTATAGATTTTCCATCTGAGGTTAAAAATCCTCTCTGGAGCCATAACATTCAGACTGAGTGACAAATGCCAAAAGCATATCTAGAATCTGTATAAATTGTTGCCTTTTTATCCTTGGCAATTATACAAGCTTGCTTCAGAACTATGAGTTCTGCTCCTTGAGTGCTAATATTAGAAGGTAGTGAAGTTGACCATTTAGTGGCAAATTCTGAGACTACAGCATCTCCAGTGTAATGTATGCCATCCCTCATAAAAGAGGAACCATTGGTAAATAAAATCAGATCTGCATTGTCTAAGAGTGTGTGCAAGAGGTTATCTTGAGGCTTTTCTGCCATGGACACTAATATTTCACAATTGTGTAATGGTTCTCCTGAAGTTGGTAAATCTGGAAGCAAGGTGGCAGGGTTAAGAGTAATACAATGTTTTAAAGTAATGTTTTCACTATTTAATAAAGTTATTTCATATCTTGTAATTCTCTGATCCAAGAATGCCTTTGTTCTATGTTTTATCAACAATGCTTCTACCTCATGTAGCACATTATTGTTAATGGACATCCCAATATTAAATCAACAGTTTTTGTCACTAGTAAGGCTGTAGCAGCTACTCCTCTAAGACATGGTGGTGCTCCTGCTGCTACTGGGTCCAGTTGAGCAGAATAATAAGCAATTGGGCTCTGAGAAGGTCCCAAAGTCTGAGTTAACACACCAGAAGCTACTCCTCTTCACTCATGCACATACAAATTATATGGCTTATTGTAATCTGGGTTGCCTAGAGCAGGGGCAGACATGATAGCCTTTTTTAGATCTGATAGAGCTGACAAGTGTTCAGGCTCTAATTTGAGGGGTTCAGGAACTGAATCCTTTGTTAATGCTATAAGAGTTTTAGTAATTTCCCCATAGCAAGGAATCCATTGTCTGCAAAATCCTGTTGCTCCTAAAATTGCTCTCAACTGTTTCTTAGTAGTAGGAACTCTTAAATTTTGAATATTCTCAATTCGTTTTGGAGAAATATAATGAACACCCGCAGTCAAGATGAATCCCAAATATTCTACTTTTAGGAGACAACACTGAACTTTATCCTCAAGATTTTATGTTCTCTTTTGTGCAATTCCAAAAGAAGGTGTTTGCTATCTTCTTGGCATGTTGCCTGCGTCTATTGAAGCCAAGAGTAGATCATCTACATATTTGATTAATTTACTAATTTTAAATGTTATATTGTCTGTGTCTTGGCTCAAAATTTGCTCAAATAAACTTGGACTTTCCACATAACCCTGTGGCAACTGACTTCATGTATTATGTTGGCCCTTCCAGGTGAAAGCAAAAATATGCCTGGGGTTCTCATGTATAGGTATGGAAAAGAAAGCTGAACACAAGTCTACTACTGAAAGTCATGGAATTATGATATTCAGGAAATCAAGGGAACTAGGTCTACAGCCGAGAATCAATTACCCAGCAAAACTGACTATATTCTTACAGAGGAAAGTATGGTCATTTAACAAAATAGAAGAATTCCAAACATTTGTAAAGAAAAGACTAGACCTCAACAGAAAATTTGATTCCCAAGCACAGAACACAAGAGAATCATCAAAAGGTAATTATAGAAAGAGGGAAAAAAGAAAAAAAAACACTCTTTTTAAGAGACCCAATAAGTTAAAATTATATGTATCCCTATAAGAAAAGAGGTCATTGGTAACTTAAAAATTATTATCACCTGAGCAGCTGGGAGAATTACACTTAGAGGGCACAGTGACAAATTGTATAGGATTAAATGCCAAGACATAAATAGTTATACAAATATATGTATGTGTATATATATGTATGTATACATATATATATATGCACATACAACTAGAGCTAAAGAAGAGGTTAATACTAAAAGAAATGGGAAAAGAAACAAAAGGAAGTAAATTTATATGTCACAAAGAAGCTCATGGCAGGAATGGGGAGAACATCAATAAACTGAAAGAGTAAAGAGGTTGGAGATAGGAAATACTCAACTCTTACATGCATTGAAATTGAATCAAAGAGGAAAGAATAATCAAATCCATTGGGGAACAGAATTGATTAGTACCCTATAGGGAAGTAGAATTGTAACAAATGGACTGGTGGGGAGGGAAGCAGTAAAAGTGAGGAGGGGGGCAGTTAAAAAGACTATAAAGAAAATAAGGGGAGAATAAGAAGGGAGTGGGTATAAAGGGAAGTACAATAAGGGTGGAATTAGGGGGACTGATTAAAAACAAAATATTGGTGTAGAAGGAAATAGGGAAAGAAGAAAAGGTAGGACTAGGAGTAGAAATCAAAATGCTAGAAAATACACAGCTATTAATCATAACTCTGAATGTATATGGAATAAACTCACCCATAAAATGCAAGCAAATAGCAGAGTGGATTAGAATCTAAAAACTTACCATATGCTGTCTACAAGAAACACACATGAGGAAAGTAGATACACATAGGGTAAAAGTAAGAGGATGGAACCAAATCTATTGGGAATTAACTGATAAAAAGAAGACAGGAGTCACAATCATCATATTTGACAAAGCCAAAGTAAAGATAGATCTAGTTAAAAGAGATAGTGAAGGTAATTATATCCTGATAAAAGGCAGTATAGACAATGAGGAAATATCTGTACTCAACACATATGCACAAAATGGCATAACACCCAAATTTCTAAAGGAGAAACTAGTGGAGCTCAAGGATGAAATTGATAGAAAATATATACTAGTGGGAGACCTGAACCTTCCTCTATTCAAACCAGATAAATCAAACCAAAAATTAAATAAGAGGTAAGAGAAGTGAATGAAATCTTAGAAAAATTAGTTAGTAGATATGTGGAGAAAAATAAATAGGGACAAAAAGGAATACACCTTCTTTTCAGTAGCACATGGTACATTCACAAGAATGGCCATGTATTAGGGCATAAAAACATTGCAAACAAGCAATTAAATTAAATTAAAAAATTAAATTAAAAAAAAATAAAAATTATTAGAAATAATAAATACAACCTTCTCAGATCACAATACAATGAAAATAATAATTAGTAAGGGTGAATGGAGAGGCAAATCAAAAATCAATTGGAAATTAAACAACATGATTCCCTAAAATTGGTTAAAGAACAAATCAAAAAAACAATTAATAACTTCATTGAAAAAAATGACAATAATGAGACCTCCTTTCAAAACCTATGGGATGCAGCCAAAGCAGTTCACAGGGGGCAATTCATATCCATGAGTGCATATATTAACAAATTAGAGTGGGCAGAGGATAATGAATTGGGCATGCAAATCAAAAAAACAAAAAGTGAACAAATTAAAAATCCTCAGATGAATACTAAATTAGATATGCTAAAAATCAGAGGAGAAATTAATGAAACTGAAAGGCAAAGAACTATTGATTTAATAAATAAAAGTAGAAGCTGGTACTTTAAAAAAAACAAATAAAATAGACAAAATGCTGGCCAATCTAATTTAAAAAAAGGAAAGAATGAAACCAAATTGATAGTATCCAAGATGAAAAGGGAGATCTCACCTCTAATGAAGAGGAAATTAAAGCAATCATTAAAAATTATTGTGCCCAATTATATGGCAATAAATATGGCAATGTAGGTGATATGGATGAATATTTACAAAAATATAAATTTCCTTGACTAACAGAGGAAGAAATAGACTACCTAAACAACCCCATATCAGAAAAAGAAATTGAACAAGCCATCAAAGAATTCCCTCAGAAAAAATACCCAGGTCCAGATGGATTCACAAATGAATTCTATCAAACATTCAAAGAACTAACCCCAATATTATACAACCTATTTGATAGAATAAGCCAAGAAGGAGTTCTACCAAATTCACTTTATAACACAAATATGGCACTGATTCCAAAACCAGACAGGTCAAAATCAGAGAAAGAAAATGATAGAACAATGTCCTTAATGAATATAGATGCAAACATCTTTAATAAGGTAATAGCAAAAAGACTCCAGCAAGTGATCACAAGGGTTATTCACTATGAGCAGGTAGGATTCACACCAGGAATGCAAGGATGGTTCAATATTAGGAAAACTATCCACATAATTGACCATATTAACAAGCAAACTAACAAAAATCACATGATTATCTCAATACATGCAGAAAAAGCCTTTGACAAAATACTACACTCATTCCAATTGAAAACTAGAAAGCATAGGAATACAAGGGCCTTTCCAAAAAACAATATACAGTTTATATCTAAAACCATCAACAAACTTCATCTGCAATGGGGACAAATGAGAAGCCTTCCCAATAAGATCAGGAGTAAAACAAGGATACTCATTATTACTTCTGTTATTTAACAATGTACTAGAAACACTAGCTGTAGCAACTGGAGAAGAAAAATAAATTTGAAGGTATTAAAATAGGCAATGAGGAGACCAAGCTATGACTCTTTGCAGATGATATGATGGTCTACTTAAAGAATCCCAGAGAATCAACCAAAAAGCTAGTCAAAATAATCAACAACTTTAGCAGTCGCAGGATACAAAATAAAACCACATAAGTCATCAGTATTTCTATATATCTCCAACATATCTCAGGAGCAAGAATTAGAAAGGGAAATTCCATTAAAATCACCCTAGACAATATAAAATACTTAGGAATCTATCTGCAGAGACAAACACAGGAAATATATGAACACAACTACAAAACACTCTCCACACAATTAAAACTAGATCTAAATAATTGGAAAAACATTAATTGCTCATGGGTATTATGAGCTAACATATTAAAAGTAACAATCCTACCCAACTTTATTTACTTATTTAGTGCCATACCAATTGAACTACCAAAAAACTTTTTTTTTTTTACTGAATTAGAAAAAACCATAACAAATTTCATTTGGAAGAACAAAATATCAAGGATATTCAGGGAAATTGTAAAAAAAAAATTGGAGGAAGGAGGACTTGTAGTCCCAGATCTCAAACTATACTATAAAGCAGGGGTCATCAAAACAATTTTGTAATGGCTAAGAGACAGAAAGGAGGATCAATGGAATAGACTTGGGGTAAGTGACCTCAGCATGAAAGTCTATGATAAGCCCAAAGATCCCAGCTTTTGGGACCAGAACACACAATTTGATAAAAACTGCTGGGAAAATTGAAAGGCAGTATGGGAGCGATTTGGTTTGGATCAACATCTCAGACCATACACCAAGATAAACTCAGAATGGGTAAATAGCTTGAATATAAAGAAGGAAACTTTAAGGAATTTAGGTGAATACGGAATCATATACATGTCACGTCTTTGGGAAAGGAAAAACTTTAAAACCAAGCAAGAGCTAGAAAAAAATCACAAAATGTAAAATCAATAATTTTAGTTACATCAAATTAAAAAGTGTTTGTACTCAACAAATGCAACCAAAATTGGAAGGGAAGCAACAAAATGGGAAACAATCTTCATAACAAAAACCTCTAACGGTGGTATAATTACTCAAATTTATGAAGAACTTAACCAATTGTACAAAAAAATCAAGCCATTTTCCAATTGAAAAATGGGCAAGGGACATGAATAGGCAATTTTCAGTCAAAGAAATCAAAAGTATTAATAAGCACATGAAAAAGTATTTTAAATCTCTTATAATCAGAGAAATGCAAATCAAAACAACTCTGAGATATTACCTCACACTCAGGAGATTGGCTAACATGACAGCAATGGAAAGTAGATTGCTGGAGGGGATGTGGCAAAGTAGGGACACTAATTCATTGCTGGTGGAGTTGTGAATTGATCCAACCATTCTGGAGGGTAATTTGGAACTATGCCCAAAAGGTGATAAAAGATTGTCTGTCCCTTGATCCAGCTATAGCACTGCTGGGTTTATACCCCAAAGAGACAATAAGTAAAAAGTCTTGTAAAAGAATATTCATAGCTGCACTCTTTGTGGTGGCCAAAAATTGGAAAATAAGGGGATGCCCTCCAATTGGGGAATGACTGAACTAATTGTGGCATATGTTGGTGATGGATTACTATTGTGCTAAAAGCAATAATAAAGTCCAGGAATTCCATGGAGACTGGATCAACCTCCAGGAAGTGATGCAGAGTAAAGGGAGCATACAAGGGAATGTAATGGACTTCTCCATTAGTGGCAATGCAGTGATCCAGAAAAACTTGGAGGGATTTATGAGAAAGAACACTATCCACATTCAGAGGAGAAAGTGGGAGTAGAAACACAGAAGAAAAACAATTGATTGATTACATGGGTTGAGGGGATATGGCAGGGGATGCATACTCTAAATAAACTTATTTAGTGGTAATCTCTCAATGACCGAAAATGACAATTGCCTTTGTGCATTATCATCAATTGATGTACCCTCATGTGGCTTTGAAGTCCAAAGACTGAGGCACAAAGTTTGTGGCACATGGGGCATGGGAAGCCAGTTGTTATGGGAGGTGCGGTTGTGGCTTGGTGTTGGAATTCACGCGCAGCACAAGACGTCGACCTCATTCATCTTCAAAGGTGGTGACGGCATGGTTAATGTGGGTTCGCCAGCTGCTTCTGTCAGAGGCAGCAAGTTCTAGTTGTTTTGGTGTAATGCCAGCCCACTTCAAGTTTGACTTTAGCTGATCCTTGAATCTTTTTTTTGGTTGACCTTGCTTCCTGAGTCCAGCTGACAGTTCACCATAGAATACCTGTCTTGGTATTCGCTGTGAGTCCATGCAGATGATGTGAACAGACCATCATAGTTGGGTTTTGAGGACCATGACTTTGATGCTGGTGGAGTTGGCTCTGTCGAGGACTTCCTGATTGGTGATTCAGTCCTGCCATCGGATCCTCATGATTGACCAGAGGGAGCATTGGTGGAATTGCTCCAACTGCTTCATGTGCTTCCAGTACAGTGGCCATGTCTTGCAACCGTACAGGAGTGAGCTGAGGACCTCTGCGTTATACACTTTGAGCTTCATCGCATTGCTTATACCGCTGTGTTGGAGGACTTTGCAGAGCAGTCGCCCAAGTGCCTGGCTGGCCTTTTGGATCCTGGCATTGATCTCATGGTCTAAGGATCCATCCTTGGCGATGGTGCTGCCCAGGTACTTGAAATTGTTAATGTTAGAAAGCTGCGTGCTATTGATTGTAATGCACAGCTGGTTAATTGGCCTCCCTGGTGCAGGTTGGAACAGCACCTCTGTTTTGCTGAGGCTGATAGTCAGACCAAACAGCTTTGTTGAGGTAGTGAACCTGTCCACAATGGTTTGAAGATGATTTTCTTGGTGGGCCATGAGAGCACAGTCATCTGCAAAGAGAGCTTCCAGGATGAGTCTCTCTGTTGCCTTTGTTTTTGTAGTCAGATGGTGAAGATTGAATAGTGAGCCATCCAGTCGGTATTTGAAGTAGACTCCCAGGTCTAGATCCATCACAGCCTGTTGTAATACTTGGGTGAAGTATAGGTTGAATAGTACTGGAGTGAAGACACAGCCTTGGTTCACTCCATTGGAGATGTTGAAGCGATCGGAAGTCTCTCCACCAGATAGGACTTCCCCTGTCATGTTTAAATCAACATCCTAATGCAAACACCAACAACATGGAAACAGGCTCTGATCAAGGACACATGTAATACCCAATGAAATTGCATGTCGGTTATGGGAAGGGTGGGGATGTGGAGGGAGGAATATAATGTAACTCTTGTAACCAAGGAATAATGTTCTAAATTGACTAAATAAATTAATTTTTATAAAAAGAATGCAAGATTCTGAAACTTAGTTTAAAAATGAAAAGAGAAATTAATTAATTTTAATTATTGTGAGACCTGGACTCTCCTAAGAAACCTATTTTGTTTTGGATTGGAGATTTAGTTTCCCTTATTTGAATCCCTGTGCTTAGAAATTATTCAACAGACATTAAGGCCTATGTGACTAGAAAAAGGATGATGATGACATGTTATTGAACCTCTGGAACCTTATATGGCTCATGTAGTTATGCACTATGTCTCAAAGTCAAAAGGGAGTGAACTGTCAAGTTTAGAGAATAATCAGATATCTGGGAGAGAGAGAGTAGATCTTTATCATGAGCAAGGTGGGAGGTACATATCTATGCAGGAATGGTATGGAAAATGACTCTTTTATGTACTCTACACAATATGGGGTGCTGATGTTTCTAGAGCCATGATGGCCATTTTCAATGGCACGTAGCCTCATGTGGGTTCAACATACCTCAGGGCCCAGGAGCCACCCGAGGAGCTGTGTGCCCACAGCCCTGGCCATGATCATGCCCTGGACTGGCCCAGGACCAGGGTGAGCAGTGTTCAGTGTGCACCAGGTGCCTGGAGCATTTGGGGCTCCCATTGGGGTGGGGAGGAGGAGCACATGTGCAGAAGGAGTGAGAATGGGCAGGCAGGTTGGAGAGGGGTCAGAAGGGGTGGGATCAGGCCAGCAGAAGACTAGTTGGGGCTCCAGCCCACCTGCAAGGGAGAAGTGCCTGGAACCCACTACCAGACACTTTTAGCACTCTGAAAAATATAGCAATGGCTTTACTCACAATTTTTCCCTCTCTATACTTTTGTGAGACCTTGTTCTCTATGTTAAATAATATCAAAACCAACAAAAGAAAGATTGACAGATGGAGTTAGTAGCACTTGCTTGGGCTTGAACTGTATAAAACACTAACCTTCAATTGAAGAATTTTCCAATGAAATTCAGCAACAAAATGTCACTAATAGGCAGTTAGTTAAAGAATTTCTCCTCCCCATCACTTATCATAGTTCATATCACCCCACACAAGTTAAATAATATCAAGACCAACAAAAGAAACCAAATGACAGATGAACAAAGAAGTCACTAAGCAGGTAAGTTAAATAATTAGTTTTTGGTTTATCATATATAGTTATATATTATGATTACACATTTTTGCTATTTAAACCATGAATATGTGAAATTATAGGGTTTTTTCCTAAAAGTGACACACCACTGAGTCAAGTTTGGTTTTTTGGCGAATTTTTACACACCAAGATCAAATGGTTGCCCATCACTTGTCTAGAGGAGTACCCTCATATCATTCCCATAATTAATGACTATTATTAAGAGCAACTTATTATACTTTTATACAGTTTTAATTGTTTGAAGGCTCTCTTCCTTAGTTAATGGAAATCATTTGCAGTCTCTTCTCTTCTTCTCCTACCTGCTTAGTCTGGTTAGATTCATCCATGGAGCATGTAGTCGACTACCCTGACCAATCTTTAGATGTCCTTAGCACCAAACTAAGGAATAAATTAATAGTTTGTTTTTCAGTAGAAATCTGCCCTTTTAAATTTCAGCTCAATATGGCAGCACCAAAATGTGACTTCTCAAAAAGCTGATATAATATTTTATTGAATTAAGAAGATAATAACTTCTAGGACTCACCTCATTCTGCCCTCATTAGATTTCTTTTGAATTATTGTGTTAAATTCTGGGTGCCATGACTTAAGAAAGAAAATAATGAAAATTCTTCTCATTATTATAGAATAGGTAATTCAGGCTACTGAAAATAGTATTTAAAATGAGAATTGATTGAAAAAATTTAGTATTTTCAGTCAAAAGAATAGATGAAAGGGTTCTGGATATCTGTCTCCAAGTATTTAGAAAGTTTTAAGATGAAGGAAAACTAGTCTTATTCTAGGTGGTCCTAAAGAAAAGAAACAAGAAAAATGGATAGCAGTTGGAAAGAGGCAAATTTACACTTACTTACAGAAGAAATATCCTATAAATTAGACTTCTACAAAAACAAAGTTGGCTTCCCTCTTCCAGGCTCCATCTTCCCTAAATTTTCCCTAAAACATAGTACAAAAATTGAATACAGTATTCCAGATGTTTGATTGGGGCAGAAAAAAACAAAATAGTAAATATAAATTATTCAATTTTCCTTTATAAATCACAGCTCAACTCTTTAGGTCTCATGAGGTATTATGAATATGTAAATTATAGCTCAAAGCCCATTTATGCAAATATTCATTGATAGGCCTGATTACTTAATGCTTTGTTGCCTGAGAGGCACAGTGTTGAGGGGGAAGGGATCCTTTGATTTTTTTCTTCCTCTTCAAGAGAGAAGATATTCTATTCATTATTCACATTAGGAAGAGGTCCCTAAAGGGGAAGACAGATCCTGTGAAGAAGTCAACATGTAGAAAATATGAAACCTTGATCATGTTTCTATCTATCCTTACCTTACCCTATTAGAGACACTGAGAAATTCCCTCTGGGGTAAGATCTAGGACTTTAAAATTTTTTATTTCCCCAGATTATTTCAATATAATTTTAGTAACTGTTTTCTTTCATTTTTGTGATCCTTTTTCTCTCCATATTTTCCATACCTCACATCTTCCCAAGATAGAAGGTATTGTGAGGTAGATTGTACATATGTTATCATGCAATACATATTTTCACGTTCATTATGTTGTGAAAGAAAAACATATTGTTTAAAGTAAAGAAAAAATCATATTGGATATAAAATGAATAATGGTATGCTTCAAACTGAATTCAGACTCTATCATTTCCTTCTATGTCAGTTAATAGCCTTTTTCATAATGAGTCCTTTGGAGTTGCACTAGATATCAGCAGATACTGCTGATAATAATTAAACCATTTGTAGTTGATAATTATACACTATTATTGTTATTCTATACAAGCTCATGGTTCTATTCATTTCATTTTGGATCATATCATATAATTCTTTCCAGAGTTTAAAAAAATGATCTTGTTGGTCATTTTTTGGCATATTAGTATTCTGATAAAATCATATACCACAACTTGTTCAGCCATTCCCTAATTGAAGGATAACCTTCAGGTACTAGTACTCTACCACCAGAAAAAGAAAAAAAAAAACAAAGATGTTTTTAATGATTTTGTACAAAGATATTCTTTTCCCCTATCTTTGATGTTTTGGAAATATAGACTGAATAGTGTTATAGCTGAGTAAAAAGAGTAGGTATAGTTTTATGGTCCTTTGGGCATGATTCCAAATTGCTCTGCAGAATAGTTTGTTATCAGTTCACAGTTCCACCAAGGGTGTTTCAATTTTAAATATGTCCTATAACTTTTAGTGTTTTACTTTTTTATGTTATTAACTAGTCTAACAGTTGTAGGGTAGTGCCTCAGATTTATTTTAATTTGCATTTTTCTAATTATGATTTGAAGCATTTTCATAAGACTAAAGATAATTTTAATTTCTTTGTCTGACAATTATCTGGTCATATGTTTTGATGACTTGCCATTTGGGGAATGCTTTATATTCTCATAAATTTGATTCTGTTCTTTATATATTTGAGAAATGAGACTTTTGTGAGACAATTGTTATAAAATTTTCCCAGTTTTTTTCCTCCTAATCTTGGGTGCCTTATTTTTTTTAATTTAATTTAATTTAACATAATCAAAGTTACCTGTTTTACATTTTGTAGTAATCTCTGTAACTTGTTTGGACATAAAGATTCATATAAGCTATTACATGCTCCCCAAATTTTTTATGGTATCCCCTTTTATTACTAAATAATCTATCTGATTTATCTTGGTATATAGCATGAATTGATGGTCTATGTCTAGTTTCTGTCATACTATTTTCCATTTTTTCCGATAGCTTTTTGGTTGAATAGTGAGTCATTTTTCCAAAACTTGGGTATCTGAGTTTGTCAAACACTATGTTACCATGGTCATTCACCACTGTGTGTTGAGTGCCCAATATATACCATGGATCCATTATTCTATTTCTTAGTCAGAACCAGATTGTTTTGATGATTGACTTTATATTGTTTTATAATACAGTTTTAGCTCTGATAAAGATAAGAAGACTTCTTTAATATTTTTTCATCAATTTACATTAAATTCTTGGTCTTTTGTTTTTTCCAGATGAATTTTATTATTTTTTCTGACTATGAAATAATTTGGGGTAGTTTGATTAAAAAGTACTGGAAAGATTCATTAATTTAGATAAAACTGTCATTTTTATTAAATTGGCTTGACTTACCCATGAACAATTAATGTATTTCCAATTGTTTAGATCTGACTTCATTTGTGTGAAAAGTGCTTTGTAGTTTTGTTCATATAGTTCCTGGATTTGTCTTGGAAGGTAGACTCCCAAGTATTCTTTATTGTTTACTAGTATTTTAAATGGGATTTTTCTTTCTATCACTTGCTGTTTGACATTATTGATAGTACAGGGAAATTCTAATGATTTCTGTGAATATATTTTATGTCCTGTAACTTTTCTAAGGTTGTTAATTATTTCTATATAATTTTAGGTGGATTTCTTGGGATTCGTTAAGTATACCATCATATCATCTATAAAGTGATAGCTTTATTTCCTTATTGATTATTTTGTTTCCTTCAATTTCTTTTTCTTTCCATATTTCTATAGCTAGCATCTTTAGCATTATATTGAAGAGTAGTGGTGATAATGGACATCCTTGTTTCATTTATGATCTTATTGAGAATATTTCTTATTTATCTCCATTATAGATAATTCTTGCTGATAGTAATTGGGACTTTGTTTTAGTTGGACCAATATATCTTGCATCTAATTGGAGAGCTTGTTCACTCTTTGTATGAATTGGCATATTCTCATCTCTATAAGTTTTCTGAATTCTGATTGCTATCAGATTGGATAAATAAGTTCATTTGTGATTCATTTGTAATTTGCAAATCAGTGGCAAATATTTGTGCAAACTATACTTGGTGAAAAATAAAAGAAAAAAAAACAACATTAGATTTATAGCCTAGTGTCCTATCTCTTTTTCTATGTTGTCTCTCAGATACCTGGAAGTCAAATACCACTGATTAAATTCAGATATAGCCAATCCTCAGATAAAGGAAGTTAAAGAACTAATGAACTAACAATACAGGAAACAATGATTCCACAGGCACTTCCCCCACCCATGGACCAAGCAAATTAAGAAACTATGATTTGTTCCTGAGATGTGATGTATAAGAGTTAGTATTTGGGGAAAAAAGCTTATAAATTGAGACCAAGAGGAAGTCTGGGTCTTTGCCATGCATGTGGAAGAACAGGGTGGACCCTTGATAGAGTATAGCTAGTAGCCACAATGGCTACAACAGATTAGAAGGATTAAGTACCTCCATACCTCTATGCCACTTTTCCTCTCCTTAATACTATTACTCCTTTGATCTAATAAAGTTTTTAAGCTAAAACAGACTCATAATTTTAGATATTACACATACTTGTTTCACATCAAAAGATACCAACTTGAGGATTCAACTTGACCCTAAAGGGTGTTGAAAGGATTCAACTTGAACCTAAAAACTATTTCACCTAAACTAAAATATTTTTTGACAAAGCAGGCACATACAAGTATAGCTTAATATTCTCTCTCTTTGGAGATCACAATGGGGAAAATCTGCTTCCAAACGTTTGTTGACTCAGAAATAACACTGTTAGAAATGTGTAAAAGGTGAGGACTGCTCTTAGAGCCTTGTTGATTAAGCTCCAAGGGTAAAAGGCTGCAACCACTTCAGGCTACAACCTTGATAAAAGGGGCAGGGACAGCCCAGCTCATTTTCAGCTCTTGCTGCTAGCTGGGGAAGATCTGATCTCAGGGCTCATTAATACCATCAGCCTAACCTGATCAATCAGCAGAACAGAGGAGAAACCCCTTCAGTACAGAACAGCCCAAACCCACATATCCAGCATATAATGAGAGGAGTAAGACTACAGGAAATTATGGGGGGGGGGGAGAAGGGAAAAATATGAGTGAACAACAGAAAAAGAAAAAAAAAGAAATTACTATTGACAACTTCTATGCAGGCAATGAACAAATAGCAAAGGGAACAGAGAAGGACCCAGGAACACCAAGCAAAAAACTCCAGAGAAATGGACACAGGCTTTTGAAGAACTCAAAATCCAATTCAAAAAAACATTAAGAGAGGCTGAAGAAAACTGGGAAAAGAACTTAAAAAGCAAAATAAGTCACTTCAAAAGAGAAAATAGTGTATGGAATGCCAAAATTAACCAGCTTGAAAATGAGGCAAAGGAGATGAAAGATGAGGAAAAGAAGATAAAAGATGACTTACAAAGAAAATCATATCAGAAGGAGGATGACCAAAAAGCCAGGGATGAAATTCAGTCCTTAAAAACTAGAATCCAAAAACTAGAAGCAAATGAATTTACAAAGCAGCAGGATGCTATAAACAAAATCAAAAGAATGAAAAAAATTGAGGAAAATATGAAACACCTCATTACAAAATGAACAGGTCCCAGAGAAACAATTTAAGAATCATTGGATTACCAGAAGATCATGACAAAAAAAAAATGGCTTGACATCATTACACAGGAAATTATCCAAGAGCAAGAGGAAAAGGTGGAGATTGAAAGATTCCACACATCACCTTCTATACTTAATCCTCAACTGACAACACCCAGGAATGTTATAGCCAAATTCAAGAACTACCAGACCAAGGAAAAATATTACAAGCTGCTAAGAAGAAGTCATTCAGATACCATGGAATCATAGTTAGGATAACACAGGATCTAGCTGTATATACACTGAAGGACCAAAAGGCATGGAATATGATACTCCTGGAAAGCAAGGGAACTAGGTCTACAACCAAGAAACAACTACCCAGCTAAACTGACTATATTTTTACAGGGGAAAGTATGGTCATTTAATAAAATAGAAAACTTCCAAGTATTCATAAAGAAAAGATTGGACTAGAACAGGAAATTCAATGCCCAAATACAGAACTCAAGAGAATCACCAAAAGGTAATTTAGAAAGGGAAAAAAAGAAAAACAAAACAAAAAACTTTTTAAGGGACCCAATGAGTTGAAATGATTTGTATGCCTATGAGGAAAGAGGATATTGGTAACTCTTAAAAATTGTTATTATCACCTGGATAGCTAGAAGAATTAGACTTAGAGAGAATAGTGACACACTGTAAAGGATGTGTATGTATTAATATAGATAGATAGATAGATAGATAGATAGATAGATAGATAGATATAGATTTAGAATCTTGAACTCGAGAGGCTACATTTCCCACAATCCCCTTTAGCTATTCCTGTATTCAGTTTTGACTTCCTCCATGCTAGTGCTCTCTCCCAGAAGTCTGCTCTCTCTGGCTTGTACCAGCATGGAGGAAAGGAGTGTTTTTTTTTCCTTTCCCTGGTTTTTTAACTCCTCTTTGCTCTAAGTGGATTTTAATAAATGGTATTAAATTAATAGTTGGAATATTGAATATTAATTTTAATCTTTACATATCATCAACCATGAAGAGATCTGAACTGAGAACATTTTAAGGACTCTTCTGCCTGGGGTGTTTAAACCCTAGCTCTATCTGTCCAGCTAAAGCTTGTTCCTTTAGCTCTCCTTCAGCTTTCCAAGCCTCTGGCAGTTGTGAGTACTTTTTCACCCTGGCCTGGTGGTCAGTCTTCTACTGGCCCAGCTGCTTTAGTTTGGGAGACTTGGTGGAGAAGCTGCTCAACACCCATGGACTGGGGAGCAGTCTGATCAGCCATTCATACCCACAGCTTAGTCAAACCCCAGCTAAGTGGCAGGCATACTCCTCTCCCATTGCCTCAAAGTCACTATTGCCTACTGTGGCTACTGAATCACACCTGGGGTGACTACTCCTGCATTTTCCACACACCTGAGCTTTCTGTTGTTTCTGTCAACCTGCTCCTGTTTTAGCTGGTGAGTATAAGTTTCCCTTTCCCCAGTCCAGAGAGGAAGGGAAGTTCTTTTCCTGCCTCTGCCAGGCTTTATGCCTTGGTTGGGAGGGACCTGGTCCTCTTTTAACCACCCCAGCTTAACTGCTACCCCTTCTTGCTTTACCAGACCTGCCTTATCCTGTCTCCCTGAGACCCCGCCAAATTTGGTAGTCATAGCCAACATTTTGGTTTCTGACAGCCCCAAACCACAACCCTTACACCAAAACTCAAACCTAACTATGCCCCTACCCCCTCCCTGTTATAGTGTTACCTCTTCACCACTAGAGGTCAATATTGAGCACTATTTTTTTTCCTTTACCTGCTTATCTGCACTGCTAGTTTACTGCCACCAGAGGGCAGCAACAAATAACTACTTAAATATTTTCCCTTTTTTTCTGAATAAAAATCCAATAAAATCATAAAATATAAAATAAAATAAGCTAATATCCCTCACCTTACTCTGGACCCACCCACTTATAATAATAATAATAATAATAATAATAATACTTTAAAAAATTAAAACTATATATATATTTTTTATCAAAATGCTAAGCAGCATAAATGCTACCATGCATGAAAATCTTCTGTTTTTTGCCCAATTAGGGGCATGTAAGATTCTGAATTCCCTCCTTCTCCTAGTACTCCAAAGAAATTTTATCTTTCCAATCTTAAATATTTAAAAAAAATGATACTATATGAGAGATTAAAGCAGAAATGCAGGCTGACAGGCAAATTCAATAAGAAAACTTCAATGAGCACTTACATAATCTAATGAAAAATACTGATCCCATCCGAGAGAAGTCTGAATTTTGCAATCCTATTCCTGAACCACAAATAGAGGACAATCCTATTTCTCTTGAAATGGAGACTAGACATGCCTCTGATATACATCAGGTACAGACCCTTCTCTCTCTTCTCTGGTACATCTCTCTCATGCTCTGCAACTACTGACTGATCTTACCTCCTCTGATCCTTTTTCTAATCCCAAATCCTCTCCTTTTCCTTCTCCCACCCTACAAATAGTCCCAGCCTCAAAGAAATCTTGTCCTGCTACAGTAGCTGTTACTTCCCATGTTTTCTAGGTATCCCAAATGTTGATTTCTAAGCCATTGAATGACTCTCATGAATTAATTTTCCCCTTAAGGGAAGTGCCCAAAATAGGACACATTGGAGATATGGTGACCCTAAGACACCATATACCTTTCACTCTTCAAGAAATTAGAGAATTGAAACATAATGTAACTTGTTTTGAATGTGAACCTCTGGTGGTTCCAAGAAGATGGCTGGTATTTTTTTTATCAATATGACACATCCAATAAGGATATTAAGAATTTGCTCAATGATTTTCTAATGGAAAGGGAGAAAAATAAGTTCATCTCTCATATTAACAATTTTCATAGGTATGGTGCAGGACACTGGCCAGTTCAGGATCCTGCATGGGATTACAAGAGCCCCGAGAACCAGTTTCAATCAAATTCTTGTAGGGAAATCATAATACCTATGCAAGAAAGCTCTGAGGATCAGGATGCATAGTCAAAATTTGAAAGCTTTGGACAGTCAGATGATGAGACACCCTCACAATTCATGGATAAGTTCATTGAGCTTGGGGGTCAGTATGTAGTCCTTGATATTTCTAATTACAACTATATTAAGCATATAAAAATAAAATTTGTCAACAACTCTTGCACAGTGTTCCACAATTACTTTAAGATGCATTGCTCTCAGTGGCCTCAGATGATCTTTGAAGAATTGAGGAGAGCTACTACTTATGTTTTTAAAGGCCAAAAAGGAAAAACAGGAAGAGGTTAATAATGTCATAGAAACCTTGAAAAAAGAAATCAAATCATTAAAAGATAAACTTGATAAATAAGACAAATGGAATGATACTCAACCAATGAAACTAGCCTGTCTCCAAGAATATAACTATCAGTCCCCTTCCTGTGGCTTCTGTCAGAAGAAGGGCCATGTAATTAAGGAATGTAGGACTTTGTTCGAGGCAGTAAGAAACAATATCTACTGTAAAAAATTATCAAAGAAACAATTGTAGAAATAATAATTACAATGGTGATTTCAGAAATTGTAACTTTAGGACAGATAATAATTCTAGGAACATACATCAGGTACTAGGCATTCAAAATTATGAGAAACCATTTATCTTATATGTTCATGAACAAAAAGGGATAGCTTTAGATGTTCTAACTCAACTTTTGGGACCTGCTCAACTCCCAGTAATTTATTATTCAGCCCAGTAAATCTCAATTTACTATAGTCCAGACTGCTAGATTGGTTTAGTGACTTATTGTTGTTGTATGTTTATGGGACAAGAACCTGTTGTAAGTTGTGATATTTTAATTTTTTTTCTTTATTCCTTTTTCCCAGAATTTTTTCAAATTTTCTTTTTATATTTTATATCTGACTCAGAGGTAATTTTTAAAATTTCTTTGATTCTTTGATATTTTTGATACTTGATTCATATGCCTTATGACTCAATTATGCATCCCTGTGTAATTCCTACATGTATCCCTGTATTCTCCTCAGAAGGGATTGTATTATTATTTCCCTCAGTGGGGACTAGTTTTTTGTTGTGAATTTTGACTTGAATTTGTGTATAATTTAGAACAAGAGACCATCTCCCAGTGTTAAGGGGTAAAATTAGGTGTTATTGACTGACTATATTATACTAGTGGTCACCAGGGATTAATTCAATCCCAATAAAAATACTCAAGTCAGTTTGGGATTTTTATAGTGGTTTAATTAAAATAGAGGGATGAAATTAAGAACAAGAAGAGAGAGAAAAGGCTATAAGATTTCTCCTGCCTAGCCTAAGCTAAAGGAAGTTCAGAGAACTCAGCCACAAGGCCTCCTCAGAAGATTAAAACTAGCCCAGCTTCCAGTCACATTGTCTACTCCAAGATGAGGGGCCTCTTCTAAGAGGATACTGCTTTAGGAGGTAAAGGAAAGGAGGAATCAACCTAACCACTTACTCAGGTCACTCAGGGAAGATGCCTCACCTAACCCACACTACAGAACTTCTCCAGTCACCTCACCAGCAAGCTGCATAGCACCAAACCATCAAGATACCCAGCACATTGCCATGAGCCACACAAGCCAGAGAGAGCCACATCTCCGTGAGATAGGCTGGAGAGAGAAAGTGATACAAAATATATACACTGTTCTTTACATCACTTCCTGCATCTCACATGTACCAATGGTAGATTAAGATTGATTTAGGACAACCCAAGGGGTCTGTCAGTTGTTTCTTATTTGTCACTTGCTAGCACATGTCTGTTATAGGCCAACCTCCTCAACATTTAATTTTTAAGTGGGTGTAAATGCATTCCTTGGTTGCTAAATTTCTAAGGAATAAGCAGGGTGTAGAAAATCTAAAATTCACACCAGAACCTAGAAGGCTCCATGAAAATGCCTGCACATATCACGTACTACACCATAAGATCCAGATTGAACTTTGAGATATGGCAAATTTGAATTTTAAGTGGTGGAATGGTTTTGTTTTGAATGTTAACTTTTATGCCAAAGGGAACTGACCCTTAATTGGCTTTTGGTCAATGCACCTATTATTGGTTCTGTACCTTTTCTTTTTTATTTTCCTCTTATCCCTAAATTATTGTAATTTCGATTTAAAAACTATAATATTTGTATATACTTCTAGTTCAAGTTATAAAGTAGTAATATTTTCATGACCCATTGGGGAGACTGATCTCCCAAAGGATGATAGTGGGTAATGCATTGATTTAGAATCTTGAATTCTAGAGACTACATTTCCCACAATCCCCTTTTCCTTTTCTTTTGTGTGTCATTGATTAATTTGGTATTCATTTTTGACTTCATCAATGCTGATGCTCTCTCCTGGAAGTCCACATTCTCTGGCTTATACCAGTATGGAGGAAGGGAGTGTTTTTTTTTCCTTTCTCTGTTTTTTTTAATTCCTCTTTACTCTATGTGTATTTTAATAAATTGTATAAAATTAATACTTGGAATATTGAACATTAATTTTAATCATTACATATATGTATATAAAACTAGAGGTAAAAAAGAGGTTAATAATAAGAGAAATGGGAAAAAAGAAAAAATGGGGTAAATTTATATGTCATAATATATGTCACTCATGTCAGGAGTGTGGGAGAACACAAATATACTGGAAGGGTAAAGAGGTTGGAAACAGGAAATACTTATTTCTTACATGCATTGAAATTGATTCAAAAAGGGAAGGAAGAACAATCAAATCCATTGGTGGCACAGGTAAGCAGGGTAAAGGTAAGCAGATGAGGCAAAATCTACTGGGCATCAACTGAGAAAAAGAATGCGGAGTTGCAATTATGATATCTGATAAAGCCAAAGTAAAAACAGATCTAGTTAAAAGAGATAGGGAGGGTAATTACAAACTGAAAAAAGGTAGTATAGACAATGAGGAAATATCCATACTCAACTTGTATGCACCAAATGGTATAGCATCCAAATTTATAAGGAAGAAATTACTGGAGCTCAAGTATGAAATAGATAGCAAAACTATACTAGTGAGAAACCTGAATCTTGCTCTATCAGATCTGGATAAATCAAATGAAAAAATAAAGAAGAAAGTGGTAAGAGATGTGAATGAAATCTTGGAAAAATTAGAGTTAATAAATATATGGAGGAAAATGAATAAGGACAAAAAGGAATATACCTTCTTCTCAGGAGTACATGGTACATTCACAAAGATTGACCATGTACTAGGTCATAAAAACATAGAAACAAGTGCAAAAGAGCAGAAAAAATATAAGCAATCTTTTCAGATCATAATGCAATAAAAACAATAATTAGTAAGGTAAAATAGAGAGGCAAATCAAAAATAATTGGAAATTAAATAATCTGATTCCCCAAAATTGGTTAAAGAACAAATCATAGAAACAATTAATAATTTCATTGAAGAAAATGACAATGATGAGATAACATTTCAAAATCTATGGAATGCAGTCAAAGTAGAACTCAGGGGTACTTTTATATCCTTGAGTTCATATATTAACAAATTAGGGAGGGTAGAGGTCAATGAATTGGGCATGCAAATTAAAAAACTAGAAAGTAAACAAACTAAAAATCATCAGATAACACTAGAGAACCACAAAATTAAAGGAAAAACAAATAAAATCAAAAATAAAGGAACTATTGAACTAATAAATAAAACTAGAAGCTGGTACTTTGAAAAAAAACAAATAAAATAGACAAAGTAGTGGTCAATTTAATTTAAAAAAGGAAAGAAGAAAACCAGATTAATAGTATCAAAGATGAAAAGGAAGACCTCACCTCTAATGAGGAGGAAATTAAATCAATCATTAAAAACAATTATGCCCAATTATATGGAAATAAATACAGCAGTCTAGGTGATATGGATGAATATTTACAAAAATACAAATTACCTAGGTTAACAAAAGAGGAAATAGAATTTTTAAACAATTCTCTCTCAGAAAAATGAATTGAAAAATCCATAAATGAAATTCCTAAGAAAAAATCTTCAGTGCCTGATGGCACTGAATTCTATCAAACACCAAAAGGACAAATAATCCCAATATTATGCAAACTATTTGACATAATAAGCAAAGAAGGAGTTCTACCAAATTCTTTTTATGACACAAATATGGTTCTGATTCTAAAGCCAGGCAGGTCAAAAACAGAGAAAGAAAACTATAGACCAATCTCCCTAATGAACATAGATGCAAAAATCTTAAATAGGATACTAGCAAAAAGACTCCAGCAAGTGATCACAAGGGTTATTCACTATGAGCAGGTAGGATTCATACCAAGAATGCAAGGATGGTTCAATATTCAGAAAACCATCCACATAATTGAACATATTAACAAGCAAACTGACAAAAATCACATGATTAACTCAAAAGATGCGAAAAAGCATTTGATAAAATACAACACCCATTCCTATTGAAAACACTAGAAAGTATAGGAATAGAATGGTCTTTCCTAAAAATAATAAACAGTATATATCGAAAACATCAGCAAATATCATCTTCAATGGAGATAAACTAGAAGCCTTCCCAATAAGATCAACAGTAAAACAATGATTCCCATTATCACCTGCATTATTTAACATTGTACTAGAAACACTAGCAGTAGCAATTAGAGAAGAAAAAGAGATTGAAGGTATTAAAATAGATAATAACCAGACCAAGCCTCACTCTTTGCAGATAATATGATGGTCTATGTGAAAAATTCTAGAGAAACAACTAAAAACCAAGTGGAAATAATCAACAACTTTAGCAAAGTTTCAGGATACAAAATAAACTCACATAAGTCATCTGCATTTCTATATATTTCCAACACATCTCAGAAGCAAGAATTAGAAAGGGAAAAACTATTTAAAATCATCCTAGATAATATGAAATACTTGGGAACCTATATGCCAAGACAAGCACAGGAACTATATGAACACAACTATAAGACACTTTCCACACAATTAAAACTAGATCTAAATAATTGGAAAAGCATTAATTGCTCATGGGTAGGATTAACTAACATAATAAAAATGACAATCTTACCCAAATGAATTTACTTATTTAGTGCCATAACCATCGAACTACCAAAAAACTTTTTTACTGAATTAGAAAAAAAATAACAATATTTATTTGGAAGAACAGAAGATCAAAGATATCCAGGAAAATCAGTAAAAAAAATGCAAAGGAAGGAGTACTTGCAGTCCCAGATCTCAAACTATACTATAAAGCAGTGGTCATCAAAACAATTTGGTACTGGCTAAGATACAGAAAGAAGGATCAGTGGAATAAACTAGGGGTAAATGACCTCAGCCAGACAGTTTACGATAAGCCCAAAGATCCCAGTTTTGGAGACCCAAACCCAAAAATTGATAAAAATTGCTGGAAAAATTGGAAGAGAGTATGGGAGAGATTAGATTTGGATCAACATCTCACACCCTACACCAAGATAAACTTAGAATGGGTGAATGACCTGAATATAAAGAAGGAAAATATAAGTAAATTAGGTGAACACAGAATAGTATACTTTTCAGATCTTTGGGAATGGAAAGATTTTTATTTTCATTTTATTTGGTCATTTTCAAACATTATTCATTGGAAACAAAGGTCATTTTCTTTTTCTCCCCCCCCTCCCCT
The DNA here is from genome assembly GCF_027887165.1 of Monodelphis domestica. Lineage (NCBI taxonomy): Eukaryota > Metazoa > Chordata > Mammalia > Didelphimorphia > Didelphidae > Monodelphis > Monodelphis domestica. Next base: position 652,498,080 of record NC_077227.1, on the reverse strand, counting down.
AGCTGAAGAGCGATTCCACTGGGTATCAAATGTGTCCTTGATTTGAACCCATTTCCATGTTATTGGTAATTGCATTAGGGTATTCATTTAGAATCTCTCCTCAATCATATCCCCTCAACCTCTGTAGTCAAGCAGTTGCTTTTTCTTGTTGTTTTTACTCCCACAGTTTGTCCTCTGCTTGTGGATAGTGTTTTTTTTTTCTCCTAGATCCCTGCAGAATGTTTAGGGACATTGAATTGACACTAATGGAGATGTCCATTACATTCGATTGTACCACAGTGTATCAGTCTCTGCGTACAATGTTTTCCTGGTTCTGCTTCTTTCATTCTGCATTACATCCTAGAGCTTGTTCCAGTCTCCATGGAATTCCTGGACTTTATTATTCTTTTTAGCACAATAGTATTACATCACCAACATATACCACAATTTTTTCAGCCATTCCCCAATTGAAGGGCATCCCCTCATTTTCCAATTTTTGTCCACTCAAAAGAGTGCAGCTATGAATATTCTTGTACATGTCTTTTTACTTATTGTCTTTTTGGGGTACAAATCCAGCAGTGCTATGACTGGATCAAAGGGCAGACAATCTTTTATCACCAGAAAGGAAAGATTTTAAGACCAAGCAAGAGTTAGAAAAAATTACCAAATGGAAATGAATAATATTGATTATATTAAATTCAAAAGTTTTTGTACAAACAAAACCAATGCAACCAAAATTAGAAGGGAAGCAACAAATTGGGGGAAAATCTTCATAACAAAATCCTCTGACAAATATCTAATTTCTCAAATTTATAAAGAGCTAAATCAATTGTACAAAAAATCAAGCCATTCCCCATTTGATAAATGGACAAGGGACATGAATAGGCAATTTTCAGATAAAGAAATCAAAATTATTAATAAGCACATGAAAAAGTGTTCTAAATCTCTAATAATCAGAGAAATGCAAATCAAAACAACTCTGAGGTACCACTTCATACCTAGTAGATTGACTAACATGGCAGCAAATGAAAGTATTGAATGTTAGAAGGAATATGGCAAAACTGGGACATTAATGCATTGGTGGTGGAGTTGTGAATTGATCCAACCCTTCTGGAAGGTAATTTGGAACTATGCCCAAGAGGCACTAAAAGATTGTCTGCCCTTTTATTCAGACATAGCACTCCTGGGTTTATAACCCAAAGAGATAATAAGGGAAAATACATGTACAAGAATATTCATAGCTGCATTCTTTGTGGTGGCAAAAAATTGGAAAATGAGGGGATGCCATTTGATTGGGGAATGGCTGAACAAACTGTGTTATATTTTTGTGATGGAATACTATTGTGCCCAAAGGAATGATGAGCTGGAGGAATTCCATGTGAACTGGATTGACCTCTAGGAATTGATGCAGAGTTAAAGGAGTAGAACCAGGAGAACATTGTACACAGAGACCGACACCACAGTGGTACAATTGAATGTCATGGACTTCTCAATTAGTGGCAATGCAGTGATCCAGAACAGTTAGGAGGGATTTATGAGAAAGAACCCTATCCACATTTAGAGGGAAACCTGTGGGAGTAGAAACAAAGAAGAAAAATAACTGCTTGATCACATGGGGCTGATGGGGATATATTTGGGGATATATATTCTAAATTATCACTCTAGTGCACACATCAACAATATGGAAATTGGTTTTGATCAAGGACACATGTAAAACCCATTTGAATTGTGTATCGGCTATGGGAATGGGTAGAAGTAGGGGAGGGAAAGAACATAATTCTTGTAACCAAGGAAAAATATTCTAAATTGACTAATTAAATAAAATTTAAAAAAATATTATTACATGTCCTGATTCATTGGGTAAATGACAGTTCACATATGACCCAGGACCCTTTAGGCTGCCTACCTTAGGATGGTATAAAAAAGGTTGATTTAAAAGGAACCATCTTGGTGGTTCTTTGAAACATCAATATGGATGAGATTTATTTTGAAACTTTCATAAACTTATGTTTATTTTTTTAGTGTGTTTAGTAGTGTTCCCGTGACTCTCAAAATGTGAATTCTTCTATATAATTTCTCTATTACCATTGAAAATATAAATTTTCTGTTACCATTGAAAATTTACATTACCAGCCTTTCTTGCTGGGAGCTGTCAGGCCATGATGGCTTAACACAGTCACTTGTAGAAATCAAGAGATTACAAAGTGACTCCTTGGCAGGATGGAATTGCCCACTCATCCCCCTCTGTATGACTTCTCTCATTAACATCCCTTACTAATGGAATTGACATGATTGTTTTCCTCTCCATAGTCTCAGAAAAAAGTAATATGAGAGCAAAATGCTTGCACACTATTTCCCCAAAATATCACCAAAAGATCATACTCTCAAAACCAAACCCAAAAGACCATCATGGGTTAGCTTTTGCTTAGCTGTATAATTCCTAGCAAAAGCTGTACCCACAAGCCATGCCCAGATATCCCCTACTCCCATGCTCTGAACCTTATTCTCCTAAGCCAGTACATAAATCATTCATAAGGAGAGGCCTATACAAAATGCATTGGTGCACCATGCTACATCATGCCTCAGTGACTTGATTTTACCAACCAAAACCCTCCTTAAAAAACTCCCTAACAAACCCTGAAAAATGTTCAGCCTAATATTAAATCTGAATTGAGTTTTCAGTACTCCTTTGATCTCTCAATTTCACTGCTATGATTGTTAATTGTCTTTAGTATTTCTGATCAATTATCTATTTTTATTAAATGTATTATGTGATTTTCCTTGATTTTCTGTAAGCTTAAAGCTCCTCAGTTTAATGAGAAAATTAAGACACCTGTGATGAAATCATTTATCTTGTTTAAAACCTTTGTGTAGCCTGTCAGAATCAATAGTTACAATACAAGTATATGGAATGATCTCAAAATGTTAATCACACATTTTGTTAAAAGTTAATGTATCAAGACTTCCGGTCAAGATGGAGGCTTAGAGAAAGCTAAAGTTCAGATCTCTGGAAACTCTTCCCGAACTATCTCACACTATAAGCTCCTAAGGCACCGAAATTCAAAATGATCAACAGTGTAGACCCTGGGAATCCTCCTCCTGGACCTGGACCTGGATCAAAAGGTACGGCCCACCTCAAAAGCCAGAACCTGAGATCACTCGGACCTAAGGGGTAGGAGCACAGAGTTCAAGACTCCGGGAAGCCGTGGCCCCTCCACCCTCAGAGAGCAGGGTTTTCTGAAACAACAGCAACCCTCAGGGTGGGCAAGACAGCCTCACCAGCTAGATCCTGCTATTCAAGTCTCAGTGAAAGTCACTGCACTCGGAGCTCCGGGAAGCCACGGCCCTTCCACCCCGCAGAGAGCAGGGTCATCTGAAACAACAGTAACCCTCAGGGCCGACAAGACAGCCTCATGGCCAGATATTCTGAAGGCAACTTCCGGAAAGCAACCCAACCCAGTCCAGTCGAGGGGGCACCTTAGCAGCAGGGAAACAGAGAGAGCCGGGGGAGAGTGTGGCCCCCTGGTCCGACCCTTCCATTTCAATTCCAGTGAAAGTCATTGACGTAAGGCATACTCAGTTTAACCAAGGGAAAGCTCATAGAACCGAAAATCTGCCCAGGACTAAAGCTTCTGAACACCAGACAGAGATAAGAAAAGCTAATCCTTCCCATTCAGAGATGGCAAACTCCACAGAAGCACAGAAGCCCCAAAATCCCAAGAAAATTAAGAAGAAAGGGGCGACTTTGGACACATTCTATGGAGCTAAAATACAAAATACAGAGGAGATAGAAGATGATACACAAGAAAATGCTCTGAAACCTTCCAAAGGAAATGGAAACTCTCCACAAACCCATGAAGAATTTGAATCAGAAATGACCAAAAAGATGGAAGCCTTCTGGGAGGAAAAGTGGGAAATAATGCAAAAGAAATTCACGCATCTACAAAACCGGTGTGACCAAACTGAAGAGGAAAACCAGGCTTTAAAGTCCAGAATCAGGCAGCTGGAAGACAACGATCGTGTAAAAGAGCAAGAATTAATAAAGCAAAGCCAAAATACCAAGAAATTAGAAGAGAACGTAAAATATCTCACCAACAATGTGACAGATCTGGAAAATAGAGGGAGAAGAGATAATTTAAGAATAATTGGACTTCCAGAAAAGCCAGAAATAAACACCAAACTCGACATTGTGATACAAGATATAATCAAAGAAAATGGCCCAGAGATTCCAGAACAAGGGGGTAATAAAGCCACTGACAGAGCTCACAGAACACCTTCTACACTAAACCCCCAAAAGACAACTCCCAGGAATGTAATTGCCAAATTCCAAAGCTCTCAAACAAAAGAAAAAATCCTACAGGAAGCCAGAAAAAGACAATTTAGATATGAAGGAATGCCAATCAGGGTCACACAAGAACTTGCAAGTTCTACTCTGAATGATTGTAAGGCATGGAACATGATCTTCAGAAAGGCAAGAGAGCTGGGTCTTCAACCAACAATCAGCTACCCAGCAAAACTGACTATATACTTCCAAGGGAAAGTATGGGCATTCAACAAAATAGAAGATTTCCAACTTTTTGCAAAGAAAAGACCAGAGCTCTGTGGAAAGTTTGATACCGAAAAACAAAGAGCAAGGAATACCTGAAAAGGTAAATATTAAGGAAAGGGGAAAGGAGAAAAATGTTATCTTCTTCCTTTATTCAAACTCTCTTCTATAAGGACTACATTTCTATCAATCTATGTATACTAACATGTGGGGAAAATGTAATGTATAAATAGGGGGTAAAGAAAGACCAAATAGATTAATATTTCTCACACAAAGATTTACATGAGAAGGGGAGGGGAAGAAAACTCATATAAGAAGGAGAGGAAGAGAGGGTTTTTTACTTAAACCTTAATCTCAGGGAAATCACCTCTGAGAGGGAAAAACATCCAGATCCATTGGGATCTTGAATTCTATCTTACCCAACAAGGGTAGGTAGAAGGGAAAACCAAGGGGGGGAGGGGGAGAGGGAAAACAAAAAGGGAGGGAAAGACAGGGGGGAGGGGGAGGGAACAAAAAAGGGAGGGACTAAAAAGTGATACATCCAGGGAGGGGACAAGGGGGACTGATTCAAATTAAATTACTGGACTAAAATGTAGAGCCGAAGAAGAAAAGGTTAGAATTAGGGAAGGATAATAAAATGCCAGGGAGTTGACAAATGACAATCATAACTTTGAACATGAATGGGATGAACTCACCCATAAAATGTAGTCAAATATTAGAATGGATTAGAATCCAAAAGCCTACCATATGTTGTCTTCAAGAAATACACATGAGGCGGGTTGACACCCACAAGGTCAGAATTAAAGGATGGAGTAAGGCCTTCTGGGCCTCAACTGACAGAAAGAAGGTAGGAGTGGTAATCAAGATATCTGATAAAGCCAAAGCAAAAATAGACCTGATCAAAAGGGATAGGGAAGGTAATTATATTTTGTTAAAAGGGACTTTAGACAATGAGGAAATATCATTAATCAACATGTATGCACCAAATAATATAGCACCCAAATTTATAATGGAGAAACTAGGAGAATTGAAGGAAGAAATAGACAATAAAACCATATTAGTGGGAGACTTAAACCAACCATTATCAAATTTAGATAAATCAAATCAAAAAATAAATAAGAAAGAGGTATACGAAGTGAATGAAATCTTAGAAAAATTAGAATTAATAGACATATGGAGAAAAATAAATAGGGATAAAAAGGAATACACCTTCTACTCAGCACCACATGGCACATTCACAAAAATTGACCATATATTAGGTCACAGAAACAGAGCACACAAATGCAGAAAAGCAGAAATAATAAATGCAGCCTTCTCATATCACTAGGCAATAAAAATAATGATTACTAATGCTACATGGAAAACCAAATCTAAAACCAATTGGAAATTAAACAATATGATACTCCAAAATCATTTAGTTAAAGAAGAAATCATAGAAACAATAATTTCCTTGAGGAAAATGACAATGGCGAGACATCCTTTCAAACCTTTTGGGATGCAGCCAAAGTGGTAATCAGAGGTAAATTCATATCCCTGAATGCTTATATTAAAAAACTAGGGAGAGCAGAGATCAATCAATTGGAAATGCAAATGAAAAAACTCGAAAGTGACCAAATTAAAAACCCCCAGCAGAAAACCAAACTAGAAATCCTAAAAATTAAGGGAGAAATTAATAAAATTGAAAGTGATAGAACTATTGATTTAATAAATTAGACAAGAAGCTGGTACTTTGAAAAAACAAACAAAATAGACAAAGTACTGGTCAATCTAATTAAAAAAAGGAAGGAAGAAAAGCAAATTCACAGCATTAAAGATGAAAAGGGGGACAGCACCTCCAATGAGGAGGAAATTAAGGCAATCATTAGAAATTACTTTGCCCAATTATATGGCAATAAATACACCAATTTAGGAGAAATGGATGAATATATACAAAAATACAAACTGCCTAGACTAACAGAAGAGGAAATAGAATTCTTAAATAATCCCATATCAGAAATTGAAATCCATCAAGCCATCAAAGAACTTCCTAAGAAAAAATCCCCAGGGCCTGATGGATTCACCTGTGAATTCTATCAAACATTCAGAGAACAGTTAACCCCAATACTATACAAACTATTTGACATAATAAGCAAAGAGGGAGTTCTACCAAACTCCTTTTACGACACAAACATGGTACTGATTCCAAAACCAGGCAGGTCAAAAACAGAGAAAGAAAACTATAGACCAATCTCCCTAATGAATATAGATGCAAAAATTTTAAATAGGATACTAGCAAAAAGACTCCAGCAAGTGATCAGAAGGATCATTCACCATGATCAAGTAGGATTCATACCAGGGATGCAGGGCTGGTTCAACATTAGGAAAACCATCCACATAATTGACCACATCAACAAGCAAACTAGCAAGAACCACATGATTATTTCAATAGATGCAGAAAAAGCCTTTGATAAAATACAACACCCATTCCTATTAAAAACACTAGAAAGCATAGGAATAGAAGGGTCATTCCTAAAAATAATAAACAGTATATATCTAAAACCAACAGCTAATATCATCTGCAATGGGGATAAACTAGATGCATTCCCAATAAGATCAGGAGTGAAACAAGGATGCCCATTATCACCTCTACTATTTGACATTGTACTAGAAACACTAGCAGTAGCAATTAGAGAAGATAAAGAAATTGAAGGCATCAGAATAGGCAAGGAGGAGACCAAGTTATCACTCTTTGCGGATGACATGATGGTCTACTTAAAGAATCCTAGAGATTCAACCAAAAAGCTAATTGAAATAATCAACAACTTTAGCAAAGTTGCAGGATACAAAATAAACCCACATAAATCATCAGCTTTTCTATATATCTCCAACACAGCTCAGCAGCAAGAACTAGAAAGAGAAATCCCATTCAAAATCACCTTAGACAAAATAAAATACCTAGGAATCTATCTCCCAAGACAAACACAGGAACTATATGAACACAACTACAAAACACTCGCCACACAACTAAAACTAGACTTGAACAATTGGAAAAACATTAACTGCTCATGGATAGGACGAGCCAATATAATAAAAATGACCATCCTACCCAAACTTATTTATCTATTTAGTGCCATACCCATTGAACTACCAAAATACTTCTTCACTGATTTAGAAAAAACCATAACAAAGTTCATTTGGAAGAACAAAAGATCAAGGATATCCAGGGAAATAATGAAAAAAAAACACATATGATGGGGGCCTTGCAGTCCCAGACCTCAAACTATATTACAAAGCAGCAGTCATCAAAACAATTTGGTACTGGCTAAGAAACAGAAAGGAAGATCAGTGGAATAGACTGGGGGAAAACGACCTCAGCAAGACAGTATACGATAAACCCAAAGATCCCAGCTTTTGGGACAAAAATCCACTATTCGATAAAAACTGCTGGGAAAATTGGAAGACAGTGTGGGAGAGACTAGGAATAGATCAACACCTCACACCCTACACCAAGATAAATTCAAAATGGGTGAGTGACTTAAACATAAAGAAGGAAACCATAAGTAAATTGGGTAAACACAGAATAGTATACATGTCAGACCTTTGGGAGGGGAAAGGCTTTAAAACCAAGCAAGATATAGAAAGAATCACAAAATGTAAAATAAATAATTTTGACTACATCAAACTAAAAAGCTTTTGTACAAACAAAACCAATATAACTAAAATCAGAAGGGAAACAACAAATTGGGAAAAAATCTTCATAGAAACCTCTGACAAAGGTTTAATTACTCATATTTATAATGAGCTAAATCAATTGTACAAAAAATCAAGCCATTCTCCAATTGATAAATGGGCAAGGGAAATGGATAGGCAGTTCTCAGATAAAGAAATCAAAACTATTAACAAGCACATGAAGAAGTGTTCTACATCTCTTATAATCAGAGAGATTCAAATCAAAACAACTCTGAGGTATCACCTCACACCTAGCAGATTGGCTAACATAACAGCAAAGGAAAGTAATGAATGCTGGAGGGGATGTGGCAAAGTAGGGACATTAATTCATTGCTGGTGGAGTTGTGAACTGATCCAACCATTCTGGAGGGCAATTTGGAACTATGCCCAAAGGGCGACAAAAGAATATCTACCCTTTGACCCAGCCATAGCACTGCTGGGTCTGTACCCCAAAGAGATAATGGACACAAAGACTTGTACAAAAATATTCATAGCTGCGCTCTTTGTGGTGGCCCAAAACTGGAAAACGAGGGGATGCCCATCAATTGGGGAATGGCTGAACAAACTGTGGTATATGTTGATGATGGAATACTATTGTGCTCAAAGGAATAATAAAGTGGAAAAGTTCCATGGAGACTGGAACAACCTCCAGGAAGTGATGCAGAGCGAGAGGAGCAGAACCAGGAGAACATTGTACACAGAGACTAATACACTGTGGTATAATCGAACGTAATGGACTTCTACATTAGGGGCGGTGTAATGTCCCTGAACAACTTTCAGGGATCCTGGAGAAAAAAAAAACACCATTCATAAGCAAAGGATAAACTATGGGAGTGGAAACACCGAGAAAAAGCAACTGCCTGAATACAGAGGTTGAGGGGACATGACAGAGGATAGACTTTAAATGAACACTCTAATGCAAATACTATCAACAAAGCAATGGGTTCAAATCAAGAAAACATGTAATGCCCAGTGGACTTACGCGTCGGCTATGGGGGGTGGGGGGATGAAAAGAAAATGATCTATGTCTTTAACGAATAATGCTTGGAAATGATCAAATAAAATATATTAAAAAAAAATAAAAGAAAAAAAGAAAAAAGGAAAAAAAAAGAAAAAAAACACTAGAAAGCATAGGAATAGAAGGGTCATTCCTAAAAATAATAAACAGTATATATCTAAAACCATCAGCTAATATCGTCTGCAATGGGGATAAACTAGACGCATTCCCAATCAGATCAGGAGTGCAACAAGGATGCTCATTATCACCTCTACTATTTGACATTGTACTAGAAACACTAGCAGTAGCAATTAGAGAAGAAAAAGAAATTGAAGGCATCAAAATAGGCAAGGAGGAGACCAAGTTATCACTCTTTGCAGATGACATGATGGTCTTCTTAAAGAATCCTAGAGATTCAACCAAAAAGCTAATTGAAATAATCAACAACTTTAGCAAAGTTGCAGGATACAAAATAAACCCACATAAATCATCAGCTTTTCTATATATCTCCAACACAGCTCAGCAGCAAGAACTAGAAAGAGAAATCCCATTCAAAATCACCTTAGACAAAATAAAATACCTAGGAATCTATCTCCCAAGACAAACACAGGAACTATATGAACACAACTACAAAACACTCTCCACACAACTAAAACTAGACTTGAGCAATTGGAAAAACATTTACTGCTCATGGATAGGATGAGCCAATGTAATAAAAATGACCCTCCTACCCAAACTTATTCATCTATTTAGTGCCATACCCATTGAACTATCAAAATACTTCTTCACTGATTTAGAAAAAAAAACATAACAAAGTTCATTTGGAAGAACAAAAGATCAAGGATATCCAGGGAAATAATGAAAAAAAAAACACATATGATGGGGGCCCTGCAGTCCCTGACCTTAAACTATATTACAAAGCAGCAGTCATCAAAACAATTTGGTACTGGCTAAGAAACAGAAAGGAAGATCAGTGGTATAGACTAGGAGAAAGTGACCTCAGCAAGACAGTATACGATAAACCCAAAGATCCCAGCTTTTGGGACAAAAATCCACTATTTGATAAAAACTTTTGGGAAAATTGGAAGACAGTGTGGGAGAGACTAGGAATAGATCAACACCTCACACCCTACACCAAGGTAAATTCAAAATGGGCGAGTGACTTAAACATAAAGAAGGAAACCATATGTAAATTGGGTAAACACAGAGTAGTTTACATGTCAGACCTTTGGGAGGGGAAAGGCTTTAAACCAAGCAAGACATAGAAAGAATCACAAAATGTAAAATAAATAATTTTTAATACATCAAATTAAAAAGCTTTTGCACAAACAAAACCAATGTAACTAAAATCAGAAGGGAAACAACAAACTGGGGAAAAAATCTTCATAGAAACCTCTGTCAAAGGTTTAATTACTCAAATTTATAAAGAGCTAAATCAACTGTACAAAAAATCAAGCCATTCTCCAATTGATAAATGGGCAAGGGAAATGGATAGGCAGTTCTCAGATAAAGAAATCAAAACTATTAATAAGCACATGAAGAAGTGTTCTAAATGTCTTATAATCAGAGAGATGCAAATCAAAACAACTCTGAGGTATCACCTCACACCTAGCAGATTGGCTAACATAACAGCAAAGGAAAGTAATGAATGCTGGAGGGAATGTGGCAAAGTAGGGACATTAATTCATTGCTGGTGGAGTTGTGAACTGATCCAACCATTCTGGAGGGCAATTTGGAACTATGCCCAAATGGTGACACAAGAATATCTACCCTTTGATCCAGCCATAGCACTGCTGGGTCTGTACCCCAAAGAGATAATGGACAAAAAGGCTTGTACAAAAATATTCATAGCTGTGCTCTTTGTGGTGGCCAAAAACTGGAAAATGAGGGGATGCCCATCAATTGGGGAATGGCTGAGCAAATTGTGGTATATGTTGGTGATGGAATAATATTGTGCTAAAAGGAATAATAAAGTTCAGGAATTCCACGGAGACTGGAACAAGCTCCAGGAAATGATGCACAGCCAGAGGAGCAGAACCAGGAGAACATTGTACACAGAGACTAATGCACTGTGGTATAATCGAACATAATGGACTTCTCCATTAGTGGCGGTGTAATGTCCCTGAACAATTTGCAGGGATCTAGGAGAAAAAAAACACTATTCATAAGCAGAGGATAAACTGTGGGAGTAGAAACACCGAGTAAAAGCAACTGCCTGACTACAGTGGTTGAGGGGACATGACAGAGGAGAGACTCTAAATGAACACTCTAATGCAAATATTATCAACATAGCAATGGGTTGAAATCAAGAAAACATGTAATGCCCAGTGGATTTATGTGTTGGCTATGGGGGGTGGGGGGGAGGAAAAGAAAATGGTCTATGTCTTTAATGAATAATGCTTGGAAATGATAAAATAAAATATTTAAAAAAAACAAAGATCAATTTGCACTACAAAAAAAAGTTAATGTATCACTTATCCAATTATCTTTATTCAAACATGTATGTTGAATAATGTAGCAGTTTGCCAAAAAAGTAAGTATAAAAATAAATGTTAACCCTCGACATGGTGAAGCAGCCATTCCATGCAGAGCCTGGGCCCATGTGGATATACACACAGCTATCTTCTTTCATTTCTGCCTAGGCACTCCACCTTACGAGGACCACCTAGAGTAATGGGCTAGGCTGGATCCAAGACATTGGCACTTTCTTCATTTTAATTTTCACCTTTAGACTCCCACAATTAATACCTAAGCTTCTTGAGCCATCAATACCTATTCCAAGAGAAGTATAAATAACAACAAATGCTTCATGATCTCCAAAATCATGGATAAAAGAGGTGTATGGTACCAAAAATGCTCAAAATAAAATATATGGTCATTTGATTAGGTATTGGCTAAAAAATGTATGATTTTAATATTCCCTAAGAAATAATTAAGATGAATAATACATGGAAGCATTGAAATATTTGTATGAATTACTTTGTAGTAAAGTAGGCATTACCAGTAAAACAATATTGAGAACCACTATAGTAGATTAATTAAATAACTTAAATTGAAAATTTTGTATTAAGTGAAAATTTATAATTATGGTAACTAAGAAATTTGACTTTGGATAAGATTATAGAAAATATGTTTCATTTTTTGTTATAGAGGCAGGGCAAAAATAGATGTTTATATAAACTCAGACTGTCCTGATGTATTATTAATTTTGGTAACCCAATTTTTCCTTCTTTTTGTTTTTATTTTTTACTATAAGTTACATATTAAATATGTGAGAAAGGAAGAATATGTTTAGAAATGAAGTTGACAAAATAAAAGTAACCAACAAGTGCTGGGAGCCATCAAGCCCACGTGGTTTGACACAGTCACAGATGGAACCCGGGGATTGCAAAGCAGCCCCCAGGAAGGATGGAAACACGCACTCAGACCCCTCTGTGTGATTTCTTTCACTAACACCCCTTTATTATTAGAATTGTTATTATTCTCTCTCCAGCCCCAGGAAAATATGGATGAGAGCAAAATGCCTCCAGGGTTAAAATAGATGTCCCACTCTATCCCCCTAAAATATTGCCAAAAGATGTTAGTTATAAAATTAAACCTAAGGATAATTATGTATCCATTTAGATAAAAAATTATAGATGGGACCCCCCTTTATCTAAAATCCCTAAAAAATTGTATCAAGATTGTATCAAGATTCTCCACCCTCATACACGCCAGGCCATGACAAGCTTCCCTGACTTTGTATATTAATTGCCTTTCATACAGAGGATGATATGTTCCAACTCACTCATTTGTTTTGCTAACTGTAGGCAAGGTAAAATAACTTAGAAACATTAGTGAAACATTAGAAAATGAAAGCCTGATGATAGAAAAAAACTTAAAAGTGGGTTATGTTGATTAACATAGACATGACAACAATGTTGTGTGTTGATTGTCTCCTTAGAAATTTGATTGATTGTTTATTTTATTAAAGTAACAAATAATAACTCTTGACTTAATTCCATGTCTTAATAACCATCACAGGTTAATGAGGAATTGATATCCAACCACTCTGACTGTGATGAGAAAACCATTTATCTTCTATAAAAACTTCTTGTTTGTTGTTAGAATCCTTGGAATCAAAGTGTAGGATAATCATAGATTGTTGATTAAACAATTTTTTTACAAGTTAATGTATGACTTATTCCATTACCTGTAAGGAAGCATGTATGTTGAATAATGAAATTTTGGCCAAGAACATGTGTAATCACTAGGATATGAATATAAAAATCAAGCCAGCAAAAGCAGAGCAGTTTCTAGTGATGCCTGGCTACAGCTGAAAACTTAACTGCTTCCATCTCTTCATTTTACACCAGCCCCACCTCCACGATCCCCATCCCTGTGGGAGGACAGGACCCACCTGCAGTAAACAAGTTTAAAAATTATATTGTAGAAATGTACAAAATAAATCCTCTATATATTTGAACAATGAAGCCTTTATTAGAGACAAATTCTATAATGTTTTCCCAGTTTTAGGCTTTTATTCTAATCTTGGTTGCATTGATTTTGTTATTTTTGCAAAAGCTTAAATAAGATAAAAATTGCCCATTTTATATCTCATGGTGTTCTCTCCATTTTGGTCATAAATACTTGTTTTATCCATTGTTTTGACAGATAAATTTTTTTGTGTGATTCTGTAATTTGTTTATGGGATGTCATTTTGTGTGCTAATTTCTTCCATACTCCTTCCTTATAAGATCTAAATTATCTCTATCCCTGACTTTCCCCACTTTCATAGATGATAAGCAATTTTTTCTGTTATATATGTATTATTATGCAAAATGTACTTCAATATCAACTATGGTTGCAAGATAATACTCATATAAAACCCCAAACTCCAAAATAAAATAGTATACTTTGGTCTTTATTCAAGTTCAACAGTTCTTGGAATCCAAATTCTTGAAGGAAAATTTACTTTTTAAGTTTCTCTCAAACGATATCGTGAAATAGCTCAGAAAAAAGTACCTACTTCATTCCACCATCTTGACTCTGCTTTCCTCTATTTGCAAAGCAATTTATAAATATTATTGCATTTAATCACTCTAGTAGTACCTTAAACTGGAAGCTATAATTTTCCTCATTTTTCATTTGAAGAAACAGAGTCTAAGAGGTTAAATGACTTGCCAAGGACCACACAGTGAATGTAGAAATGAACAATTACCATTATGGAAGGAAAATATAAATATTTGGGTACTTTGAATGCTGAATTATGTGCAGATGGGAGAACAAAATTGCTATTAAACATTTATTTTAAATATGTGTGAGAGAGTAAAAAACAACTCTAGCTTAGGGAGTTAAACAAACATTTTTATAAATCAAATAAAATACATTAGAATATATACAAAAATCTCTACAAATGCCTAAGAAACCTGATCAAATTGCAAGAATCATTTATAAATAAATTAGTAAGTGGGCTGTGTAAAGATTAAAATTTAGGGAATATGGGGAGACTGAGGCAGGTAGAAATTAGTTTCTCTCTGCAAGGAGTATTATATTTTTTAGAGGTTTATTGAAGATTAAGGATTAAGGAAAATGCAGGATAAGAAAACACGTGTCCAGGCCACAGAGAGGCCTAGACACAACCTCACCTACATTATGGAAAGAGCCACATCTGCCCTAAATGGAAGTCCAAGAGAGAGACTCAAAAGCCTTTGAATCAGCTTAAATACCTTCTTGATCTCGGCCCAGGTGAGATTACAAGGCATTCTGGGGAAGTGGAGCAAAGGCTTGTGGGGATTGTAGTCCTGTATTCAAGTCCATTTTTTTACATCCCGCCATTTGATCATTTGAAAAAAATTAATTTTTTTCCCAAAGGATCATGAAAACATAATCAATTTAAAGATTACAAGAATTTGAGGATAAGAGAAAAAAAAAGAACAAAACCAATAATTACTGGACGCATTGACAGAAAGCCAGTTAGGGGGCAGTCCCCTTTGGCATGAAGGTATGCATGCAAATAAATGTTCATTAACCACACCCAAAGTTCAATTTTGTGCAACTTGTGGTCTGGAGGCATCTTCATGGTGGCTTCTCCAACAGTTTAGTTCTGGATTCAGAGAGGTAGCATCTTCTTTACCTAAAATTCTTCTCAAAAGGAATTTAAACTTTGCAATTTAAATAATGATATTTTTTTTACATTCCCCCCATTAAGAGGGTGATTGACAAATACAGGTTCACTTAGGGATGCATGGATGAGGTATATGAATCAGTTGGCAAGAGATATTAAAAAGATATCAGAAAAATCCAAAAGAAAAGAAAAAATTTCTGGATGAAAATATAGACTATCAAAGTCTTATGTGTAAAAATTCCAAGTAAAAGAAAAATAAATCTATAACAGGTCCTTGAATCAGGGCCCAATTAAAATGATCTAAGCAATGATGCATTTACCCAGTCAGTAGCCAGGACTACAGAAAGGTACCACACTATGAAAGGCAGAAAAGGGGACCAGATTATATGAGCCAAGGTTTCGGGGATACTCATCTGTGAGTATCTTCAGAGTGAGTGTGGACACAAGGAAAGCCTATGTCTTAACACATGTTAAACATAGTAACCTCTAGTCTTCACACTAGTTCAAGACCTTTGTATTGGCCTAGAAGTGTATCAATCCATCCTGGATTTGCTTTTCTTTGGCTCTGTGAAATGGCTCTTGTGTGTATATCTTCTCCTGGAATCAGACAGAATCATTAAGCAAAGTCCCATAACTTTTAAATAATTAGTGGCATCATTTTTATAGTCACAAGCTTTTTAGGGCATGCATTAGCAAATGTATTTCAAACTTGTAGCACTGAAAAGTCAAAAAGTTAAAGAAAATCTTAATGCTGGTGACATGTGCTTCAAATATATTGCACATGTAAGAAGAATATAATAAAAGAGTTTTAAAATTCAAAAATATAGCTTATGATCATTGACACTCTGTGTCAGTTAAGAAAATATAAAATGCAAGGCTTTCTCACCAAAAATGAGATCCATTTCCTCTTAATATCTGGCCATGATCACTGTGAGTAGAAGGCAAATGAATTGAACAAGGTTAACAATTTTTTTCATTTTTAAAAATACAGTAGTACAAATATGTAATTACCAAAATCCCCAAAATTCTCAATAGCCCAATTAATAACAATAGCAAACAAACATACTTTCATATTCACATAAGTTGCTGTATGACATTTTTAAAACCCATGAATTGATGGACATTTGTCACAATTTTTACAAACATAGCAATCCTTCAACCTTGGTATTTAAACATATTTTTTAAAACAAAGTAAAACTCATCTTGGGTTAAGAACATAATCAAGAAATCTATATATCATTCTGGTGCAAGTAAAATAGTGAGCTGAAGAGCATAAATAAAGAGGTACTCCTTTTGGAGGCTTTTAGGGATACAAATGCCCTGAGATTAACTGCCCAACTTCCATTCACATATTTAGAAATGCAGGAAGGTTGGGGGGGTTATAAAATGTATTTCACTTCAGCTAATGGGCCTTAGGGCAGGCAAAAATAACCAGATTGTTAAAAAAAATTCCAAAAATCATATTTAAAAAACCTTTAAAATCAAATCATTTGAGGTATTTAGCACATTAAAATTTCCAAAGGTTGTTAATACAATTATAACCAGTTCTGAAGTCCATCTATCCTCGGCAAAATAGAAAAAAAGCTGTTTTTTCATATATGGACTTTTTCACAATAATATTTGTTCAACACAGTTATAGGGGAAAAACAACAGAATTTCAAAACTCAGTACGTTCAAAATAAATTCAATCAACCTTCAGTTCAAGCAGAATAATATTGGATCCAGTAATATATGAACTTAAAATCACAAAGTTAAACCATAACAAAAAATGCAACAGAGTACAGAGATTTTTATAAACCATTGGAGTCTTAAATGCCTTAGAATATAGCCTTTAGTCTCTTCAAAGTTCCTTGGGGGTTCTTATCCATTTAAATGTCTATTATCCGAAGGCAGAGTAGTAAGAGCTAGGCAATGGGGTTCAAGGGACCCATCTAGGGCCCCACAGTTGGGGAGTATCTGAAGCCAGATTTTAACTAGAGACCTCCCGTCTCTGGGCTTGGTTCCCAGTTCGCTGGGCCACCCATTTCCCCCTTCAAAGTTAGTTGAATCTTCTCCCTGACATGCAGGTGAAGTTAATGCTATTACCAGAACAGTCAAAAGGTATCCTTTTAAACCCATTGCTTTTTAGGTTTTTGTTTGAAAAAATCTGTTTTTTTCTCTCTAGTCTCTCTTTCCCCTCTCCCCTGATATAATCCTTCCTCCTTCCCCAGTCCACGTGGAGCCTAGGCCACCCACATGGAGCCAATACACCCCCGTTTGCTCAGAGGCTTAGCCTAAGGGAAAATTGCCCATTCTCCTTTCCCTCTCGTCTCTCCCCTCTTCCCATGTGGCCAATACTGTTACCAGCTGGTCTCAATGAGTCCTCAGCAATCTGCTCCAAGGGTCTGGGTGATGAGCTGGCTGGGGTCACGCTCATGGGGCTGGGGCTGGGGTCACGCTCGTGGGTCTGGGGCTGGGGTGATGAGCCATCTGGGTCAGAGGCCAGATGGGTGAGAGACAGACTGCTGGGGTGGGTCGGGCTGGGAGCCAGAGCGCAGCTCAGGCACCAGGTGAGAGGCCAAGAGCAGAAGCAGGTGCTGGAGAGGGCCTCAGGCAGGAGCTGATCAAGATGGCTTTCTAAAGAGCATCTCGGAGAACTGTGGCTTTAAAAAAATCATTATCTAGGCTAAAAATTTTGAGAAGTTCTCATCCAATCTAGTGGTCACCAAACTGTAAAGATTAAAATTTAGGGAATATGGGGAGACTGAGGCAGGTAGAAATTAGTTTCTCTCTGCAAGGAGTATTATATTTTTTAGAGGTTTATTGAAGATTAAGGATTAAAGAAAATACAGGATAAGAAAACACATGTCCAGGCCACAGAGAGGCCTAGACAGAACCTTACCTGCATTATGGAAAGAGCCACATCTGCCCCAAATGGAAGTCCAAGAGAGAGACTCAAAAGCCTTTGAATCAACTTAAATACCTTCTCGATCTCGGCCCAGGTGAGATTACAAGGCACTCTGGGGAAGTGGAGCAAAGGCTTGTGGGGATTGTAGTCCTGTATTCGAGTCCATTTTTTACAGCTGAAAAATAATAGAATTCTTGTAATTGGAGCAAATATGATTTTCTAGATGATAAGCACTTACCTGGATATGGAAGGAAGGAAGTACCTGGCCTCATTTCCTTCTTTTTAATTGGAGGACCTTTAGCTTTGATGAGACTAAAGGATCTTTAGCATCCCTGGTTATGGAGGGTCTGTCTGAATATTTGATATTCAAAGACTTTTTTATTTCATGGCTCCATGAGAATAGAAAACAGCCTAAATTATGGAACAGAGACTTCTTGAGTATCCAGTGAATGGGAGAAAATATTTCCAACACCACAAAACTTTGGGTTACTCATTCAACACATGTGCTCTTTAATCTTGAGTTCACCTTCCCCTATACTCTTTCATTCTCAGGGTATAGTGCCATAGTCTCTCCTCCTACCTTTTCTTGCTGAGAGAGATTTTCTATCAACTGTCCTTATTACATTATCTCAATATATAACCTTTCTGAAATATTTCAGCCTACCTGACTAAATGACTCTCCATTGGCAAAATTAGTGAGAAGGCAAAGACACCAGAGGGGACTCCAGTCAGTGGTATTGAAAAATCACTACTGACCCCTCAGGGTTACCACTAAAACCCTTAGAGACAACCATAGGTATCCTTGCTCTAGTAACTCAACTATTCAATGTGGGTGGGAACTGGGATGAGGATAACTTAGATCTTATATGGGTTACATATGCAAGTGACATTCCCATATTTGAAGAATTGAATGAAATATTCTGCCTTTTAAATATTCCTGTCATTCACCAAAAATAGGCTTCTGGGATTTTGTCAATAGGAGAGAATACTCTCTGAAAATATAATAATCAAATTCATAACAAAACTCTTTGGCAAACCCTGTAACTCCTAATATTTTAACATATTATAGCAATTAAAATATCAAGTGCACTCCAGGAGCAAGAAATGGAAGCACCATATTGTGTGGAGGCTCTAAGAGGTGATTCTCCTACACATAGTTTTGCTTAGATATTTACTATGGTGCTCTCTTTTAAAATAACAAGTTGGGATACTGAAGAGGTCCCAGATGGGAGTAGCATAACTACTCAAACCTCCTAGAGATTCAAAATTAAAATAACAGTTTGGTTGTGCTGTATCATATATCTAATACTTGCCAACACAAATCATCTTTATTTACTTGGACTATGGAGGGAATAACTGACTTTCTTGTATTAGTGTTTAAATATGTGTAGAAAGCCTAGAGTAAATCATTCCCTATGTTACTATTGGCCAAAAATGTCTTTTTCTATATCTATTAGTTATAATTAAAAGTATGGATACCTATAAATATGTGCATATATGTATATACATATGTATGTATACATATATACATGCAAACATTCAACATAACTGGTTGATATTAATATAGATTCAGACATATATGAATATAGGTATAGAAAAGTATAAGTATGTAGATAAAATGATAAATACATATATTAATGTAGATATACATACATGTAGATATATGCATGTACATACATATATCATGCAAATGCATATATAACTTTCAATATTTTTCCCTTCAAAATGAATTAAAACCAACAAGAACTTATTAAGCACTTATATTCCATATTCCATGAGAAATTAAGTGATACAACAGAGAGAGGGCTGGTCCTGGAGTCAGAAAGATATCTTCCTGAATTTAAACCTGGCCTTAGACACATACAAACTGTGACGTGGGCAAGTCACTTAACACTGTTTGCCTCAGTTCCCTCAACTATAAAATGATCTAAAGAAGAAATGGGAAACAATTCCAATATCATTTACAAAAAAAAATAATAAATGGAGTCATGAAGACTCAGACTGACTGAAATAAGTGAACAAAAATAATGCCATTATGTTCCATGCAATAAATACTGAAGATAAAAAAGAAAGGCAGAATTAAGTTACTTCTCTCAAGAAACTCACACCCAATGGGGGAGAAAACATGCAAACAAAAATGTATGCCTTCTCTCTCTCTCTCTCTCTCTCTCTCTCTCTCTCTCTCTCTCTCTCTCTCTCTCTCTCTCTCTCTCTCTGTCTGTCTCTCTTTTCCCCTGTCTCTTTCCTTCTTCCCCCTTTTACCTTTCTTTGTCTCATATATGCACATACACACAGAGACATGATAATCATTAGAGGTAAATCATTAGAGGTAAATGCACTATCTTAGAAGTAGTACAAGTTTAAGAAATCACCAATGGAGTATATTAAAATACATATATTTAAGAACCCCTTTCCTAAAGAATAATTGTCAGGGCTATCATTATGAATCTTATGGACAGTAATGATTGAATTCTAAGACTTGGGATCATTATGGTTGATCCTCAGTTGTTTTAGACCTAAGGGAATAAAACCTCTTGTGTTACATTTTTTTCAAAGGTATCCACTCAATGCATTATTTTAAGAAAGTTATTAAGGGAACCCAAAACCAGAAATGAGATATCTATCACTTCTTTCAAAATGTGAAAGACAGTGAATATGCAGCATATAATTTTTTAAAACTATTTTTTTTGTTCTTAGTTATTTTTTTAAATCCTTAACAAATGGAGAGCTGTGAGATAAGGGAACATGATTAATATATCTGAAATGTAGATTACAGTAACATCAAATATTACTTTGAGAAAGAAATTTCCTAGAATAATTGAAAGTTCTAGTTCCCTGAATCTTAGGCTTCACAAAGTCTGCTATGACCTTCCCTACTAGTTTTCATTAGCTCTGTGTATAGAGAAGGAAAATTTTCTGGTCTTCTATTTTCCCTCTGAGTAAGATTTCAGGGTGTTTCCAGAAGATAATGGAGTGTGAATTATAACCAAGCTTCACCCACAGAACATCTCTTCATCTCAGAGATGGAGAAGGAACAGAAGGATAAAACCTTGTAAAAGTAATAGCAAGGGAATCTAGAATCTAAGATATCTTCACTGAACTACTTTGGAAGAACGTCAGCTTGAAATTTTAGTAACAAAGCCTGTGATCACTCTAGACTGTTACTTAATCTCTCAGACTTTCAAAAAATTAGGTATTTTATTGATGAAACTTGACAAAGTTATTTTATAATTAGCCCACTTGCTAAAGAAAAGGGTTATGGTGACTGACCACAGATAGTTTGGCACAGCTTTTTTCCCCTTTCAACTGGTTTGGAAAATCACAGACAGCTTGTGAGCTAAATTGCAAAATTCCATAGAGGGTGTAATGTCTTCCAAGGAAAGGATCAAGCTTTAGCAAAGAAAGTATAAAATTAGAAAAGCATGTGAAAGTTACAATCACAGTCTCCAGGTATCAAGTATATCAACTCCTATAGCTATCAAAACCCAGCTATTATATGAACACAATTACAAAACAATTCTCACACATACAAAGTCAAACATAAACAATTAGAAAAATATGCATTGTTCATGGTTAGAATGAGTCAATGAAATAAAAAATTACAATTCCACCCAAATTAATTTACTTATACAATATCATACCAAACTACCCAAAAATTATTTCATAGAACTAGAAAAAAAAATAAAAACAAAATTCATCTGAAGAATAAAAAGGTCAGGAATATCAAGGGAATGAATGGAAATAATATGAAGGAAGGAGGCCCACTTGTACAAGACCTCAAACTATACTATAAAGTAATAATCATAAAAAAATCTGGTGCTATCTAACAAATAAAGTAGTAGATCAATTAAATCAATTAGGAGATCAATACATAGTTAATGGCTTTAGTAACCTAATGTTTTATAAACACAAAAATCTAAGGTCTTGAGTTAAGAATTCATTATTTGACAAAAACTGCTAGGAAAACTGGAAAATAATATGGAAAAACTAGAGATAGATCAACATCTCCCACAATATATGAAAATAAATTAAAAATGATACTTGATCTAGAAATAAAAGAGGTTTCCATAAAAATTGGAGGAATATAGAAAAATTTACCTGCCAGATTTATAGATAAGAGAAGAATTTATGACTAAATATGACAGAAGGAATATTATGAAAAATGAAACGGAAAATTTTCATTTCATTAAATTAAAAGGTTTGGGGGTATCTAGGTGGCTCAGTGGATTAAGAATCAAGGCTGGAGACAAGAAGTCTTGTATTCTATATGGCTTCAGATACTTTCTAGTTGTATGAACCTGGACAAGTGACTTAATCCTCATTGCCTTATCACTCCTCTGCCTAGAAACCAATACCCATTATATTTTGTGGGACAGCTTTGAGGTGAAACCCCAAGTTTGGGAGAGTTTGACCTTTGTAAGAATGGAAGACTCCAAAACTTAGCTTAAAAATAAAAAGAAATTTATTAATTTGGAAGCAATGTTGAAAGGCTAGGAGACAGTGTGCATGAAGAACACTGCTTCTCTGAGGAGATGGGGTTTGGGACTTTTATAACCTTTTGACCACAGGGGTTATAGGATAAAGAAGGAGAGATGGGGTTGATCAGGAATGAGGTATTTCCTTGAGTTTGGGAGTATAAGTGTTGATCTGTGGGATTCAAGGATGATAAGATTAGGAACCACCCAATGCTTGTCAGAATAGAACTGGGAGATAAATATCTATATTAATTGAAGATTTAGAGGAAAGTCCAAGGGGGTGGGGGGAATGCTCCTCTCAGGAAGCAGAAAGGAATTTCTTATGTCCTCTTCAATCTAAAAAACTTCCGGAATTTGGGGTGTCTGGAGAGAAACTGCCATATTGATTCTAAGGCAGAAGATATAGCTTTAAAAAAAAAGTTTCTATGCAAGCAAAATCAATGCAACCAAAATTAGTAGAGAAACAACAAATTGGGGAAAATATTTTATAACAAGTGTCTCTGACAAAGGAATTATTTCTCAAACATATATAGAACTAAGTCAAATATCTAAGAATACAAAGTATTTCCTAACTGATAAGTGATAAAAATATATTAACAAGCAGTTCTTCAAATGAAAAAATTATAACTGTTTATAGTCATATGAAGAAATACTTCCAATCACTATTGATTAAAGAAATGCCAATTAAAACAATACTGACATACTACCTTACTAATCAGAGTGGATAATATGCCCAAAAAGGAAAATGATAAATGTTGGTGAACTGAGTAAAATGGAATCATGCCAAAGGTTCATAAAATTTTGCATACTATACTAAATTCAATACCACTATGAAACTTGTATACCAAAGAGTTCAGAGAAAACAGAAAAAAATATCTACTTGTACAAAAATATTTTAGTAGTTTGTAGTTTCAAATAATTGGAAACTGAGGGGGTATCCATCAGTTGTGTATCTATCTGTTGAACAAGTTGTGGTATATTGTTGTAATAGAAATATATTGCATGAAATAAATGAACAGGATAAGTGCAGAAAAAACTGGAAACAATTTATATGAACTTAAGTAAAGTGAAGTGAGAAACCTGAACAGTATGCACAGTAATGGAAATGTAGTATTATGACCAATTATGAAGCAATAAATTATCATCTGGAAAACAACATTCCACGATAACCCCAAGGGACTTATGATCATACAACTCTATCAACAGCTACAGAAGGAACTGTTAGAATGTGATTGTAGATCAAAGCAATCTATCCTTCATCTTATTTTTTTCTGAGGTTTTTTTTTAACTGAGATATATGTTTTCAGTCACAATATCAGGAATATGGAAATCTCTATTGCATGAAAGGACTGATCTAAACTATATGAGACTACTAATCACCTCAAGGAAGTTTAGGAGGTAGAAAGAAAATATAAATTGCAAAAGGTCAGAAAACAAATGTCAAAAAATATTTCTACGTGTAATTAAGAAAAAATTAAATTTAAAAAATTGTGTATCAACTCCTGGGCATACAAAAATTTTATTTTTTTAATCATTTATTTTTTGTCTTCTTTTAAAATTTATTTATTTATTTAGAATATTTTTAATGGTTACATGATTTTGTTCTATCCCTTCTCTCTTCCCTCTGCCCTCCCAGAGATGACAAGCAATCCCACTAGAAAATAAATGTATTAATATTTAAAATATATTTCTATATTATTCATATCGATAAAATGAGTGATCTTTTCAAATCAAAACCCCCAATCATATACTCATAGAATCATGTGATAAATCATGTTTTTCAGCATTTCTACTCCTACAGTTCATTCTCTCAATGTGGAGAATTCTTTCTCACAAGTCCCTCAGAATTGTCTTGCATCATTGCAATGCTATTAGTAGCATAGCCTATTACATTTGATTGTGCCACAATGTTTCAGTTTCTATGTACAATGTTCTCCTGGTTCTGCATATTCCACTCTGTATCAGTTCAGGTAGGTACTCCATTTGCCTAGAAATCATCCAGTTCATCATTCCTTAGAACATAATAGTATTCCATTGCCATCATATAATGTAATTTGTTCAGCCATTCCCCAATTGATGGACACCCCTTCATTTTCCAATTTTTTTGCCACCACAAAATGTGCCACTACAAATATTTTTGTACAAACATTTGTTTTAATCTCTTTGGGGGTACAAACCCTATAGTGATATAGCTGGATCAAAGGAAAGGACTTGTCTTTTAAAACCCTTTGTTGGTATAATTCCAAATTGCCTTCCAGAATGGTCGGATCAATTTACAACTCCACCAGCAATGTATTAGTTTCCAAACTTTGCCACAAACCCTCCGATATTTATTTATTTTTATTTCTGTCATATTTAAGCCAATCTGGTAGGTGTGAGGTGGTACCTTGGAGTTGTTTTGATTTGCATTTCTCAAATCAGGAAGAATTTAGTGAACCTTTTCATGTGATAATTAATAGTCTTGATATCTTTATCTGAAAATTATATATTCATGTCCCTAGACCACTTATCAATTAGGTAATTGCTTCATTTCTTGTACATTTGGCTTACTTATTTATATGTGTGGGAAATTAGACCTTTGTCAGAGTATTTTCTTATACTTTTTTTTAATTTGTTTCCCTTCTAATTGTAGTTACATTGGTTTTGTTTGCACAAAAAAAATGATTTACTATAATAAAAATTATTCATTTTACATGATATAATGTTCTCTATATCTTGTTTGGTCTTGAATCCCTTCCTTTCCCATAGATCTGACATATATTATTTTATATTCTTCCAATAAAATTTTGATTTCACTTTTTATATTTGACATTTATCCATTTTGATTTTATCATTTTGCCCATATTATTTTTTTTATTTTCGCATAAGTTTTTGTCAAATACTGAATTCCTGTCCCCAAAACTGGGAAATTTGGGTTTATTGAACACTATCTTGCTATTATCATTTACCCCGAGGGTATCACATCGATTCACCCTTCTGTCTCTTAGCCAGTACCATTTTTTTTTAAATCATCACTGCCTTAGGTACAGTTTAAGATCTGACACTGCTAGGTCCCCATCCTTCACATTATTTTTTTATTATTTCCCTTGAAATTCTTGATCTTTTGTTCTTCTAGATGAACTTTGTATATTATTTAATATTGTATAAGAAATGCTAGTATTAGCAATCAGAGAAGAAAAAATATATTAAAGGGATTAAAGTAGGAAATGAGGAGACTAAACTATCACTCTTTGCAGATGATTTGATGGTATACTTAAAGAATCTTAGAAAATCAACTAAAAAGTTAGTGGAAATAATTAACAACTTTAGCAAAGTTGCAGGGTAAAAAAACCTCACATAAATCATTGGCATTTCTATATAATTCCAACAGAACTCAGCAGCAAGAGTTAAAAAGAGTAATTCCATTCAAAATCATTATAGACAGTATAAAATATTTGGGAATCTATTTGCCAAGACAAACATGGGAATTATATGAACATAACTACAAAACACTTTTCACACAATTAATATTAAATCTAATTAATTAAAAAACATTAATTGTTCATATGTAGGATAGATTAATATAATAAAATTAAAATCCTACCTAAATTAATTTACTTATTCAGTGCAATACCTATCAAACTACCAAGAAACTTTTTTATAGAATTAGAAAAAATATAACAAATATAACTTTGTATATATATTTTGAGTACTGATATTTCTTCATTATTTATACTGCTTTTTATTAATATGTAATCATCTCCTTTATCTCTTTTATCTTCTTTTTACTTTAGTTTTGTCTGAGATCATGATTGGTACTCCTGTATTCTTTGTCTCAGTTGTATCCAAATAATTTCTGCTCCAGTCTCTTACCTTTACCCTGTGCCTATTTACCTGCCTTAAGAATGTTTCTTATAGACAACATATGGTAGGGTTCTGGTTTTTAATCCCATTATGCTATCCACTTCCATTTTATGTGTGAGTTCATCCCATTCACATTCACATTTATGATTACGCTCTTTGTATCCCCCTCTATTTTGACTTCCTTGTTTAATCCTAACCTTTCTCCTTTCCCTCTTACCCTCCCCTCTAGTATTTCACTTTTAGTCAGTCTACCCCTTCTCTGCTACCTTATGTTACTCCACTTCATACCACCCCCTTCTTATTCCCTTTTTACTATAAAGCCTTTTGAAAAGACCCCCACCCTCTATCTCCCTTGTATTACTCCCCTCCCCAAAACCCCATTTATTTTACCCTTCTACTTCTCTATAGGGCAAGAGACAATTCTTTACCTCAGTGGATCTGACTGTTTTTCCTGTGCCAGACTGCCAGATCCTGTGTATCCCAACTGGAGCTCCATGATATCTGAATTGTTTCTTTCTGGCCATTTGAAGTATTTTTTCTTGGCCAAGAAGCTCTTGAACTTGGCTATAACATTCCTGGGAGTTGTCATTTGGGGATTTAATGTAGATGGTGATATGTGGATTCTTTCAATCTTGATTTTACTCCCTTGTTCAAGAGTTTTAGGTCACATCAATTTATGTGAGTCCAGAAAGATATTAGGACAGATATATAGATTAGATACAAACTTCCATATTAGAAACAGTTAGCTGGCTCAGTGGATAGTGCATTAGACTTGAAGTTAGGAAGACATAAATTCAAATCTAGCCTCAGATATCAACTATAAGATCTTGAGGAAGTAACTTAATCTTGTTTGCCTCAATTTTGTCTTCTATAAAGTTACATTATATTTCATAGAATCCAGATGGGGGTACAAAGACTTGTACATGACTAAAATGACTGAATAAGAACAAAGGATATAGCAATCTACTATAATACATATTCTATATACATCTATAAAAATGCACACAACCCTATTTACAATCTTTTGAATATACATACATTTGATTCATTCTCTTCAAAGGTACATTTTCTTCCTCCAGCCCACTCACTGTATAGTCATTATGTAATGATTTTACTTCTCAGAATGAATCACCAAATATCTATTGATGTTTCCAATGACAGTTATGTATGAGATATTGCATGAGTAATGCAAAAGTAAATGAACTGAAGGAGCAAGACACCTATTCTCTAAGAATTTTCAGCCTAATTGAGGTAAATAAAAATGTGCAGCACAAAAATATATCAATGCTATTTAGAAAATATTAAGTGCCAAATGAGGATTGAAAATAATAAATTCCACAAAAAGAAGAATACTTATGATCAAAGCAAGCATTATTTACAAAGGTGCCAAAAGTTAACTTAGGCTCTAAGGGATAGATAAGAGGACTAAGGGGGAAATCATGGCATCTTCTCAATAAAATTATGAAAAAGGATAAGAAGGAAGGAGAGAGGGAAGAAAAGATGGAGGGAAAGAAGAAAAGATTAAGAGAAGGAAGAAGAAAGGAAGGAAAAATTATATTATGCTAGGGAGTGAGAAGATTTCTCCCTCTTGACCCTTACCTAAAACCTTACCTAAATACCTTTTTTTTTAGTTATTTTAATTTTGTTGCTACAAAAACATTTCAATATTATGTCATAGAATTATCTCTTCTCTCTGTCTTTTAGAATGCAGATACACCATCATGTTATGAAAGGGACTAATTTCTTGAAGGCAATGTCAGCAAAACATGAACTCTGTTAAGTCCTATTGTGTTGCCAGTGCTTGTATTTAAGATTTCTTTATTAAACTTTAGTGTCTTAGTTGTTAGGTTTATCTTTTCACTAACCAATGTATTTATTCTTCATTTTCTGACTTCTCTCCTTTCTACTACCAAATAAATACTTAAGTTTGAGTTGTTTGGTTTTTCAGACTTCTAAAATAGCAGAAGCAGATTTTGGGAGGGTCCCTGCTCAGTTTTGCTTCCATTATCCTTTCCCTAAGGCTCTAAGCATATTCTGTCTTCTGCCTTGACCATCTTCCTTTCTTTTTCAAGGCTGGACAAAATCAATATCAACATTTTTTATCTCACTCCAAATCACCAATATGGAGGGTTGCTAAAATCATTCTCTAAGTCAAGAGTAAGTGTGCCTGTCTGTCTGATATGTGGAATGGACTGATGGTGGGGATAACAAATGCCAGTTTTTAGGCAATAAACTTACTTGGTGTTAAGTAGATAATTAGTACAGTCAGTAGAGGTCTATACTTGTAGTCCAGAAGAGTAAGTTCCATCCCACCTTTGGCACTTACCAGCTGTGTCATGACTAGGAAAGTCATGTCAGTTTTCACCTCAGTTTTCTTATCTATCAAATGAGTCAAATACTACTCCCTGTCTTTCAAGACTATTACATTGATTATATATAACATATAATAAATATGATTATATATAAACACTTTATAAACCTTAAAATATTATATACATTTAAGCCACTCTGCTATTATTTTTGAGTTTCTTGTAAGTTTTGTGCTATAATGCCTTCTTGTTTTGTGGATTTAGTTTTAATTACCCTACATGAGGAATACGATTATGTCTTTTATTTAAATTTTATGTGTTGCTTCATTTCTAGGAAAGCAAATCTATTATTACTTTTCCAGTCCAATTGTTTAATCTAGTTTTTAAATGGAATATTTTATTTCATCTACAAATATTATCTTCTCATATTCTAATTGGTTCCCATTATCAAAGATCATCAGGAGTCATTTATATATTTATTCCAATAACCCTGTTTTATGGAACTTCCAAATTTACCTAAGTATCTTGAAACTTACCTTCAGGTAACACCCAGATCAACCTTAATCTTAGCCTGAATAATGGACCATTAATCATCCTGAATAGGAGTGATAGAAATATTCAAACCTTAGGTACCCTTTTTGTCTCCTCAGCATTTCTTAGGCTACTACTTGATAACCTAGTGTTAGGCTACAGCCTCTTTTCCAAGCATCCATGTAACTAGTTAGTGTGTGTTTACTTTTCTTCATTCCCAAGAGTGTATATAAGACCCCAAGTTCTTCAATTCATTGGAAATATGCCCTTAAAAGTTCATTTTCCTGGAGACAGTGTTCCCAGAGCTTCTCACTGTGTGGTATTTTGTCCATCACTATGGTGGCCCTTAGGGCTTTGCCCCCCTAGAGCTGATTAAACACTTGTTCTTTCTAAATACTTTTGTGGTTCTTTGTTTTTCAAGATCAACAGTTCCAAGAATGCTCTCAATGCTTTGTGCACATTTTTGAGCTTTGTTTTATATATCGCCTTCCCCTCTTCTATGCCAAAATAAAAACAAAATTTAGATAAACTTTCCTGAACCAGCAGCTCTTTCAACTCTGTTTCTGACTTTCTATTCCTATACTTTACTGGTTCACATTCCTATACTTTACTATGGTTCACATCTTTCATATGGCATATGCCATTGCCCCCTGAAATGAATGTTCACTTGATTTTCCCTTATAACACTTTTTCCAAGTTGTTTTCTAAAACTTCAATTCCCTGGCCTGCTGCTTCTGTCTGATTCAGCTTCAAAGCTGGGCCTCCATCCCAAACTTAGCTCTTTTCATGGAATATAGCCTCAGGGACAAGCTGTGCTACTTCTCTGAGGCCAATTCTGCCCTTAACCTAAAGTCAATAGTCACTGTCTGCAAGCACCTCAGGAAATACTTCAGCAGCCTTTTTTACCTCCTTGGACTTTACATGCCTCTAAAATGAAATTTGTGCCTTTAATATGTGTTGAAGGTACAACCCCAATAAAGAGAATTTTATATTACCAAAATAATTTGCCATTTTTTGATAGTTATAAAATAGATTTTTAGCTTTTGTTTAATAGTTCAAACATAACATTTCAATGAAGAAAATTTCATTTTCTTTTGTCCATTTCTATCAAAATATGTGAGAGGGGGAATTGGATGTATCAGGAATGAAATCATTCATTTAGTTTTGGGGCATAAATATTGATCTGTGGAATACAATGGAAAACAAGATTAGGTAGTACCCAATGCTCATCAGAGTGGAACTGGGAGGTTCATTATCTATGTTAATTGAAGATCTAGAGGAAAGTCCAAGGAGGGTTGCTCCTTTCAGGAAGAAGAAAGGAATTTCTTATGTCTCATTTGACCTAGAAACCTTCTGGAGTTTGGGGCACCCACAGAAAAACCTAAGGTCTCATGCCTATATGAAGACTATTATTTGATTTTGGTGTTTTGCCTTTTAGAAACACATATTTAATTTGGTTTTATTACAACATTAACTTCAATTATCTGACATTCTGACTCCATCTGATTTAACTTTAAAGCAGTTTCTCCATTCCAAACTTAGATTCTTTCATGGAAATTAGCTTTAGGGCAACATTCTTTTTTTTTCCCATTAGGTAATGTAAAGTATATTGAAAATGGAGCTGTTCCCATGGAATGTCAACCTTTTCATCCACAAAAGTAGTTACTCATTGGAAGCATATTCCAGATGAAATGGAAATTGCAAAAGAATTACAAGAAATTGAATGCTGCCAATAGTCTTTAATATGGAGGAATAAGTAGGGGCCAAGGTTATCAATTGAGAAGTAAAAAAGATCCCTCTTTCATAAGGTACTCCCCCTTTTCAATTTCTCCACAATTGCATCTCAAATGCTACAGATCCTGAAAACTTTTTTTTTAATTTACTTGATTCATTTCAGTTCACTATAATGGGGCAAATATTTGTTAAATGCCTGCCACATAGAGAGTTTAACAATGAAGAATATGAAGACAAAAACAAAACTCTCATCATAAGAAATTTATACTCTACATAAGGAGTGCAACATGATATCTAGATACATGGTCACAAACACTTTAGCAATAGTGAGATGAGGATTGAAGTAGAAATAGGAAAACTCAAGAGTTTAGAAGGAAAATATGGGGTGCTATCCACCTCCAGAGTGTTGGTAGTAACCATCTGAAAAGATTTTGTTGGTAGTAACCATCTGAAAAGATTTCCCAAGGATAACAAGAGTTTAGGGTTTTTTGATAGGATCACAGTTTCATTTTTCCTTAATAGCTTTCATTTTTATTAAATATTTCCTAATTACAAGTAAAAATAATTAATAATCATTGAAATTTTTTTGAATTCTAAATTTTCCACCCCTCCTTGGGAAGGCAAACAATTTGATATTGATAATGCATGTGAAGTCATGAAATATATATTTCCATATTATCCATGTTGAAAAATAAAACGGATAAAAATAAAACAAGGACAATAGTAATTTTAAAAATGTATTATTCACTCTACTTTATGAGGTCATTAGTTTTCTCTCTGAAAATGAATAACATTTTTCCTCATAGATCTCTTAAAGAATTGTACTGCATCATTTTCTTGATCAGAATGGCTACCTTTTACAGTTGATCAACTTCATAAAATTGTTGTTAATATATATGACTTTCCTAGTTTTTACTCAATTCACTTTGCATGATAGCTTTGATTAAGGCATCAATTTCTGTTTTGATAATTATATTAGACTCCATGTATGAAAAAATAACTTTAGATTTTCTTTCATCATATCAGATATAGCTACATAATAATGTTTTTGCTTTGTTTTGTGTTTTCATGTAAGCTTATCATTTCTTTCTAATAAGAAAGGTGAGAGGTTTAAGTATTTCTAGAGGCCCAAAAAAGTTGATTTGGCAGAAATTGGCTCCCATGACTCAGAAATGCTTCAGTGTCATAGCCTTGCTACCCACAAATAGCACATTGCCAAAGTCAGTTATGAGCTCTGCCCTTCAGCAAATTAACTTTACCAAAAAAAAAATACATGAGAAAGGTAGAATTTGCATGTCTTCCAGTCAATACAATAATTAAGCATTATTGTACTCTAGTAGCCCATTCCCAATTATCATTTTATCTTCAGTTAAGCTTCATATGTTTAGGTCTCTTGGTATTGTTCTTGATTAGGTCTTAGTTGATGGCAGCTCTAAAAGTGAGTCTTTATAGAAGGACTGCTATGGAATTTCCTAGATATTCCTGATATAACCTTACAAAACAAATTTTAATATAATTTAGTTACAATAAATTTAAGTCCTAGGTGTCTCTGAGGGTTTTTTAACCAAAACATATTTTATATGATTATTGCTTTGTAAAATGAGCTCTTCTTATTTATCAGTCTTTATTTCAGAATTAGAACTCACAAAAATCAAACCTTTATAATGTCAAAATATATTCCATGAAAGTCATTAGTATTTGACAACCAATGGTGTACACAAACTTATCCTGTTTCTCCACAAAATTGTATGCTCCATTTAATTTATTTTTTTTAATTTATATTTAAGATTGAATCCTTCCTCTTTATCTTCATGTAAATCTGATTCTAATTAATCCCTCCAGGAGGCTATTATGACTATCATCCATGAGAAAGGATATTGTAGGATCAATCTTCTATGAATTAAATACCCTTTCAATTAAGGTAAAGCTAGAGTTTTCTTTATTGTCAGCAAGGTTAAGTATTGAATGGTCTCTATTATTTGAAATTCAAATTATAAAATAGAGTTATTCTTCACTATAAGAGTGCTAGCATATAATATTTAGTCAAAAGTTCCCTGAGGTGCTTGTCTCTTTCATTGCAAAACTAAGGCATTATTGTATATTTGCCACTATCAATGAAATTTTCCATGCAAGGAAAAATAATGAGACATAGTATCAATACTATTCCTCAGCTCTGCCATCAGATAAGGGCTAATATCATAAGCTAATCAGTCTCATTATGTATTTGAGAGTATAACAGCCAGGATAAGGTATAAATAGAAGGGAAAATGTCCTTGTTTATATAATTGGGGAAATTAAGTCAAGAAAATCCTACATTCACCTTCAAAACATCATTCCCAAAGACAAACGTTCACCTTTGCTCCTTAGTCTGTAGGAATATATGGCATTCTCTTTGAATGTAGAACTAGTGGCCTTAGGAGAGGTCAGATACCTATATCAAACATCAAAGCTTAGAATAAGAGCAAAGGATCAAAAGTATTTTCTCAAAGAGAAAAATTCCAAATTAGGGATATGCTATTGTTATTTTCTCATGTTTTAATAAGGATTCAGCCATTTTCTTGGTCTTTCATAAAAGAATACTTATAATTTGGACATTTACTCATACATAGTCAACACAAGTGAATAGTTGGTTCAAAAATATAGTTACAATAAATGCTAATTATTAACAATTTCATAAGTTTCTCAATGAAATTAACTGAAATTCCTCATTCAAAGTTAAGTTTTCAGGGCATAGAGAGAGAAGGGATTAGTGAAAGCAAAGCAAACACATACAATATACAAGAAAAATATGAATTGGACTCAGATTCTGGAAGAGCTCATAAAGGATTTTTAAAAATCAATTAAGAAAGGCAGAGGAAAAATATGTAAGAGAAATGAAAGCAATGCAAGAAGAAAAGGGCTAAATTAAAAAAGGATCTCAAAAGCTGATGGAAGAAAATCATTCATAAACATTAGAATTGGGCAACTAGGAGCTAGTGACTTCATGAGACATCAAGAAATAATAAAAATAAAATCAAAAGAATGAAAAACAAACAAACAAAAATATGAAATATATCATTGAAGAAACAACTGATCTGGAAAATAGAATAAGGAAAGAAAATTTAAGAATTATTTAACTACCCAAATTCCATGATTAAAAAAAAAAAAACCCTGAACATTATAATACAAGAAATAATCGAAGAAAACTGCCCAGATATTCTTGAACACAAGAAAAAAAAGAAATGAAAAGAATTCACAAATGGTTTCTGGACATAAATTCTCAAATGACACCTCCAAAGAATATAACTTAATTCTAGAGCCCCTAATCCAAGGAGAAAATACTGTAGGCAGTCAGAAAGAGACCCTCTGATTATTTACCTCTTCCCTTGTCTTATTACTCTTCTACTTCTCTGTGGAGTAAGATAGAATTCTATGCCCCACTGAGTAGGGTAAGATAGAATTCTATATCCCACTGAATATACTTGTTTTACCCTCTCTGAGCCCTTTATGATGAGAGTAAAGTTTAAGCATTGCCCATCATCACCCTTATTCTCCCCTTTCTATAATGATTTTTAATGCCTCTTTATGTTATATAATTTACTCCATTCTATCTCTCCCTTCCCTTTTCTCTCAGTGCTTTTGGGGGATTAGTAAAAATCTAATGACCCAGCGTGAGTAAGAAATTCCAAGAAACCTTAATAGGAGGATCCTTCAATATTTTTTTTACTTTTTTCCCCAGCAGTAAGTTATTATTTACTGATTTAAGACAAAATAAAACTCATTGAACATTTAATAATCTTCAAACCTTTTGTCATATTCCTCTAATAGTTGTTAAAAAAGCATTCAGATAAAAAGAGAAGTTACCTTTCAAAAGTCATCTGTTATATAATTGTTGTTGGAGAAATAAACCCAAGTTTATAGTATGGACTTGCCCCAAGAATGGGTGATTCAAAGTGTATTTGCTCCAGAAGTAAGAAAATAATTTTATTTGAAGAAGTAGTTTATGATAATATAATATCCTAATGGCTGTTGGAATAGTCTGGGGGAATAATCAGGTAGCTTTAGGGTTGATGGACAGGTCCAAAGGCCTCTCTACAACTGATGGAATAGCAATTCTCCAGGTAAGGAGTGGCATCTCTGCTCTCTGTGTATCAAGGTTGGAATATTTATTAGGGTATGAGATTGAGTCATCTCCTATTCCAGAGAAATCCTCACCTTTCCTGAAAACCCTAGAAAGTTGGTATGGTCAAATTCAGGTGGAGGTGTGTTTTGAGGTTTGATGTAATAGGGAATAAAGAGCATGCTCAAGTTTGGAGAGATTCTTCTGGAATGCCAGAGCCTTTTCCTTGTCCACCTTATCATCATTTGTCAGTGTGGGAGTCTGCCCTTCTGAATGAGAACATTGGAGGGACATCAGGTACACTGGGGGACAACTATAGAAAAATTAATCATGTCTTTAAGTTCTGAACAGGTCTAATCTAGAGTAAAAAAAAAATATATATATATATATATATATATATAAGTAACTAATAAAAACTGATTAGATAAAAGCTAATGCCTAGTATAGAATATTACAGATTGAGTATCTGATCAATCTGCAATTCATGCTTGAAACTACAGGTTTTGCAGTTGATGTTTATCCAGTGCTAATTATTGGATGAATGCAAGATTTCAGAGTATGAGGGTCCCTTTCCAATTACTACTCCTCATTGTCTGCTGTCAGGCCCCAATGGCTTCATAGATTTCATAATGCACAAGATTTAGTATTGTTCATCAGGCAACTTCTAAAGCTTTAAAAATTTGACTTTTAAGTGGAAGAATGTTTTGTTCAAATGAATCTCTACAAGGTTTGACTATTACAGTCCTTATCCCATGCACAAGCCTGTTACTGTGTCAAATATTTCACAATTATATGCTTCTCCCAACAATTCTGGTAGGTAGGTGTAGCTCTTCCTGGGAAATTACTGCTTTTGCTTGAGTAAAGCTTGAGCAGTCAGATATATAATCTCACTCTCCAATCCTTCCACACATCATTTTAACATTAAATAACAAGTAATATATTGGGAATTAAAGACTGAGACAGGAGTTTTACTTTGATTTCTTCTATGCCAATTTCCTAAATACTTCTTAATATTTCTCTGAATTAATTTTGCTTCAGCTATCTTGCACAGATAACATGATCAATAAAAATCATTCTTAAAATGTTAGAATGTTATTTATAGCCCAAAACTAATGAAATATGATTTCATAAATAATAAATTTTCAGTTAAAAAATCACCCACCCATTATTTTTCAAAATAAATTTGGTCTCTATTTATGTATCTGTCTTTCACCTCTTCTTTCCAGCATGGCCAGAAATTGGAACATAAAGAGAAAGAATGATTTGTCTTCTCTGAAGACATTTTGAAAATTTTACTTTTCATAACATTTTTATTGATTGACTAGACCAGAAGGAAACAAAAAACATAGGTTAAATTATCAAAACAAAAATTACAACAGACACTTGAAAAAACTTACCAGCATAGATTAATACAGAGTTAAGACAAATACTTGTAGCTTCCGTATGCTTATGTTGTACATTTTTGTTTAGATCTCACAGCATGCAAATTGTATTCTTATTATTTTTTTGCTGAAATCTCAAATAAATTTATACCCATTCTCTAAGGTTCTATGGAAATAAAGAGCTAGAGTCCCAAAAGAAAGGGAGTTACAAAATATATAAAGACCAAGATTGTCTATGGTTTCTGCTTAGGTTTTTTTCTTCTTAAACTTTTCCATTATACTGGCTGATTTTTGGAATAACAAGATGGAATCTTCCACACTGGATTGATAACATGTATAAATCTCTTTTGGAGAGAAGAACCATATACAGCTGGTCCCTCTTGTTTGAAAAAGAATAGATTTCTCACCATAGTGGAGAAAAAACAGGACAGGGGAGCAAAAGAGGACAGTGCAGTTAGAATAGAGTAATCAAAAGTGAACTTTTTAAGAAGAAAAGGGGAATATTCATAGCCAAGAAATGTCCAGCAAGACTAAAGCCACAGGGTCCTCATCAAGTTTTGGAGTATATTTTCAACATATGACAAGATGGGAAGAACCAAAAGAATGTAATGTCTGAGAATAGCTATAGCTCCATTAGTTCTATCCTAGATAAGAATATCTTCAAGGGGAAATACATCAGTAAGTTATTGCCTGGAGGAATCACAAGGAGTTAGATTCCCCATAGCAGCAGCATTATTTAAATTAGCAGCAATGAAACATTTTTGAAAAGATATTAGTCTAATTGGTCTTCCTCTGTTTACAGAAAGAGTAAGATCCTTTGAAACAGTGATAAGTTGGTGGAACATTTGTATAGTTAGGAGAAGGAGGAAGAGAAGGAGAAGGGGGTAACCTGTCACAATAAATCTGTGATAATGCAAGACTGAGGCACAAAATGTCTGAGTTTATTTATTGGTGAGGATAGCAGTTACCAGAAAAAAAAGGTCAATGGTTCCTCAGTAACCAAAGACCCCCGACCCACTTAAAGTAGCACTTTTATGCAGTTCAGTGGTTACATAATGTTCATAACTGCCCCCTAAACTAGGATTGTTACTAGTTCTTAATATGCTCTCTGACCAACTGACCATGTCTTCACCCATTATGATGATTGGAAAATCCAAATTTATACCTTCTTGTAAGAGTCCACCCCAGAATACCCTCTGTAATATAAAGTGGAAAGGGGAGAATAGGAATGGAGCCTTTTCCTTTTAAGGCTGGGAGAAAGTGGGGGAGGTGATTCTGATAAGCCAAGGGAGAGAAGGGGGATGGATTTGGCTTTACCCCCTAAGTTCTCCCTAACAAGCCTCCCTTCCTTGGCGACCTTAACTCCTAATTACTTATTTCTCTAAGGATCTTGTTTGAAGAGGCTTGTGGTGATAAGCCTCTTTCTCTCTGGGGAGAGAAATGTCACTTTCCCCCACCTCGATCTCAGTCTTCCCTTTAGTAAAGTCTCTGGGTCCTGTTAACTGAATTTATTTGAGGGAAATAAAAAAGGGACAGGGCAGATGAAAGAGTAGGAAATTGAGGTTCTAGAGGGGAGGAGGCAGAAGGGATCCCTAATTGTCTAATACCCTTCTCCCCAAAGTCAGGCAGATCATGTCTTAGTCAACCTGAACCCCTTGGGGCCAGGGTAAGAAATCCTGGTTTTCTTAGCTGTACAAAGAGTATCCCCAAGTTCAAGGTTCAGAGAGGTTGGTGGAGAACTTCTTTATGGACAGCTTATATATCAAGTCCTGTCCACTGGCTTGTCTTCTTGGGAGGATTTTGGGTTCAGGAATCACAAGGAGAGAGATCACTAAGTTGGAGATTTAGCCAGAACCTACTTCTCTGGTCTGTGTGTTTCCAGAGGAAATCTCTCTCCAACTGCCTGGATCAGCTCACTCCTCCCTTTCTTTCCAAAGTTCTGTGTTCCTTTTTGCCCATCCCCACTGCTGTGGAATCCTGCATACCAGGGATTTTCCAAAGTTCACTGTGTTACTGAGGAGGGCATAGAATTAGACTTTTCTCCAAATAATTCTCTGGAAGATCACTTATCTACTACTCCCAGTACCAGGAGAATCTACCAAAACAAAAACATTTTGTGATTAGGTTAAATCAATCTTCAGTTATCATTCCTATGTTCTTCAATTGGCATCTCATTTTACTCACTTATTGAGGGTTGGCATTAGATGTTTGCCATAATACTCAAACCCAAAGCCTTAAAGCTGGGTTACAATGATAAAACTTTATTAAAATAGTTACTATTATGATTAATAAAACTCAACAATAAGTCAATAATGAGTAATAAATAATCAATTTTATATTTTAGCCACTACCAGAAAGCTTTCATGAACATCACTTTGTTATATATTTAAAAATCTTAAATGCTAGAACACCTTATTTAAATTTTTTTCCATTGATTCTTTCGATATTGTTGAACTTTTTTCTTCTAGAAGAATTTTGTTAATTATTTGAGCTCTTTTCAATAATTCTTTAGTAGTGTTCTGTGGCATTAACTTAGAATTGTCATTTTTATTATATTAGCTCAGTCTATCCATGATGAATTAATATTTCTGCAGTTGTTTAGATCAGTCTTTATTCCTGAGGAAAGTGTTTTGTAATTGTGTTCATTTAACTCCTGAATTTGTCTTGATAGGTAGATTCCCAAATATTTCTATTATCTACAGAGATTTTAAATGAATCTGACTAGTAGTAGAAAGAAATACTGAAGATTTATTTTTTTAATGTCCTGCAGTTGTTGTTTCAACTAGATTTTTTTAGTTAATTCCCTGAAGTTCTCTAAGTAAACCATTTTACTTAGTGAAGGAAAATGTTTCCATCCCATGACATCCCAATGGTGGGTGTTACAAAATAACTTCACATCTAATATCCTGGAGTCCTCTGGCATCCCTGTTAGCATCAATGTACAATGTCACATGTCATCACAGAAGGAGCTAATGGAATTTCAAATGAGAGTGTGAGAACAAGAGGGCCTCAACTAGCTAAATGAAAAATCAGTTCTATTCCAGCTGATCTTCCTTAAAGGAAAACTTTCTCTTCTCTCTCTCTTTCATTTTATTAATAAATGATTATAAGCCTAGCCAGATCACCTTTTTATTTATTACAGTACTATTATACTCAAAGAGTGATATTTCCTCATTTCCTAATTTCATCTATCACTCTGATATGGTTTTAAATTCTTATTGGGTCTGTGTCCAGTTCACATTTTTCTTTCCCTTTGAGGCATTGCCTATAGCTTTTTAAACTTCATTGTTATAGCACCTAGAATTTTAATCAATAAATAAAATGATCATTTTCCTGAATAAAGTATAATTTATTAATAGGAGCATGCAAATTATTAATAAAGTACATCTCAATAGTGTGTCTTCATTGGACCAGACTCAGAGTCAAACACAGCCTGTCTTTAACACTTTGGCATATTTTTCTTTCTGATTGACCTGACAGTACATAATTTACATCTTATTCTCCCCTGACAGTCTCAGTTGATAGATATTTTAATTAGCAGGTTGGCTTAGAGATCTTAGCTTCCCCTGTATTTCATAGTATGTAGGGAGAGAATTATTAATCAGGTGGACAGATCTTTACAGATTCACTATAGCAAGAAAAATGTGTCTGATCGACTCCTCCATGGCACTTTAAAATGGCATTTTAATTTATAGGGTTTAGATTATAGGATAAAGAAAAACTAAAGAATCCTATCCAAGTAGATGCTTTTGGGGGAATGGGAATAATTATCATATTCAGTTATGCTCTTGAGGAATTGTCTGAGGAAATTAATGGATTCACATAGACATATTGGTATGAAACAATATAATTCAATGTCAATTTTCTTCAGTCTTCCAAGTTTGTTTCTTGATCTCTGTCACAATTGTTTCTTTTTATACTTGAACATTTTCCCTATTTACTTAGTTTTGTACCTTATTTATTTTAACCTTCATGTTAAAATTTGGCTCTCTTCCCAGTATGGCAGGAAGGATCACTGTCTCAAATTTCTATCTTTTTTACTTTCAGGTTTTTGTGATTATGAAGTGATATGATCTGGAATGAAGTGTAGTCCCTGTTCTTCTGATCTGAAGTCTGATCATTAACCAGAAAGTGCTCTTCAACCCTTGAGATTGCAATTGTTCCTATGCCTCAGAATCCCTTCTCACTTGAGATCAGAAAAAAATACTATTCCTCAGGATCCCCGATTGCTTGTGTCATAAATTGATACTGTCCCTCAGACCTCCAGCTCCCTCTTGATACAAAGTACTCTTCTCTTCCCTTGAACTATGGTCCAGGAATGGATACTGACAATGAATTTGCAAAATAACATCTGTCCTATGTCCATTACTAGCACAGTGCTCTATAATCTCTTTCTGACCAGTACCTGAGTCCCCTTACCATCTCTGGCTTAAAAGCTGCTAAATTTCTGTGCCTTCTGTCACACTACCTAGTCCCATCCCTAGTGTTTCATCAATGTGGACTCTTGGTCAGCCAACCCTTGTGTCACTTAACCTTACTTCCAATCTCCTAAATTGTCTTGGAATGGAAGAATATTTCACTATGATCTATTGGCCACTCTTTCATTACAGAATTTGATATTAGTTGTGATTTTTAAGTTGTTTGAATGTTGAGAGCTCAATTAAGTGATTTCTCGAATTCATCTTTTTGACTCTACCTCTGGAATCAGATGAGTGGTTTCTTGACATAGCTATTTCCAAAACTTCCTTTCCATCCCATATACTGTGATTACCTCCAGATTCCCTGATGCAGCTTCTGTTTGTTGTCAAGTTTTCTCAGACTTGGTCATTGGTGCTTGAGACCACAGAAATCACCAAAACTAAAGGACTGACTGAACAGAGGATTCTAAATATAAATGAGGCAGGGAGTATCCAGAGAAGCTAACTTCTACTTTATCTTAGCTACATATCCTTGTTTTATTAAGGCAAAGTAAATTTCCTTTTTTGGGGGGGTTAGATGTTAAATAAAGCATGAGTCCCTCATTTAGTCCCTAAACCACACTTGAACTAAGAGCAGGCTTGCTTTATAGCCCCATCTACATGAGTTGAAGAAAGATAAGCAATATTAGAGGTGAAAATAAAGAGGAAGTATATTATTAGGATGGAGAAGGGAAGAGTTCAGGATGATATAGTCATAAAACTAGGCAATGAGGTGGGAAGAAGAAAATCCATGGAGGCAGATGATAGTGTGGCAATTTCAATACACAGCTGACATCCTCATTTGCTTGAAAACAAAGTGGTTAATGGAAATCCTGTTAAATAAGACTAGAAAAGTAATTTGCAGCTAGATTTTCAAGAGCTGTAAGTACAAACTAAGAGTCTATATTTTAGTTCTTGGTTATTTACCTGAGAAGTAATATGGAACCACTAAAGTTTTTTTGAGCAATTCAAGTCAAGAAACATTTGCTAAGCACCTATTATGTATAAACCCTAGTAGGAGTGATGTGGTCAAATTTATATGCCAA
This sequence comes from Monodelphis domestica, assembly GCF_027887165.1. Classification (NCBI taxonomy): domain Eukaryota; kingdom Metazoa; phylum Chordata; class Mammalia; order Didelphimorphia; family Didelphidae; genus Monodelphis; species Monodelphis domestica. Next base: position 652,455,981 of record NC_077227.1, on the reverse strand, counting down.
AAAAGATTATATTGTAAGTTTTAAAAAGATCAAATTGAAGAAAGGAAGACTAGAACCAGAGACTAAGATACTGCTATTTATAGTCTTAATGAGAAGTGATGTAGGTATGACTGAACAAAGTAGATGAGTAGGTGGAGAGGAGGTTATGCATTACAAATTAAAATATGGATTAAGCAGACTCACCAACTGATGGGATATGGAATCTGAAAGAAAAAGAACCATAGATGACTAAAAAATTATGAGCCCGAGGAGTGACCATAAAGAACTTGATACTATGAATAGAAATTTGGAGTTTTCAAAAGAAACTGATATAGAGCCATGATGTACTCTTTCTTTATCATGATAATTTATTAGTGGTGTTGAGATACCCTTATATAGATATTAAATAATAATAAAATAATCACTAATATTTATATAATTTTCTAATATTTGTAAAGCACTTTACATGGATCTTTACAACAAATGTAAGAAAAAAAATTTCTATTATAATCCCCATTTTACAGGCAAAGAAACAGTCCACAAGAAGCCTAGGGTCACACAGTAGGGGCAGGGGTATGATTTTAATTCATCTCTCGCTGACTCCAATTTGTACATGATCTCATTTGATCCCTACAACCATAGAGGTTAATAGCCTAAATTCTATAGATGAATAGATGAGGAAATTAAGTCTTGAAGAGCTTTATTGATGGAGCAAGAGATTAGAGGGAGAGAGAGAGAGAGAGAAAGAGAGAGAGAGAGAGAGAGAGAGAGAGAGAGAGAGAGAGAGAGAGAGAGAGAGAGAGAAAGAGAGAGAGAGAGATTGTTCAGGATGCCAGCCTCCTCCAGTGTAGATAGAGGGAATTATCATGTTAAGTTGACCTCAGCAAAGAAAAACCCTCCTTATCCTATGAAATTCCAGTAAAGGCAAGGACATGTGAAAATATTGAGAGAATCATGTATTTAGGCTTGGAAGAGAAATTAAAATTTTACCTTATACATCCCCATAATTTTTATACATGAGGAATTGGGCACCAGGAGGTTATTTTTTTTCTTTCATAATCAGTCAGGTATTGTGTACAAAGGCAAGGATTGTAACACAGGTGCTTTGACCTCAAATCTAACACTTTTTCAATTTAAAACATGGATAAAGAGAGATGAAGAAACATCATTTTTCTCCATAAAGAGGTTAAATCATCTGATCATAGATCGGAGGTCAAGGATAATATTGGGGACTTCAGAGAAAGCATTTGAAAACCTTTGGGGACTATTGTAGAGATAATCAGAAATGAATAACAAAGCTTTTTTTTTTTCCTGGGACAAGAGGAATATAATAGAGATTACATTCAAAAAGAACCTTAAAAACCAATAATTTCAACTTTATTTTTTTTCACAATCAGAAACTTTACTAGAGCTGATTTCAGATCATCAATCTTTTTCTATCAACCCACTTTATATTTCTTTCTCTCTTAGCCTTCCTCTATCCTTCTCTATCTCTGTGACTCTCTCTTCAAATCTCTGTATCCCTCTCCTTTTTTTCCTCTGTTTTGTTATCCCTTCCTCCCTTATAGTGAGATGCAGATGATCTTTGTACATCATTACCATTCTTTTCCCTGTGGAAAGAAGGACCTTAGAACAGACATGACTATCCACTAAATTTAAGTATATTAGAATGAGGAGAAATAGAAAATATCTAGAATTGCATCAGTAGCACTGAATGAATAGAGAAGAGACCAGCACTGAATCCTCCAGCCTTAGGGTAAAACAAAGACCTTATGTTCTAAGGAAGATCTATCCCTAAGTGGTGTTTGGATTGGAGGCCCAAGTCTTAATGACTCAAGCACATCCTGTGGATAATGTGACTCTGGTGGAGGCACCTGGAACATCAGGATGGGTCTGCCTGGGATGCCAAAGTGATCTAAGGCTAAATAGTAGCATTTGACCTATAACTTTGAAGAGAGAGCTCAAGAGAATGTGAAACAGTTGAGATATAAACTGGTCAGGTGCTCAAAGCTCTGCTGAAGGATTTGGCTATCCCAGGCCAGATGTGCTATGGCTTAGAAGTTTCCTAACTCTCCTACTCTATCTTCTTTACATGTTGTCCCTCAAGTGACAATGTGCAAGGACAGGTTTGTAGTGTGCAGGGCACCATTCATTGAAGTTCCCCCAGCAGTTGCTAGGCCCAATTCTATTGGGGGTTTTACCTCGCTATAGTCTCTAGAATGACTGTCAAGGCTTTACTCCCAGAACATATATCTCAAGGTTGGAAGGGTCTGGGCCAGGCATCCAAGTCTACCCACCTATTTCTTCCTTTCTTCCACTCCCTACCTTCAGTTCCCCAGGTTTAGAGTTCTACATTACTAGCTACCCCATACTTTGGTGTGTGTGGGGGGAGGAAGATGACTACTTTCTCACATATACCATTCTAATTCCATGTTGCCTTCCACCTCTCAAGGTAGAGGTCATCTCAGGGGTAGGTTATCCAAAGGTCATCACTTCCTTCCATAGACACCACTGCTCTTGACACTGGAAGAACTATCTATTTAACTGTTGGTCTCTCCCTCACAGCCATACCACACATTTCCACATCCCCACTTACCCATTTTCCATATATCTCCAGGTGCCAGGATCTTCCTTGGCACACTCCTTTCCCATAAGCCTATGCTTCTGGGGGTCAGTAATTCAGTAAGCATTTTTAAGAGTGCCTTAAGGCCTTTGTCCTTGACAGTCCTTACCAATGAGGAGCTATCAATCTAATAGAAGAGAAAATATGCAAACAAATATGGATAAGTAATTTATACATGTGGTAAATAAAAAATAATCAAAAGGTGGAAGACACTAGAATTAAGAATAGATCAGGGAAAGCTGGAGAAGTGAGAATAACTGGAAGCCCACCCACCACACTCCAAATGACCAGAGAAAAACAAAAATGCCTCAAAAAAATATCGGAGTGGCAAAACTAACAGAAGAAGGAATGAAGTAGTACTGTGGTCCAGAACAATGTCAAGATACCACAAGGAAGACTCATTTCACTGTAGTATAAGGAGGCAGTGCTGAACAAGCCTCAATAGTACTCAAAGGCAATAAAGCACAATCATCAGGAGAAATAGAATAATTGGCTTGGTCCAGTATCAGCAAGATAAGAATGGAAACCAACCCAATAAAGAAAAAACACCAGTGGATGGAAAGTGACTATAGTACTCCCAGAACAGAGGCCTGGATGCAACCTAGCACAGAGGGGAGTGAGAGGAACTCAGAGCAACAAGGTCCAATCTCAGTGGTATTGGGCATAACACAACTTCCACTTCAGCTAAACATCTGCAAACCTCCACAAAGCAGACCAACCAGGCTGCCTGTGCAGACATGAGTTGAGAGTGCTCAACCTGAGACCTAGATATCTAAGGCAATCTCCGACAGAGTATAAGTGGAAGACAGTACTCTCTCCACCCCAGGAATGAAGCTAAGCTTTAGCATGTAGAAGAAGTCTGGGGAAAAAATAATACACAAAAGGACTAAAGTGGAATAATCCAAATACTAGAAAAATATGTTTACAAAAGAAATGAACAAAATATAAGCTGAAAAGTGGACAGCAATACAAAAATGAAACTTCAAAAGAAAATGTGAAATGATGTCAAGACCAAAATGGACCTCTTGAATGGTTCAAAAAGAGCATCAAAAAATAATAAGGAATTTAGAAGAAACATTAGAAAAGAAAATGATAGAAAAATCAATACCTTAGAATAAAAACTTACTAATGAAAATGGTTACCTGATAAGGGAAATACTTCCAAAGAAAAGAAGTACCAAACCTCCAAGAAGAAAATGGCTTCTTAGAAATTAGAATTGGACTAATGGAAATTAGTGGAACACCAGGAAACAATAAAAACAAATACACAATGGTGAAGAATTGAAAAAAATTGAAATCTCTCACTGAAAAAAAAAAAACCTGTATAATAGATTCAGGAAATATAATCTAAGAATCAGTAAATTGCTTAAAAGCTACACTCAAAACCAGAGTCTGGACACCATAATGAAAGAAATTTTCAGGAAGAACTTCCCTGATATTCTTGAGGAGCTAAAGAAAATGCAAATCAAAATAATTTGCCAAATACTATCTGAAAGAAATCTCAAATTTTGAAATCCCAGTAATGTTTGAACCTTACTCTCATTGGAATTGGCATAAAGTGGGAATAATATCTACATTCAATTAGGTATAGAAATATCTCTTACCCAGTAGAGAAGTAAGAAAAGGAAGGGGAGCAAAAAAGTGGAGGACAGAAAAAAATGAAAGAGGAAATCAGGGAGGCAAGTAAACAGAAGCAAAAACATTTTTGAATGAGGAAATGCTAAAGGCAGAAAAAGAGAAGGACAAACGGTAAAATAAGATGGAGAAATCATAAATAGAGGAAAAGGACCTTCGTGTACAAAAATATTTCAAGTAACTTCTTTGTAGCAGCAAAGAATTAAGAAGTAAGGGGGTATCCATCAGTTGGGGATGAAATGAACAAGCAGTGTTTATAGTTGTAATGGAAAACTATTGTACCATAAGAATGGATGAAGAGATTGAGTTCAGAAAAAAACACTTAAAAAGATTTATGTGAACTCATGCCAAGTGAAGTGAGCAAAACCAGGAAAACAGTGTATACAGTAACAGAAATATTATAAAATGATCAACTGTGAAGGATTGAATGATTATCAACAAAACAAGATGTCCATTCCAAGATGGCCCCAAGAGACTCATGACAAACACACACAGACACACACACACACACACACACACACACACACACACACACTCACCCTACTGTTCACAACCAAAGAAAGAACTGTTGGAATCTGATTACAGATCAAAGCATGGCATCTTTTGTTTCATTCATAAAATTTTTATTGTACGTATGATATGTCTTTAGTAACGACATGAAAATTATGGAACTAATTATTGCCTTAAAGCAGTGATATAACATATATCAGGTTATTTACTGACTTGGGGTATTGTCAATATTGTCAGTTTTCTTTTTCTATGTGTAATCATAAAAAACAAAATTCAATTAAATATATTATCAATAACAAAATAATGATTGGAGAAGTCTTTTTTCTTATATATCTTTTCATATTACATATCTCCAACTGTGATATAGAAATTTCTAATGGAGAAGGTTTTAGGGGAAAAGATGATGAATTCAGTTAATGAAATGTTGAATTTAAGATGTCTGACCAATGTCTAGTTCCAGATATTAGAAGATAGTAAGAGAAAAGAGACAAGTTCAGCAGAGAGATTAGAGCTGAATATGCAAAAATGAGAATCATAGAAAGAGAATAATTAAAAGCATAATCAAATATAATGAAATCACCAAGGGAAGTGTTATATAGGGAGAAGAGAAGAGTGATCAAGACTGAGCTCTCTGATGAGAAACATCAGTGTTTTTACTCCCACAGTTTATCCTCTGCTTGTGGATAGTGTTTTTTAGATCCCTGCAGATTGTTCAGGGACATTGCATTGCCACTAATGGAGAAGTCCATTACCTTCTATTGTACTACAGTGTATCAGTCTCTGTGTACAATTTTTTCCTGGTTCTGCTCCTCTCACACTGCATCACTTCCTAGAGGTTGTTCCAGTCTCCATGGAATTCCTGAACTTTATTATTCCTTTTAGCACAATAGTATTCCATCACCAACATATACCACTATTTGTTCAGCCATTTCCCAATTGAAGGGCATCCCCTCATTTTCCAATTTTTGGCCACCACAAAGAGTGCAGCTATGAATATTCTTGTACAAGTCTTTTTCCTTATTATCTCTTTGGGGTACAAACCCAGCAGTGTTATGGCTGGATCAAAGGGTAGACATTCTTTTGTTGCCCTTTGGGAATAGTTCCAAATTGCCCTCCAGAATGTTTGGATCAATTCACAACTCCACCAGCAATGAATTAGTGTCCCTACTTTGCCACATCCCCTCCAGCATTCATTACTTTCCATAGCTGTCATGTTAGCTAATCTGCTAGGTGTGAGGTAATACCTCAGAGTTGGTTTTATTTGCATCTCTCTGGTTATAAGAGATGTAGAGCACTTTATGATGTGCTTATTAATAGTTTTTATTTCTTTGGCTGAAAACTGCCTGTTCATATCCCTTGCCCATTTATCAATTGGAGAATGACTTGATTTTTTCTACAATTGATTTAGCTCTTTGTAAATTTGAGTAATTAAACCTTTGTCGGAGATTTCTATGAAGATTGATTCCCAATTTGTTGCTTCCCTTCTGATTTTAGTTACATTGGCTTTGTTTGTACAAAAACTTTTTAATTTGATGTAGTCAAACTTATTTATTTTACATTTTGTGACTCTTTCTAAGTCTTGCTTGGTTTTAAAATCTTTCCCTTCCCAAAGGTCTGACATGTATACTATTCTGTGTTTACCTAATTTACTTATAGTTTCCTTCATTATGTTCAAGTCATTCACGCATTCTGAATTCATCTTGGTGTAGGGTGTGAGGTATTGATCCAAACCTGATCTCTCCCACACTGTCTTCCAATTTTCCCAGCAGTTTTTATCAAATAATGGGTTTTTGTCCCAAAAGTTGGGGTCTTTGGGTTTGTCATAGACTGTCTTGCTGAGATCATTTACACTAAGTCTATTCCACTGATCCTCCTTTCTGTCTCTTAACCAGTACCAAATTCTTTTGATAACCACTGCTTTATAGTATAGTTTGAGATATGGGACTGCAAGTCCTCCTTTCTTTGCATTTTTTTCATGATTTCCCTGGATATCCTTGATCTTTTGTTCTTCCAAATGAACTTAGTTATGGTTTTTTTCTTATTCAATAAAGAAGTTTTTTGGTAGCTCAATGGGTATGGCACTAAATAAGTAAATTAATTTGGGTAGGATTGTCATTTTTATTATGTTAGCTCATCCCACCCATGAGCAATCAATGCTTTTCCAATTGCTTAGATCTAGTTTTAACTGTGTGGAAAGTGTTTTGTAGTTGTGTTCATATAGTTCCTGTGTTTGTCTCAGCAGATAGATTCCTAAGTATTTTATATTGTCTGGGGTGATTTTAAATGGTATTTCTCTTTCTAATTCTTGCTGCTGAAATGGGTTAGAGATATATAGAAATGCTGATGACTTATGTGGGTTTATTTTGTATCCTGCAACTTTGCTAAAGTTGTTGATTATTTCTAGTAACGTTTTGGTTGATTCTTTAAGATTCCTTACGTAAACCATCATATCATCTGTAAAGAGTGATAGCTTGGTTTCCTTATTGCCGATTTTAATACCTTCAATTTCATTTTTTTCTTCTCTAATTCCTACTGCTGGTGTTTCTAGTACAATGTTAAATAATAGCAGTAATAATGGGCATCCTTGTTTTACTCCTGATCTTATTGGGAAGGCATCTAGTTTATCCCCATTGCAGATGATGTTTGCTGATGGTTTTAGATATATAATGTTTATTATTTTTAGTAAAGGCCCTTCTATTCCTATACTTTCTAGTGTTTTCAATAGGAATGGGTGTTGTATTTTATCAAAGGCTTTTTTCTTCATCTATTGAGATAATCATGTGATTTTTGTCAGTTTGCTTGTTAATATGGTCAATTATGTGGATGATTTTCTGAATATTGAACCATCCTTGCATTCCTGGTATGAATCCTGCCTAGTCAAAGTGAATGACCCTTGTGATGACTTGCTGGACTCTTTTTGCTAGCATCCTATTTAAGATTTTTGCGTTTATATTCATTAGGGAGATTGGTCTATAGTTTTCTTTCTCTGTTTTTAACCTGCCTGGGTTTGGGATCAGTAACATGTTTGTGTCGTAAAATGAATTTGGTAGAACTCCTTCTTGGCTTATTCTGTCAAATAATTTGTTTAATATTGGGATTAGTTGTTCTTTGAATGTTTGATAGAATTCATTTTTGAATCCATCTGGACCTGGTGATTTTTTCTTAGGGAATTCTTTGATGGCTTGTTCAATTTCTTTTTCTGATATGGGGCTGTTAAGGTAATTTATTTCTTCCTCTTTTAGTCTAGGCAATTTATATTTTTGTAAGTATTCATCCATATCACCTAGATTTCCATATTTGTTACCATAGAATTGGGCATAGTAGTTCTTAATGATTGCCTTAATTTCCTCTTCATTAGTGGTGAGGTCTCCTTTTTCATCTTGGATACTGTCAATTTCATTTATTTCTTTCCTTTTTTTAATTAGAATGACTAGTACTTTGTCTATTTTATTTGTTTTTTTTCAAAGTGCCAGCTTCTAGTCTTATTTATTAAAGCAATAGTTCTTTGACTTTCAATTTTATTAATTTCTCCTTTGAGTTTTAGGATCTCTAATTTAGTCTTCATCTGAGGATTTTTAATTTGTTCACTTACTAATTTTTTTATTTGCATGCCCAATTCATTGACCTCTGCCCTTCTTAATTTGTTAATATATGAACTCAAGGATATAAATTTCCCCCTGAGTACTACTTTGGCTGCATCCCATTGGTTTTGAAAGGATGTCTCATCATTGTAATTTTCTTCAATGAAGTTATTAATTGTTTCTATGATTTGTTCTTTAACTAACTGGTTTTGGAGAATCATATTGTTTAATTTCCAATTAATTTTTGATTTACCTCTCCATCTTCCCTTACTAATTATTATTTTCACTGCATTGTGATCTGAGAAAGTTGCATTTATTATTTCTGCTCTTTTGCACTTGTTTGCGATGTTTTTATGCCCTAATACATGGTCAATTTTTGTGAATGTACCATGTGCTGCAGAAAAGAAGGTATATTCCTTTTTGTCCCTATTAATTTTTCTCCACATGTCTACTAACTCTAATTTTTCTAAAATTTCATTCACTTCTCTTACCTCTTATTTATTTTTTGGTTTGATTTATCTAGTTCGGATAGAGGAAGGTTCAGGTCTCCCACTACTCTAGTTTTTCTATCTATTTCGTCCTTGAGCTCCTCTAGTTTCTCCTTTAGAAATTTGGATGCTATGCCATTTTGTGTATACATGTTGAGTACAGATATTTCCTCACTGTCTATTCTGCCTTTTATCAGGATGTAATTACTTTCCCTATCTCTTTTAACTAGATTTATTTTTACTTTGGCTTTGTCGGATATCATGATTGTGACACCTGCCTTCTTTTTGTCAGTTGATGCCCAATAGATTTGGCTACACCCTCTTACTTTCACCCTATGTGTATCTACCTTCCTCATGTGTGTTTCTTGTAGACAGCATATGGTAGGTTTTGGATTCTAATCCACTCTGCTATTCACTTGCGTTTTACGGGTGAGTTCATTCCATTCACATTCTGAGTTATGATTACTAGCTGTGTATTTCCCAGCATTTTGATTTCTGCTCCTGTTCCTGCCTTTTCTTCTTTTGCTATTTCCTTCTACACTAATGTTTGCTTTTAAACAGTCCCCCTTGTTCCCACCCTTATTTTACTTCCATTTCTACCCCTCCCTTCTTATTCCCCCCCTTATTTTCCCTGTAGTCTTTCTAAAATTAACCCCTCACCCTCTCCCTCCCTTATACTGCTTCCCTCCCCACCAGACCATTTGTTACCCTTCTACTCCCCTATAGGGTGCAAATCTATTCTCTGCCCCCAATGGATTGGATTGTTTTTCCCTCTTTGAGTCAATTTCAAAGCACATAAAAGTTGAGTATTTCCTGTCTCCTACCTCATTACCCTTCCAGTGTATTGTTGTTCTCCCCTCTCCCACCATGAGCTTCTTTGTGACATATAAATTTACCCACATTTGTTTCTTTCCCCATTTCTTTTAATATTAACCTATTTTAAGCTCTAGTTATATATATGTATATATATGCATACTCATGTGTATGTATTTATGAATTCATATATTTATATACCTATTTATTTCTTGTCCTTTCATCCTATATATTTTGTCACTGTTCCCTCTAAGTGTACTTCTTTTTGCTGCCCAGGTAATAACAACAGTTTTTAAGAGATACGAATAGCCTCTTTTCTTATAGGGATACATATCATTTTAACTTATTAAGTCTCTTAAAAATTTTGTTTTGTTTTGTTTTGTTTTTCTTTTTTTCCCTCTTTTTTAATTACCTTTTGGTGATTCTCTTGAGTTCTATGCTTGAACATCAAATTTTCTGTTCAGGTCTGGTCTTTTCTTTATGAATTCTTGAAATTCTTCCATTTTGTTGAATAACCAAACTTTCCCCTGTAAGAATATAGTCAGTTTTGTGGGGTAGTTGATTCTTGTTTATAGACCTAGTTCCCTTACTTTCCAGAATATCATATTCCATGCCTTTCTTTTTTTCAGTGTGGATGCAGCCAGGTCCTGAGTTATCCTCACTGTGGTTCCTTGGTATCTGAATGACTTCTTCTTGGCAGCTTGTAATATCTTTTCTTTGGTCTGATAGTTCTTGAATTTGGCTATAACATTCCTGGGTGTTGTCAGTTGGGGATTAAGTATTGGAGGTGATCTGTGGATTCTTTCAATCTCTACTTTTCCCTCTTGTTCTAGGATATCGGGGCAGTTTTCTTTAATAATTTCCTGTAATATAATGTCCATACTTTTTCTTTTGTCATGGTCTTCTGGTAGACCAATGATTCTTAAATTTTCTCTCCTTGAATCATTTTCTAAATCCAATGTTTTGTGAATGACATGCTTCATATTATCCTCAATTTTTTCATTCTTTTGGTTTTGTTTTATAGTGTCCTGCTGCCTTGTGAGGTCACTTGATACTGGTTGTATTCTGGTTCTTAAAGACTGGATTTCATCCTTAGCTTTTTGGTTGTCCTTTTCCCTTTGGTCTGTTTTCTTTGGAGGTCATCTTTCATCCTCTTTACCTCATCGTTCATCTCATTTTTCTCATATTTCATCTTCACCTCATTTTTCATCTCCTTTGCCTCGTCTTATTCTCCTTTGCCTCATTTTCCAGCTGGTTGATTTTGGCTTTCAAGATACTATTTTCTTGTTTTAGTTCAAGTGCCTCTGTTTCCAGATGACGTATCTTAGCTTTTAAGTTATTTTCCCAATTGTCTTCAGCTTCTAATAACTGTGTTTTGAATTGCATTTTAAGTTCTTCCAAAACATGCATCCAATCCGCTGGGATTTCTGATTTTTCCTTTGATGATTCCCCCCCCCCCCATTTCATTTGCTCTTTGCTGTGCAGAAGCTATCTATTGTAATTTCTTTCTTATTTTTCTGTTGTTTGCTCAAGTTTACCCCTTCTTTGCTCCCCGTATTTGTCTGTGCTCTTGCTCCTCTCATTTTTTATTTTTTTGGTTTTGGGGCTGTCAGTCTCCCCTCTTGGAGCTTTGTCAGATCTCTTGGTACAATCTCTAGGGGAGGAATGTTTGCTTCCCTGTCCTCTGGAGGCTTTTGATCAGATTAAGTTCAAGTGGGTTGGGCTGTATGTGCTCTGAGGCTGAAGACTCCTGGAAGGCTGGGCTGCCCAGCCCAGGCTCTCTCCAGTTCTCTTCAGCTGCTTCTCCACTGTCCTCAAGGTTCCCCAGTGCCTTTGCCCACCCTGAGGTTCCTGTCTTTGTCAGAGGCCCTGCACTCTAGGGGGGAAAGGGGGCTTGGCCTCCCTGAGCTCTGAGGAGTCCTAATGGGATTAGGTTCAACTGGATTGGTCTGGATGTGCCCCGAGGCAATGGTGAGACTGGAGCCAGATGGAAGGACCCAACCATGGGCCTGGTCTCTCCCTGGCTTCTTCCCTGCTGTCCACCCTGGATGCTCCGAGCCTGGGGCCCCACTGGTCACAAAGTAGACCCTCCAAACCAGCACCTTTGCCCGCCCAGAGGTTCCCGCTGCCGCTTGGGGCTCAGCCCTCTGGGTTCAGGGGGAGGGGTCCTGAGACCTTCCCTCTGCCTTCCCCTTAGACCAGAGTGTTCTCGGATTCTGGCTTTTGGGGGGTGTACCTTTTGATTTGAGTCCAGAAGGAGGGTTCCCCACCTCTGTCCTGTTGTTCAATTTGAATTTCGGTGCCCTAGGAGCATTCAGTTTGTGATCGGTAAGGAAGGGTTTTCAGAGGTCTGAATTTTTGCTGCTTCTAAGCCACCATCTTGACCTCTGGAGATCTTAACAAAAGTTTCATCAACAATTTCCTCTAATGTCCATGGGCAGTTGTTTACAGGGATTGGAATGGAGAATTTCCTACAATAGATGATCTGGTCTTCAGGTTCCTATTACAAAATAGTTCTGCTTCTATTAAAAATCACCAAATGCTATGCCCCATCACCATCAATATACTGGCTGTGCACAATTCCCAGAAGAATAATATTATAATATTTAAGTAAGTCATTATATTCTGTGATCTGGAGAAATGGTTTAGGACTGGAGTTGGCCATGTTTAACCTACCAGTGAAGCACTACACATATTTGGTTCAGTGATTTCCTAGAGCACCTGTGTCTTCTACAGAGTATGAGTATAAATCTCATGAAATCATTGTTTTCTTCATCAATTCTGCCTAAAAGCCTTGCTCCTTATTTGAAAAATTGGTTGGGATAAAGAATAAAGTAGCCAAGATATGGACAATGATTGAACCTCACTCAAATTAAAACTTGTTCAGAGGGAAGATTGTGTAGGTATAATAGGACATATCTAGGAATATAAATTGCAGAAAAAGAATTAAAAGCAGAAAGGAAGAGAAAGGGGAAGGGATGAGATAAGGGAGGTAGTAACTAGTAACAAAATGGACTTTTGAGGAGAGACAGGATAAAAAGAGAGAAAAGAGAAGAAACCAGAGAAAATAGAATAGAGGGAAATACATTGTTAGCAAATATAAAAATATAATTGGATGCCAAGCCCTTATAAGGTTCTCTTTCCTCTTTTGGGGTCCATCTGTGGACCAAATCTCTGCTATGGCTCCAAGAAGTTATAGCATAACATCCACAATGGCAATTACTTGGCAAACCATCTTATAAAGCAGGTTCATTAACCAATAGACTTCAGACCTATTGATGAGTTAAGTGGTGTCTACATCAGCTAAAGTAAAAAAAAAAATGTGAGGAGTAGAAATCATGACCTCAGACAAAGCAAAAAGAATAATAAATCTAATTAAAAAGGATAATCAGAGAAACTTTATTTTACTAGAAGGTGCCATAGGCAATGAAGTAATAAAAAAAAAGTTTATAGCAAGTTTCTCTGATCAAGTCTTCATTTCTGAAAAATACTGAGGGTAGAACTGAGACACATTTATAAAAGTAAGAGCCATTCTGCATTTGATAAATGGTCAAACAATATAAACAGGACATTTCCCAAAGTAGAATTCAGATATCTATAGTCATATAAAATTGTAAATGACTTTTTTTTTGCTTTAAGGTTTTATGATGCTTTACAAATACTTTCTCAATATTGGGAGGTCTTTGCTATTTTTTTTTCCATTTTAAACATGAGGAAACTGAGAAGGTCAGAAGTTAAAAAACTTGAACAGGGTCACATTGTTAGTAAGTATCTGAAGCCATATTTGAATTCAGGCTGTGCTAAATCCAAGTTCAGTGTTCCACTGTGTCATCTGATTTAAAGATGAGGCTAAGGAAAGTTAAATGACTTGATCAAAGTCCTACAGAGAGTAAAGGTTTAGGATGTGATTTGAATTCAGTCCCTCTATCCACTCCCTTTTTTTTTTTACAAATGAAGTGATTTTCTACCATCCTCAATCAACCTCACCCTTCAAATGGGAACACAAGGAGAAGTTAATCCATTAAGATTAGTGTCTACATTTTTTTTCTTTTTTAAAGTTTATTTAATTAATTAATTTAGACTATTTTTCCATGCTTACATGATTCATGTTCTTTCCCTCCCCTCCTCCCAATCCCCTCCCATAGCCAACGAGCAATTCCACTGGGTTTGACATGTGCTGTTGATCAAGACCAATTTCCATATTATTAATATTTGCATGAGGGTGATCATTTAGAGTCTACATGCCAAATAATATCTCCATCTAACCATGTAATTGAGCAGTTGTTTTTCTTCTGTTTCTACTTCCACAGTTATTTCTCTGGATGTGGAGAGCATTTTTTTTCATAAGTCCCTTAGAATTGTACTGGATCATTGAATTGCTGCTAGTAGAGGATTATATTACATTTGATTTTTCCACAGTGTATCCATCACTGTGTATAATGCTCTTGTGGTTCTGCTCCTTTCAATCTGCATCAGTTCCTGGAGGTTGTTCCAGTTCACATGGAATTGCTCTAGTTCATTATTCCTTTTAGCACAATAGTTATCCATCACCAACAGATACCACAATTTATTCAGCCTTTCCTCAATCTCAGGGCATCCCCTCATTTTCCATTTTTTTTTTTGCGACCTCCAAGAGGGTGGCTATAAATATTTTTATACAAGTCTTTTTCCTTATTATCTCTTTGGGGTACAAATCTAGCAGATCTATGGCTGACTCAAAGGGAAGGCAGTCTTTTAAAGTCTTTTTGGCATAGTTCCAACTTGCCTTTCAGAAAGGTTGGATCAATTCACAACTCCAGCAGCAATGCTTTAGGGTCCCAATTTGCCACATCCCCTCCAACATTTATTACTTTCCTTTGTTGTTATATTATCCAATCTGCTAGTTGTAAGATGGTACCATAGAGATCTTGTTTTGATTTGCATTTGATAGTTTTTATTTCTTTATCTGAAAATTGCCTATTTATATCCCTTACCATTTATTAATTGGGGAATGGCTTGATTTTTTGTACAATTGATTTAGCTCCTCATAAATCTGAGTAATTAGAACTTTGTCAGAGGTTTTTGTTATAAAGATCCCCCCCCCAATTTGTTGCTTCCCTTCTAATTTTGGTTGCATTGGTTTGTTTGTACAAAAACTTTTTAAGTTAATGTAATCAAAATTATTCATTTTACATTTTGAAATATTCTCTATCTCTTGCTTGGTCTTAAAATCTTTTCTTTCCTATTGTTCTGACAGGTATACTAGTCTATGTTCTTCTAATTTACTTATATTTTCCTTATTATATTTAAGTCATTCACGCATTTCCAATTTTTTCTTTTTAACAAAATTTTTTGTCCACTTGCCCCATTCCTGAAAAATCTTACCTAATTTCAAAACAATTCCATCATGGTTCTTACCATATAATATGGGTTAAGTGGGAGTTTCCTTGCTATTTTCATATACCATGTAAAGAAGGAGGGAAATAAATTAAATCAGTCATCGGCTTCTACTTCTAGAACTAATAATTTCCATAGATCTTTTCTCCTCAAGCTCAATTTAACTTGCATTTTTTTTACTTATCTTGCAAATTTTAAGCCAAATTATGATTCAGAGTACCAGACCTTCTACTAAAGCTAACTTTTCTATATAGGAGACTAAAATATAGGGGGGAAAAGAAATTCATATGTGCACAAAACACAACTACCAAAACAATACTTCTAGCACTAGCAATATGATTTACTTGTAGTTTGATTATTTATTCATTTTACCACAGCTATTATTGTTTTAAGGACATCTCCTTTTTCCTTAAGCAATTTCTAAAGCTACAATTTATAGGGTAGGAACAAAAATTCTCAATGTAAAGAACCCATTCACAAGGGATTACTTTATGCACTTCATGCCTACATACAAATGTTGTCCTAATATTCTCCAGACTACTCAAGAATAATTTTTTTTTCATATTTTTAGCTGCCCGCCATAACTTGATCTGGTTGTAGTGCTGAATTAAACTCTAAAGAAAATCAGAAAGTATTGCTGAACCAGGGTGTGTAAGGAGTAAGACAAGAAAAAGTGATAGAACCATTAAAATATATAAGTTTAAATATATAGTATGACCCGCTTCAATTTGACTTATTTTTTAAAAGAAGTAATTAGTGCCCAGAGACTTAATGTGAAGAGCCTGCAGATCTATATCTATGTAGTGGTACAATTAGGAATAGAGCATAACCCTCCTAACAGCCAGTTGAATTACTTCTGGTGTTAACTGTCTGTGCAAAGCTTGGCAAATTCTAATTTGTGAGAAAAGAATGGAAAAATATCACTGTTATAAGAATGCATTTCTAACATGGTCCAATGAAGGTGGGATGACATCTATGTGGGTACACTCTTCAATTACTCAAGTTTCAATCTTTCCATGTCTACAAATCTTATGTGACTTTTATCCATATTCTTCCATAAATCTTACAGAAAGGATTTCATCCAATGTAGCAGTGGTGAGGTGGGGTGTTTTCTTCCTTTAGTTTTTTCCTTTTCCCTGAAATCTTAAGAACATCAAAACAGTGATATCACTGTGGGATAACTCATGCTTTTCCCCTACATTTCTTGAATCACATCCTTTATGCCATGCTTGAGAATTCCTCATTTTTTAATTATTTTGCAGTTTACCATGAACCTTACCATGGTCCCCACTTTAAATTTCAATTCTTTGAGGATTCATTAAGTAGATTTTACTAGAATATTGGCATCAAAAATGAGATTTAATTTCAGAGAAAACTTGTGAATAGAACCAATAGAATGTTGTACAGAGTAGCAGTAATATTTTAAGAATGATCAACTATGAAGGTTTTAGCTACCTTGATCAAACAATGATCTAAGCCAATTCTAAATACTGTGATGAAAGATGCTATCTACTTCCAAAGAGAGAAGTGATAAATTCTGAATACAGAATGAAGTATCTTCTTTTGAATTTTCTTCATATTTATTATTTTATTTCATTTGTTATCCTTTTGGCTAATACAGAAAAAAAGATGAAAGAGGGAAAGGCTCATTGAGGTTCAGTGGCTTGCCCAAAATCACATGGGAATTATTCATAACAGGGATTTGAATATGTGTTCTTATTCCAAATTGAGCATTTCTCCCACTAGTACTCTTGGTATCAGCTTATCTCTCATTAAGTCATAATTCGAAGTTTCTTCTTGTTCCTTGCAGTTTTGGTATGTATCCCCACTGTCATGTTTTTATACCTATAGGAATATGGAAAGGAAGATATAATTGTGCATGAGTAGCATCCAACCTATATATGCCACTTGATATTAAACCAGCCTCCCATTCCAAATGGTTTATAACCTTGTTCTTGATCATAAAATTTTGAAGAGAAGGGGAAAAGAAGACCTGGCAATTAGAGAAGGCAGGAAAACAATGGCAAATGAACTAGTCTCCTCCCTTTCCTGCATAAACCAATCAGTGGTAGAACTAGTCAAAGGTTTCATATTAATTTGAAAAACAAATTCTGTGAAACATGGCTTCTGTAAAGAATCCTATTTTCAGCTCCCCATAGACATAGACTTTTTGAAAAAATAGTAGGAACTAGACTGGATAATGCTTTTCTAATAAAAAAAAAATCTTGCCCTGTTGTGGCCACTATCATATCTTTCAGAAAGAGTTATCAGACATTTGTTACTGTAATCAAAAGTGACAGAAGTAACTAAATATCTGTGTACCTGTTGTGGCCATAGTCATTTATCTATATTTTTACTAAACAGTCACTTTCAGAGAAATTCTGGAGGGCTATGATAAACATGATAAATAGTGAAAGAAAAATAGGCTATTTCATGCTTGCAAATAATAAAATTTTCTTGGACAGGATTTATCTTAAATCATCTCAATACCTACTTGTAGATCCCACTACAGATTCTTCCTTTTGGCTAATGTTTCCTTCTTTAAGTGTTACTATTAGAATCATATTCTACTTGGCACCTGCATTAGAGATGTTAAGGAACAGAATGAGTACATCCTATAGACAAATAAATTGAAACCAGATCACCAATACAACTATGCCATTAGGGAAAAAAAGGCTACTCCAAACCAAACATTCAGCTGGAACAAAATAGCAACTGTTAGTCTTTCCTAAATCATGGTTTAACAGCAAAGAATGAGATGGTTTAGGTAAATATGATTAAAGCAAAATTAAACACAACTGGGATCATAATACTCAGTGGCACTTGACACAACACCTGCTAAGTATTCTCATTTTAAATCTTAAATTTGGCTTAATTCTTAAATGTCATCCCTGCTGACACCTCATATTCCTTTTATACTATTCTCCCTGGCCTTTCATTTTTTTTAAATGAGAATCTTGTAACAAGAAATTTAAATTTGAGTATAGTGTGGTCAGTTCATTTTTGATAGTTGATTTTAACACCATCAGTTGTAAACATAGGGAGGTGTACTAATAGCAATAAATAATGAATTAAAAAACCTAAAGAGGCCAAAGAAAATCACTGACTCACCCTTTAATTTAAATGAAAATATATTACAAAAATAAATTCATCAGTACAGAAGCTATTGAGCAATTTTGGGGGAACCTGATTACAGAAACAGTTGCTTAGATAAGATATAGTTGGTTCAATAATAATAGTACATTATTTTTCTTATATTTTAAGTGCACCTTCTTCATGGTTATTCTGTGAGGTAGATAGTATAAATATTATAATTCATTATTTTTTCCCATTTCAAAGATGATGAAACAGGATCATAAGAGACTTAAAATTTCTCAAGGTCATAAAGCCAGGAAATAGTGGAGTTGTGGTGTGAAATTTGTTTTTAACTGTTACTCAGATGTTAGTTTGTATTTTTATGCATTGAGTTTTCTTTCCTTAATTAATTACACTAGTTATCCATTTTCATTGTTGGGATGGACAAGGATTCTCTGAGTCTCAGTTTCTCCCCAAAACATAAATGTTCACTAAATTTGGGCTACAAGATCATCAAGTTGACTAGATAGTTTGACTTTTTTTGCCATCACTTTGCTCATGTATAAGATGAGTGTGTTGGGTTAGATGAAATCTAAGTTCATTTCTATAATAATATTCTCTAATTCTATGTTAAACTACAAAAGCATTTCCTTAAATTCTATCTTTGTACTAAAGCAGTTGCTGATATGAATTAGATGTAATAGTCCATTCTTGTTATCATTACATTAAGGACTATTTGGGGCTGTTTATTGATTGCTATATCACTAATTGTGTTCCTTGTGTCAATACACTGACTATTTTTTAATTAATTCCATTTAGTTAGACATTTCCTAATAAGATTAGCAAAGTATTATATATGATATATTGTTTGAATATTCTAAAAACTCTGTGATGGAAGTATAACAGTTGAGGTAAGTGAGTCTCAGAGAGGTTAAGAGATTAATTATGGTCTCAGGTGAGATAGGTGCTAAAATTGCCCTCATTTTACAATCAAGGAAATCAAAGCCAAGAAAGTTTAAATGATTTGAATAGAGTGACATAGCTAGAGAGTGTCTGAAGAAGGATTTGACTTTATATCTTCCCAAATCCCAAGTCTAGCACTCCCTTCACTGCCATCTAACTGCCTCTGGCTCCTTCCTGATCTCAAATCACCTTGATCTCACCTAACACAGTTTTATTTCTTCTCTCATCCAAATCTTTGTGAAACTTCCCCTTACAAAACAAACATTCAAAGCCACTTGAAGAAAATGTTTCCTAACAATATTCCTTTGATAAATGAGGCATGGTGTTATCACCTCTAGGCCATTCCTTTTAATGAAGATGAAACCAACTTTGTGAGAACCTTCAAATATAATAACTAAATAGTTTAGGAACATCATTAATAACATAAAATGCCATAAATACCCAAAAATAGTCTTTAATATGGTGATGACAAAAATGAATTATCTATTTATCTGAAGATTTAGCATAATCAAGATAAAAAATTAGGAATTTGCCTGTGAAATTCTAGGAAAATAACCTCAAGCTAATCATGAAATTGCCTTTCACTAAAATGTGATAGAATAGTGGTGGAAATAGTAAAGACATCTGAGGGAATGCATGTATAAATCTTGGAAAACTTATCAATAACCAGAACACAAAAAAGTCTGCGCAATAATTTGGAAATAAATCTTAGTAGAAACCATGAACTATAATCCTATCTTGTATTTGTATTTTGACTCACATATCATCAACATTTTTTCACATACATTAATAAAATGATCTCTGAAGTAACTACTTTTGCCTTTTTTTAAAAGCCCTCAGTGTAGCAACATACCTGAGCTAATAAAATGCTTAATAAATACTTTGTGAATGATTCCCTGACAACTACCTTGTATGACATGAAGGTCAAGTATTTTAAATCTTATTTTACAAATGAAGAAAGCAAGAATCCAAGAAGCTAGTACTAGCAAAAAGCAGCAGGTTAAAATAGAAATGAACTTAGATTTCATCTAGCCCAACATACTCATCTTATTCATGAACAAAATAATGGCAAAGAAAGTGAAAATATCCAGGCAACTTGATGATCTTATAGCCCAAATGGAGTGAACTAGATTTTCAGTCAGCTACTTGGGTTTAAATTTCTACTCTGCAAAGTATTATCTGTAATCATCCTAGTGAGTTTCTCATTCTTAGTTTCCTCATACATAAAATAAATATAATGAAAAAAATGATATATAAGGTCCCATGAAACTTTCTACTTGCCCAAAGACAAACAGGGAGATTTAGAAGAAATATAACTAGTCAGTCTTATAGATGAATATTCTATGCTCTTTATACCTACCTTTATACTTTTTATGCGTATATATTATATTTTTGCATTCTTCAAAATAATCCTGAGATCATTCAATTCAATAAAATTTAACAAATATTCTACATTTTTTATTCTACCCAAGAACACTTAACATACTCCTTCTCTGATACTTTATTGTGTGTTGAGTATGCTCCAATTGCCTGAATAACATAAGCAATCTTAGGTGCTAACAAGCCAAAAAAAATTAATATCCAACAATAAACTCTCAACAAAGGACCAGTCTAGAAAACTGGTCACTAAAGGGTTAATTACAAAAAAAACAATATTTGGGCCATGTAAATTTATAAATATTATTTTTAAAAAGATATTTTAGGCAGAAATCTACAGCAATTTTTGAGACTTCTTATTTACATTTGTTAGCAGAGAGTCAGTCTCAATAATCCTGAACAACTGAGTTTTTTTTTTCCCCTAACAGAACTGATGATATTATAGAAATAAAGGAATAGGTAGCAAAGAAATATTAAAATCTTAACCAAAATCAAAAGAAGGACTACCCCTTTTTTTTCCATTAACCCTCTACTAAATATGAATGGGTTTTTAAATACAACTTTATTAAATTATAAGTTGGGAAGTCATTGGCTGCTTGAAAGATCTATCATATTTTTTATGACTTTTTAAAAACCAGACATATACTTGCTGAAATAATCCCAATGAGATGCAGCTTCATTAAAGATGAGTTTTGGCAATGGAAAAGAGAATTGCCTATCCAAGAAAATCCCACCTTGTTAGAATTAATCATTTTCTGCTTTGGGGCAAGAGTTCTCTCATCATCCCCTATTATATCATATGCTTGGACTATGAAGAGCACTATGAAGAGCAGCACAATGAATCCAAGCATGATGTTGTTAGATTTATGGGTTGGACTGAATAGATTTAATTGGTGGTCACCAGGGATTTAATTACTAAATCCCAAAATGAATTATTGAAGTAAATATAATTTATGGTAGTTTCTTTTTACAATAGAGGGAAGATATTAAGGAAGAGAGAAAATAGGAGAGAGAGAGAAGGAAGGTGGATGGAGGGAGGGAGGGAGAGAGAAAGAGAGTGCTTCAGCTTCCTCTAAACCAGTTAGAAATTCTAAGGCACTAGTCAAGGGAAAGGAGTCTCGAGATGATGGGCCTTTCTCAGAGGTTCACACCTCCAGAAAGGGCAAGGAAAGAAGTCATCCTTTACACTCACTCTGGTGACCATCTAAAAGGAAAGCAGTCTGAGGTCTCCTGCACAAGCTCCTCCAGGTGTCCAGTTCCACAGCCAAGTGTCTTCACTCCAAGTCTGAGTGTCTGTCTTCCCATCTCTCCTGAAGTGTCTGTCTTCCCTCCAGCTCTGAATGACTGTTAATGATCTTCAATCCAAGCCCAAGTGACTAATTCCTTCTAGTCCAACTCCAAGTGACTAAAGATTCCAGGCCAAGCCCAAGTGACTGATGATTCTTGTGTGTCTCTGCTTCCACTATTTAAAGGCCTTTTTCTCTTGTGTCACCTCCCCTAAATTTTATGTCTACCAATCACAGCAGATGCTTTTTCTCCAGGACTTCCCATTCTTTCAAAGGTTGGTCACAGACCTCCCACTCAATGTATGAAATGGGTGTTCACACCTTTTGTGGTTAGTTCACATATTTTTGTGGTTAATTCATACCTTTTTGTGGTTAAAATGGGTAGATCTACTTTGAGTACTGGGTTTACACTTTGAGGATTAAAATCTAAAAATAAACAGGGGATTACAATTTAATCTTCACAATAAAGGAAGAGCTAAATACCTTCATTGTTACAATCAGGGGAGAGCAAAATCCAATCTTTACCATATCAAAGTAATTTAGAGGTTTGAAAGCACTAGCCATTATAATTTGAGCTGGTCTATGAAACCAATAAATTCATTAAACCCTGAGAAAGAAGCATGAAAGCACCATTGGAGGAAAATTGGCATTAGAGTCCTAGAATGTCAGATGCATGTCACATGGGCAGTAGTCATTTACTAATGTGTGTGCATCTCTACAAGTGAAATTTCTGTATTTGTGCATTTTCATTCTTTCTACTTATCCTCCGTGTGGCTGTGAGAAAGTGTGCCTCAGTTTTATAGGGGTGATAATTTTGCTATGTATATAACTTGATATAGAACAATTGTTTTAACTTCCTATACATAATAAAGATAATTGTAAAAGAATTGTTCATGACCTACATTTTGAGGACCATGAAACCACACAGAAACTTTAACCTGCTAAAATTAAAATTCTCTGAAGAATATATATTTATTTATAATTATTTATTAAGTAGTAAAAAGTGGGTAAGAGAGAGAAAGGGCACCTAATCACAAAGCTGGTAGCCTAGATAACTCAAACTTGTTGTTCACTGCATGTCCCCATTCACTCCCACTGCTTAGGTAGAAAAAAAAAATAAAAGCCCATCAAGATTCTTAAATCCATAACATATAATTCTGGGCAATGACTTTTTCTGGGTCTCCCCAAATGGACAGATGACCTCAGTCTGGATTAGGAGTTGGTCTTTCAGATATCAAGAGTCATGTCTTCTGAGATGCAATGGAGTCACACGTTTTCTTCTGGTTGGCATTTTCCTTATACAGATAAGCCTCAGCTCTTGTTCTTAATCCAATCAAAAGTGGGGGCTAAATGTAAACCCAATTAATTAGAAAAGTACCCCAAGATTGATATCAGAGAACCAAAAAAAAGGGTGCACTCTGATGTTCACTTCTCACAAACCTAGTGTAGGAGCATTTTCATCCAATCAGCTTTATAAGACTTCATTAATATAATGTGTATTTAGGACTTTAAAAAAGTGAATTCATTTATCATTATTTACCTGAAAAATATTGTGCAGACAGTACACATCAGCAGTTTCAGATATTGAAATGAGTTTAATGAAAGTTCAATTTCAACTCCAAAATCATGCTTGTCTCATCCCATCTCTATCCCCTTAAGCTACATTTTGTTAAGTTTGTCTTACACAACACAGAAGAAAAAATTGTTATTAGAATTTAAGTGGGAAATAAGTCTTGCATTTCTTCCACAAATTAAGTAGAATGATATTAATTTTGAAGGCACTGATATTTGGAATAACTTATTATTTTAGTTCTTGCTAGATAGAATTAGAAAAAATCACTTTCCTGGAACTGCTTTTACAGATAATTATATCTCCATATTACCCCACATGTTTTACCATCTTCTATAAAAGCTTTGCTTGTGTATTTCTTTTGTGTGAGAAAATTTTGACCATTCTACCTCTCCTTCCTTTTTCTCACCAAGCATCCCTCCTTTTTGCTAAGTGATTTAAAATTAAACATCTTCCCATAATGATTCACACCAGAGTCAGTCTACATAAGGTCCTTATCACTCTCCTAATAGTGAAAAATGTTCTTAGGAGTTACATATGTCATCTTCACATACAGAAATGTAAAGGGTTGGAAATTATTGAGTCTCCTATGATTTCTCATTCATGTTGACCTTTGCATGCTTCTTTCAAGTCTTATGTTTCAATGACATTTTCTGTTTAGCTCTGGTCTTTTCATCAGTTATGTTTGAAGGTCCTCCATTTCATTAAATCCCAGAAGGAAAATATTCAGTTATTTGAGGTTTCTTTTTCATGGTTGTACTTGTAGCTCCTTTGCCTTATGAATTATCATATTGCAAGCTCTTTGTTCCTTTGATGTGGAAGTTGGTAAATCTTGTGTGATCCTGACTATAGCTCCATGTTATCTGAATGTTTTTTTCTCCTTGCTACTTTCAATATTTTTTGTTTTAATTAGGAACTCTGGAATTTGACTATAATATTGCTGAGTCTTTTCATGTTGAAATCTCTTTTAAGAGGTGATTTATGGATTCTTTTAATTTCTGTTTTACTCTCTGGATCCAAGATATCAGGACAATTTTCCTTAATTTCTTGAAAGATAATTACTAAGGTGCTTTTTTGATAATGAATTTCAGGGAGTTAATTTGTAAATTATCTCTTTTTTATCTCTTTTCCATGCTAGATACTTTATCTTGATAACGTGTATCACATTTATTCTATTTTTCATTTTAATTTTCTATATTGTTTTTGATGCATCTTAGAGTCATTATCTTCCACTAACACAATTCTAATTATTAAGGTAATATTTTCCCCAGTGAGATTTTTTTACCTCTCTTTTCCCCCATTTATCCTAGTGTGCTTTTTAAAGTATACTTTCTTCAATAATTTTTTTGTTCATTGTTTTTACTATTATGCCAATTCTGTTTTTAAGATGCTATTTTCTGTATATTTGTTTTGCCTCTTTTACTAAGATGTTAATTTTCATTTCAAAATCTGTATGTCATTCTCATTTCTTTTCTCATTATTTCCTTTATTACTACTCATCACTTTCCATAGAGTTTCTATGAATTCTTACTAGGCTTGTGTGCAGTGACGATTTTTTCCTCTTTGAGACTGTTTGTAGCTGTTTTCATGTTGTTCTCTGAAATATTGTGTTGATCTTCCCAGTCACCAAAGTAGAATATTTTTGGTCAAGCTATTTTGTTATTGCTGTTTTGTTTTTAATTCATTGTTCCAGTCTAATTTATGTGAGATTTAAAATAGTGAAGCCCATAAACTGTAGTGAGTTAAAATGGTGGAAGATATAAATTGTGATAGATATAAGGGAGGGTGAGTAAATTTGACCGCAGAAAATATGTTTCACTACAGTGTCTTGGGTTTTAAATCAAATATAAGGTGGTTGCCAGGGAAATATTTCCAATTATTCAAATACCCAAGTCAATTGGGTTTTATAGAGATTTTAATTAACAATACAATGAGTAATCAAAGAAAGAGAGAAAGAGTAAGAAAGGAATAAGTGTGAAGGGCCTCAAGCCAATATGGCCTAGACCTGAGTCTTAAGAGAGAAATCAGTCAGTTTTTTTTAACACTCACCACAAGGTCTGAATAAACAAGGATTCTAGTAACACCAGGCCAGCTCCATCTCAGCTGACTTCACCAGAGAGAGCTCTAGCGAGACCTCCTTAGAGATTGTCCTCCAAGAGCTTCCCTTCTCCAGAGCCTCTCTCAAGAGATTCTTCCCAAGCGGTCCTCATCAGAGATCCTCCAAAAGGAATTCTCCAAAATGATATATCTCCTCAAGAGATTCTGCTTTTTCTTATATAGGGTTTTTTCTCCCATGTCAGCTCCCCTAAGTCCCTACATCTACCAATCACTATAGATGCTTTCCAAAGGACTGCCCATCTGAATTCCTGCTAAGTCGACAAATCTCCTCAGTAAGTCTGAACCAGTGAAAACACAGCTGAGTCAACTAATCTCATTAAGACAAAACTTGCCCGACCCTTTTAGGTACCTAGCATCTCATTGTATCAATTCTAAAAACAGGCCTGGCTCAAAGAATTCCTTGCTCCAACATAAGCATGGATCCAAGTACTTTCTTTGTTTAGCAAGGAGTTTTCTCCCCTAAAGCAGTCATAAGTACAGTTGGAGTAGAGGTCCTCCCATTTCTGATCCTGGCGAGTTCTCACATCAAAATGGGGAATGTTTATCAGTAGGGAATTTGTTCCAATTAAGAATTCCCCGATGGGGAAATTTTTAATATTCACAAGTCTGAGAGATTTCAAGATTTACATTTAATTATTGAACTTTCTCTTAAAATTGAGAGGTCCTCTCCAGGAGGTGGAAGCATTGTCCCAAAGATTCAAGCTTTTTTTTTTTTTATCTACAGTTTTCAGAATTAGTTTTGGGTAACAATAAGTTTTCAGCACTTCCAATTTAGTGTTATCCAGAAAAAAGAATAGTTTCTACTCTCCTGTCTATAATCTGGTCTTTGTTTAGAAAGAGTACTTGTACCCTTAAATCTACAAATGGCCTTCAAATTGTGATTATGTTCTTTATAATTATGGTCTCATCATAACAGGAACAGATAACAATTTAATGGTATTTTTTAAGTTAAAAAGCAACAGAAAGGCTGGAGAATGAGCAAATATCAAAAAGAGACTCACAATAGAGAACTACTGTAGAGACAGGGAAAATAAAAACAGAAAACCAGATGATGACAATAATGCTATACCCAAAACCTTAAATAAAAATGTCTCATTCCCAAAAATAAATTTGCTAGAACTCAAAAAGACTTTTTAAAAATTAAGTAAGAGATGTAGAGGAAAAATTGAAAAAGGAAATGAGAGTGATTAAATAAAATTATGAAAAAAGTCAAAAACTTGGTAAAGGAGGCACAAAAATTCCAAAGGAAATAGCATTTTAAAAGCAAAATAGGTCATATGGTAAAAGAGGCACAAAATTATGAAAGTTAAGGAAAATGACAAAAGGCAGAGAGAATGTGGGGAAAATGATAACTAATACACTTTTTGGGGAGTTGTGAAGTGACTAAACTCTTCCAGGGAGAAATTTGGAACTATATTCAAAGGGCTATAAAATCACACATACTCCAAAGAATATCTTTGACATTACAAAAAAGAGATGCTAAAATTTTTTGTATATACAGATCCTTTTCCTTTTTGACTGTTATCTCTTTGGGATACATCCTATTAAATATAAAAGTGTATTAGTTATCATTTTCCCCACATTCTCTCTGCCTTTTGTCATTTTTCTTAACTTTCATAATTTTGTGCCTCTTTTACCATATGACGTATTTTGCTTTTAAAGTGCTATTTCCTTTAGAATTTTTGTGCCTCCTTTACCAAGTTTTTTACTTTTTTCATAATTTTATTTAATCACTCTCATTTATTTATTTAATAGGATGTATCCCAAAGAGATAACAGTCAAAAAGGAAAAGGATCTCTATATACAGTTGAAAGATGTCTAAGTAAATTATGGAATACAATTTACTGTAATACTTACTGCTGCAAGAAGTGAACAGGATAATTTCACAAAAAAACTGGAAATATTTACAGAACTGATGCAGAATGAAGTAAGCAGAGCCAGAAAAAAATTATACACAGTAAAAACAATATTATTTGTTGAAAGATTGTGAATTACTTAGCTCTTCTTAACAATTCAGTGATTCAAGAGAGTCCACCATGAAAAATGCCATCCACCTCCAAAGAGATAGTAGATGGTCTGAATCCACTTACAAGCATTATATATATATATATATATATATATTACTTTCTTCATTTTTGGGGTGTTGTTTTTGTTTCAATTTTCTTATACAAATAAACTAATATGAAAAACACTTTATATGATTGCACATGTCGTATTTGTATCACGCTGGTTACTGTTTCAAGGAAGGGGTGGATGAGAGAGATAGGGAGATAATTTAGGAATCAAAACTTTAATAGTCAAAAATTGTTTTTTATGTTTAATAGAAGAATAAAATATTATTAAATAAACTGACAAATGAACATTTTAAAAAGTTATTCTTTGTCCACCTCTTTTTTTGTGAGACAATTCTCTTCTTTCTCTTCCTTCTCCCTTCTATAATTACATCTTTTATTCTCACCCTTTCATTTTTCAAAAAATCATCCCAACATAATGAAGTCTCACTAGTGTTCTCTGTCTGTGTAGATTTCTTTTGACTACTCTAACACTGATAAAGTTTTTAAGAGATCCATTTATCCAATTTCCATATAGAAATGAAAAAAAGTTTAATGTTATTATGTTACTTATGATTTCTGATCAACTTATTTTCAAAAGGAGAATAATTTTTGTTAAAGAATATATAACATAGGAATAATGATCAGAAAGAATATGAAGATAAGTTGGAGAAACTGAAATATAATCTTCAGATTTGTCCTGGATAAATGCCAAGGAAGAAAGTGAAACTACTAGCCTGAGTGATATCAGCAAAAGGGTAAAATAGATATAAGGTACATTGAGGAACTGTAGTAGATTCTTAATTTGTTGCTTGATATTTGGTGATTTGAAATTGAGTCCATATAGATGAAATATAGCTCATTATTTCATGTTAACATGCTCTGTGAAGAAATTATATAAGCTTCCATATGAGTGTTGGTCACACTCAAGGATCATATATGAATTTCTTAAATCTCAATAGCACCACATATTCAAAATCTCCCCAACACACTTGTTGTTTCTTTACTTCTCATGTCTAAGATATTCACTGTGCTCACACTTCTTCAATGCGTATCATATTTTTGCTTTCAGTAAAGTTACAATCAGTTTGTTTCATAGAATTAAAATAGATTGGGTTATAACATTCCTCCATCCCCATGCACAAACTCAATAGGATTTGCTTTAAAAAGCAGTAGAGACTTCTGGGTAATCATGGTGGCAGTCTATATGCAGGACACTTCCTCTTCTAAGCACTCACCAATATAGACTACATCAAAAGACCAAAAAAAAATCATTTTCATAAGAACGAAGGGATTCTACAGTAGGGTGCAGCAATGAAAGTACATGGGATTTTGGCATTTCCACACTATAAGGGGGTGTAAAAGCTCCCACCCAAATGTGAGCTGATCTACACTCCAACACTCCAACTATGAAGCCAGAGCCAGAGCCAGAGCTCAACAGAATCAGCAAGTGAGCAATGGGCACCTCTAGAGCGAGCAAGGGGCAACTCTAAGTCCTTGGAAGCTGACTAAGACCACCAAAGACCTACTCCTGAGAGCAGCTACACCTGAAACTCCTGCAGGCTGGGGAGAATAGACTGTGGGTGTTCCCAGGAAGGTAGTGAAGAGAAGAGCCGTGAACAGCAGAGGCTGCAGAGATTCGAGAGCTTGCCTCAGGCAAAATCCTTGCTCCTTCACTCCATATGCAGAGAACCTGCCCATCTCATTCAGATTTCTGACTAAAAATGGAAGGTAAAACCTCCACAGTGATAGGAAATTGTGCACAGGAGCAAACACCCTCCAAGAAAAACAAAACAAAAAAAGCAGTGACCTCAAAAATTTTTACAGAGGAAAATCCCAGGCTACAAAGTAAATACAGGAGGAAAATCAAAGACAAAACCTTCTTAAAAATGGAAATTGTCCACAAGATCTGGAAGAATTTAAATTGAAGCTTACCAAAAAGATTGAAGCATTTTGGCAAGAGAAGTGGGAAATGGTTCAAAGAGAATATCAAAAATTATAGCAGAAAATCAAAAAATTAAAGCAGAAAACCAGGCCTTAAGGACAAGAATTGATCAACTGGAAACCAATGATCTTGAAAAACAGCAAGAATTAATAAAGCAATGTCAAAAGACTGACAAAATAAAAGAATACATAAAATATCTCACTGACAAGGTGACAGATCAGGAAAACAGTGGAAGGAAAGAAAATTTGAAATTCATTGGTCTACCTGACAAGCCAGAAATAAACAGAAATCTTGACATCATATTACAAGAAATCATTCAAGAAAACTGCCCTGATGTTCTTGAACAAGAGGACAAAATAGGCATTGAAAGAGTTCATAGAACACCCTCTACACTAAATTCACAACTACAATCCCAGGAATGTAATTGGCAAATTCTAGAGCATTCAAGCTAAAGAGAAAATTCTACAAGCCAAAAAGAGACAATTCAAATACCAAGGAGCACCAATCAGGATCACACAAGACCTGGCAGCTTCCACACTAAAGGACTGAAAGGACTGGAACATGATATTCAGAAAGTCAAGAGAACTGGGACTTCAACCAAGAATCACGTTTCCATCAAAACTGACTATATACCTTTAGGAGAAAGTATGGGCATTGAACAAAATAGAAGATTTCCAAGTATTTGTAATGAAAAGACCAGAATTAAGTGGAATGTTTGATATCCAAACACAAAGATCAAGAGAAACATGAAAAGGAAAATAAGAAAGAGAGAGAAAAAGGGAAAAATGTTTTTTTTATTCAAACTCTCTTCTCTAAGGGTTACAATTAGATCAATTACATATATATTAATATTTGGGGAAATGTAATTTGTAACTCTCAAAAATTGTATTCATTATTATAATAATTAGAAGAATCACTCATAGGTAAAGATTTGGGCATTAAGGGCTATAAGGTGATATGCAAAAAAAGAAAAAGGTTCAAGGGGAATCAAAAATGGTACCAAGAGATACTGAAAAAATAAAATGAATAGAATAATCTTTTTCACACAAAGATGCACATGGGAAGGGCAGGGGAGGAATATTCCTATAAGAAGGAGAGGAAAAGAGTGCTAATAGGTAACATATAAAACTTACTATCAGTGAAATCAATTCTGAGAGAGAAGAGCATCTAGATCCTTTGGGATCTTGAATTCTATCTTATCCTACAGGGTAAGTGAGAAGAGAAAATGAAGGGGGATAGGGGAGATGGAGTACAAAAAGGGAGGAAATGAGAGGGGGGAGGGAACTTAGCAGACCCTAAAAAACAAGAAGGGAACAAAAAGGGAGGGACAAGAAAGGGAAGCATACCAAGGGAAGGGATTAGGGGAATTGATTAAAAGTAAATCACTGGTTTAAAAGGACATAGCAAAAGAAGAAATGAAAGAACTAGGAAAGGATATCAAAATGCTAGGGAATTCACAAGTGACAATCATAACTTTGAACATGAATGGGATGAATTCATCCATAAAACAGACAAATAGGATAGTGGATTGGAATGCAAAATCATACCATATATTGTCTACAAGAAATAAACCTGAGGCGGTTAGATACTCACACAGTCAGAAGGAAAGGTTGGAGCAAGACCTACTGGGCCTCAACTGATAGAAAGAAGGCAGGAGTCACAATGGTATCTGACAAAGCCAAAGTAAAAATAAATCTAGTTAAAAGAGATATGGAAGATAATTTCATCCTGATAAAAGACAGTATAGACAATGAACAAATATCCATACTCAACATGTATGCACCAAATGGCATAGCATCCAAATTTCTAAAGGAGAAACTAGTGGAGCTCAAGGATGAAATATATAGAAAAACTATACTAGTGGGTGACCTGAAGCTTCTTCTATCTGAACCAGATGAATCAAACCAAAAAAAAATGAGAAAGAGGAAAGAGAAGTGAATGAAATCCTAGAAAAATTAGAGTTAGTAGACATGTGGAGAAAAATAAATAGGGACAAAAAGGAATATGCCTTCTTTTCAGCAGTGCATGGTATATTCACAAAAATTGACCATGTATTAGGGCATAAAAATATTGCAAAGAAATGCAAAAGAGCAGAAATCATAAATGCAACCTTTTCAGATCACAATGCAATGAAAATAATAATTAGTAAAGGTACATGGAGAGGTAAATAAAAAATTAATTGGAAATTAAACAACACGAATTTCCAAAACCGGTTAAAGAACAAATCATAGAAACAATGAATAACTTCATTTAAGAAAATGACAATAATGAGACATCCATTCAAAATCTAAGGAATACAGCCAAAGCAGTGCACAGGGAGAAATTTATATCCTTGAGTTCATATATTAGCAAATTAAGAAGAGCAGAAGTCAATGAATTGGGCATGCAAATTAAAAAACTAGAAAGTGAACAAATTAAAAATTCTCAGATGAAGACTAAATTAGAGATTGAAAAAAATCAAAGGAGAAATTTATGAAATTGAATGTCAAAGACCTATTGATTTAATAAATAAGACTAGAAGCTGGTACTTTGAAAAAAACAAATAAAATAGACAAAGTACTAGTCAGTCTAATTTTAAAAAGGAAAGAAAAAATACCAAATTGACAGTATCCAAGAAGAAAAGGGACACATCACCTCAAATGAAGAGGAATTTAAGGCAATCATTAAAAACTACTGTGCCCAATTATAAGGCAAAAAATATGGCAATCTAGAATAACAGAGGAAGAAATAGAATTCTTAAATACTCCCATATGAGAAAAATAAATTGAACAAGCCATCAGAGAACTCCCTAAGAAAAAATCCCCAGGTCCAGGTGGATTCACAAATGAATTCTATCAAACATTCAAAGAACAACTAATCCCAATATTATACAAACTCTTTGACAGAATATGCAAAGAGGGAGTTCTACCAAATTCATTTTACGACACAAATATGGTACTGATCCCAAAGCCAGGCAAGTCAAAAACAGAGAAAGAAAACTATAAACCAATCTCCTTAATGACTATAGATGCAAAAATCTTAAATGGGATACTAGCAAAAACTGCAACAAGTCATCATAAGAGTTATTCACTATGACCAGGTAGGATTCATACCAGGAATGCAAGGATGGTTCAATATTAGGAAAACCATCCATGAAATTGACCATATTAACAAGCAAACTGACAAAAATCACATGATTAACTCAATAGATGCAGAAAGAGCCTTTGATGAAATGCAACACCCATTCCTATTGAAAACACTAGAAAGTATAGGAATAGAAGAGCCTTCCCTAAAAATAATGAACATTATATATCTAAAACCATCAGGAAACATCATCTGTAATGAGGATAAACTAGAAGTCTTTCCAATAATATCAGGAGTGAAATAAGGATGCCCATTATCACCTCTATTATTTAACATTGTACTAGAAACACCAGCAGTAGGAATTAGAGAATAAAAATAAATTGAAAAAATTAGAAGTGGCAATGAGGAGACCAAGCTATCACTCTTTGCAGATGATATGATGGTTTACTTAAAGAATCCTAGAGAATCAACCAAAAAGCTAGTTGAAATAATCAACAACTTTAGTAAACTTGCAGGATACAAAACAAAACCCACATAAGTCATCAGCATTTCTATATATCTGTAACCCATCTCAGCAGCAAGGATTAGAAAGAGAAATTCCATTTAAATTCACCTTAGACAAAATAAAATGCTTGGGAATTTATCTGCCGAGACAAACACAGGAACTATATGAACACAACTACAAAACACTCTCCACACAAATAAAAATAGATCTAAACAATTGGAAAAACATTGATTGCTTATGGGTAGAATGAGCTAACATAATAAAACTGACAATCCTACCCAAATAATCTACTTATTTAGTGCCATACCCATTGAACTACCAAAAAACTTTTTTACTGAATTAGAAAAAAAAAACATGACTAAGTTCATTTGGAAAAACAAAAGACCAAGAATATCCAGGGAAATAATGAAAAAAATGCAAAGGAAGGATGACTTGCAATCCCAGATCTCAAACTATATTATAAAGCAGTGGTTATCAAAAGAATTTGGTACTGGCTAAGAGACAAAAAGGAGGATCAGTGGAATAGATTTGAGGTAAATAACCTCAGCAAGACAGTCTATGATAAACACAAAGATCCCAGTTTGGGGGACCAAAACCCACTTTTTGAAAAAAAAATTGCTGGGAAAATAGAAGACTATATGGGAGAGATTAGGTTTGGATCAACATCTCACACCCTACACCAAGATAAACACAGAATGAGTGAATGACCTGGATATAAAGAAGGAAATTATAAGCAAATTAGGCAAATACAGAATAGTATACTTTCATATTTTTGGGAAAGGAAAGATTTTAAAACTAAGTAAGAGCTAGAAAAAAAAAACCACACAATGTAAAATCAATAATTTTGATTACATCAAATTAAAAAGCTTTTGTACAAACAAAATTAATGCATCCAAAATTAGAAGGGAAGCAACAAATTGGGAAATAATCTTCATTACAAAAACCTCTGACAAAGGTCTATTTACTCAAATTTATACAGAGTTAAACCAGCTGTACAAAATCAAGCCATTTTCCAATTGAAAAATGGGCAAGGGACATGAGTAGGCAATTTTCAGTTAAAGATACAAAACTATTAATAAGCACATGAAAAAGTGTTCTAAATCTCTTATAATCAGAGAAATGCAAATCAAAACAGTTCTGAGTTATCACCTCACACCTAGAAGACTGACTAATATGACAGCAAAGGAAAATAATGAATGTTGGAGGGGATGTTTCAAACTTAGGATATTAATTCATTGCTGGTGGAGTTGTGAATTGATGCAACCATTCTGGAGGGCAATTTGGAACTATGCCCGAAGGGCGATAAAAGACTGTCTGCCCTTTGATCCAGCCATGGCACTGCTAGGTTTCTACCCCAAAGAGATAATAAGAAAAAAAACATGTACAAGAATATTCATAGTCGTGCCTCTTGTGGTGGCAAAAATTTGGAAAATGAAAAACAGACAAAATCGACAAAGTACTGGTCAATCTAATTAAAAAAAGGAAAGAAGAAAGGCAAATTAACATCATCAAGAATGAAAAGGGGACCTCACCTCCAATGAAGAGGAAATTAAGGCAATCATTAAAAACTACTTTGCCCAACTATATGGCAATAAATATACCAACCTAGGTGATATGGATGAATATTTACAAAAATATAAATTGCCTAGACTAAAAGAAGAAGAAATAGATTTCTTAAATAATCCCATATCAGAAAAAGAAATTCAACAGGCCATCA
Source organism: Monodelphis domestica (assembly GCF_027887165.1). Lineage (NCBI taxonomy): Eukaryota > Metazoa > Chordata > Mammalia > Didelphimorphia > Didelphidae > Monodelphis > Monodelphis domestica. Next base: position 652,421,307 of record NC_077227.1, on the reverse strand, counting down.
AAGAACTTCTTAAGAAAAAATCCCCAGGGCCTGGTGGATTCACCAGTGAGTTCTATCAAACATTCATAGAACAGCTAATCCCAATACTATACAAACTATTTGACATAATAAGCAAAGAGGGAGTTCTTCCAAATTCCTTTTATGACACAAACATGGTTCTGATCCCAAAGCCAAGCAGGCCAAAAACAGAGAAAGAAAATTATAGACCAATCTCCCTAATGAATATAGATGCAAAAATCTTAAATAGGATACCAGCAAAAAGACTCCAGCAAGTGATCTGAAGAGTCATTCACCATGATCAAATAGGATTTATACCAGGGATGCAGGGCTGGTTCAATATTAGGAAAACCATCCACATAATTGGCCACATCAACAAGCAAACCAATAAAAATCACATGATGATTTCAATAGACACAGAAAAAGCCTTTGATAAAATATGATACCCATTCCTATTAAAAAACACTAGAAAACATAGGAATAGAAGAGTTGTTCCTAAAAATAATATACAGTATATATCTAAAACCATCAACTAATATCATCTGCAATGGGGATAAACTAGATGCATTTCCAATAAGATCAGAAGTGAAACAAGGATGCCCAGTTTCACCTCTATTATTTAACATTGTATTAGAAACACTAGCAGTAGCAATTAGAGAAGAAAAAGAAATGGAAGGCATTAAAATAGGCAAGGAAGAGACGAAGTTATCACTCTTTGTGGATGACATGATGGTCTACTTAAAGAATCCTAGAGATTCAAACAAAAACTAATTGAAATAATCAATAACTTTAGCAAAGTTGCAGGATACAAAATAAACCCACATAAGTCATCAGCATTTCTATATATTTCCAACACACCTCAGCAGCAAGAACTAGAAGGAGAAATCCCATTCAAAATCACCTTAGACAAAATAAAATACTTAGGAATCTATCCCCAGAAACAAACACAGGAACTATACGAACACAACTACAAAACACTCTCCACCCAACCAAAACTAGACTTGAACAATTAGAAGTACATTAACTGCCTCATGGGTAGGATGAGCCAATATACTAAAAATAACCATACTACCCAAACTCATTTTTCTATTTAGTGCCATACCCATTGAGCTTCCAAAATTTTTTTTTACTGATTTAGAAAAAAATAAAACATAATAAAGTACATTTGGAAGAACAAAGGGTCAAGGATACAAAAATACAAAGGAAGGGGGTCTTGCAGTCCCAGATCTCAGACTATATTATAAAGCAGTGGTCACCAAAACAATTTGTACTGGCTAAGAGACAGAAAGGAGAATCAGTGGAATAGACTCGGGGTAAGTGACCTCAGCAGGACAGTATATGACAAACCCAGAGAACCCAGCTTTGGGACAAAAATGCACTATTTCCTAAAAACTGCTGGGAAAATTGGAGGACAGTGTGGGAAATATTAGGTTTAGATCAACACCTCACACCCTACACCAAGATAAATTCAAAATGGGTGATTGACTTGAACATAAAGAAGGAAACTATAAGAAAATTAGGGGAACACAGAATAGTATACATGTCAGTCCTTTGGTAAGGGAAAGATTTTAAAACCAAGCAAGACTTAGAAAGAGTCACTAAATGCAAAATAAATAATTTTGACTACATCAAATTAAAAAGTTTTTGTACAAACAAAACCAATGTAACTAAAATCAGAAGGAAAGCAACAAATTGGGAAGCAATCTTCATAAAAATCTCTGACAGAGGTTTAATTACTCAAATTTACAAAGAGCTAAATCAATTGTAGAAAAAATCAAGCCATTCTCCAATTGATAAATGCTCAAGTGACAAGAACAGGCAGTTCTCAGCCAAAGAAACCAAAACTATTAATAAGCACATGAAAAAGTGCTCTACATCTCTTATAATCAGAGAGATGCAAATCAAGGCAACTCTGAGGTATCACCTCACACCTAGAAGACTGACTAATATGACAGTAAAGGAAAGTAATGAATGCTGGAGGGGATGTGGCAATGTAGGGACACTAATTCATTGCTGGTGGAGTTGTGAACTGATCCAGCCATTCTGGAGGGCAATTTGGAACTATGCCCAAAGGGCAATAAAATAGTTTCTGCCCTTTGATCCAGCCATAACACTGCTGGGTTTGTACCCCAAAGAGATAATAAGGAAAATACCTGTACAAGAATATTCATAGCTACACTCTTTGTGGTGGCCAAAAATTGGAAAACTAGGGGATGCCCTTCAATTGGCGAATGGCTGAACAAATTGTGGTATATGTTGGTGATGGAATACTATTGTGCTAAAAGGAATAATAAAGTGGAGGAATTCCATGGAGTCTGGAACAACCTCCAGGAAGTGATGCAGAGCGAAAGGAGCAGAACCAGGAAATCATTATACACAGAGACTGATATACTGTGGCACAATCGAAGTTAATGGACTTCTCCATTAGGGACAATGCAATGTCCCTGAACAATCTGCAGGGATCTAAAAAACACTATCCACAAGCAGAGGATAAAATGTGCGAGTAAAAACACCAAAGAAAAGCCACTGCTTGACTACAGGGGTGGAGGGGATATGACTGAGAAGAGACTCTAAATGAACATTCTAGAGAAAATACCAACAACATGGAAATGGGTTCAAGTCAAGAACACATGTGATACCCAGTGAAATCATGCGCCAGCTATGGGAAAGGTGGGAGGGCGGGAGGAAAAGAAAATGATTTTTGTTTCCAATGAATAATGTCTGGAAATAACCAAATAAAATAATGTTTAAAAAAAGTTGGAAAATGAGGGGATGTGCTTCAATTGGGGAATGACTGAACAAATTGTGGTATATGTTGGTGATGGAATACTAATGTGTTCAAAGAAATAATAAAATGGAGGAATTCCATGGGCCCTGGAACACCCTCCAGGAATTGATGCAGTGTGAGAGGAGCAGAACCAGGAAAACATTGTACACAGAGACTAATACACTGTGGTACAATTGAATGTAATGGAATTCTCCATTAGTGGCAATGTAATGACCCTGAACAACTTGGAGGAACCTACAGGAAAAACCACTATTGACATCCAGAGGAAACACTGCTGGAGTAAAAACACCAAAGAAAAACAATTGCTTGAATACATGGGTCAAAGGGATATGGTTGGGGATGTAGACTCTAAATGAATATCCTAGTGTAAACAACAACATGGAAATAGGTTTTGATCAAGGACACAAATAATACCCAATGTAATTGTGTTTTGGTTGTGGGAAAAGTGGGTTGAGGGTAGGGAAGGAAATAATGTGATTATTGTAAGAAAGGAATAATGTTCTGAAATGAGTAAATAAACTTATTCCAATGGGAAAAAAAATAAAAGAAACAATGAAGTGGAGGAGTTCCATGTGAACTGGAATGACTTCCAGAATTGATGCAGAGTGAAAGGAGCAGAACTAGGAGAATATTATACACAGAGATGGATAAACTCTGGCACAAAAAAATATAATGGATTTCTCTCCTGGCAGCAATGAAATAATCCAGGAAAATTCTGAGGGACCTATGAGAAAGAATGCTTTCCACATTAGAAAAATAACTTTGGGAGTAGAAACATAGAAGAAAACAACTGCTGAATCATATGGATCGATAGTGATATAATTGGGGATGTAGACTCAAAATGATCACTTTAGTGCAAATATTAATAATATGGAAATCGGTCTTGATCAATGACACATGGAAAACCCAGTGGAACTTCTCGTTGGCTACAAAAGTGGGTTGGGTTAGAGGAGGGAAAGAACATGAATCATATATCCATGGGATAATATTCTAAATTGAGTAATTAAATAAAAATTTTCAAATTAAAAAAAAGAAATTCCACTGCCTTGTCCAATCAAACAAGTTAGACTTTGCTGCCACCTCTTGGGTCAAGCACCGGTACTGCACCCAACAATCTTCTTCTCTGGCCTGATAATATGGTTTTTCAAGATGTGAATTCACCAAGATTTTCCAAACTCTCAGAGTTGCATTTTGGATAACCTTCCTTGAATCATGTCAGCCCCAAAGAGAGTCATTGGTCCACCTGTCTTTTCCAAACCTCCTTAGGAAAATCACCTCTGAAATTCCATTCAGATTTAAAGAAACCCAACTCACGCATCTTCTTATGTATCTGTCTATTAACAAATTTTGCTAATTAACCCTATTTACTAATAAACTCTTATTAATTAACAAATATTTCCCTATGATACCTAAAGAGAATTAAAGTAGCTTTGAGTAAAGTTAAGATTGGTAGATCCAGGCAGTGTATATGTATGTGTGTGTCTGTACACATACACATATAAATATAAATATATATATATATATATTTTATGCATATTTAATATGTACAATATAACATATATAATACATACATAAATAATATATAATTATAAACATATATAATATATTATATATAATATATACACACATAATATATTTATATGATTTGTGATAATCCTTAGATACAGAAATGTGACTTCTCTCAATTCCCTAGACTAATATGCTAAAATAACATATGTTCCAATTACAATAATGTTTCTGTGAACTATCTTGTCAGTCTGGAACCAAAGTATTGGTTCAAATTGGTATAAAGGCTTTTACAGTAGTGTTGTAGTAGTTAAAATTTAGTTGCTCTGCTAGAAGTATTATATTTTATGAGGTTTATTAAAGATTAAGAATTTAAGAAAATACAAGTAAGAAAGCACATGCCTAGGAGGGCCAAAAGGCCCATTCAATTTCACTTACATCATGATAGACCCGTCTGCTTGGAAGTGGAATTAGGAAGAGAGAGAGCTGTAGGCAGTGATCCTTTAAATAATAATTTTTTCTCAGCCCACGTGGGAATTCAGGTGAGGTTAAAAAGCATTCTGGGAAGTGGCCAATGACTTCTGGGGATTGAAGTTTGGGGTTCACATCTCCATTTTTACAGTGTGAGATTACAAATACGCCTTCAGCTCCCAGAAAACAGGAATGACATTTAGCTCTTCTGACTAAAGATGGCTACTAGATATTTTAATATTTAAATATTTAAAAGTGTCTTCTTCAACTAATATCATTATCCCTTACTAACATCATCCTACTTTAACCCAACAAAAATTATCTAAAATTAAATATATATAGTTCAATTCTTTTATAATTTAAATTTAATTATTTTTTTTTATTAATGAGAAATCAAATCCAGACAGGTGCAGTGATTGTCCAAACATCACACACATATTTAGTGGCAGGGTTAGGTCAAAAATTCATGTTGCCTGACTCTATTCAAGACTATCTTCATTGTGACACATTAAATCTCAGATATAATGCAAATTTCCCTAATGAAAACAGATTATTACTAATAGGAATTTTGACAAATAAGCACCCACTTAAGTGCCTAGGTGTCTGAGCTCATCAAAATTGGAATTTCCATATGTGGAATCCATCTCTCTTCAGCAATACACAATTTATTTTGTTTTAGAAATAAGATTGAAGGTTTTATGAATACTAAGTACAATATATCTGACACAGCAATACTTTAATGAATCAAAATGTTAATTATTTTAATTATTTTATAGTCATAGCAACCTTCCTCTTAGGAGCTTTAGGCATTTATCAACTTTAAAATTAAGTTAATTAGAAATCTAAAAATGAAAACTGCTCTAAAAATACACACTACATTTTCATAATATCTCAAGGCTAACTTATGCTCTTATGCTTTTTTCAAATTAGGATAGGCTATTTTTACTATTTGCTACTAGGAAGAAGAATAATGGTGGTAATGGGAATGGGAATGGTGATGCTGGCTCCTGTTTCTATGGTGTGGTAATATTAACAAAATCTTTTCTTCACCATGAATGTGTATATAGGTAGTACATGAATGATTATAAGTATTATTGACTATGTTCAGGACTGAAGAAAGCTGGCCATGATTAAATAGTTATTAAATGGAAAACTGTGGCTCTAATACCAGTACCTAAGAACATAAATCATTACTTTAACTATTATAGCTATTTTCAAAAATGAACATAATTTAGTAATTGTCATTAATTTTGATGATATTTTGACAGGATCATGACATAATTAGTCAACTCATACTGTTTCAGATTGATCAGTCAACTGGTCAAAGCATTGGAAAAAATCTAACAAATTACTAGACTGAATCAATTTAGTTAAAGTGGTTGTAAAAAAAGAATCATGTAGATTCAATGTAAAAAAAGGATAATACTTAAATTGAAATCACACTTTGCTGCTTGTTATTTTTGAACATTTTGCTAATCACTTATTCTGAAATTTTATGGCCTATAGATTCCTCATATATAAAATGAAGATTTCTTATTGGATTAGATATGATCTTATGTTCCTTCAATCATGATATAAAATTTTGCCTTTTAAAACTTTCAATAATCTAGTCCTTTTTAACCTTTCTAGTCTTCATAAACCTTATTACTGAACACATACTGTTCTATATATGATACTCCATTTTCTCATTTGAATCATTTTCACAAGCTGCTCAATATGTTTCGAATACTTACACCTCTTTTCCACTTTCTAGCTTTCATTAGTGCCATCCATCTAAGGCTATCCCAAATGTATTCTGAATGCATGTTATTCATATATAGTTGACTACCTGTTGTCTTTCCCACTAGACCATGACCTCTGAAGAGCAGGGACTATGTTATGCCTTTTTTTAAATCATCAATATTTAATGCAGTGTCTGGTACTAAGTGATTCATAAATGCTAGTTGAGTGCTTAATTAATAATGTCCTATGGTTATATAATCCAGAAAACTAGAAGGAAACTCAAACTATACATCAAGCTCCAAAGGTTCTTCCACATAACTTTTACATGGTCATCTACCCTTTGCATGAAGCTATATAATGAGAAGAAATGTATTAAATACATTTCTTTAAGCTACTACAGTAGCTCAAATTGTGAGTAAATCATTACATCAAACTAAAAATTTATCTTTAAAATTCTTACCCAATGCTTTTATATTTATCTTCTATAGATAAAGAAAACAAGTTTAATCTCTTGTAGACTTAACAGTGCTTCAAACAAGAAAAGACAGTTATGTCCACCATTTTTTCTATCTAAACATCTTAACTTTCATGAATTAATCTTCATATGAAATGAAATTGAGGCTCTCTGTCACACTCATTGCTCTGTGCTGAACACTCTCCAGTTTATTAAATATTTTTTTAATGTGAAGTTAAGTATTGCCACTCTAAATATGGACTTATTAAGTCATGGGGCAGTGAACCTCACAATACCCTGGTTGTAAATATTTCCACTCTTAAAGCAAGCAAATACCTAATTAACACTATATTTGGTTGTTATATCACACTCCAGTCACTTTAACATCTTATGATGTGGAATAAGTTCCAAAAATGGAAAATGATTAATCCATGAAAAACACAGTATTTTAAGCCTAAATTGCTTTTTGTGGTTGGGGTACTTAAATTTGACACAATGGAATTGGAACAACCCATGGTATATTTCCCATAATGAATGCATGTAGCCCCAAATGACCTATGAATATTTTTTTCCAAATTGAACATTCACTTTAAATCAGATCTGCTTCATAAATGAGAATCATGAAAAAAAATACAAAGATTCAAAATGTGCCCACCTTCAGTAATTTTTGCCCCTCTTGTCATTCATCTTCCAGTCATTTTTCTATTAAATATACTATAATTAATTTTCATATAATCTACACATTATTAAGAGGAAGTATAAATAATAATGTGACTTCTCCTTCATCATTCTTTGAATAGCACAACTTTGCCTAATGTCTTCTAGGTAGCAGAATGAGGAAAGTAAAACCTGAGAAGAACCTAAGTATAGTAAATGTCTAAGACACAAATATAAATGTCACTTTTGGGTTACTAGTGAAAGGAATAGCTGAAATTTCATTGTGTTTGGAAAAATCTCTGACATTTCTTCATTTCTTTTTCTCTACTTTCATCATCTGGAGTGATCTTTTATATGCTAAATAATGAGTTTGGATCCCTGACTTTATTGTAATCAACATTTTTTATCAATAAATTGGAGAAAGGAATTCATGCTTTTCAAATACACAGATGAGAAGAAGCTAAGTTGGTAGCTGCCAGGGTATGACCTAGTAGATTTGATTTTCAAAAAGAATATAGTAGGCTAGAACAATCTACCAAATTTGGAAAAATTAAATTAAAAAAATATAATAATGGAAATATGAAACATTAATGTAGCAGTTAATTGTTCACAAAGCTCTTAAAATTCATTATAAAATCTAATTGCCATAATCATTTAGGTGTTTTTTTCTTTACATTTTAAAGATAAAGAAACTGAGACTGAGGGAGTTTAAGGGCCTCAGTCTAGAAAAGCAACTTTTAATTATATTATTCAGATTTTTTGGCTCCAAACATGAGGTACTATCTACTCTAACACATCCCTGCCTAAACATAATTTTTAAGTATTTAAGTGTGGATTCAAAAAACAACTTCAATAATCAAGGATGAAGAAACTAGTTCAGGGGGAAGCAACAACCTATTTGATACCAACAAACTTTCCTGAATTTTGACCAAACAATATTAAAATGTAACTGGGTAATTTTAAAACAAAATAAATAAAAATATAACACTACATATAATGTTAATTTATGATTTTCTAAGTTAGTATGCTGCCCTAGGAATCTGTTGGATTTGACACTCATTGCACTATACAAGTCATATGAAAAAGGGTTTTATGAACTGGAAATTCAATATAACTTTTTTAATGTTTTCATTTTTGGAGGGTGGGGAAATAATTCATTAGGAAAAATTTACAGAAACCCATTATAGGAAGAAGGGTGCCAATGTTATTTAATATCTGGAGCAGTTTCTTTAGAACTGGGTGCCACATTTTAAAATGAACAGGTCACAATTCAGAGTATTCCATTTTATTTACATTATACCTGGAATCATTGTTTTAAAGTACATTTGATAAGTTTATGTTGATGTAGCACTACTCAAACATATTAGAAAGGCAATCATACAGTGATAGAATTATAAAGCAGCTGTGAATATTAAAAACTATAAATTACACAACATAGGTAGAACTATAATGGAAGCAACTAGAGGTGTTGAATTCTTATTGGGAAAGAAACCTGGGAAAAGGCAGTAAATTATGATAGATATCTTTAAGAACTAATTAGATTTGTATATACTTAATATACTTTATATATACATATATAGGTATTAAATATAAATATACCTAACATGCTAATGTAATTAGTTTCAGTCATATCTAACTCTTCATCACTTTATTTCAGGTTTTCCTGACAAAGATACTGGAGTGGTTTGTAATTTCCTTATCCAACTCATTTTACAGATGAAGAAATCAAGGCAAACAAATTTAAATGACTTGTCCAGAGTTCCAGAGTTAAGTAACAAATAGGGTCACATGGTAAGTGCTGAGACCAGATATGAACTAAAATCTTGATTCTGAGCCCAGCACCCAAACTACTATGCAAGTTTTACTAAATAATGGTGCTTTTTGATATGAGTTAATTTTTTACCCACCATCCTACATAGTTAATTGCAATTTAAAAAGAATAGAAATTTGTCACTGTTGAATACATTGACTTTTTAAAAATAGGCAATTCTCACTTTAGTTCGTTTTGATATTATGATTTTAAGGAAGTATCTATATAATAACAAAACATCTGAATAACTACAAGTTAACTGCATTCTTTTATTCATTTCTATTTTTATCCATGTATTTTTATATAACATTCATTTCAATTTTATTTTATTTTTAGAATTGATTTATCTTTCATTTTTCATTGGGATGTTTTGATTTCATATTCTCAGATTCATATATATTTATATACATATGCATACATATGTACATACATATATAAATCTTTTAGAGTATCTAAATATCTAAATAGAGTATCTAAATAGTGTGTACATAGATACACACTATTGGTGCTTAATATATTTTAATTAGTTATGATTGCTTGAAAGAGAAGAAAAAGAAAATTAAAATTTAATTGGCCAAATCTAAAAGTATCCTCTAGACAGAAATTAAATCTTTATTTGAAGGATTGAAAACATAGTCATTTTTCTTCCTACCATAAATTTCATACTATAAAATATCAATACTATTGGAAGCCATGATAATTCTCATAGTACAATTATTAGTTTTATCTTTATATTCCTGACAATGGCAATGTGAGAAACAATTTCTCTAGATTTGATTTCTAATTCCCTGTGCTTATTTAGAAAATATAATAAAAATGTGACAAACTGAAGCTTAAATATGTGGCCTACCAAAGTGAACTAATCATTTATTTCTCTCTAGACAAATCTCAAATCAAACTGTACCAAGTGAACTGGTCCCCAGCCCATTTTTAAATGTGAGCCTATTACCCTAATGAATCTTTCTACACTTGGACATCTCTTAATTTTTACCCCCCCCCCTTTTAGTAACAATGCACTTCTCAGTTCTGGAATATATAAGAGACAATTGTCTGATGACATCTTATTTTCTTTGGCTCACATTGATGAATCACGTTATTTTCTCCTTTGCAAATATTAAGCCTGCATATTTCCATTCATTGTGAGAATTCTTCAGTTAGCCACTAATCTCTTTAAGTTATAGTTGAAGATATATGTGCTCATTTTCTGTTTAATTTAAATTAAGAGTAGAATGCAGTAGCCCAAATGAGGCATAAAAAAAACATTTTGAAGTAGAAAATAGATAAATTTTACTACATTCAATTAAAAGGGCTTTGCATAAATTAAACCAGTGTAAGCAAGATTAGAAGGGAAACAAGACTAGCAAAAATGTATAGCCAATGTCTCTATCAAAGGCCTCATTTCTCAAATATATAGAGAACTCAGTCAATTTTATAAGACTGCAAAGTATTTCCCAATTGACAAATGGTCAAAGTGTATTAGTAGGTAATTCTTGGATGAAAAAATTAAAAATATCTTTAGTCATCTGAAAAATCACTCTTAATTAGAGAAATGAAAATTAGAACAACTATCAGGTACCACCTCATATCCATAGACAGTCTAGTAACAAAAATGAAAATGATAAATATTGGAGGACATGTGGAAAATTGACACTAATAGACTACTAGAGAAGCTGTGAACTGACATAACTACTTGGCAGAGTAGTTTTGAACCATACCCAAAGGGCCCCAAAACTATGCATATCCTTTGACCCAATAATACAACTACTAAATCTGTATCCCAGATAGATTACAGATAGGAAGAAGAAACCTACCTGTAAAAAACTATTTATAGCATATCTTTTTGTGGTGACAAAGACCTGAAAAGTAAAGGATGGCCATCAATCAGGAAAGAGCTGAACAAATTGTAATATATTATTATAATGGAAATCTGGTGTTCAAGAAGAAATGACAGACAAGGTGATCACACAAAAAAATCTGGAAAAACACATGAAATTGTGACTCAAAGTGAAGAAAAAAGAACCAGGAGAACATTGTATACATTAGCAGAAATAAGGTCTGATAATTCCCTGTGAATTAATTATTATCAGCAATGCAAGGATCCAGGACAACTCTAATAACTCATGATTAAAGGAACTATCCACTGACATAGAAGGAACTGATTGAATCTGAAGGCAAATTGATGCATACCATTCTTCACATTATTTCCTCCATGAGTTTTTCTCTTGTATTATGCCTTCTTTCACAACAAAATTAACATATAAGTAGGTATTATACAATAACACATATAGAAACTGCATATATTATCTGCCATCTTGGAGAAAGGAAAGGTAAGAGGGAGAAATAGAACATCAATGTCAAAATATTATGATAGTTATTAAAATTTTATTGACATGTAAAAATAAAAAATATATATTTAAAAGATCAAAATGTAAACTCATTGAAAATAGAGACTATCTTCCTGTTGTGTCTGCATATTCTCCAGACCTAGTAGCAAATTTTCTGTGCACTAAATTGAAAGAGTGTTTGAATTATGCTATTCAAATTTTTAGACACAAGTGTTTTATCTCTCACTTGTTAATGTAGACGTGGTTTGTTAGCCCTTTTTTTCATTTAAATTGTCAGAAAGTTCAAGTAATTTTCCATACCCCTCCCCCAACTCTAATTTAATAGGGCACAGGTCATACCAATGTCAGTGTTCTCCCTCTCACATCGGATTAAAACATCAATACTTTCTCATTTATTGTAGTTCTACACTTTTTCTCATTATGTCTTCCCAAAGATTGCTGCAAGCAAACATTGACATATTAAAAAAAAAAAGATAAAAGGTTGAGATTTAACTACTTCAAGCATTTGATACCCCAATGGCCTTGTAAAAAAAAAACAGGGTAAGATTTGTAAACACTTCCATCAAGGTGATTGCCACTCATCCATGCATTTGCATTCTCTATGATTCTCATCCTTGTCCTTCCATAACTTCTAAAGAGACGATCTGACCAAAAAATAAAGTCTTTCATTTAGATCATTGCCTCTTTGTTCTATGTTAGGAATAATCATGGGAGGCTTTTCTGATCTCTTAGACTAAGGTCTTCTCACTGGACAAGATATGAAATATAATCCATTCTGATGAGTTGGCCTCTTGCTAAAAATATGCAAAAAGAGGGTATGGTATATTTACAAATCTTGACAATTATCTTGAGAAGAAAATAAAATAAATATATAGATAGATACATAAGAGGAATAAGAGAGATATACATACATATATTTTCATTGTTGTGTTGTTATATATTTAAAATTTAAATAAAAGTCAATGGCTACATTTTAAGCAATTTGTCAAAATATGTTGGAAAGGTAAAATAAGTATGAGGCAATGCTGTGTATAAAAAGTGGTGAGGACTAAGATGATGAAGCACTTGGACACAGTGCTTGCTGTGTACTCTTTAGATCATCAAGTGAAGAATCATTAGATTATAGTAAAATTCATTTGTGCTTCATTTTCAGTATTAAAAAAAGAAAAAAAAGAAAGAATCTGTCTAATCCACTTCACTATATTGTTTTACAGTTGGAAAAATTTCTATGAAAGAAGTGGCCATGTGAATTATTTTTAAGAATGAGTAAAGAGCAAAGTTCTCACTTTCAGAAAAGATGAAGATCATGGGGAAGTTGAAATGCCTTGAATAGAATGTGAGATTGAATTTCTACCAGGGATTAGTGACTTGCCTACGTTTAAAGTGTAGTCTGATTTCCTTTGTACAAAATGAGTTAAGGAAGTTTGAGGAATATACCTATCGTCTACAGATTCTTTTGACACTGAAGCCTTTCTTCAAGTTTTCCAGGAGGATAATTTATTCTTTGATGGAAAGAAGAAAAATGATCCACAGACACATTCTCTCCTAAAAGGAACCTGGAGGAGGGTCAAATATGATACATAGGACAAAGGGAATAATTATCAAATACTTAGAACTAAGTTTCTTATAGACATAAATAGGAGCAATCAGCTGATCATTCCTCATTACTGAAATTGATTGAAAATAAGAGTTCTAAAAGAAAAAGAGAAATCTGGGAAGGAAGACATGATTGAAGATGTTCCTATCTCAAAAATTACTTTTGGATTAATAGACCAGAGTTTCAAATATTGAATTGGTGGGTCAGTATGAAAAGCACCTAATATTTACATACAAAATGGTTTTGCCTGATGTTTAGCAGTTCTAATGAAAAGAGCTTCAAACTCTAAGGAATGAAGAAATGGGAAGAAGCATTTGCTGCCTATATCCTACATACACAGTAATATAAAGTAGAGATAATTTTGGAATAAGAAGAGAAACAGCCAAATAATCATAGTGAATAAAAATTTAAGAAAAGAGTTACCAATGGCCTAGATGTCTTTATACAATGGACAAAATAAATATAACAAGGAATATAGATTAGATATCATAAGCAAAGAGGTGGATGTGACATAGAAAGGGACCCATGACTAAAAAATAATTCCAAAAAGGTCTTTTTATTCCAAAGAAACAAAATAAGTGAGTGGCAGGAGAAGAATTTGTATCCTTTCTGCCAAGGGGAAAAATATTTGGATTTGAAACAAAAGTGGAAAAAAGACAAAAAGAGTGGATGAACAAATCCCAAAGTAGAAAGAGAGGTATGAGTACACATACCTATCTTAATATTTATTTCCTGAAGCTCAGAAGAACTTTATCACAGGACAGTAAAAACACAAGCAACTGTGATGATTGAGTCATTTTAAGTGATTTTGGCAGGATTGTGGAAATGGTAAAGGTCATACCATATTGTAGAATGGCTCATATTACTTGATTTTCAAAACAGAGTAGAATGAAATTGACAGTATAGGCTATTAAATTTGACTTGGATTCCTGGCAAAAATATAGACTGTATTTTAAGGAATATATTATTGTTGTTCAGCTATTTCAGTCATATGAGACTCTTCATGACCCCATTTGGGGTTTTCATGGCAAATATACTGGAGTGATTTCCTGTTTCTTTGCTGCTCATTTTATATATCAGAAAACTGATTTAAACTGGATTAAGTGACTTGTCCAGCTCCACAAAGTTAGAAAGTGTTTGAGATCAGATTTTAACTTAAGTCTTCCTGACTCCAAGCCTGGTATCCTATTTATTTACTGTGACCCATAGTTCTCCAAGGAATGGCTATTGAACTTCTAAAAAAGACATGGTTGGAAGGACAAAAATTTCAGACAATCAAGGGAACTAATGAAAAAAGGTGAAGGATGGCAGACTAGCAGTACCAGATCTTAAACTGTACTAGAAAACAGAGGTCATCAAAACTATATGGTACAAAACAATATGGTACTTAGAGAGAGAAGGATGGATCAATAGAGTAAACTAGGGGTAAATGACCTCAGCCATCTAGTGTTCAATAAACCCAAAGATCCCAGCTTTGGGGAGAAGAGCTCACTATTTGACAAAAACTGCTGGTAAAATTGGAAAATAGTATGGAAAAATTATGTTTAGATTAATATCTCACACCGTATAGCAAGATAAATTCAAAATGGGTATATGACTTAAGTCTAAAGAGTGATATTATAAGTTAGGTGAATGTAGAATAATATAACTGTCAAATCAAGGGTGAAGGGAAGAATTTAAAACTAAGCAAAAGAGAGAGCATTATAAGATGTAAAATGAAAAATTTTGATTATATTAAATTAAAAATTTTTGTACAAACAAAACCAACATAACCAAAGTTAGAAGAAAGCATCAAACTGAGAAAAAATTTATAGCAAAATTCTCTGACAAATGTCTAATTTCTCAAATATATAATGAACTTAGTCAAATTTAAAAGAAATCAAGCCATTCCTCAATTCACCAATGGTCAAGGGATAAGATGAGGCATTTTTCAGATTAAAAAATCAAAATTATCAATAATCATATGAAGAAAGTGTTCTAAATCCCTCCTGATTAAAGAAATGTGTCAAAAAACTCTGAGGTACCACCTGTCACCTAGTAGATTGACCAATATGACAGTAAAGGAAAATTATAAACGTTGGAGGGAAAATGGAAAAATTAGGATATTACTGCATTGCTAGCAGAGTTATGAATTGATCCAACCATTCTGCAAGGCAATTTGGAATTATGCCCAAAGCATTTTAAAAGAGTGCATGCCATTTGATCCAGCAATGCCACTACTAGGTTTGTACCCCAAAGAGATAAAAAATGGGGATGGACCTGTTGGTACAAAAGATATTTATAGCTGTACTTTTTGTGGTGGCAAAAAAAAATGGAAAATGAGGGGATGTCCCTCAATTCTAGAATGACTGAAGAAATTGTGGTATATTGTGGTGAAGGAATATTATTGTGCTGTAAGAAGTAATGAACTGGAGGATTTCTGAATGAACTGGAAAGACCTCCATAAACTGATGTCTAGCAAAATGAGTAGAAGCAGGAGAACATTGTACAAAGAAAGTGAAACATTGTGGAATGACCAAATATAATCGACTTTGCTACTAATAGCAATTCAATGATCCAGGACAACCCTGAGGGACTTTTGAAAAAGAATGCTATCAACATTGAGAGAAAGAACTATTGGAGTAGAAACACAGAAGAAAAACATATCATTTATCACTTGTTTATATAGATGTATCATGTGGGGTTTTGGTTTTTAAAACATTATTATAAAATGAATAATATGGAAATAAGTTTTGAGTGATAAAACATGTATAACCCAGTAGAATTTCTTGTTAGCTCCAGGAGAGGGAGGGAAGAAGGGAGAAAGAGAACATGAATCATGTAACCATGGGAAAATGTTTTAAATAAATTAGAAATTATATTTTTAAAAGACACAGAGATCACACAGACAACTTGGCTTCATCAAATAGATCTATAATTTTTTCTCTTCTTTTATTAACAAATATCTGGGATAAATACTGAGAAAGTAAAATAAACTTAATTTACCTAGAATTTAGTCAAGAATGCAGCCCTCTGTGTCATTTTTTTATGGTAACAATGGAGATATATAGGCTGGACAGAAATATAATTCAAGTCAATAAGCATTTATTAGACACTATATTCCAGGATCTTTGCTAACTGTTAAGAATAGAAATCTAAGAAAAAATAACCACAGGCAGTCTCTACACTTAAGGATCTCATAATAAAATAATAAATTAGGAGAGAATAACACAAAAAGGAAGCTGCAAATTACCTAGAATATGCAGAAACTATCCAGGTTACTAATGAATATATCATAAAGAATGAATGTCTTGTCTGAGTTTCTACTTAAAATAGAAGGTCTGGAAGGAATCAGTTTATTGGAGAGGGTTTGGAGGGTGATTTAAATATATGAAGTCCAAATGATGAAAGAGATAGGAGGAAAAGAAATATGCATGTATATAGTGTCTATTATATATCAGTGCTAAGTGCTTTTTTTAATATCTCATTTAATCATCTTAACAGTATTTTGTTAAAATCCTCATTTTACAGATGAAGAAACTGAGTTGAACAAAGTTTCAGTTACTTGCTTAGACTCAGATAGCTAATAAATGTCTGAAGTTGGATTTTAACTCAAATCTCCCTGAGTCCAAACCTGATGTTCTATCTACTGTCCCTCCAACTGGAGCAAACTTCCAGTGTGATGAGATGCCTGGGGCACCATGAAAAAAATATCAGAAGAATCTGGAATATAGTCTGAAGAGGATTATTAAAACATAGTTGAAATATCAATTCCTCAAAGCAAAAATAATGGCTTGATGACAGACTAAAAGGAGCAGTCAATAAAATGTTCAAAATAGCTTTTATTGGCCTTGAGTTATTAAATTTATTTATCAATAGCTCCAAGAATGGCACAGACTGCACACTTGCTAAATTTATCAATAGCAGATAGTCATTAGGATATGCTTAACCCTTAAAATAAAAAAAAAGTCATGAAGTAAATGAATATTGTTAGTCTCAAATGCAAGGATGAATCTAAGTTAAAACTTAATAGGGCTATATAATGTGTAATTAGAATTTGCTCCACAGGGGGCAGCTGGGTAGCTCAGTGGATTGAGAGCCAGGCCTAGAGATGGGAGATGCTGGGTCCAAATCTGGCCTCAGATGCTTCCGGGCTGTGTGACCCTGGGCAATTCACTTTACCCCCATTGCCTAGCCCTTACCACTCTTCTGCCTTGGAGCCAATACACAGTATTGACTCCAAGACGGAAGGTAAGGGTTTAAAAAAAAAAGAATTTGCTCCTCAGGACTCTCTTTCCCAGCATCCCATTTTCCTTTTCACATTATGTACTAACATAAAGATATAAGTTTTGTGTAGCTCCTCCCTCTCCCTCTTCTTCCAAAAATGCAGCTGTGGAGGTTGGATGAGAGCCAGGCAGGAGAAGTTTACTCACATGGTCATTCCTTAGTTTTGTATTTTGTTCTTTTATGTTTTCTACTTCAAGTGATAACTAATAAATCTTATAAAATATAATACTTGGAGTTATTGGATATTAATTTAAATTTTACAGTGGCTAAATATAAAGTTTTAATTTTGGTTCCAAAAGTTAGTTTTACAAATATAAGATGGAGAGGAATTTGCTTAGATGAGAAAAATAATAAATTCTGTAACTTTACAAGATTAATAGGAATCAATAAATAATATGATATGGTAACTTCCTCCCTCTCAAAAAATAGAATCTATTGAAGATTTAGAATACAGTGAAAATTACACTGTTCAAGAGAAGACTAGTTCCTAGATATATTAAAAAAAAAACAATCATTTGGAATATATGTTTGTCAATAACATATGTGAAATATTCTAGGAGGCAATTTGCATTAACACTTACATTACAATTTACATTAACACTTGCCTATGGGCAAGGATACATGATAATTTTCCATAAAGGCATACCAACATATTTAGTCTAAGCTTCGTTTATGTCTAAACTGACATCTTTCAAATGACATCACTTTTAACTGGTAGAAATATCTTAAAGTATTTGAACTTATTGTGTCTTCCCTAATTTCTTGTGTCAAGGCTGAGCACCCCAAATTTCTTTACCCACTACTTCGTTTAAATAATTTTGAAGCTCCTCTTTATGAGTCTCCTATCCATGCAGATCACATTCTACCTACTCTTATTTATAAATGTCTTAAAATGTGGTGTCATGTCAGTAAATCAGTCAAAAAACATGTTAACTTTATTTTAAAATCTGTACCTTCTGCCTTAGAATCAATGCTGTGTATTGGTTATAAGGTAGAAGTGCAGTAAGAGCTAGGAAATATGAATTAAGTTACTAGCCAAGAGTCACATACCTAGGAAGTGTTTGAGTCAGATTAAACTCAGGACCTCCCATCTCTGGGCCTGGCTCTCTATCCTCTGAGTTACCTTTCTGTCTTCTATATATTAACTTTTAACTATGGCAGGTGCTTTGGATGCAAAAACAGTCTATTTTGAAGGAGCTTATATATTTCAAAAGATATCACATGTCTATAATTTTGACATAAATGATACATTAATAATATTTGGAGGGAGCACCTGGATAGGTCAATGGATTGAGAGCAGGCCTAGAGATGGGAAGGCCTAAGTCCAAATTTGGCCTTGGTGACTTCCTAGCTATGTGACCCTAGGGAAGTCACTTAACCCTCGTTGCCTAGCCCTTACCACTCTTCTGCCTTGGAACCAATGCATAGTATTGATTCTAAGATGGAAGGTAAGGGTATTTAAAAATAATAATAATATTTGGAAGATAATCATGAAGGGGAAGAGACCATGGAAAAAGAAACCATCGAAAGTCTTCTGAAGAATGTGGACTTTGCACTAAATCTCTGAGTAATCCACAGAAACTAAGATGTAGAATTTAAGAGCCTGAGCATTCTAGTCATGAAGGAGAGTCAATGCAAATGCATAACATAGGGAAGAAATGGAAGGTTATGTGAAAAGAACAGCAAGAAAAACACTGTATTTGTATCATTAAAAGAAAGAGGGGTCTGACCTTTAAATACAAAATAATATGAGGTAATCACAGAAGTTTATTGAGTAAACAGATGACATTTTCAGAACCACCATTTGAGGAAAAAGTCACTTTGGCAGCTAAGTGGAAGATGGATTGGAGTGGCCAAAATGATCTGACCAATAGAAAAGATTATGGTTAGTATATGCATAGGTATATAGTATATGGTATATGTATGCTCTGGCCTCTTTCTTAGGTCTAAGAAAGTTATACACCTCCCCCTGCAGGAAGGTAGCCTGAAGAGTCTGCATACTGTCATTTTTCTCTGTCATTATTATGACCACCTCACCATCTGTTTTTTTCTCCATTTTTAGGGTACCAGTGATGAGAAGCCCAGTTTCATTTAACTATATAACAGCGAGTAACTTTTACAAGGGGATATTCACCCCAGCAGTATCATATATAAATGTGATATAAATATCACATATAAATATACAACCATCCAGTCATAGTTCTTCCTAAAAAACCTCAGTCTCAGGGATATTTTGGGAGTGGAGGGTAGGGAGCTAAGAGGCTTAGATTGGGATGGTATTTTGGTTTCTATATAGCACTGGTCTCTCGACTGGGAAAAAACACAGAACAATTAAATAGTCAAAATCACTCTTTAATCAAGGGCAAAAGGGGTTCAGCGCTAGTAGACCTTGACAACAGAGCTGTGTGCCACACAGGACTGCATAGAGTCTAAGGTTTGAACTCTGGCTGCTCTGGTCACTGACTCCTGGGAGTGCCACCACACAAGATGGACTCCAGGGAACAAAAGAATTTGGGGAACCTATATACCATTGGGAGATCTAGGAAGGAAAGATGATTGACATCACTATGGCTACAAAGAAAATGGGAGTTTTCAAACTACTTTGACAGGATACAATCAAGCTTGGGAAAGGACTCAGAGCTAGATGCTAGGGTGAAAGAGTAAAGGGCTACTAACAATGGATACTAAAGTACAGTTCCTGCCCAGGTGTGGATCTTCTTGGGAAAGGATCTGATACAATAGGGGAGACTACCTAAGACAAAGAGGGTCCTTAGCATATGATTATTCCTTATCTCACTCCACTAGGATTGTCATTCCCCTGAGGGTCTCCCTCTCAGTCTGAAACTACTAGCCTGGGATTCACTTCAGGGTAGATTCCCATGGGAAAAAGGGAAAAAGTACAAACTTTGGGACCTCCAACCCATAAGCTAGTCCTGAAACTTGGGGTTCATCAGATCTCACTAGGCCACAAGTTTGGAATATCTAGATTCCATGTTGACAATATATATACAGTGAATAAAGGATAGTCCTCTTGATGCAAACATTACCAAGAGGAGAGCCAAAATCAACTCAAGCATATTTGAAATCACCTAAAAGTTCAAGTAATGTGGTCAGTAAAAAAGATTCCTTGTAAACATGTTATGAGCCATCCAAAAACAGATATAGAATGCCCACATATGCACCATAAATTCTATGGGGTTCTTTTCTTACATGGTATCATTATTCTTGAAACTATATGAACAATCTGATATGGCTTGCACATGCACCAACCCACATTACATGAAGATTTCAAGGAGATCTTAGATATTATGTCAACTACCTCCCTAATTTTATAAAAGAGGTATTGAATTTCTGAAAGGGAAAGTGACTTGAAGAATAGTGATAAACAGGATTGAGTGCTATTCTATTGTTTCGTACACTGACTAACATGGGCACTGTACCCCCAGTAAGTCTCCTTTCCCTGTCTGCTAGCCAGAAGGAAGTAATGCTTAAATCTGTCTACTAGAGTTATTTATTGGTGTTTTATTTCAAAATTGTGGTCATGTATATATGAGGGTTTAAAAAATAACATTGTAATTTTAATTTTGTCAGAAAGAGAAATTTCAGTTTGTATAGAAAAGCCATGGATAAGTTTTGTAAAACAGGGTATTTTTTTAGCAGCATAGCCTCAAGAAGACTGAATTCCATCCTTTCCCCCATTAGAGGTTTAAAGAAAAAATGGGTTTAAGTGTTTAAACTTACCCAAAATGGGTTTTTGTTTAAAATTATCAAATGGTTTTCATCTCAATGGTTTTCACCCAATGTATTAAAGTTGAACTAACTTTATTATTACATTTAACTTCTTGGTCTCGAAAATAGATAATCAGCCTGTTTGTTAAAAGGCTTGCTTTAAGGTTTATGTTCCTTAAAAGATTTCAAATCTCTAAATTTAAAATAGATCCTGTAATGCCTAATGCTTTATGAATTTTTTTTTGAAATATGTTATGTGAGTTGCTGCTGAAACATGTATTTTTAAATATTGTTTGGATGTAAACAAAAGGTTATTGTAAACCTGACTCTACCATAGATTTTATTCAATACTCAGTAGTTACTTCAGTTTACCAATTTGTACTATGAACTAAAATTTATAACTGATGAGTACTATGCTAAAGATACAGTGTTTCAGTGACGTAATCCTATAAATCAGAATTCTTTTGTGTTACCGATTAGCAATTGAAGTGATACCAAGGGAATGGTTGTTTGACTTATGATGATAAAAGCAAGTCAGAGAAGGTGGAGAAAGTACTTTGGGTTTGAATTCAGAAGAAAGAGGGACTTTGATCTAAAGTCCATAAAGCTCGAGTATGCAGGTTTGTGAGGGAAGAATGGAAGTTGTGTTCTGCTTTTTAAGCAGAGGGTTTTGAAGGAAGAGAGAGAGAGAGAGAGAGAGAGAGAGAGAAGAGAGAGAGAGAGAGAGAGAGAGAGAGAGAGAGAGAGAGAGAGAGAGAGAGAGAGAGAGAAGAGAGAGAGAGAGAGAGAGAGAGAGAGAGAGAGAGAGAGAGAGAGAGAGAGAAGGTGAAAGAGAACAGATAGATGTTCTGTTCTCATAATTGGATATTTAACTTAGGGATGATTTCTAGAATTGATGTAGTTTTGTAAAATCACAAATAATTCTGGAATTTTTCTGAAATTCTTAGAGAGATTCATTCCCTAAACAACCTATTGGGTTAATAATTGAAAATTCTCAAATTGTTAGGGAACATACTTTGAGAAGTAGGTGAAGTTTATTAGTTGATGGCTTGTATTTGTAGCCTTAATTTACCACAGTTAAAGTTTGGATCTTGAGCTTGGAGTAGCTCAAAACTTTCTTGAATTTTCCCCAGAATCAAGAGTAAAGAAATTCATCTGTAAAATATTGTTACTCAAGTGTTTATAGATGTTATAGTTGATGTGTACTTTGCAAAAGGATATTCTTTAATAGAAACATCACATACCAACTCTTCAAACAACTCAGGAATCTGATTTCCTAAAGGGAATGAGGGAGGGAAAATTGATCAGCCTTGAAAGTTCAGGAAGTCCTGAAGAGGGAGCTGGCTAGCCTTGGAAGTTAGTCAGAACCATAAATATGCCAAACCCCAGCTGCAGTGGGTACCAGATGAAGGCCAAGAAGACCCCAATAACATAAAATTGTCAAAGTTCCAAGAATAGTATGTAGCAGATAAGAGCCATATATGCTGGCAACAATCCAATGGTGGTATGTAGCAGATAAGGGGGATGGAAGGGAGGGGGGCCATACATGTTGAAAAGTACTTAAGGACCAGCCTTTCAGAAGCAGATCGGAACTCTGATGGTAGAGGTTCCCACTGGTAGAGGTACACTGGCACGTACCAGTTCCATAAAAAATGGCCTTTCTCCTTCCCTGATTGCATTGTCTGCGGTCTTCCTTGGTGGTGGGTGAAATCCCGGGCCTTAATAGGATCTATTCCTGTCAGAAGATAATTTCTGAAGATGAAATCTATTGGCTAAGAAACCCAAATGCAAATGTGTAATGCCAATTGCTATTATACCAATTTTCTCTCTTTCTATCTGGTGTTCTAGTGTTTGCCCTAGTCCTGGTTTCTACACTTTTACCTTAGTGGCTGACTCTCCCCCTTGTGACCTGTCTGCCAATCAGGGGAAACAGTCACTGGACATATCCTTCACATCTCCAAGCAGGTTCCCAGCTACCTAGGATCCAGGCATTCACTGAGGACATGTCCCTAAGACCTTGTGTCCACAGCCTTTCTCTCCCTTTTATGTTAACCCCTTTTACATTAGCTCTTAACTACCTGACCATAACTATTTCTTTCCTTAAATTTTGGGTCTTCTCCTGTTTTAAATCATGCATACCCAGACAGCTGGACATATAATTCTCTGATTCAACTTGGGAAAGCAGTAGTCAAAGTAGGCCCCTCTGACTGTTGGGTTTGTATGAAGCACCCCCAAAGTGGAGAGAACTCCAGGCCTTTAGACCAAGGTCTCAGCACCTTTGGGATATGTCCAAGACCTGAGGCTTTAAGGAGATTCGCAACCACTCCAGTTTTGGCTACTCCCCTGTGGGATATGTGGACCTTGCATTTGTAACCTTGTCATGTCTCTAGTTGCTTCTAGGGTAAAAGCACTCATGGGAGCCACCCAGATGCCAGATGACACCATAACCTTGGCAACCATCCCAGCCTGGACATGACCTACAGTCAATACCTCTCTCTCCTAAACTTAGGCAGGTCCAACTCCCATTCTCAGCTCTGAAGAAGTTACAGGATACTGAGACCATCACCCCTTTTTCCCTTACATATTAGGAAAGGGGGGAGATTACATGAGCATTGTACCCCCAGAAACCCAGGCAAACTATTATCAGGAAAACTCCCTTGATCCCTTACTTACATCCTCGTGACTCTGAGCCTAAAAACACCCAATGATCCCTGAGATGACTATCTTCCTTTGATCTTCCTCTAGATTTAAGGTGGACAGAGAGAAGCACCCCCAGGCCACACTTTGATCCTATCAGATATCTGTTTGTTCCCTAAAACTAAGGAATCTTTATGTCCCCAGGCAGATGATCACCCCACCTCACCAAAGGCCTAGGTAACTAACACTCTCTGTTGTAAAAAGTATAAAATCCCCAGAACTAATGTCTTCTGGAGGACAACCTTTCCATCCATGCTGTCCTCACAGGGGAACAGCCTTTCCATTCATGCTGTCCTCCCAAGGAACTGCTCCCCATCTTGCTGTTCTACCTTGCTATCCTCCTGGCCATTCTCAACATTTCTTTCTAAATTAATAAATTTCTCTTTCTGTTTTTAAGCTAAGTTTTGGAGCCTTGCATCCTTGAAAAAGGCATCCTTCCCAAACCCCAGGGGTACACATATGCACCCCCATAACACTGACTTTCTTAGAGTTTGTTGTATATAGTACTTCACTTTCCCTCATCCATTACATTGAATTGGCTATTTCCCCATCTCTAAAATTTAGTCATTTCTACATTTTAGAATTGTATCTGCCTTTTATGAGTCAAATCAAATACGATCTCTTGCAGAAATTGTTTCTTAATTGCTTTCTCACTCCTAAGCTTTAAGATGCCATACACACACACACACAAACACACACATACACAAACATACATACATATGTACACTAACATATCATTTTAGCATTTACCTTCATACATGCATATTTTCTTGCCAAGATATGATGTATCTTAGTAATAAGGACTGTTTCATGTTTATCCTTATATCCTCTAGTGCCTAGAACTATAATGGGAAACCTATGGCACTTACGCTGGAGATGCCACACATAGACCTCTCTATGGGCACTCATGCCAAGGACCCAGTGCACCATCCCTGCAGCACAGAGTTCTTGAGAGTTCCTAACTATAAAGCTGGAGGAAGCTACAGCTGGGATGCTCCTCTCACCCTTTCCCTGGTAGGAGTTAATAAGCAGGTCTCTTCAAGTTAGCATCCCTTTTGCAGGACAAGATTTCCCCACTCCTTTCAGAATACAAAGATGTCTTAATTACCTTTGACCTGAGTGAGACAAAAAACAACTTAAGTCTTTACTATGAGAAGCAACCAGTGTCTTTAAGATACAAAATATTTTGGGGATTTGGGGATGTGTCTTTTGATTTTGTACTTTTAAAATGTTCAAAACTGTAATCTAGTGACTTAGGAATAATTTATGAACCTGAGGCTAGGCTAATAGTCTCTTCAGTTCCCTTTTCCAGTTTCTCTCACAATCAAACTTGGGCTGCTTTAATTTGCATTCTTAATCCCCTGACTCAGCCTGTTCAATTTGCATTCAAAGGGGTCCCTGCCTGAGGGAGAAAGGTGGGCTAGGAGCTCTGGAAGGTAGTAATCTCCCAATCAACCCTGCATCCAGATTAAAACCTGATTTCAACCCTTGACCATATGCTATAAAGGTTCATTTAGAGGATACTCACTTCAGGAAGGCTGGAACATGATGGGGTGAATGTGTCAGTAAAATGTCATTTAAGCTGAGATTATATTTTCTTGTAAATGAGGGATTTTCCTTTAAGGTAGAGTGGTTTCTTTTTCTCTTTCTTCCTTTCTTCCTTCCTTCCTTCCTTCCTTCCTTCCTTCCTTCCTTCCTTCCTTCCTTCCTTCCTTCCTTCCTTCCTTCCTTCCTTCCTTCCTTCCTTCCTTCCTTCCTTCCTTCCTTCCTTTTCTTTCTTTCTTTCTTTCTTTCTTTCTTTCTTTCTTTCTTTCTTTCTTTCTTTCTTTCTTTCTTTCTTTCTAAATAATGGTATTCGAAATGGCTTCTGGCTCCTTGAATACTTGCTAAAGAGGGTGTACTGTGAAATTGTCAAGTCCTTTTAATTTCCACTTTGGAGAGGAGCTAGGTTTAAGGGATCATAGCTCATATAACTAAAATGGAGCAGAGTAGAGTGCTTGTACCCCTCACCTCTCCCTTTCCCTAAGCCTAACTACATCACCTGCCACCCTACCCAGCAGTCCAATTGGAGTCCTTCCTCCCTCCCCTGGGTCCAGTAGGGGTGGGAAACAGTGTGAGCTTGGCATTCAGCACTCAGTGTGAGGATGTGGGGAGGGTTACAAAATGTGGTCTCTGGGGGAGGGGCATGGGCACACCACTTGGTCTCAGGGGGTGGGATATGGCATTCCATTTCTTGAAGGTTGCCCATCATTTGCCTAGAATAATGCCAATCACATTTTAGGCTTTTATTCAATACTTGCTTACTTCCACTTTTCTATACTGTGATTTTTATTAACACATAGGTTTACATCAATTTTGGGAGTTCTAGAGCTTATAGTGAACTCTTACTGAAGTTATAATCAACTAAAACTCTTAACTTTGGGTATCTATGTTTTAATGTTAACTCATGTTTAGCCAGATCTTTCCCATTCTGTGTTCATGTAGTTTCTTTTTCTTTTTCCTTTATATTTAATGCAATACTTTACATCTTTCATTTATCCCCTGGGCCCTAATAGATTTAATCTGGGAAATGCAGCCCAAAACAATTCTAAGTTGTCACTTTTAAACTTTCTATTTTGGTAGAAAAAATTACCATTTATACAGATCCTAAGTAGGGTCTAATACCTTAGAGTGTTCTCTTTAATTGAATTGTACCTGGTCAAAATATACTGTTGTTTCTATGCAAATATGGGCCCTTTGGGAAAATCCATCACTGTCATGTGAAAGTCTAAATGCCTTATGCATCTGGCATATCCAAACAGGATCTAAGAAGAGAGTAGTTTGAAAGTTGCTAATTATTTTATTTCAGATTCATTGACCTTACGACTTTATTTTAGAGATCTTTCAAGTTTAGAAGACAAAAAGGTAAAACTAGGTGTGGTATGGAACTGATATATTCTTTGCGTGGATTGTAAAGATTAAAATTTGGGGGATACTGAGGCAGGTAGAAATTAGTTTCTCTCTGCAAGGAGTATTATATTTTTAGAGGTTTGTTGAAGATTAAGGATTAAGGAAAATACAGGATAAGAAAGGACATGTCTAGGCTCAGGGGCCTAGACAACCTCGCCTACATTATGAAAAGAGCCGCATCTGCTTGCAAGCAGAAACAGGAAAAAAGAAGACCCTGCCATGGGTGGAGAGCCTTTAAATAAAGATTTGCTCTCGGCCCAGGTGAGAATTCAGTGAGATTACAAAGCATTTTGGGGAAGTGGAGCAAGGATTTCTGGGGATTGAAGTCCTGGATTCAAGTCCATTTTTACAATACCCCATGTGATCCTCTGGGAAGAAGGACCTCCCCCAGAGGATTGTAAAGTCATAATCAATTTAAAGATTACAATAATTTGAGGATAAGAGAAAAAAAAGAACAAAACCAATAACTAACTGCTGGACGCATTGACAAAAAGCCAGTTAGGGGGCCGTCCCCTTTCTGGCATGAAAGTATACATACAAATAAATGTTCAATCAACTACACCCAAAGGTCATTTTTGTGCAGCTTGTGGTCTGGAGGCTTCTTTATGGTGTTTTCTCCAACAGTTCAGTTTCTGGATTCAGAGAGGTAGCATCTTTCTTTACCTAAAATTCTTCTAAAAGGAATTTAAACTTTGCAATTTAAATAATTATATTTTTTATATTCCCCCATTAAGAGGGTGATTGAAAAAAACAGGATCACTTAGGGATGCATGGTTGAGGTAGGAGGTAAATGAATCAATTGGTAAGAGAAATTAAAAAGATATCAGAAAAATCCAAATAAAAAAATTCTGGATGAAAATAAGGACTATCAAAGTCTTATGTGTAAAAATTCCAATTAAAGGAAAATAAATCTATAACAGGTCCTTGAATCAGGGCCCAATTAAAATGATCTAAGCAATGATGCATTTACCCAGTCTGTAGCCAGGACTACAGAAAGTTACCACACTATGAAAGGCAGAAAGGGGGCCAGATTATATGAGCCAAGGTTTCGGGGATACTCCTCTGTGAGTATTTTCAGAGTGAGTGTGGACACAAGGAAAGCCTATGTCTAGCATGTTAAACACAGTAACCTGGAGTCTTCACACTAGGTTCAAGACCTTTGTATTGGCCTAGAAGTGCATTAACCCATCCTGGATTGGCTTTTCTTTGGCACTGTGCAATGCTTCTTGTGTCTATATCTTGTCCTGGAATCATACAGAATAATTAAGCAAAGTCCCATAATTTCTTAAATAATCAGTGGCATCATTTTTATAGTCTATAGCTTTTTTAGGGGCATGCATTAGCAAATGTATTTTAAACTTGTAGTACTGAAAAGTCAAAAAGTTAAAGAAAATCTTAATGCTGGTGACATGTGCTTCAAATATATTGCACATGCAAGAAGAATATAATAAAAGAGTTTTAAAATTCAAAAATATAGCTTATAATCATTGACATACTGTGTCAGCTAAGAAAATATAGAATACAAGGCTTTCTCACCAAAAATGAGATACATTTCCTCTTAATGTCTGGCCATGCTCCACTGGGAGTAGAAGGCAAGTGAATTGAACAAAATAACATTTTTCATTTATAAAAATAGTAGTACAAATATGCTGGATATCAATATCCCCAAAATTCTCAATAGCCCAATTAATTACAATAGCAAACAAACACACTATCATATTTCACATAAGTTGCTGTATGGCATTTTTAAAAGCCTATGAATTGACGGATATTTGTCACAAGTTTTTTTTTTTTTTTAAACATAGCAATCTTTCAAACTTGGTAATAAACATATTTTTAAAACAAAAGTAAAACTCATTTTGGGTTAAGAACATCATGAAGAAATATCATTCTGGTGGAAGTAAACTAATGAGCTGAAGAGTATAAATGAGAGGTGCTCCTTTTTTGGAGGCTTTATAGGGGTACAAATGCCCTGAGATTAACTGGCCCAACTTCCATTCACATATTTAAAAATGCGGGAAGGTTGGGGGTTATAAAATGTATTTCACTTCAGCTAGAATCGGCCTTACACCTCGTGTTAGGGGCAGGAAAAATGACCAGAGATTGTTAAAAAAATTCCAAAAATCATATTTAAAAAACCCTTAAAATCATTTGAGATATTTAGCACATTGAATTTTCCAAAGGTTGTTATAGCAATTGTAATCAGTTCTGATGGAGTCCATCTATGCTCTATGTGACAATTTTACAAAGGCAAAAATAGAAAGGCTGTTTTTTTTCATATATGGGCTTATTCAATAATATTTGTTCAGCACAGTTATTGGGGAAAAACTACAGGATTTTAAAACTCAGTACATTAAATGGACAGTATAACAGAATAATATTGAATGCAGTAATATATGAACTTAAAATCACAAAGTTATATCTGAAACAGAACAATCAGGAAAATGCAATAGAATACAGATATTTGTATAAACCATTGGAATCTGAAATGCTTCAAAATATAGCCTCTAGTCTTTAAAGTTCCTTGGGTTCTTATCCATTTAAATGTCTACTGTTGGAAGGCAAAGTGGTAAGGGCTAAGCAATGGGGCTTAAGGGATCCATCCAGGGTCCCACAGCTGGGGAGTTTCTGAGGCCAGATTTTAACCCAGGGCCACCTGTCTTTAGGCCTTGCTCTCAGTTCACTGAGCCACCCATTTGCAACTTCAAAGTTAAAGTTGAATCTTTGGGCTGAATCTTTCTTCTGGCACTCAGGTGAAATCAATGAAGTTACCAGAACAGTCAAAAGGTATACTTTTAAATAGCCCATTGCTTTTAAGTTCCTGTTTAGAAAAATCCATTTCTTCTCCTCTCCCTTTTCTCTCTCCCCTTCTACACTCTGATCCGCCCATGTGGTCAATACCCCTGTTTGTTACCATCTGGTAGAAATGAGTCCTGAGTGATTTGCTCCAAGGATCTGGGTTGAACAAGGACCAGGTGAGCTAGAGAGAGCACCAGGGTAGGCCAGGAATGACAGGAACACAGGCAAGCAGGGCCGAGAGCCGGAGCAGGCAGCCAGGGTGGGCAGGTGAGCTCCAATCTGCCAACAGGTCTGGAGTGAGGCTGCAGACAAGGATGCACACAGGCAGGGAGAAGTGGCCATCCAAAGCAGATGGCGGCGGCAGGCACTGATCAAGATGGTTTTCTAAAAAAGCATCTTGGAGAAACATGGCTTAAAAAAATTTCTAGGCACTAGCTATTAAAGCTTAGTAGAGAAAAGAATCAGAAAAGAATCACAAGATTGAGATATTTCATTTTCCCGAAGTGGTTACGCCAAACTATAAAGATTAAAATTTGGGGGATACTGAGACAGGTAGAAATTAGTTTCTCTCTGCAAGGAGTATTATATTTTTAGAGGTTTGTTGAAGATTAAGGATTAAAGAAAATACAGGATAAGAAAGGACATGTCTAGGCTCAGGGGCCTAGACAACCTCGCCTACATTATGAAAAGAGCCGCATCTGCTTGCAAGCAGAAACAGGAAAAAAGAAGACCCTGCCATGGGTGGAGAGCCTTTAAATAAAGATTTGCTCTCGGCCCAGGAGAGAATTCAGTGAGATTACAAAGCATTTTGGGGAAGTGGAGCAAGGATTTCTGGGGATTGAAGTCCTGGATTCGAGTCTATTTTTACAGGATACATCCTTACAACTATGTAATAACTTTGTAGTCTTACATATAGGTGACAGTCATTGGTTTTATATGTAATGAGAGATGTCTATCACTCACATCTCCAGAATCATGAGATTAAATTTGTAGAAAAGTTAGATTAAAAATTTGTCAAATGTTCTACATAGAACTAAGCGGGATTTAATTTACCTATAGTGAAAACCTATTATAAGTGAAAATAATACTTAATCAAAATATCCTAAGCTAAAATCCTTACAAGTTTTCCCTGTTGATGAATTGATTCTTTAAAATGCTTAACATTAGTAAACACTTGTTATTACTATCATAATCAATTCTGTAGCTAAATTGATTTAGTCTCTATGTTGAGGCTTCCTTAATTTTGTACTTTTTTTTTTAAGATTACATTCCAATAAACAATTATTTATTAAACATCTATTAGATATACCAGGTTAGAGGGAAACAATGACATAAGAGATATGATGTCAACCTTGATGCAAATTACATTTCATTGGAGGAGTAAAATATGTTCATATGAAAGTAGTTAAAATATAAAATTGATATTTAACTTAATTATTTGGGAGGCAATATCTTTAATTATTGGGAATTATTTAAATTATTTAAATAAATTAGGAAGGACCTCTTGAAAGATATAAATTTGAGTGGTATCTTGAAGAGGAATAAAAATTAAAATAGACAGAGGAAATGAGAGAAAAAAACTTCATGAATAAGGGAAAACTTGGGCAAAGACATGTAGGTGGAAGATGAGATGTTAAGTGTTTGGAATTTAATTCTATTTAACAAAATAAAATAAACATTTTCATGGTCCTCTCTATATGGAAAGCACTGTGCTACAAGCTAGGAATAAAAAGACAAAACTGAAAGTCCAACATAGCAAGTAGTCCATTTCATCTTGAACATATATTAACTCAGAGTAATGAAAAACAAGTCTCCAAAAGTTTTCTGGGTCACCACTGTGATATATGCTTAAGGACAAGATAAGGAATTTGTATTTTATTCTGGAGTATAGGAGTCACTTAACATTTTATTTATTTATTTATTTTAGTGACAACAATGACATATCAAGGCCTGTCCTTAGATAAAATTTATTTTCATTTCCCTATGGAAGAGTCTGGTGGGGGCAAATCTAGCCATTGGACATTGAACTACAGAAACTATAAGGTCATATTCTAAATATCTTATACCATAGGACTCTCCTCTCAGTTTTAGTGAGTGAGAGATAATGAGGATTTAAATGAGAGGGGAATAGCCATACTGGGGAGAGAAGGGATATAAGAGATGATGTAGATGGAGAAACCACAAGATTTATTAATTTGCTAGATATTGAATGGGGTGAGAGAAAAAGCAGGTCCAAGGCAAATCTGACATTATAAGTCCAGATATCTAGAAGAATGGTAGTTTCCTCCATAAAATGTTTTTTTAATCATTTTTAATCATGTCTACTCCAGGTGACCCATTTAAAGGTTTCCTTAACAAAGATATTGAAGTTGTTTGCCATTCCACAATTAATGTACATCCTTTCAATTTCCAGTTCTTTGCCACCATAGAGAGAATTACTGTAAATATTTTAGAAGTATTGGTTCTTTTCCCTTTATTCCTTACCTCTTTGGGAAATAGACTCATCAGTGATATTGCTGGGCCTAACTCATTTCTATTTAACTATTTTTCTTTGAGGAATGAAGATTATCTTGATCAGTCTTACTCCTTGAAGGAAATGAGGTAAATGGAAACTATAGGAAAGCATGACTTTTAAGGGAAATTTTCATAAAATAGTACCAGTGAATAGTCAGTCTTCAAGAAATATCCTTTAAGAAGCAAGTTGTATCTATAATCAAACAATTCACATTTCTAGAAATTATGTTTCTTTAAAAAAAAACACAACTTTTTTTAGGTGTGGAAATAGGACTAACCCCCCTACATCTTGTCTATTTTTAGCTAATCAAATCAAAATCATAAAGTATTTCTACTTATCATTAAGTATGAGTTCAGGAGTCACTTACTAGAGTAAGCTCACATATTCAAAGGTCACTACCGTCCCCCTCCACTTTGGGCAGTACTAGGCAAATTGAAAGTTTGCCATTGTTTTTTTGTGAAGAAGGGAGAGTGACAGGAAGTGACATGGAAAAAGAAGCATAAAAGAAGAGACCAGCATGGTCTAGCATTTATTCCTTTCCTGGTTTTTGGAGAGATTGGTTCCAGAGGTTCCTTTACTGGCTTGAAGGAGATTTTTTCCCTGCATCCTGTGTCAGCTTGTTGAGTTAGAGGCTGAGATTTCTATCTTGGCTTTGGAGGGGGCTGTGTTGGTGGAACCCTGGCTGAAGACAACACCAGGTACTTCTGGCTGTGGATTACTAAGAAATCCATGTGGAGACAGAGTCTTGGGGAAGCCCCTGCAGAGGCTGAGCCAGACTTCACCAGAGAAAGGCTAATGGGCTTATTAGGCATCTGTCTCTTTATCTGCATTTATACTTTCACTCTTCCCTCCTGTTTGTAAATATAAGCTGCCAAAAGTCATTTTGACTTGCTTTAATATTTTAAAATTGGTGACCACAATATCATATTATAATTCTCATATTTAGCATAAAACCTAAATTTAAACTCTTATACAGGGAACATGTTCTCAACATCTTTTTTTCAAATAGAAAGGCATCTTTTTCCCATTCAACTTCCTTCTGTACCTGAGGTGATAGCAGGTAAAATATCAAATAAAACTTGCCATGTTTGGCATGGCTGAATATTCCCCACTGTGAGCATTTTCTTATTCTGCCATCTAATTAATAATATATTGAACCCAAGCATTTGCAACACTTACAATAGCATTTCAACCTTTTGAGGTCTTCCCAATGAGATCTGATTAATAATTCACAGAGACATGCTAAATAATGAATGTTTCTGCCAGTGTGTCTGTCACGTCATCTGGTCCAGGCTGTTCCTTAGACATGGCCTTGTTTGTTGTACACAAATGCTATTGGCAGAACTCCACAGGAAAACATGTACCTGCCAATCAAACCCTGGGAGGTGGGGGCTACATGCTGATAGATCCATAGTGTGGCTTCAATTCCTCAAAATATGAATTCCCTGATGAATATTTCCTGAAAGACAGGGTTCTGAGCAGAAAATGAAACCAAAAAAAATGAATTTAATACATAACCTTGGTTGTGAAATGGGAATGGAGGACAAAGAATATTGAAAAGGGAAAGAGAAGGTGGAGATTGACAAGCAATTAAGATCAAGGAAAAGTGTATATGCTGTAATATTGACGTACGTAATCAAAGCTGCAGAGATAGGATGAATTAATCCCAAGTTTCTGTAGTTGCTTAGATGATGCTTTTGATAGGCATGATGGATAGTTTCCTGGAACTGGATTCAGGAAGATCTGAATTCAAAAATTTCATCAGACAATTCCTAGTGACATAACCTTAGGCAGGTCACTTAATTTCTTTTCACCTCATATTCCACAATTGTGAAATGGGGTTAATAACATCACCTAATAAGAAACATTGTAATGAGGATCAAAGGAGATATTTTAAAATTCATTTGACACATTGCCTGTGGCATAATAAGAACTATAGAAAGCTTATTACCTCATTCCCTTCCTCCTATCTTCTACCTTCTATGTATTTTCTCTTAGAGAAGAGATTTAGGAATTAGATCATCACAAAGTCATATTTCCATATAGTCTTTTCCCAAAAAAAATGCACTGAAAAATTCATTTGAGAAAGTTATTCCCTAAGGGACAGCCACAAAACCAAATAGAAATGTAGTGTGTATATCATCAATTTTTACACAGTAAAATATCTATGATTTCATTGTTGTGGTTATGTCTTCTGTCATATAGTCAAACAGTAAACATTTATTAAGCACCTGTTACATACAAGGGATTGTGCCACAACCTAGGTACACCAAAAAAGTAAAAAATAGTTCTTGTTCTCAAGGACCCCACAGTCTAATTGGAAATATATTATGTAAACCTCAAGGAATTCAGACATAACAAGTCCTGAGAGTTATGAATATATTGTCAAAAGTTGATTCCTATGAACAAAGGTTCAGAGCCAGTGAGGGCAAGATCTGTTTACAAAGGTAATTTTCTTCTTGTGACAATATATTTAATAATTCACAAGATTGATTTATACCAAATCCTTTTATAAGTTAATTGACTTGGGACTGAAATTATCTGGCTAAGGAATTGAATTTATCTTAACCTTTGGGAGATGTCATATAGCCCTTTGGTTTCCTACAGATAAGAGGAACCTCTTGGACTGCAAAAAGTTCCTAAAGAACAAAAACTTTCTATCCCTTATGTGAGAAATCATTTGAGTGAGATGAGGGTCAGGAAGATACCTGGATAGTTTAAAAGTTAGTTCCTCCAGAAAGAAGGTTTGACATAGGCACTGTACCCCCAGAAACTCAGGCAAAGTATTATCAGGGAAACTCCCTTGCTCCCTTACATCCTCCTGACTCTGAGCCTAAAAATATCCAATGACCCCTCTAGGGTCCTGAGATGATTGCCTCCTTTGATTGATCCTATCAGGCTACATCTCAGATATCTGTTTGTTTCTTAAAACTAAGGAATCTTTATTCCTCCAGGCAGACCCCAGTCAGATGACTACCTCACCCCACCAAATGCCTGAGGCTTTACCACTCTAGAGTCATATCCACACCATGACACAGCATCTGTTGTAAAGAGTATAAAATCCCCAGAACTGATGACTTCTGGAGGACAGCCTTTCCATCCATGCTGCCCTCCCAAGGAACTGCTCCCCATCTTGCTGCTCCACCTTGCTCTCCTCCTGGCCATTCTCAACATTACTCCCTAATTTAATAAATTTCTCTTTTTGTTTTTAAGTTAAGTTTTGGAGTCTTGCATTCTTGCAAAAGGTATCCTTCCCAAACTCCAGGGGTACACATCTGCAACCCC
Organism: Monodelphis domestica; assembly: GCF_027887165.1. NCBI lineage: Eukaryota > Metazoa > Chordata > Mammalia > Didelphimorphia > Didelphidae > Monodelphis > Monodelphis domestica. The sequence continues at coordinate 652,385,720 of NC_077227.1, read as the reverse complement.
ATAACAGGTTTCACATAGGAAGATGAGTTTTTAATCAATGACTTTTTAGGAAGCAAATTCCTTTCCCACAAAACTTGTAAACATTTGTAAGAAGGTTGTAGTCTTGTGTGCAAATATTTGTGGCCTCCTTTGTTGTGAGAATTCACTGAACTCCTATTTACATTTAAATATATTCCTTGAGTTACTGCAAACCAAAGCAGTTTTTATTTGTTTGTTTGTTGCCTCCAGCTGCTCTCCTAAACTCTGTTTCTCTGGGTCTTTTTGTCCTGTACCTCCATAATCTCTGATTTTAGGCCCTCATTTTCCAGTCCTCAGCTTCCCTCCATAGGTCAGAGGAATCTACTTATGTTTTGCTAATGGCTGGTCTGTAGCAAAACCACTACGGACAAGAAAGTAATATGGAGAATAAATTGAGAGTAATCTCAGAAGGAAGACAATAGAATTAAGGGGGAATAGGAAAGGCTTCAGAAAGTAGGTTTTAAACCAGGACTTCAAGATTAGACCAATACTCCATCATAATTGAAACTTTCATGACATCTTTTATGTAAAAATATCTATCTCAATTGCCTATATATGTATATATATAAAAATGTATATGTATATATTTGCTTGTATGTATATATATATATATATGTATATATACATGTATGTATGTGTATGGCTATATGGATATATGTGTTTACATATACACATATATATTAGATATAGATATAGATATAGATATAGATATAGATATAGATATAGATATAGATATAGATATAGATATAGATATAGATATAGATATAGATATAGATATAGATATAGATATAGATATAGATATAGATATAGATATAGATATAGATATAGATATAGATATAGATATAACCTGGCCCAAAATCTAAACTCTAAACCGTTCTACTTTGATGGGACCTACCAGAGTTTAAACCCTTTCATTATAATCTTCAAGGAAGAATCAAGGATAACCATTTTTTGCCAGTTTAAAAACTCCCTGAGGACAAAAACATTTGTTTTGTTATTGTATTTCCAGGTTTTGATATGTGTTCTACCTGGTAAGTACTTAATAAATATTTTAAATGAATTTAATTAAGGATTTTTCAGAGGATATAAAGGATTTTCAGAATATTTAATTGTATAATTTATGCTAACTTAAAATTATTATTTGAAGAATAATTTTGTGGGGCTTTGATTTATCTACATTGATTTCAGATAGTCCTTCAATTTTTAAAAATTCCTTTCATCTAATTAAAATTTCTTAAAATATATGACTGAAGGGTAGTTAAGTTAATGTTAGTGAATATTATTGCTAAGTAAATTTTTTTTTTTTGTAGGTAAAGAAAGTTTCATTCTTTTATCTAAGCTATATGATATTCATATCTTTTTCAGTGACCATAGATTTGTCACCAATTGTTCTAGCTTTCAAATTCTGAAGAGAGAGTTTGCTAAACATACCTGGTACCCATAATCATTTTCTGCCAACTGACTGCTCAGATAAAAAAAAAATCAATTTGCTTGTTTTCAGTTTCTCTTCAGAAAGTAATATGATTTCAGAAATAAGGTGAAGGAAATTTGAATAAAGTTAAGTGGTGGTCCAAAAAAGGAGGGCTTTTTTTTTTGTTTGTTTTTTTGTTTTAGAAATGAAGAGTTTAAGAAAGTGATCACAAATATGGCATGGAAGTGAGGTATTGTATGAGATGCATTCAATTATCCAGAAATGTTGTTGCTTTCTTTCTGACAAAAGCAGAGCAACTGATATATTTTAAAGCTGATTTAAAGGTAATTTTATCCTTCTAAAGTTATAATAAACAATATACTACTATTTTTTTGAGATTTTGAGCAAGAAAGACAAAATGTAATTTGAAAAAGAAAGGAGAGGAAGCTTTAAGCTTTAAAGAGTTCATGAGAACAATATAGAAAAAAAGAGGCATTTTCAAATATTTCAAGACAATAATTTTCCAGTGATTCAGAGAAAGGATATGTAGGACAAAGTGGTTTAATAATTTGAAGAACAATTCATTTCACACAGGATGGGAGACTCCTAAGACAGGGCTTCATGAAATTAATGAACAAATAACTCTAGGAAAGGTGGAAAATGGAGGAAATTTTAAGAGATTAATATCCATTATGAGAAATAAATTACTAATTGCAGGGATTTTGTAATATAATGCATCGAAAAGGCATGTTAAAACAAATAACTGAGATTGCACAATAAAACATGATCCCAAGTGAGTTATGTCAAGAATGCTAAATGCTAGACTGAGCTGAGGCTAGTTATGCATAGGTGTAACAAGGTCACATAGTGGTAGAGTGCCAGGCCTAAATCTTCCTGCATTCACATCTGACTTCAATTATTTACTAGTTATGTGACCCTGGGCAAGTCATTTAACCTGTTTTCCTCAGTTTCCTCATCTGTAAGTGAGCTAAAAAAGGAAATGGCAAGCAATTTCAGTATCTCTATCAAGAGGACTACAAATCATTCTTTAGAGTTGAATATGAATGAAAAATTAGTAAAGAACACAACATTGCAGGCAATGCATAAGGATAAAAAAGTTGTATCAACACATGATGGAGTCAATAAAAAAAATCAAAGGTATTTTAGGACTAGTCATTGCCATAGAAAGTCTGATGACAAATATTGACAAAAGGGAATCTGAAATATTCAACTCTTATTTTGCTTTATTCTTCTTCTAAGGTGTTATTTAGATTAAGAATGAGACCAAAAATTGTACCAAAGAGTAAAATTCCAAGGTAATGAAGGAAACCAACAGCTTTTAATGAAAGGTGAATTATTCTCAACCTAAAGAAAAATGGAAAATGTGATGGTGAGGGTACTTTTGAGGAACTTTGAAATTTCAAGAAGAATAACATTAGATAAGCCATCAGTATAAAAAGGGCTAATTTTAAAAGGTCCAGCATTCAAAAGGGGAAAAGGGTGGATGTATAAACTTAAAACCAATGATTTTGACTTCTACTTCTGACAAAATTATTATATTTTTTCAAATTTTAATTATGAACTTTGTTAAACATCCCTCTATACAAAGGAGACCATAAAAATGACAATGGCTCAAAAAACTGCAAATTCACTTCTTTTATTGTTTGTTCCTTTTAAATTGTTTGTGGTAGTGCTAATATTGCCTTGTTTATCAGCATGGCCTTCTGTAACTTAACTTGGATGCATCTGTGCATTGTCAAGCAGAAAAAAATGCAGAACAATTAAATAGTCAAAATCACTCTTTAATCAAAGGAAAAGGGGTAAGGGCTACTAGATTATGACAACAGAACTGCTCCCCGAGACTTCACAGAGTCTGGAGGCTCTGGTCACTGACCCCTGGAAGTGCCAACAACTCAGGATGGACTTCGAGGAACAAAAGAATTTGAGGATCCTATATACCATTTGGGGAATCCAGGGGCAGGGAAAGATGATTGACATCACTATAGCTACAAGGAAAATGGGAGTGTTCAAACTACACTGACAGGATACAATCAAGCTTGGGAAAAGAATCATAGCTAGAGGCTAGGGTGTAAGAGAAGGGGCTGCTTACAATAGATTCTGAAGGATGGTTCCTGCTCAGGTGTGGATCTTCCTGGGAAAGGTTCTAATACAATAGGGGAGACTACCTAAAACAAAGAGGGTCCTTAGCATATGCTTATCTCATCCAACAAGGATTATCATTTCCCTTAGGGTCCCCCACTCGGTCTGAAACTTCTAACTTGGGATTCCCTTCAGGGTAGATTCCCATGGGAACAGGGAACAAGTACAAGCTTTGGGGTCTCCAAACTACAATCTAGTCCTGAAAACTGGGGTTCATCAGATCTCACTAGGTAACAAGTTTGGGATTCCTAGATTCCATGTTGACAGCATCAATAATTGTTTCAGTGAATATCTTTTCTTGCTACTCTCTCTTTTACTTGCATCACCATAGATACTTCCCAAATACCCTGCTACAAAATAAAAGTTTCTTTTGTAACAAAAGTATAATCAAACAAATCACATTTGTTTTCATGATAATATTTGGACACATGTGGCTCAATTTTGTGCCTATACTTTTCCATGTCTCTAAGGAGGGTAGCATGCTCCAACCCAAGTCTACTGGAGTCCTGATTGGTCATTTTTAAAATCAGATTTCTTATTTTTCAAAGCTGTTTTCTAATATGCGTTACTAAAAGAGGGCATTAAAGCCCTTAAAGATGGAATCAATGATCAATAAAAGTCAGAATAGTTTCATCAAGAACAGAGAATAGTGGCTAATCTCATTTTCAGGATTAAAAGGGTGACCAAATACAAATCATTCAAATGTTCTAAGACTAATAAACAAAGATTGCTGGAAAAAAATAACCAATTTCCTATGCTGTCTTTGTTGTTGAAATGTAAGATTCTGGTTTACATGATGGTCCATGTGTCCTAAAACACTAAATTATATTTATATTATCTGAAGGAGAAATGACTGAAGAGATTAAGGGGGGGAAAATAGCTGAACTAATGAGGAGAAAGAAAATGTGGTTTGGGTAGCTTTGAATTCGGATGAAATCTTTCATCTAAATTTGAGGGAAAGAAATTTGGGAGAAGTTGAAGAGAATTCAAAGGTGAAAAATAACTTTAGTGTATATAATCATCATGTAATTCTAGATTTATAAAAATTTACTTGTTTGAGGGTAATTTTAGGATAAGAAACTTGATACCTCTTTGAATTCAGAAAGTGAACTATTTGGAGAAGGTGCAATGAAGGTGCCTGTAGAAACCACATACTGCACCAACATATCCAGAATGACCAAGGTTGCTATTTGTCTTGCTAATAACAATAAGAGGTAGCCATTTTCTTCCTAGGTCAGGTAACAAGAAACTTCCTAAAAGTTGTTAAAATATATGAATACGACTTCCGGGTAAGCATGGCAGCAGATTAGATGCAGCTCACTTCCCCTCCTCAGACCCAATGATACAGATGACCTCAAAAGACCTCCAAAAAAACCATCCTTATGAGGATGGAGGAACTCTACAGTAGGGTACAGTACTGAAGGTATGTGGGATTCAGGCATTTCCACACTATAAGGGAATGAAAAAGCTCCCACAAATCTGAGCTGACCTACCCTTCCCCACCACAACTATGGAGCCAGAGTTAAAGTCAGCACGTGCCAGAATTAATAAGTGAGGGAGGGGCACCCCAGGACTGAGCAACAGGTAGCTCCAGGTCTGGGGAGCTGACTAAGACCACCAAGGACTTACCCCTGTGAGCAGTAATACCCGAAACCCCGGAAGGTAAGCAAGGGGAGCTCAGATCTCGGGTGCTCTGGACTAGAGCACCATAATTGAGTGTGTGAAGGGTACCCCTGAAGTGAATAAGGGACACCCACAGGTCTTGGGAGTTAACTAAGACCAAGGACTTACGCCTGAGAGCAGTAACACCCAAAACCCCAGCAGGCGTGCATGGGGAGCTCAGATCACGGGTGCTCAGAACCAGTGCACCATAATCAAAGAGTGTGTGAAGAGCATCCCTGAAGTGAGCAAAGGGCACCCATAGGTTTTGGGAGTTAACTAAGACGACCAAGGACTTACCCCTGAGAGTAGTAACACCTGAAAAGCCAGGAAGCAGGGGAGGGCAGACCTTGGGCTTCCCTGGGAAGACAGCACAGCTGTGGAGAATTGAGAATTTGCCTGAGGAAAAAGCCTTGATCATTAGACTCATACACAGAGAGCTAGCCCTTCTCACTCAGATTTCTGACTGGAAAGGGGAGAAAAAAAAAAAACCACAGAGATGGCAAACAATGCCCAGAAAAAAAAAAAAAAACATCCCAAAACCAAGAAAAGCAAGAAGAAGGGGTTGACTTTGGATATTTTTTTTTTTTTTTGCAGAGGAAAAATACAGAATACAGATGAAATAGCAGAAGAGGAAACCCAAATAAATACTCCAAAAACTTCCAAAAGAAATGAAAAAGGTCCACAAGCTCTTGAAGAATTTAATTTGGGGGTTATCAAAAAGATGGAAGCCTTCTGGCAGGAAAAATGGGAAATAATGCAAAAGGAACTCAGCAATCTGAGGGACCAAAATACGCAAATACAGAAATAGCTTAAAGCCTCAAAAAACAGGTCAGACCAAACTGAAAAGGAAAACCAGTCTTTAAAGGTCAGAATCAGGCAACTGGAAGACAATGATCTTGCAAAAGAGCAAGAATTAATAAAGCTAAGACAAAAGACTAAGGAATTAGAAGATAACATAAACTATCTCACTGACAAGGTGACAGACATGGAAAACGGAGGAAGGAGAGACAATCTGAGATTCATTGGCCTACCAGAAAAGCCAGAAATAAATATTAATCTTGACATTAAAATACAAGATATCATCAAAGAAAACTGACCAGAGATTCTAGAACAAGGGGACAAAATATGCATTAAAAGAGTTCACAGAACACCCTCTACACTAAATCCCCAAAAGACAACTCCCAGGAATGTAATTGCCAAATTCCAAAGCTTCCAAGCAAAAGAAAAAATCCTACAAGAAGGCAAAAAGAGACAATTTAGAACCAAAGGAGTGCCAATCAGGATCACACAAGACCTGGAAACTTCCACACTGAATGACTGCAAGGCCTGGAACATGATATTCAGAAAGGCAAGAGAACTGGATCTTCAACAAAGAATTACCTATCCATCAAAACTGACAACATGCCTTTAAGGGAAAGAATAGGCATTCAGCAAAATAGAGGATTTCCATATATTTGTAAAGAGAAGACAAGAACTCTGTGGAAATTTTGACATCCAAACACAAAGAGCAAGAGAAACAAGAAAAGGTAAATATGAAGGAAAGAGAAAAGGAGAAAAATGTTATCTTTTTCTTTTATTCAAACCCTCTTCTATAAGGGCTACATTTATATCACATTATATATATTAATATGTGGGTAAAATGTAATGTGTAACTCTCAAAAATGTATGCATTATAAGAGTAATTAGAAGAATCACTCATAGGGAAAGATTGGGGCATTAACGTGATTTGGAGAAAGGGAGGAAAAAAGAAAGAAAAAGGGAAGGGGGAATTGTTGATAGTACTAAGATATACTTGAAGAAATACAAAAAAAAATAAATAGAATAATCTTTCTCACACAGATACACATGGGAAGGGGAGGGGAAGAATTCTCCAATAAGAAGGAGAAGGAGAGAGTGTTAATTGGTGGTACTTAAACCTGACTCACAGTGATATCAACTCTGAGAGGGAAGATCATCTAGATCCATTGGGATCTTGGATTCTATCTTATCCAACATGGTAAGGGAGAAGGGAAAATTAAGGGGGGAGGGAGGAGGGAGTATAAAAAGGGAGGGAAGGGGAGGGGGGACTGAAGTTAACAGACCCTAAAAAAACAAGAAGGGAACAAAAAGAGAGGGGGTATAAAGGGAGGCATATCAAGGAAGGGGACTATGGGGACTGATTTAAAGTAAATCACTGGTCTAAAAGGTTATAGCAAAAGAAAAAAGGTCACAATTAGGGGAGGATATCAAAATGCCAGGGAATTCACAAGTGACAATCATGACTTTGAACGTGAGTGGGATAAACTCACCCATAAAATGTAGATGAATAGCAGAATGGATTAGAATCCAAAACCTTACCATATGTTGTCTTCAAGAAAAACACATGAGGCAGGTAGATACTCACAAGGTCAGAATTAAAGGTTGGAGTCAAACCTTTTGGGCCTCAACTGATAGAAAGAAGACAGGAGTTGAAATCATGATATCTGACAAAGGCAAAGCAAAAATAGACATGATTAAAAGGATAGGGAAGACAAATACATTGTGTTAAAAGGGAGTATAGACAATGAGGTAATACCACTAATCAACATGTATGCACCAAATGGTATAGCACCCAAATTTCTAATGGAGAAATTAGGAGAATTGAAGGAGGAAATAGACAGTAAAACTATATTAGTGGGAGACCTGAACCAACCACTATCAAATTTAGATAAATCAAATAAAAAATAAATAAGAAAGAGGTAAATGAAATAGTAAAAATTAGAGTTAATAGACATATGGAGAAAAATAAATAGGGACAAAAAGGAATACACCTTCTCAGAAGCACATAGTACATTCACAAAGATTGATGATACATTAGGTCATAGAAACATGGCATACAAATGCAGAAAAGCAGAAATAAAAAAATTCAACCTTTTCAGATCATGAGGCAATAAAAATAATGATCAGTAAGGGTACATGGAGAGCAAAATAAAAAATCAATTGAAAATTAAATAATATGATACTCCAAAAATCGGTTATAGAACAAATCATAGAAAAATTAATAATTTCATTGAAGAAAATGACAGCAATGACAAATCCTTTCAAACCTTATGGGATACAGCCAAAGCATTACTCAGAGGAAATTTCATATCCTTGAGTGCATATATTAACAAATTAGGGAGGGCAGAGATAAATGAATTAGATATGCAAATAAAAAAACTTGAAAGCAAGCAAATTAAAAACCCCCAGAAGAAAAGCCAAGTAAATATCCTAAAAATTAAGGGAGAAATTAATAAAATCAAAAGTGATAGAACTACCAAACTAATAAATAAGACTAGAAGCTGGTACTTTGAAAAAAACAAACAAAATAGAAAAAGTATTGGTCAATCTAATTTAAAAAAGGAAAGAAGAAATGCAAATTAACAGTATCATAGATGTAAAGGGGGACCTTCCCTCCAATGAAGCGGAATTAAGGCAATAATTGAAAACTACTTTGCCCAAATATATGGCAATAAATATGCCAATCTAGGTTATATGGATGAATATTTACAAAAATATAAATTTCCTGAAACGGAATTCTTAAATAATCCTATATCATGAAAAGAAATCCAACAGGCCATCAAAGAACTGCCTAAGAAAAAATCCCCAGAGCCTGATGGATTAACAAGTGAATTCTATCAAACACTCAAAGAACAGCTAATCCCAATACTCTACAAACTATTTGACATAATAAGCAAAGAGGGAGTTCTACCAAATTCCTTTTATGACACAAATGTGGTACTGATTCCAAAGCAAGGCAGGTCAAAAATGTAGTAAGAAAAATACAGACCAATCTCCCTAATGAACATAAATGCAAAAATCTTAAACAGGATACTAGCAAAAAGACTCCAGCATTTGTTCAGGAGGGTCATTCACTATGATCAAGTCGGATTTATACCAGGAATGCAAAGATGGTTCAATATTAGGAAAACTATCCACATAATTGACGATATCAACATGCAAACCTTCAAAAATCACATGATTATCTCAATAGACTCAGAAAAAGCCTTTGGTAAAATACAATACCCATTCCTATTAAAAACCCTAGAAAGCAAAGGAATAGAAGGGTCTCTCCTAAAAATAATAAACAGTATATATCTAAAACCATCAGCTAACATCATCTGCAATGGGGATAAACTAGATGCATTCCCAATAAGATCAGGAGTGAAACAAGGATGCCCATTATCACTGCTATTATTTAACATTATACTAGAAATACTAGCAGTAGCAATTAGAGAAGTAAAAGAAATTGAAGGTATTAAAATGGTAATGAGGAGACCAAGCTATCACTCTTTCCAGATGATATGATGGTCTTCTTTAAAAAATCCTAGAGAATCAGCTAAAAAGCTAGTGGAATTAACCAATAACTTTAGCAAAGTAGCAGGATATAAAATAAACCCACATAAGTCATCAGCATTTATATATATATATATATTACATATATATATATATATATATATATCAAAAACATCACAGCAGCAGGAATTAGAAAGAGAAACCCCATTAAAAATAACCCTAGACAATATAAAATACTTACGAATCTATCTGCTGAGACAAACACAGGAACTATATGAACACAATTACAAAACACTCTCCACACAACTAAAACTAGATCTGAAGAATTGGAAAAAACATTAACTGCTCATGGGTGGGATGAGCTAACAAAATAAAAATGAACATCCTACCCAAACTTGTCTATTTATTTAGTGCCATACCCATTGAACTTCCAAAAAACCTTCTTTACAGAATTAGATAAAACTATAACAAAGTTCATTTGGAAGAACAAAAGATCAAGGATATCCAGGGAAATAATGAAAAAAATGCTAAGAATGCGGCCTTGCAATCTCAGATCTCAAACTAAACTATAAAGAAGTGGTCATCTAATAATTTGGTACTGGCTAAGAGACAGAAAGGAGGATCAGTGGAATAGACTTGGGGTAAGGGACCTCAGCAAAATTTTCTATGACAAATCTAAAGACCCCCGATTTTGGGACAAAAATCCACTCTTTGATAAAAATTGGTGGGAAAATTTGAAGATAGTGTGGGAGAGATTAGGCTTGGACCAACACCTCACACCCTACACCAGGATAAACTCAGAATGGGTAAATTACCTGAACATAAAGAAGGAAAGTATAAGTAATTTAGGTTAACACAGAATATTATATTTTCAGACCTTTGGGAAGGGAATAATTTTAAAACCAAGTAAGACTTAGAAAGAGTCACAAAATATAAAATAAATAATTTTGAATACATCAAATTAAAAAGTTTCTGTATAAGCAGAACCAATGTTACCAAAATGAGAAGGGAAATAACTAACTGGGAAACAATTTTCATAACACAAAACTCTGACAAAGGTCTAATTACTCAAATTTATAAAGAACTAACCCAATTATACAAAAATCAAGCCATTTCCCAATTGATAAATGGGCAAGGCACATGAATAGGCAATTTTCAGTTTAAGAAATCAAAACTATTAATAAGCACATAAAAAAGTGTTCTAAATCTCTGATAATTAGAGAGAAGCAAATCAAAACAACTCTGAGGTATCACCTCACACCTAGAAGATTGGCTCACATGACAACAAAGGAAAGTAATGAGTGCTGGAGGGGATGTGGCAAAGTTGGGACTTTTATTCATTGTTGGTGGAGTTGTGAATTGATCCAACCATTCTGGAGGGCAATTTGGAACTATGCCCAAAGATGCGATAAAAGACTATGTGCCCTTTCATCCAGCCATAGCACTGCTGGGTTTGTACCCCAAAGAGATAATAAGGAAAAAGTCTTGTACAAGAATATTCATAGCTGCCCTCTTTGTGGTGGCCAAAAATTGGAAAATGAGGGGATGCCCTTCAATTGGGGAATGGCTGAACAAATTGTGGTATATGTTGGTGATGGAATACTATTGTGATAAAAGGAATAATAAAGTGGAGGAATTCCACAGAGACTGGAACAACCTCCAGGAAGTGATGCAGAGTGAGAGGAGCAGAACTAGGAGAACATTGTACACAGATACTTATAAATTGTGGTACAATCGAACGTAATGGACTCCTCCTTTGGTGGTAATGCAATGACCCTGAACAACATAGAGGGGTATACAGGAGAAAAAATACTATCCACATCCAGAGGGAAAACTGTGGGAGTAAAAACACTAAAGAAAAAACTACAGCTCAATGACATGGGTCGAAGGAGATATGATTGGGGAAATAGACTCCAAATGAACACCCTAGTGAAAATACCAATAAAATGGAAAGAGTTTCTGATCAAGAACACAGGTCATACCCAGTCAAACTGTGCATCAGCTCTGGGAGGGAGGGAAATAAAATATCTTTTTAACCAAGGAACAATGTTTGAAATTAAAATTTAAATTAAAAAAAAGAAAGATGATGGCAAAATAAGAACTGGCCATTCCCATCATATCTGTATCTCCAGTTTGCTACATTAGAGACTTGGGGAATTTATCTTTGGGTAAAATATCAGACTATTTCTCTTTCTTTAGCTGTTATCTCATTCATAATGGGAGAGCTCTTTTACTTTGCATTGTCTAGTATATATTCTCCTATATATACTTTGTGTGATTTCTGTTTTGCTAATGATTTGGATAAATTATTTTCTTTGCTTAAAAAAAAAAGAAAGCTTTTTTTTAATTTCTTAAGTTAAAAAAATATATGAATACTCTTCAGTTCTAATGATTTGCATGGGTATAAATGATACTGGTAAAAGGAAATAAAGTATTGTCAAATATTTCAGAATGCTGAGCAAGAAACATAATAGAGACATAATATTTTCAAGACTATCACTTATCAGTAAGAAGGGATAAAGATGAGAAAAAAAACAGAACTGGCTGAGACAATGCTATCTGAAAATGAGAATTTCCATTTTTGGATCACAGGTAAAATGTAGTTATAACAAACATCTGACCAGGCTTGAAATGTGTCTAACAAAGTTGGTGAGAATGTACAATATTTATACCATCAAATTAGAAATGGAAAAAAATCATAATTCAGAGCTTTGGTTTGAAGAAAGTTATTCACCAAAAAGAGATAAAAATGGTTAAATATTATAAAATGGATAGTTTTTGTAACATACAGTTAAAAAGTTTATGTGCAAACAAAATCAATGCTATTAGAATTTAAGAGAAACAGTTGACTGGGGAATTTTTTTTCCAGCAAGCTACTATATCTGATAAAGGTTCTATATACATATTATATACACAAGCACATATATGTTATATATCAGAATAAATGTATAAGGAAGACCACATAGATATTGCCTAATATTATCATCAGATAGTTTGCAAAAAAATTAATTCAATCAACAATACAATAAAACACTCCAATTCATTAAAAATAAAATAAAAATGATGATGAACCACTCTAAGGTTTTACTTAGCAGCCATTAACTGGGCAAAAAGATTTTGTTGAAAGGAAAATTATAATTGCTGAAGCACTAATCAGATAACAGCCATACTAATACAAAATGCCAGAGCCAGAAGGAAAGTATTAAATTTTATGGTAACAAAGAACTGGAAGAAATTATAGAATGGTGGAAATATTATGACATAGGAATGTAATCTAATAGTGTGTTTTAGGAAATGATGAAAGAAATTAATTCAGAGAATTAGTATAAACAAGTGCAGGATGGATTAAATAAAAAAAAACACAAGGGAATGATTTCTACAATGGCAATAATAAGAGAGAAATGAAAGTCTTAAGGATGATAATCAATGCAGTGATTAATTGTGATTATAGAAAAATGACGATAAAGTGTGCTTACCAATATTTAGCCAATAATAGCAGATAGATATAGATAATTTTATTGCCTATAGTGCATCAATTATAGGAAATATAAAATGATGCATCAATTTTCAGATATGATGAAATAATTCTTTCATTTTGCTTATCTATATTTATTTGTTCCATAAAAAAAATCTTTAGTTTTTTTTGATGGTATAATTTTTGGGAAGGGTGGACAGTAGTGAAAAAATGAAATCTAAATAAAAAAGCAACATTATTAAAAAGTTAAAATACTCAGAAATGATATGAAAAGATACCTTTCCCTACTCTTTGGCTGAGTTTATGATATAAAAACATTCATATAATATTAGAAAGTTTTGTGTTTGCTTTGTTTGATTTCATAATTTTACTTCTTATTGATATAGAATGACACTCCTTTACCCATTACCCCAAATTCATAGCTTTTGCCTAGTATTTAGGATATACTCTCTTCCTGCCTTATATATACACAATATAATTTCCCATTATTCTTCAAAAATCCTCTCATCTTTAACCACATAAATCTCAGATATTCATTTTATAATTTTTCCCTCCTTCGTGATATAACCCATCTATTCTCCATACCTAAAGTAGTCTCCCTCCTTCTGTTTTTTAATCTAAATGAAATTTTCTTCAAGGTCCAGGCTAAAACCGATTTGATCCATGAAATATTTCATTTCTCTAGTCATCTCTGATTTTTTTTTTCATTTTGGAATTACTATAGCATATGTAGGCAGCATGAAGTCATCTAACACAAATTATTAAATGTGTATTAGCAGCAACAATACCTCATATTTCATTTGCTTTACTCATTGTCTCTGTTGCTGAAACATAGTAATACATCAGTGATTTATTGTTGGTAGATGTGTAGACACTGCTAGCAATATAAATCTTCTAATATTCAAAGTAATGTTAAGAACCATATAATGGAAAATGAGAATCTATACATCAACAATTTCTACCTTCTTTCTATAAAATCTCTGCTGAATGTCTCAAACATAATCTTTCCTTATGCTTTTCCTTCTTGGCACTTTCTCTATTAACCTTCGATTACAAGTGGTCAACCACAAAGCAGGGAATAAGAGAGATCAATATACACACACACACACACACACACACACACACACACACACACACACACATATATATATATATATATATATATATAACTTAATCCACTAATTTGACAGATATTCAGTGAGTTGATAACTTCAGAGGGTAGAAAGTTTGCAACACTAAATGGAAGTAGCACATAAAAATGCTTAAAAAGACTATTGATATAGAAGAAATGGAGGAGAGACCTGTAGACTCAAATACTAGGGAATATCTTCCTTCATTCATGACTGCTTAATACAGTAGATAGAACATGTGGTTTCTTGTGAGGCATAATTAGGAGAACTGAAAAATACCTCCTATATTGGTTTGCAAGAATGTCAGAAATTTAAATGATTTTTAGTGGGTTAAGTCATAAAAATTCAATATTCAAATACAAATATTCTCTGTATATGAAGAACATTATAACTACCTTAAAAATGCATCAAATTGCCCAGACTGGGGTTATTAAATGTATTATTTAGAATAGTAGTCTCAAAAGTGCTGATCTGGTTTTCTTTACCTTCAGTTGGGTATCATATAAGTTGTCCTTAGGCTAGGAGGTCTTTTTATAAGAAAGGAGAAAAAAACATCAATAACTAGCAGAGGGGTATTATGGGTGAGAGGATTAAATCAAAGGTAGATATTCTGAAGTCAAGAGATGGAACAGGAACTAGTAATTATTTATGATAACACTGTGAGATTGGAAGAGATTATAAGGTCTGAAGGGAAAAGAAAATTTACCTGTAATTCAAAAAGGCTAGGTTTATACAACCCTAGGAAAATCATGCTAAGATCAAAAATGTGTCTGCTCTGATTCTTGTTAAAGCTTTTGCAGCTAGACCTCCATCATGTACAACTCAGGTATATAGCCAGAGCATAATTGACTTGATTCTGATTTCTCTTATGTTGCAGTAGTTATATTTCCACAGTTCACATATGGTCAAATGGAAAAAAAAATAAAAAAGTTGACCTAAAAATCTGTATTCATTACCACCAAATGGCACTCCCTCCAATTCAACATTCCATTTCTCTTACAAATTAGAAAATTTTCTAAACTATTTTTCCATAAAAGTTTTTTTCTTTGTTCAATAGCACTTCTAAATTTCAGTTTGCAGTTTTCAAAATCCAAGTTGCATAATGAAAATATTTTATTTCATAATGCCATGGAAAGTGTGCTGGATTTGTAATCACAGAACTCTGGTTCAAATCCTGACTCCAACATTTACTACTTGTAAGGCTTTGATCAAATCATTTCACAAAATCGTATCTCAGTTTCTCAGTCTGTTAAAGATAAAAAGGAGGTTAGATTAGATAATCTCTGAGATCTATTATATCCAAGGTACTAGGGTTGTATGGAACAGATATGATATAATTCCTGCCCTTAGAATTCTTAAATTTTTTGAGAAATGGAAGGGAAGGAAACAACTTTTACATGAATGGAAGATAACAACTTAAAAGGGGGAGGGGTGAAAGGGGCATGGATCTTGTGTAAGGAGACACATGATCTGAATCATAAAGGATGTTAAGTTTTCCAAGAGATGAAGGAGAAGAAGAGCATTTCAGTCATGGAGAATACTTTTCCCAATAGCCTAGTGAAAGAAGATGGGATGTAGTTTATGAGGGACAGCAAGTAAGTCAGTTTGACTTGAATATAGATTACATGAGAAGAATTAATATATCTGCTTTAAAATGTCACTTGCAGTTAGATTATGAAAGCCTTTAAATGTGACAGGAACAAAATGACATTCTTTCAGGAGCCTTGGTATCTATTCATTTGGGAAGGAAGGGGGTAATTTAGTTCTCAGGTTTATAAGTCTTGCCCTTTTATTCTTGTGTTCCTGGCATCTTCACAAATGCCCAGAAAATGGGTGAATTTCTTGAGTTATGTACCAAATAACATTTCTCTGAATTGCACAGTCTACCCTTAATCTCATCTAATTTCATTAACATTTCATTAGTGTTGATTTCTGTTTCTCTTTTAAAAATATGAAAAAATATAGTTTAAAAAGAATAAAGGCAACTCTTCTTCAAAGGGCTTCCTCTTTGTAAAACATCACAAATGATAATTCAGAATGTTGATGGACCTATTTTTTTTCATTTCTAGCACCATTTCCAAATGAAAAGAGACATCAAATCCTAACATGTTTTTGTTGTGTGTGTGAGTGTGCGTGTGTGTGTGTGTGTGTGTGTGTGTGTGTGTGTGTGTGATGCCTTCAAGATGCAAAGCAGCTCCACTTTTTAACTTCCAAGTGAAAGGGGTTTGTTTATCATGTCTGCAAAGTTAAGAATGAAATCTGTTAATTAGATATTGAAAACTGAGGCAATCAACAGAGCTTTGTTATTTCTTTTTTGATCATTTTCAGAAGGAGAAGATTGGCACTCATCCAGACTTAAGGCAGAAAAAAAGCAAAGCATTTAAGGAAAAAAGGAAAAAGAATTGTTCAATAGATACAGCTTCCAACTGAATCTAGATATGGGTAAAAAGTCACTATTTATTCACATACCCAGGGCTTGTAATGGGACACCTCAAATGGGATAGCTAATAAATCTTTCAGTAAGTACTTAAATTGAGGTCTTTTGACTCCAAGACAGTGTCACACATATATTATCTAAGTAGCTGGGTATGTGTACGCATTTATGTGTGTGCACACATAATATCATTTTCTCCTCATCTAGTTTATAAACTCAAATGGATGAGTCTCATGACTTAAGCTTCTTGGTCTTCCTGATTAACATGTACTCAAGGAATGCTTGTTTGGATGTGAGTGCACTTTCATTAACCTTGGCACACTGGGTACAAATGGGCAGGATCAATCACAATTGCAGCCCTAGTTCTGCATACCTAATTCAGTATCAACAATGTTAAGTCAAATAATAAACATTTTAAAAATATATTCTTGGTCTTGCTGTGTCTTGACAGGAGATTCCTGCCTCTACTCTGTAAGCATGGCCCCCTTTCTCTCTTTTGCAAAATGATGAAGAACAGACCTTCCAATCATCAGAGACTTCCTAAATTTGGTTTTAACCCAGGGATATAAAATGAGTTGCCTCCTGCTTGGGCAACCAGACTGAGACAATAGCTTCAAAGGTATTCTCAGTTCCAAAATAAGGGCAGGTTGGCTAGTCTCCTTGACTGCCTTGCTTTTATGAGTGGTAATATATTCTAAAGATCACTTCCCTTGTCATCATTCTCCTAACTCAGGCAGATAAATACCACTTTGGAATCAGAGGTACCAGATAGCCTGCATATATTTTACAGTAGGGAGAGCAGAAGGTCGAAACCATGGCATGGTAAGCCTGCTAATGAAGCATGACTTTTAACCCCTGAGGATGGAGTATGCAAACCACATCAAGGGGAATATGACCTGCCTACAGATGAGCTCAGGCACTCTCAATATCATTATAGATGTCTTAACAGCTAGTTTCCCAAAATGAGCTCAAAATCTCCTACAGCATTAATATCATTCAAGTCAAAAGTGTACACAAAATGCAAAGGTTATTCTCTTATTGTTAGTAGAAAAAAAATCTAGCAACTAGAAAATTATCATAGAAAAATGGTCAAGATAGGACCTCTAGATGTCATCTAGTTCAGTCACCTTATCTATTATGACAAGAGGACATATTTAGACTTTCTTAGAAGATATAGATTTCTATTTTGTTCCACTATGAAGCAATATTCTAAACAAAAATCCTAAAAAATGTGATGGGATGATGCAAATTAATAGTGACCAAAAATTCTTTTGCACATTAAAAAATTACTTCCAAGTAGTAGCAGGGTATAATTGTCTTGAACAAACATAAGCACCCTATAAAAGAGCTTCTAATTAGGAGACAGTATTAAAATCTCAAGGTAGCCTCTGATTCCATGAGAGAGGAAAACCTACAAATGATCACCATCACTCCTAAGAGTCTTCATATTTCACTCAAGCTCATAATTTCCTCTAGCTATGGAAGTATCCTTATATTCAGTATGAGAGTGTGGAGAATGCTGACCTCCAAGTCAGAAAGTCCTAGTTTTAAGTGTCTCCTCTAACAACAATGATAACAACAATATCTGCATTTATATAAAATCCACTCTGCTTGACACTATGCTATGCCACTTGCAAATAATACCTCAGTTAAATATTATTCCATGTTGCCTACAAAATTTTGAACAAGCCATGAACTCTGAGTTTTCCAAGTATATCTCTAGGCCTATAGTTATTTATAAATGATCCACCTGCTTTCAGTGGCACCAGCAGCAGCATATGAGGCCAAGATGGCAAAGTAAGAAACATTAAAAGCCTGCCAACAACCCTCCAAATGATCATAGAGGAACAAAAACATCTCAAAATGAATACTAGATCATCAGAACCAATATAAGAAGGGGTGAAGCAGTGCTCTGGCCTTTAACAATGTTGAGAGACAGTATGGATGATTCATCTCACTGGGGTCTGAAGAGGGACCACTGAATAAGTCTGAGGAGGTCTCAAACACAATATGTCTAAAGCAGGCAGGAGAAAAAGAACAGTTCACTTGGTACAGTCTCAGCAGAGTAAAAGCAGAAAGCAACATAATAATACAGACCAAGCAGCAGTGGGAGGAAACTGACTCTGCATAATAGACTCAGACGAGAGGCCTGGGTCATCTATCTAGCATAGGAATTCAGCTAAATGAGGTCCATTCTCCCTGAGATTCTGCAGAACCCAACTCCAACCAGTTGAACTGGAAAAACTGCATACTTCCACACAGTAGACTAACAAGGTCACCTCTTCAGAATGCTCAACATAAAACTGCAATAGCTGAGCTGATCCCAAGCACAGTATAAGGATAGCATAGCATAGCACTCCTTCCACCCCAGGAATGAAGTTAAACTTTATGATATAGACAAAATCCAAGAAAAAATTAACCCCCAAATGATCAGAAGAGAGAGAAAAAGCCTGACACTAGAAAAAATGCCTCAACAAGAGAGATGACCAAAACACAAACTCCAAAGAGGACAGCAATACAAAATTGAAGTTGTATGAAACTTAAATAGAAAATTTTAAAGGATGTCAAGCCCAAAATAAACTCATGGAGGACTTCTGATCAAGATGGCGGCTTAGAGAAAGCTAAAGTCCAGATCTCCTGAAACCCTTCCTTACCGATCTCAAACTGAATGCTCCTAGGGCACCGAAATTCAAACTGATCAACAACATAGACCCCGGGAGTCCTCCTCCTGGACCTGGACCTGAATCAAAAGGTACGTCACCCCAAAAGCCAGAACCCGAGACCACTCGGACATAAGGGGTAGGCAGAAAGAAGGTCCTGGGACCCATGCCCCCCAACCCAGAGCACCGAGTCCGAGTCCGAGGCAGCAAAGGCAACCTCAGAGCACCACGGCCTGCTATTCTGAAGGCCTCTTCCTGAAAACAACCTGACCCAGTCGAGGGGGCAACCATACAGCAGGGAAACATAGAGGGGGGGGAACTTGTAACCCCCGGCTGGATCCTTCCATTGGAGTCTCACAAAAAAAGTCCCTGCCTCAAGGCATACTAAATTCAACCCAGGGAAAGCTAATCTCATTAGGAGCCCTTTGAGCTCCAGGAAATCCCGGCCCCTCCCCCACACAGAGTGCTGCAGCTGACCAGCTAAAGCACAGGAACAAGGGCCAACCTAGGCTCTAAGTGTGGAAGTAAGGCAACAGAGAAGCATCAGGAGGGTGCCGAGGAGAGGAGGGCAGTAACAGGGACAAACCAGCAATTCCTGGCTCCCCGGGAAGACAGAATAACAACTGCATAGAACAGACAATCTGCCTAGGGCTAAAACCTCTGAACACCAGACAGAGATAAGAAAAGCTAATCCTCCCCACTCAGATAGATATGGCAAACTACACGGAAGCACAAAAGCCCCAAAATTCCAAAAGAAACAAGAAGAAGGGGGCAACTTTGGACACATTTTATGGAACAAAAATACAAAATACAGAGGAGATAGAAGAGGAAACACAAGCAAATGCTCAGAAACCTTCCAAAGGAAATCGAAACTCTCCACAAACCCATGAAGAATTTGAATCTGAAATGAGCAAAAAGATGGAAGCCTTCTGGGAGGAAAAGTGGGAAATAATGCAAAAGAAATTCACACATCTACAAAACCAGTTTGACCAAACTGTAAAAGAAAACCAGGCTTTAAAGCAAGAACTAATAAAGCAAAGCCAAAAGACCAAGAAATTAGAAGAGAACATAAAATATCTCACTGACAAAGTGACAGATTTGGAAAATAGAGGGAGAAGAGATAATTTAAGAATAATGGGACTTCCGGAAAAGCCAGAAATAAACACCAAACTTGACATCGTAATACAAAATATAATCAAAGAAAATTGTCCAGAGATTCTAGAACAAGGGGGCAATACAGCCACTGACAGAGCTCACAGAACACCCTCTACACTAAACCCCCAAAAGACAACTCCCAGGAATGTATTTGCCAAATTCCAAAACTCTCAAACAAAAGAAAAAATTCTACAAGAAGCCAGAAAAAGACAATTTAGATATGAAGGAATGCCAATCAGGGTCACAAAAGACCTTGCAAGTTCTACTCTAAATGATCGTAAGACATGGAACATGATCTTCAGAAAAGCAAGAGAGCTGGGTCTTCAACCAAGAATCAGCTATCCAGCAAAACTGATTATACTTCCAATGGAAAGTATGGGCATTCAACAAAATAGAAGATTTCCAACTTTTTGCATTGAAAAGACCAGAGCTCTGTGGAAAGTTCAATATCAAAAATCAAAGAGCATGGAATACCTAAAAAGGTAAAAATGAAGGAAAGGGAAAAGGAAAAAATGTTATCTTCTTTTACTCAAACTCTCTTCTATAAGGACTACATTTATATCAATCTATGTAAACTAACATGTGGGGAAAATGTAATGTGTAAGTAGAGGGAAAAGAAAGACCAAATAGAATAATCTTTCTCACACAAAGATTCACATGGGAAGGGGAGGGGAAGAAAACTAATATAAAAAGGAGAGCTTTTACTTAAACCTTACTCTCAGGGAAATCAACTCTGAGAGGGAAAAACATCCAGATCCATTGGGATCTTGAATTCTATCTTACCCAACAAGGGTAGGGAGAAGGGAAAACCAAGGGGGGGAGAAGGAGAGGGAAAACAAAAGGGGAGGGAAAGAGAGGTGGGGAAGGGGAGGGAACAAAAAAGGGAGGGACTAAAAAGGGAAACATATCAAGGGAGGGGACAAGGGGGACCAATTTAAAGAAAATCACTGTACTAAAAGGTAGAGCCAAAGAAGAAAAGGTTAGAATTTGGGAAGGATATCAAAATGCCAGGAAGTCCACAAATGACAGTCATAACTTTGAACGTGAATGGGATGAACTCACCCATAAAATGTAGACGAATATCAGAATGGATTAGAATCCAAAACCCTACCATATGTTGTCTTCAAGAAACACACATGAGGTGGGTTGACACCCACAAGGTCAGAATTAAAGGATGGAGTAAGACCTTCTGGGCCTCAACTGACAGAAAGTAGGCAGGAGTGGTAATCATGATATCTGATAAAACCAAAGCAAAAATAGACCTGATCAAAAGGGATAGGGAAGGTAATTATATTTTGTTAAAAGGGACTTTAAATAATCAGGAACTATCACTAATCAACATGTATGCACCAAATAATATAGCACCCAAATTTCTAATGGAGAAACTAGGAGAATTGAAGGGAGAAATAGACGGTAAAACCATATTAGTGGGAGACTTAAACAAACCATTATCAAATTTAGATAAATCAAACCAAAAAATAAATAAGAAAGAGGTGAAAGAAGTGAATGAAATCTTAGAAAAATTAGAATTAATAGACATATGGAGAAAAATAAATAGGGATAAAAAGGAATATACCTTCTTTTCAGCACCACATGGCACATTCACAAAAATTGACCATATATTAGGTCACAGAAATATAGCACACAAATGCAGAAAAGCAGAAATAATGAGTGCAGCCTTCTCAGATTACAAGGCAATAAAAATAATGATCAGTAAAGGTATATGGAAAACCAAATCAAAAACTAATTGGAAATTAAACAATATGATACTCCAAAATCATTTAGTTAGAGAAGAAATCATAGAAACAATAATTTCATCGATTAAAATGACAATGGTGAGACATCCTTTCAAACCTTTTGGGATGCAGCCAAAGCAGTAATCAGAGGTAAATTCATATCCCTGGGTGCATATATCAACAAACTAGGGAGAGCAGAGATCAATCAATTGAAAATGCAAATAAAAAAACCCGAAAAGCAATCAAATTAAAACCCCCCCAGCAGAAAACCAAACTAGAAATCCTAAAAATTAAGGGAGAAATTAATAAAATCAAAAGTGATAGAATTATTGATTTAATAAATAAGACAAGAAGCTGGTATGTTCAAAAAAATATACAAAATAGACAAAGTACTGGTCAATCTAATTTAAAAAAGGAAGGAAGAAAAGCAAATTAACAGCAACAAAGCTGAAAAGGGGAATAGCACATCCCATGAAGAAGAAATTAAGGAAATCATTAGAAATTACTTTACCCAACTATATGGCAATATATGATGATGATATGGTGATATGGATGAATATATACAAAAATACAAACTGCCTAGACTAACAGAAGAAGAAATAGAATTCTTAAATAATTCCATATCAGAAAATGAAATCCAACAAGCCATCAAAGAACTTCTTAAGAAAAAATCCCCAGGGCCTGATGGATTCACCAGTGAATTATATCAAACATTCAGAGAACAGTTAATCCCAATACTATACAAATTATTTGACATAATAAGCAAAGAGGGAGTTCTACCAAACTCCTTTTATGACACAAACATGGTATTGATTGCAAAACCAGGCAGGTCAAAAACAGAGAAAGAAAACTATAGACTAATCTCCCTAATGAATATAGATGCAAAAATCTTAAATAGGATACTAGTAAGAAGACTCCAGCAAGTGATCAGAAGGATCATCTATCATGATCAAGTAGGATTTATACCAGGGATGCAGGGCTGGTTCAATATTAGGAAAACCATCCACATAATTGACCACATCAATAAACAAAACAACAAGAATCACATGATTATCTCAATAGATGCAGAAAAATCCTTTAATAAAATACAACACCCATTCCTATTAAAAACACTAGAAAGCATTGGAATAGAAGCATCATTCCAAAAAATAATAAACAGTATATATCTAAAACCATCAACTAATATCATCTGCAATGGGGATAAACTAAATCCATTCCCACTAAGATCAGGAGTGAAACAAGGATGCCCATTATCATCTCTACTATTTGACATTTTACTAGAAACACTAGCAGTAGCAATTAGAGAAGAAAAAGAAATTGAAGGCATCAAAATAGGCAAGGAGGAGACCAAGTTATCTCTCTTTGCAGATGACATGATGGTCTACTTAAAGAATCCTAGAGATTCGACCAAAAAGCTAATTGAAATAATCAACAACTTTAGCAAATTTGCAGGATACAAAATAAACCCACATAAGTCATCAGCTTTTCTATATATCTCCAACACAGCTCAGCAGCAAAAACTGGAAAGAGAAATCCCATTCAAAATCACCTTAGACAAAATAAAATACCTAGGAATCTATCTCCCGAGACAAACACATGAACTATATGAACACAACTACAAAACACTCTCCACACAACTAAAACTAGACTTGAACATTTGGAAAAACATTAACTGCTCATGGATAGGACGAGCCAATATAATAAAAATGACCATCCTACCCAAACTTATTTATCTATTTAGTGCCATTCCCATTGAACTCCCAAAATATTTCTTTACTGATTTAGAGAAAAACATAACAAAATTCATTTGAAATAATAAAAGATTAAGGATATCCAGGGAAATAATGAAAAAAAGACATATGATGGGGGCCTTGCAGTCCCAGTCCTTAAACTATATTACAAAGTAGCAGTCATCAAAACTATTTGGTACTGGCCAAGAAACAGAAAGGAAGATCAGTGGAATAGACTGGGGGAAAGTGACCTCAGCAAGACAGTATACAATAAACCCAAAGATCCCAGCTTTTGGGACAAAAATCCACTATTCGATAAAAACTGCTGGGAAAATTGGAAGACCGTGTGGGAGAGATTAGGAATAGATCAACACCTCATACCCTACACCAAGATAAATTCAAAATGGGTGAGTAACTTAAACATAAAGAAGGAAACCATAAGTAAATTGGGTAAACACAGAATAGTATACATGTCAGACCTTTGGGAAGGGAAAGACTTTAAAACCAAGCAAGACATAGAAAGAATCACAAAATGTAAAATAAATAATTTTGACTACATCAAATTAAAAAGCTTTTGTACAAACAAAACCAATGTAACTAAAATCAGAAGGGAAACAACAAATTTGGAAAAAATCTTCATAGAAACCTCTGACAAAGGTTTAATTACTCAAATTTATAAAGAGCTAAATCAATTGTACAAAAAATCAAGCCATTCTCCAATTGATAAATGGGCAAGGGACATGGATAGGCAGTTCTCAGATGAAGAAATCAAAACTATTAATAAGCAAATGAAGAAGTGTTCTAAATCTCTTATAATCAGAGAGATGCAAATAAAAAAAACTCTGAGGTTTCACTTCACACCAAGCAGACTGGCTAGCATGATAGCAAAGGAAAGTAATGAATGCTGGAGGGGATTTGGCAAAGTAGGGACATTAATTCATTGCTGGTGGAGTTGTGAACTGATCCAATCATTCTGGAGGGCAATTTGGAAGTATGCCCAAAGGGCGACAAAAGAATGTCTACCCTTTGATCCAGCCATAGCACTGCTGGGTCTGTACCCCATAGAGATAATGGACAAAAAGACTTGTACAAAAATATTCATAGTTGCGCTTTGTGGTGGCCCAAAACTGGAAAACAAGGGGATGCCCATCAATTGGGGAATGGCTGAGCAAATTGTGGTATATGTTGGTAATGGAATACTATTGTGCTAAAAGGAATAATAAAGTGGTGGAATTCCATGGAGACTTGAACAACCTCCAGGAAGTGATGCAGAGCGAGAGGAGCAGAACCAGGAGAACATTGTACACAGAGACTAATACACTGTGGTATAATAGAACGTAATGGACTTCTCCATTAGTAGTGGTGTAATATCCCTGAACAATCTGCAGGGATCTAGGAGAAAAAACACTATGCATGAGCAAAGGATAAATTATAGGAATAAAAACACAGAGGAAAAGCAACTGCCTGACTATAGCGGTTGAGGGGATATGACAGAGGAGAGACTCTTAACGAATCTCTAATGCAAATATTAACAATGTGGAAATGGGTTCGAATCAAGAACACATATGACACCCAGGGGAATCACGCATTGGCTATGGGGGTGGGGGTGAGGAAAAGAAAATGATCTTTGTCTTTAATGAATAATGCTTGAAAATGATCAAATAAAATATTATTAAAAAAATAAACTCATGGAAGGGTTCCAAAGAGGGTTAGAAAAAATAAGAAACTTAGAAGGAAAATTAGATTAGAAAATGATAGGGAAAATAATCAAAAGCATTAAACAAAAACTTATTAAAGAAAAAATAGGTTCCTGAAAAAAAATGCAATACCTCAATAGGAAAATAGCTTTTTAAGAAAATAAGTCCAAAGCTTCAAAGAAGAAAATGTCTACCTAAAAATTAGAATTGGACACATTGAAGCTAACAATTTCCTTTGATAGCAGGAAACAATATAACAAATTCAAGTTGAACAAATAGAAGAAAATCTGAAATCTCTCATAGGAAAAATGACCTGATAAATTGGTATCGGAGGGGTAATGAATTCAAATAATGTAGAACCACAATTGGGATCATATAGTAGCTACCAACTGCTACAAAGGTTTTCTGCTTTCCACCAAAAGTTTCCTGTCATGAAATACTAAGCATAATGACAAAATGACAAATGACAAGACAAAAATGAACATTTAATGAAATAGAGGAATTCCAGGAATTCCTGATAAAAAAGGCCAGCTTTAAAAAGAAAATTTTGCTGAAATTTGACACTGAAAAGAAGCATAAATAGGTAAACAGAAGGAAAAAAAAACTTAAGGTAATCAGTGTAATTTGGGGGTGGGGAACTAATCACATATCTGAAAAGGAAAGTGATAACTAGAATATTTAAGATAGTTATATACAATGAGAAATAATGCACATATAAACCAGTTGAATTGCTTGTCAACTGGTGAGGAAGGGTGAGAAGATGTATGATGTAACCTTGGAAATATACTTTAAAATAAATAAATTTAATAAAAATTTTTTAAAAAAGATTCATACAAGAGATATTTAAGTTACGTAAGATACTTTAAGGCAATCAAGGGAAATAATGGAGTTAAACTAATTATAGTTCTCGTAAGAATAGAATTAACATGCTTAAGATAAGATACCTGAAGTACCTAAGAAAAAAGAGAGAAAAAATACCCCTACCTTCTTATGCATGATTAGATTAGCAGTAGTTAACAGTAGTTTTAAGTGAACCATAATTGTAATTCTAAGATAGTATAAGTTAGATTTTAGAAGGCTTTTTCATGTATATTTTAGTAAAATTAAAACTACTTCAACTTGGGACTTTGTAAGTCCCACCCTTCTCTCAGTTGATGCATCCTGCACCTAACTTGTGTTAATTGTGATTGGATATGTGTCATTGGCTTTGACCTTAATTTCATGACCAGATGTATTATTATGCACCATGGAGCAGGCCCAGAGAACATTGTTCCCCCATCCCTTCCTCTTCTCACCAAAAAACATTAAGTGACTCTTAGAGCATGATCAGAAGTTCTCTTTCACCAAATAAGGATGCTTTCTGGTTTTAGGGGTAAAACTTATGGTTGGACTGAATATATTTTAGTTGGTCACCAGGGATTTAAATTCTAAAGCCCAATGAAATATTCAAGTCAGAATGGAATTTTATGGTAGTTTACTTACAATAGAGTGAAAATATTAAAGAAGGAAGAAAGGAAAGGAAGAGAGATACCAGGCAGGAGTTCAGAGGCCCCAGCCAGAGGCGCAGGGGGCCACAGATTAAATCTCCCATGACTTTTAGTCATGAGTCCTCCTCCAAGATGATGTTAGATTTTTGTAGTTGGGCTTGAATATTTAAATTGGTGGTCTCCAGGGTTTTAAATTTCTAAAATCCCCAAATGAATTACTAAAATAGAATGTAATTTATGATAGTTTATTTACAATAGAGGGAATATATTAAGGAAGAGCTAAAAAGGGAGAGAGAGCTCTGGCTTCCTCAGAGCTAGGTAGAAAGTAGTCTCAAGAATATGGGCCTTTTTCAGAGGTTCGCACTATCAGAAAGGACAAGGAAACTATCACACTATCAGAAAGGACAAGGAAACTAAGTCAGCTTTTACACTCACCACAGAGATCATATGGGAAAAAAAAACTCAACATATTATGAAAATAGAATTACCTGTCCCTTTATCTATTTTTAGTTAGTCAAATCAAGAATTTAAAGTATATGTCTTTAGCACCAAGTTAAACATTAATTAAGAATGTTCACAAGTCACTTATTAGCTCACACCACCAAAGGCCACAAGTACTGCTCCTGCTTTGGGCAGTGCTAGGCAAATTGGACGGCTGTGTGATTGGTTCCCATGAAGTGGGGGAGAAAGTGAGGGAGTGGCAAGAAGTGATGCAGAGAAAACTACTTTTTAAAAGCCAGCTAGAGCATTCTGGGATTCACTCTGCATCAGTGAACCATGCTGGAGGAGGACTCTTCTCTTGGATTCTGCATTGGTGGGTAGAGCTGAAGAGATACACTTTTCTTTAGAGTAGTGGAACTGACTGAGGACTACCGGGAAATGCACATGGAGAGACTTGTGGAAGCCCCTGCTAGGGGCTGAGCTGGACTTCACTAGAGCAGCACTTAGGGCTAGTAGGCTAGACCAGGCCCTGTCTCCTTCCTATATTTCCCACTTTCACTATCACTACCTTGTTATAAATAAAAGCTGCTTACAGTCATTTTTGACTTAAGGGCTAACACTTTATAAACAGCAACCACAATTCAATTATTGAAAATCTCATATTGAGTCAAAAACCTAAATGTAATTTTTACAATACCTAAGATATTTGACATACTAAAGGCACAGAAGGGTGAAGATACCAAAGAACTTTATCACTATTAGGTCAATGAAAGCATATAGAGAGAGCAGAACATAAATTTAATATGAGATATTATTTTTTTAATAAAGGAATAAGTAAGAGAAAAACACTGGGAAAAGAGAAAAGGAAAGAAATTTGGGGCTAAATTATCTCACATGAGGAGGCATGAAAGAAACAGTACATTAGAAGGAAAGATGAGGAGGTAGAAGGCAATGATTGAACCTTACTCTCATTGGAATTGGAAGAAAGTCAGAATCATACCCACACGCATTTATGTATAGAAATCTATCTGGCCCCATATAAGAAAGGAAGAAGGGGAGGGAGAATAAGAAAGTAGAGAAAAAGGGTGGAGAAAATAAGGGAGGCAAGTAAACAGAGGCAAAAATATTCAAGAACAAGGGAAGACTGGAAGGACAAAGTGAGGGATATGGAGATATCAGAGATAGGAGAAAAGGACATATTTGTGAAAAAATAAATTTCATCAGCTCTTTTTGTAGTGGCAAGGAATTGGAAATTGAGGGGGTGAGACCAGGCAGAATTCAGGCAGTTCCTTTGCTTTAGTTATTATTAATAAAACTTTATAAAATATAATATTTAGTTATTGTATATCAATTTTAATCTTTACATCCCTCATGATCAAAATGCACTTTCTCCTTACTTCTGCCTCTATGAATCACTTGCTCCCTTCAAAGTCCACTTCAAGTATTTCCTTCTAAAATAATTAAATAATTCCTGACTTCTGGGGGCAGAGACTAGATGGCGGAGTAACCAGAGTATCTCCAAGTCATCACTAGAATCCTCCCTAACCAGGATTAAAATATAGCCACAGAACCAATACAGGAGTTAAAAAACCCACAAGGAGAGAATGTGAAACAACTTTTGGGAAAAGAAAAAACCCAAAGATAGGCAGAGAACATCTGGGGCAATGGGGTGAAGGGGGAGCAGAGCCAGCAAGGGACTGTAGGAAAGAGGAAAGAGCAAGCCAAGAACAAGACATATGCTCCCACCCTATATCTGGTGTCCCACATTTTGAACATAAGTCTAAGCAAGCATTCAGATCCTGAGATCCTACCTGGTCAAATATTCATCCAAATCAACCCACATCCCTTGAAATTTCAACCCTGTGGATAATTTCAGAGTCCCAGTCCAGGGCAATGTGAGCTGAAGTGGGCTGACTCATGAGGGCCCAGAGCAAAGCCAGGAATCCTAATCTGGGGGTGGTATGAGGACATAATTCACAGTTTGGGATGGCTTATAGTACTAAGAGGAAACTCTGGATCATTTTGCCTAAAGCTCAGGACAGCACTTCATGACAGGACTATCAAGGATGCTGAAGTCATTAACAGCTTTAACACTCTTTTTTTTTCAGGTGATTGTGAGGAGAATGCTTAGTATCTTTCATAGAAGTCCCATATAAAAAAGCAAGATTCTTCTTAAAGTATGTGTTTCATCAATATATGAGTGGGAAAAGCTACCTCACAGCCTCACAATTACAGAGGAATCCCAAGTATCTTCGTGGGGGTGCTTGAAAGCATAATTCTATAAAATCTGTACGTCTGGGTTGCATTTAGGGAGAGACGATGGGGTGTCTGATAAATATTTTAGATTCCTGTCTTTCTTGTCTCTCTCCTATTCTTAGGCAAATTGGCAGGCAGTTAGAAAGTTAATGTTCCTTGCATGGTATAATTTCATGTGGTTTTCCCTTTGTGTAAATAAAGACAATATATGCATACCACAACAAAACCTGCCTTGTTGCTCTGGTGTCAACGAAACAGCAGGGGAGGGGAAGCCAAGTGGAGCTGCTGTCACACAAAGAGAGCTAGGGTAGGAGAAAACATATACTTTACACTATGAACTAATTCTAGGGATTAATGTTGTACAATGTTTGTTCAAGAGTCTAAGTAAATATTGGAAATGCCCAGAAAGGCAGGCCAGCTGGTTTAAATACCTTGATCCTGTCAGCCAAAATATCCTCATTCCAAATTGCACTGGCTACCCAAGTCAACCTGGCAGGAATGGTCAGATATCAATTTCTTTTACTGGAGCAGAGAATGATTTTTTTGGGAATCTGTTTTGATTTGGCTCCAATGAGAAAACAAACCACTCTATCAATAAGTAGGGAATATTGTGCCTACCTCATATGATAGTGAGACCAAAATGGAAAAGCAGTTCAAAGACCTAATGTTAGGTCTATTCCTGAAGTTTCAAAGATATGATATAGTTCACTTGAACAATTTTTTGAGGCCAAGCAACCATTTTAATGGATTTCTTTTCTAGTGCTTACTTTGGCATCATGGAAACCCAGCTGCCGACAAATTAAGGCAGGTTTAGAAGGGTCAGAAGCAGACTGGCTTAGTTTTGTGTCATTAAAAGAGAGGCAATTAAATCCACAAAATGAATGAATGTCATTTAAAAAGAAACTTCTAAATGCTTCCATTGTCTAGTGCTTTCTTCACTGGATTATTCATTTATTTATTTAATTGGGAGGGTTTAACTTTTTTAAAATATTGGTTAAAATTAAGTTCCAAATTCTCTCTCTCCCTTTCTACTTGCCCCACTCCCTAATAAGGCAAGCAATTTGATATATATTATAAATGAGTCATCTAGATATTTGATTGGATAGAGAACTGGGCCTGAAGTCAAGAAGACTTGAATTCAAATATGGCCTAAAGTACTTGCTAACTCTGTAAATTTGGGCAAGTTACTTAACCCATGTTTGCCTAGGAGGCAGCTAAATGGCTCAGTGAATAGAATGCTTTGCTTGTAGTCAGGATGGCGTGGATTCAAATCCAGTCTGAGATATATACTAGCTGTGTGATCCTGAGCAAGTCACTTAGTTGTTGTTGATCTTAAGGTATTGAAGGAAGAAATGACAAACCACTCCAGGATCTCTGACAATAAAACCCCACAGACAATATAGTCCACAGAGTCATGAAGAGTCAGATGCAAATGAATGACTGAAAATGCAAAATCTTATGCAAAATATTTCCATATCAATGATGTTGCAAAAGAAAATCCAGACCAACAAAGAACAAAGAAAGTAAAAAAAAATATGCTTCAATCTGCATTCAAACTCCATCAGTCCTTTCTCTGCAATTGTATAGCATTTTTCAACATAGGTCCTTGGAAAGTGTCTTGCATATTGTATTGCTGAGAATAGCTAAGTTATTCAGAGTTAATCATAGTATTGTATTGCTCTTATTATGTATAATCTTCTCTTGTTTATACATGTTGTATGAGTTAGGTAAATCTACCCAGGTTTCTCTGAAATTATCCTGCTCATCATTTCATAGAGCACAATAGTATCCTTTCACAATCACGTACCACACCTTATCTAGTCATTCCTCAAATGATGGGCATCTTCTCAATTTCCAGTTCTTTGACACTACAAAAAGAGCTGTTATATTTTTGTACATATAGGTCCTTTTCTTTCATCTCTTTGGGGTACAGATCTGGTATTGGTATTTCTGGATTAAAGGAAATGCAGTTTCACCATTCTTTACTTGTAGTGGAAAATTGATCTCAAGAGTGGTGGGATCAGTTTACAAATCCCCCAGTGGTGCATTAATGTCCCTATTTTTGCCATATCCTCTCCAATATTTGTCATTTCCTTTTTTGTTTGTTTCTTAATCTTATTAATTTATTATTTTTAAGTGAATTTATTGATAAGTGTCTCAGCCCCTTCCCTTTCGCCACATCACAGAAGATGTTACCTGGCCAAAAGAGAGAGAGAGAGAGAGAGAGAGAGAGAGAGAGAGAGAGAGAGAGAGAGAGAGTAGAAAAACAATAACACCATTTGTAAAAGATCAAGAATATCAGAGGAAAAATGGGGGGAAATGTTACAGAAGGAAATCTAGTAGTACCAGATTTGAAACTATATTACACAGTAGTAATTATTAAACTTATCTGGTACTGGGAAATAGAAAAATAAATCAGTAGAACAGAATATACATACAAAAAAAACTGATGTAAAATAATAGAGTAAATTTGTGTTTGACAAAGCTCAGGTTCCATGTTTTGGGAATAAGAATTCACTTTTTAGTAAAAATTGTTGGGAAAACTGAAAAGCAATTCAGCAGAAACTAGATATAGGCCAATAATTTACACTATTTAGCATGATAAGATCAAAATGGATACCTTACCAAGGCATGAAGGGAGATATTTTAAATAAAATAGCAGAATAGGGAATATATTACCTATCTGATTTATGAATGGAGAAAATTTTATAATGAAATGAGAGATAGAAAGTATTTTAAGTATAAAATAAATAATCTGAATACATTAAAATTATACAAATAAAATAATGTTGCCAAGATCATATTAGAAGGAAAACAATAAATTGTTACAGATTTTCAGAGATCTCTTATATGAGATATGTAGAGAACTGTGTCAACTATATAAGAATATAAGTCAATTCTCATTTGATAAATGGTCAAAGTATATAAACAGTTTTGGGATGAAGAAATCAAAATTTTATATAATTATGTGAAAATGCTCTAATTCATTATTAGTTAGAGAAATGCAAATCAAAACAACTCTCAGATAACATCTCATTTCTATCAAATGGTCTAAAATAATTAAAACGAGGGACACTGATACATTGTTGTTTGAATTGTGAACTGGCCCAATCATTTTGGAGGCCAATTAGGAATCAAAGTATTATAAAATGTTGTATACTTTTTTACCCAGCAATACCATGATTAGGTTTATTTCTAAAAGTGATCAAGGAAGAAGGAAAAGAAACTATATGGTATCAAATACTTATAGATAGCATTTCTTGTGATAGCAAAGAACTAGACTGAACCAGTTTTGTTATGTGATTGTAATGGGATATTATTGTACCCTAAGTAAGGATAAAAAAAAAGATTATCACAAAAAAACTGGAAAGATTTATATGAGATGGTGTAAAATGAAGTGAGTAGAACCAGGACAACATTGTGCACAGTAACAACAATAATCTATGATGATCAACTATGAATGACTTAGCTATTATCAACAAGTCAAGGATCCAGGACAACAACTAGGGACTCATGACTAAAAAGAATATCAACCATGATAGAGGGAACAGATGGAGTCTGAATGCAGGCTGAAACATTCCATTCATAACTTTTAGTATCCATTGTCTAGCCTTTACCACTCTTTTGTCTTGGAACAAAAGTATAGAATTGACTCAAAGACAGAAAAAAAAGGATTTTTAAAAAAAAAGAAGAAAATAGCCAATTTGATAGGGATGAAATGTTATCTCAGAGTGGTTTTGATTTTCATTTCTCTAATAATGCATTAGAGCATTTTCATGGTATTTCTTTAACTTCCTAAATACTATTTTATTTAAAATTTTGTATCAGTATTCATTAAGGAAATTTTTCTATAGTTTTCTTCATTTTTTTCTCTTTCTAGTTAGGTATCAGAAGTACATTTGCTTTATAAGAGAAATTTGGTGGACTCCTTTGTATATTCTTCCCAATAGTTTTAAAATTATTATATGTAATTGCTCCTTGAATGTTTGATAGAATTCACTTGTGATTCAATCTAGACTTGGGGACCTTTTCTTGGCAAGCTTTTTGTTTGTTCAATTTCTTTTTTTTTCTAAAATGGGGTTATGTAAATATTTTATAACTTATTTTATTAATCTGGACAATTTATATTTTTGTAAATATTCATTTGATTTACTTTTATTGTCAAACATTGCTTTATAATTTGACAAAATAACTCCTATTAATTGCTTTAACTTAATCTTCATGATGAATTCACCCTTTTCAAGTTTGATACTGTTAATCTGATTTTATTTCTTTTTAAAATCGAATGAACTTATTGTTTATTTACTTTATTTTTTTCATAAAACCACCTCCTACTTTTATTTATTAGTTCAATTGTTTTCTTAATTTTAATTTTACTAATTTATCGATTGATTTTCAGAATTCCCAAATGTTTATTTGGAGATTTTTATTTTTTCTATATTTTTCCATTCTAGGGTCATTAATCTGTTCTCTCTCTCTCTCTCTCTCTCTCTCTCTCTCTCTCTCTCTCTCTCTCTCTCTCTCTCTCTCTCTCTCTCTCTTTCTCTCTGTATGTCTGTCTCTGTCTCTCAAGCATTTAGAAATATACATTTTCTTTTAAGTACTCCTTGGGATTCATCCCATAAATTTTGGTATGTTGTTGCAATGTTTTAATTCTGTTTAATAAAATTATTGATTTTTTTCTATGAACTATTTTTGACCCATTCATTCTTTAGGATTAGATGATTTATTTTTCAAATATTTTAATCTATGCATTCATAGTATTTTATTGAATGCATTTTTCTTACATTATAATATGAAAACATATTTAATATCCTTGTTTTTCTGCATTCCGGTGTGATTTTTTAAGTCCTTTGTACAACTGAATATATAATCATATATATATATATATATGTATATATATACATATATATATATATATATATATATATTTCTAATCAGTTTTCTTCAGGTGTCTAACATGAAATTTTATTCATCTCCTTAACTTTTTTCATGTTTATTTTATAATGAGATTTATCAAGTTCTGAAAAGGGGGAAGAAGAGATTCTGCCACTAAGCAATTTTACTACATATTTCTATCTTTAATTAATGTAACTTAACTTTTAATAATTGGATCCCATGCTGTTCAACATAAATAAGTTTACTGTTGATATTATTTCATTGTCTAAGGTACATTTTTGCAAAATTCAGTTTCCTGGATCATTTCTCTTAATTAACTTTATTTTTGTGTTGTCTGAGATCATGATTGCGAAGTCTGTGTTTTTTAACCTCAGATCAAGCATAATAAATCCTGCTAATGCCCCTTGTTTTTATTCTGTGTGTATCTGTTTCAAGTGTGTTTCTTTTAAAACAACCTATTGAGGGATTCTAGGTTTTGAACCATTGTGTTATTTGCTTCCATTTTATGGGTATATTCCATTCACTGTCATAGTGCAGATTATTAAATGTGCCTTTCCCTTCTCCCTATTTTACCATTTATCCTTCTCTCTCTTTCTATTTTGCCTGCTATGAAAAAATCTATTTTTCTTCTTATTAATACCTCCTTTAATCCATCCTCTCTTCTATTACTTGCACTCCTTGTATTAACTATTTCCCTTTCTACTTCATTGTATGGTAAATTAGATAACTATACCAAACTTATTATGCATGTCATTTCTTCTTTGAGTCAGTTTCAATGATAATAAGTTTTAAGCATTGCCTGCCATATCTCCATCTTCTTTCCCATTGTAAAATTGTGCCTCTTCCATGTGAGACAATTTCTCCATTTTCCCTTTTCCTTCACCTTTCTTGCAGTATATCGCTCATTCTCTCACCTTCAGTTTATTTTTGGAAATTTCCCCATTTTAATTACTACATATGCATGTTCTTGCTGATCTAATGATGATGAAGTTCTTAGGAGATAAAATTATCATTTTTTCATTTAATAATGTAAACATTTTCACCTCCTTGATTTCCTTTATTATTTCTCTTTCATGTTTCCTTTTTTATCCTTCTCGAGTCTTGTATTAGAAAGTCAAATTTCTCTTCAGCTTTGGTCTTGTCATCAGAAATGCTTGAAAGTGCTATGTTTCATTAAATAACCATGTTTCTCCCTAAGGATTATACTGTTTGCCTGGATAGGTTATTCTTGGTTTTTAATCCTAGCTCTTTGCATTCCAGAATATCATATTTCAAACCTTCCTCTCCTTTAACATGAAAGCTGCTAAATAGTGTGTGAATTTAACTATTGCTCCAGAATATTTTAATAGTTTCTTTCTATCTGATGACAATTTTTTCTAATTCACCTGAGTACAATGGAATTTGACTATAATATTCCTGGGAGTTTTTATGTTGGAATCTCTTTCAGGAGGTGAGTGATATATATATATATATATATTTTTTTTTCTTTACCCTCTGCTTTTAGGATATTAAGTTTTCCATGAGAATTACTTTGAAATATCATACTTAGTCTCTTTTGACTTTGATCTTGGCTTCTAAGTTGTCCTGTAATCCTCAATTATCTCTTCTAATTGTATTCCCTAGGTCATATATTTTTCTCATTATATATTTCACATGTTCTATTTTTTCACTATTTTATTTTTTATTTCTTGTTTTTTTTATAAAGTCATTACATTGCCTAATTCTAATTGTTGGGAATTATTTTCTTCAGTAAACTTTTGGACCTCTTTTTATATTTGGTCAATTCTGTTTTTTAAGCTGGCATTTTCCTCATTACATTTTGTGCCTTTTGTACCAAGCTGTTGACTCTTTTTTCATGATTTTCTTGCATTGCCCTTATTTCTTTTCCCAATTTTTCCTCTATGTCTTTTTTTTGGCCATAATTGTTAATACTACCCTCTATCTTAGAATTGAGAATAGGCTCCCCACTCTCCCATGAAAACCTACAAACATATTTCCCTCTTCCTTAGCATCCAAACTCAGGCATCTACTCTTCTGTACCTTCAAGTTTTATTGTTACTTTTGGCTTGTGATTGTGACCTTCCTTATACACATTGCACAGGGT
The DNA here is from genome assembly GCF_027887165.1 of Monodelphis domestica. NCBI lineage: Eukaryota > Metazoa > Chordata > Mammalia > Didelphimorphia > Didelphidae > Monodelphis > Monodelphis domestica. The sequence continues at coordinate 652,348,972 of NC_077227.1, read as the reverse complement.
CCTCAAAATAGTGGCATATTAAAGAGTTCTCTGCAATCTCCTTCTGTTCAGATATTTGATATCCCTTACACATGTTGTTTTTGGGCTGGGAACTGAAGAAGTTGCTTCTGTTGCCAATTGCCAATGCAATTGCCACCACGATGGTACTTGAGTTACTCTGTACTTCTGAAGCCTTGGCATAGAAACAACGCAAAGATAAGAGATTAAAGCATCTGTTCAAGAATTGAAGGAGAATGCAAAATAATCATCTTTTTCCCTAGCTTCTCCCCTCATTTTTGTTGAGAAACAGGACACATATATTCTGCTAATTTTTCCCTATTTATTATCTCATTTCAAATATAGAGATAGGGTTAGTTAAAGGTAGGAATAAACATTTTATTTAGACATTTGAGTCAAGATTTTTAAAGAAAATGTAGATATTTTATTTTCCCAATTATATGTAAAAGTAATTTTCAATATGTTTCACAAAATGATTATATACAAATTTTAACTCTCTCTCCCTTCCCTCAACCTCCCTAGTAATGGCAAGTAATTTGATCTGGGTATTACAAGTATTATCAAGCAAAACTTACATACATATTAGTAATCGTTATAAGAGAAAACTAATATAAAACTAATACCCTAAAATAAAAAAGAAAAATAAACTAAAGTGAAAAAAGTATGCTTTGATCTACATTCATACCCTAGCAATTCTTCCTCTGGAGGTCAATAGCATTCTTTATTATAAGTCCTTCAAAATTATCCTGGATCATTGTACTGCTCAGAGCAGCTAAAGTGTTCATAGTTGATCATCATACAATATTGCTATTGCAGTGTACAATGGTCTTCTGGTTCTACTTATTTCACTATGCATCAGTTCATATAGGTCTTTCTAGCTTTTCCTAAAATCACTTTGCTTATCAATACTTAGAGCAAAATAATATCCCACCACCAACATATACCACAATTTGTTCAGTTTTTCCCTAGTTAATAATCCCCTCAATATTCAATACCTTGTCACCCCAAAAGAGCTGCCATATAGAATTAGATCTTTATAGGAGAATAAGGAATTCCCTAACTGTAGTCTCTGAGATATTATTGAGTTTGTGCTACTGTGCTACTGACTTTTTATCAGATATATATTTTTTCTGTAAAAATATTTCACAAAACATGAAAGGAGAGGACCACATAGACTTAATAAGAAATATACATTATATTTCCTCCACCCTAAAAAGTAAGCTAATTGTTTCAATAAGGTGTTTCTTATTATCACCCACCACCACTCCCTTGCTATCCTCTGATGGTGACACTCTCATAAAAGATAAAAAAGGCATCAGCAACAGGTGGAAAGAACACTTCAGTCAGCTTCTCAACTGACCTTCTTCAGTCGACCAAAGTGCCCTTGACCAGATCCCCCCAAACCACACCATTGAACAACTTGACGTCCCTCCTTCAATAGAGGAAGTCCAAAAAGCCATTAAACAAATGAGTGCAGGCAAGGTACCTGGTAAAGGTGGGATCCCAACCGAGGTGTACAAGGCCTTAAATGGAAAGGCGCTCCAGGCATTCCACATAGTGCTGACCAGCATATGGGAAGAGGAAGACATGTCCCCAAAGCTCAGAGATGCCTCCATCATAGCCCTATAGAAGAACAAAGGCTCATAAGTAGCCTATGACAACTACAGAGGCATCTCACTACTCTCCACTGATGGAAAGATCCTCACCCGTGTTCTACTCAACAGACTCCTGTCATCTGTTTCAGAGCAGAACCTGCCTGAATCACAATGTGGCTTCCGACCAGATCGCAGCACCATCGACATGGTCTTCACAGTGAGGCAAATGCAGGAAACATGCCTTGAGCAGAACCTAAGTCACTACATTGTCTTCATAGACATGACAAAGGTGTTTGACACAGTGAACAGGGATGCATTGTGAGTGATCCTCAGCAAGCTCGGTTGCCCAGCAAAATTTCTCAAACTGATCCAGCTCTTTCATGTCAACATGACAAGGGAAGTCCTATCTGGTGGAGAGACTTCTGATCGCTTCAACATCTCCAATGGCGTGAAACAAGGCTGTGTCCTCGCTCCGGTACTATTCAACCTATTTTTCACCCAGGTATTACGACATGCTGTGATGGATCTAGACCTGGGTGTCCAAATCAAATACCGACTGGATGGCTCACTATTAGACCTTCGCCGCCTGACTGCAAAAACAAAGACAACAGAGAGACTCATCCTGGAAGCTCTCTTCACAGATGACTGTGCTCTCATGGCCCACCAAGAAAATCATCTTCAAACCACTGTGGACAGGTTCTCCACCGCAACCAAACTGTTTGGCCTATCAATCTCTGCAAAACAGAGGTGCTGTTCCAACCTGAACCAGGGAGGCCAACTAACCAGCTGTGCATTACAATAGATGGCACGCAGTTTTCTAATGTCAACACTTTCAAGTACCTGGGTAGCACCATAGCCAACGATGGGTCCCTAGACCATGAGATAAATGCCAGAATCCAAAAGGCCAGCCAGGCACTCAGGTGGCTGAGCTCTAAAGTCCTCCAACACAGAGGTGTAAGCACTGCGATGAAGCTCAAAGTGTATAAAGCAGTGGTCCTCAGCTTGTTCCTGTACAGTTGTGAGACATGGACACTGTACTGGAAGCACATGAAGCAGTTGCAGCAATTCCACCAATGCTCTCTCCGGTCAATGATGAGGATCCGATGGTAGGACAGAATCACCAACCAGGAAGTCCTCAACAGAGACAACTCCACCAGCATCGAAGTAATGGTCCTCAAAACCCAGCTACGATGGTCTGGACACATCATCCGCATGGACCCACAGAGAATACCAAGACAGGTATTCTATGGTGAACTGTCAGCTGGACTCAGGAAACAAGGCTGACCAAAGAAAAGATTCAAGGATCAGCTAAAGTCCAACTTGAAGTGGGCTGGCATTACACCAAAGCAACTAGAACTTGTTGCCTCTGTCAGAAGCAGCTGGCGAACCCACATTAACCATGCTGCCACCACCTTTGAAGATGAACAATGCCTGAACGCCAACACCAGGCCACACCCGCACCTCCCGTAACAACTGGCATCCCATGCTGCATGTGCCACAAACTCTGCACCTCAGCCTTTGGACTCCAAAGCCACATGAGGATACACCGTAGATGAAACTGCACAAAGACAATAGTCATTCTCGGTCACTGAGAGACTACCACTATACTATTATCTCCAGAATGGTGAGTTACAGAAAAATAAAAAATATGAAAGCAGTGGTTAAAGAAATGATGAGACTCTATACTGCCTCTCAGGGAGGAGATGAAAAATAATAGGGAAAGAAAGAATTAATTTTGTCTCTACTCAGCAGGGAAGTGGGAATAGAGGAATTCAAAGTGACTGGTCAATTCTTCATTCCACAGCAACCCCCACAGTATTATATTTGTGGTAAAATAGTTATTTCCTTCATTATCTAACAGAATTGTTGCATGGAAATTCACTTTGCTAACTTCAAAGAACTATACACATGTAAGTTATTAGTGGGAACAGTAAACTTTAGTGATAGGAAAGAGTCAAGTATATTTTTGACCTTATGAATTGGGGTGATCAGAAGATGATAGTTTCAACAAAAATTTAAGAAAGAGATGCCATTTTAAATGTTATTTCCTCCATGGATTTCTTTCTAGTTTAAGCAATGTGTCTTCTTTCACACAACATGATGAACATGAAAATCTGTATTATGTAATAGTAAATGTACAATCTAGATCATATTACTTGTCTTTTGGAGGAGGAGAGAAGAAAGAGAAGGAGGGAGAGAACACAATTTGCAAAATATAATAAAACAAATATTGAAAATTTGTATTGACATGTAAAAAAATTTCTAGCTAAAAGAAGATCCAATAGCAATCTCACAAAGAGAGAACAGAAAATGTGAGTGCTGGTCAAGTCTTGGGTATATGAACCTAAAGACTTAATGGGTTGGGTTTTTCACATTACTTTTCAATGGTAGGGTACCAAAACATTACTTTCCTTGCCTAAAAAATATATGGTTTGATTTATAAGAAAAGCAATGAATTCAGTTGAGAACAAGGTTATCCAGTAGAGTATTCAACAGGTAGCTGAGAATGCTAGACAGTATTTCTGAGGACAAAATGAAAGCAGACACTCTTTGGACTTAGATGCACAGAGGATATAATTGAATCTATGGAAGAAAGAAAAGGATTCATTAACTATTTTTATTGTTTTCCTCCTCTCATTTAAAATGTTTACATATACTAAGACAAAATTTGAAAATTTACTCCCCTGAGGTCCATCTAGAGATCTTAGATTACCCCCACACATCCTCACAAGGATATTGGAAGCAAAGAGACTTGAGATGCTTCCCAGGATTTGGTTCACCAGTTAATTGCTCATCTCAGGCATTCATATTGCCTAGAGACACACCATCTGGAGATAGAGTAAATGAAAAAGACTAAAGCTCAATTGGGAGCTATGATACCTGCAGTGATTTTATATGCTTCAAACTTTAAAAAATACACATTGAAGTAGCAACAGAAAAGGCAATTTCAAATTAGATACTATCATTCACCTAATGGTAAGCTAAGACCTTGTTTTGTTGTGGGTTCCTTTTCAGTTTCTTCAATTGTTAGTTAGAATTGACTGTAAAATATAATAATCCCTATTCTTCCACAAAGAAAACAAAGTTCCACTAACAGAAATCATTTAATTACACTGGGTTCTTATTTTCATGATAAAATATATGACTTTCTAAATTCCTCCTCGATATTCTTTAAAAGTTTCCTTTTATTATTATAATTATTAACTTAATATTAGATCCAAGGATAAAGCTTTTACTTAGCTCTGACAACTTTTTTTTTTGCTGTGTTTAGTCAATCTAATCCAGGTCAATTCACTGTAGTTAAAATTTAATAAGCACCTACTACATGTAAGGAACCATACTAGGTTTGAGGAAAACAAATATGGAAAGACAATGTCCCTGTTTTCAATGAGCTTATAATTTCTTAGGAAATTATGAAAATAGCTTCAATCAATAATTCTATCAGCAAACACTGATTGATAAACTACTGTGCAAAAACATTACATTCAACACTAGTGATGAAAAGACAAAAAAGAATAATCTTGACTGTGTTGGCAAAACTTTGTCATGTATATTAGAGGAGGCTGTTCTTTTCCCCCTTTCCAGTGTGCCTAAGGATATTTTTTTCACATCACCCTCCCCTGTTCCCAGCAGCCCAATGTGAATGATTCCTCTATCCCCTGTCTTGGGTAAGGAGGTGACTTACCTGCAGTGTGAGGGTACACTCTGGGCACTCAGTCTATAAAAGATTCCCATCACTGAGCTATGCTATCAAGGAGCTCACAATTTGTCTCAGAAAATGGCATCTTCAAGAGGCAGCTGGGTGACTCATTGGATTATGAGCTAGGTCTAGAGATGGGAAGTCCTAGGTTCAAATGTAGCCTCAGACACTTCCTAGCTTTGTGACCCTAGGCAAGTCACTTAGCCACCACTGCTAGCCCTTACTGGTCTTCTGCCTTGGAACCAATAAACAGTTTTGATTCTATGATGAACGGTAAGGGTTTAGAAAAAAAATGTTCTCATATATCTGTACAAATATGTACAAAACATTTGCCAAATTAATATAATAAGATTTTAGGGGAAGGGAGTTAGAGATGTCACTAGAAAGTAGAAGAATTAGAAAAGGCTTCTTTTGACAGTCAGTGATGGACCTGAGCTTTGAAAAGTACCAGGAAATATATGAAGCCACAGTAAGAAGGGAATGCATACTAAGTATATAGAAAAGCTTTTGTAAAGGCACAGAGACAGGAGATGAAAGGCAATTTGTGAGGAAGAGTAAAATCCCCAGTTTGGGTAAAACATAGTATGTGAAGAGAAATATATACGTGTAAATAAGGAAATTGAAGCCAGGTTTTAATTAGTAAATTCAAATGATTTAATATATGTAAAGTGCTTATCAGACCATAAAACACTATATGCATACTAATTAGTAAATGAGTATTTTATCTTAGAGTTAGAAAACTGGAGTTTATTCAGTAGCAGAGTGAAATGGGAAAAAACAAAGGAGCTTTAGGAATGGAAGAAGGGAGATAGGGAAACAAATAGGTGAGAAGTGATAAGGATCTTCTGATAATTAAAATTTTTGAATAATGATCTTGCAGTGATAAATGACCACACTCTAACTGGTCCTAAGGACTATAAACATGTAAGAAATAATAGACAGTCTATGTTTTTCCACTGCCCTTTCTCCTTTTGACCCTGTGTAAGGCATATGTTTGAGCTCTTAATTGAATGGCACTCTTAGCAGACTAAAAAACAGGCAAGCCAGCACTCATTCCTAGCATCTCTAATTATCAATTTATACCTTGTCTCAATATCTAATCCTAAGGAAACTCCCCAAACTCATCTGGTATTAATAGGTGAACTGGAACTTTTTCCATCACATCTCGGACTAGTTAGGCATGACTTCTCTTCCATTTGACATTCATTGTCTTTTCTCAAACCAACCTCATTTTAAGGTATAAAAAATGTATTTGCTCAGACCCCAGTCTAAGAATATACTCCCACTTAGATGTTTACTTCTACACAGGTCTTTGGGTACATTGCTTTTGTCAGGACTGAAACTCTACCTTTCTATATTTCTGTCACGTATGATATGATTTTGTTGTTGTTTTTGCCTGCTTTGTTGACCTCAAAATAATAGAGCTTAGGCTTTTGCAAGTTTCCCAAGTATAATTTTCTATTAATCCTCAATTTCAGTTCTTTATTCTCACATGATGCAAAAATACAAATTTGATGGGCTAGAGTGATGGTGGTGAGAGTGGAAAAGAAATTAATGAAAAGATGTATTGTTTAAGTTAAACTTTATGAAAAGGAGGAGGAATTATAGTAGAGGGGAAAAACTAATAGTTCTGGAATCAAAAAAACATTAAATTAAACCCCATCTATGATGCTTTTTACCTAAAATGACAACTCATTTAAGTTTTAGCTTCCTCTGTAAAATAAGAGGGACGGTCTAGATGAAGAAAGGGCAAACCACTGCTAGAAAGTGATGTCCAGACTGTTGCCTCCCTCCAATCAGCTTAATAATATTTAAAATATTTTAAAGATATAGAAAACTTAAATATAAAATGTAAAAACTGTGCTGAGCCTCACAAAAACAAGCAGCATTTAAAATTACTCTCAAGTAGTCATTTGCCAACTCCAGGGTGAAAATGGTTTATGAGGTCCCTTTTTCCTTGATGATGATGGTCCTAAAATTTTGCATCTGACATGATACTTGATGTAAGGGAAATAGAGGAATTGAAGATTAACCTTTTCTACTAATTGCAGGTAAAAATGCATACAGAGAGGAAAAGTAGAGAAAAAAGATAAAGTCAGATATATCAGTAACTTCAGAATCAACATGCTATATGTATAAGTGATCTTAGGCATTGCCTGATCCTATCCATTTATTTATTGTGTGTGTGTGTTTTTGTTGTTAATTTATTTATTACATGTTGATGTAATTTTTAGTAACCATTTTCTGACATTTTGTACTTCATGTTTTTTGCCTCTCACCTTCCCAAGATAAAAAATAATATGATATATATTATACATGTGCCATTATAATACATATGTCCATGTTTACCTTGTTGTGAACGAAGACACATATTGCTTACACTAAGAAAACATTGATGGAGGAAATAACATGAACAATGATATACTTGAATCTACATTCATCCCCTGTCAGTTCCTTCTATGGTAATAGGTAATCTTTTTCATTTTAAGGGGGAAAAGGGGTTAATTATGTTAAAAGGTTGGATTGGATTATATTTAAAATAAAGTCACCAGGAATTTAATTGATTCCAAAGAGATTTATTTACAATTTATTTACAAAATATAGAAAGAGTGAAGTAAGACAATCAGAGAGAAGTTAGGGTAACATAATCTAGCCTAAGCACTAAGTAATTTTCCCCTGGCTCAAAACCAGGTAGTGGAGTTTAGTCCTTAACCAGAGAGGCCTTGGCCCTTTTAGCCTAGGACCAGGGAATACAGAGAGTTTTTCTCAAGAGGATAGGTCTCTCCTGAGGCTAGTCTCTTTAGAAAATCCAGGAAAGGAGTCATCTCTTTTCACTTACCATGTGTCAGTCCAGAGGGAGAGCTTTAAGAACAGTTTCACCAAAATACAGGTCTCAGCTCCAGTAAGCAGATTCTTTACCAACCTGAAGATCTCAGGACAATCTCAGATGAATCTCCCATGAATCTCAAATGAATCTCCTCAACAGGAAGTTGTAACTCCCTTTTAAAGACACTTTCCTTTGCATCACTTCTTGTGCCTTCCTCCAATTTTTACATCTACCAATTACTGCAGAAGGCCTGCACTATGACTTCCCAGAAGCAGTCAGCTTGATTTTGATTCATCACCCACTATCATACACTTGGGTCACAGACCTCCCCAACTGAAGTTTGAATAGGGTGTTTACATCTTTGGTGATTAAATCTAAAAATGTGCAGATCTCCCCACTCAACTTTAAGTAAGGTTTTTATACTTTTGGTGATTAAATCTAAAAATGGGCAAGGGATTTAATTAAATTTTTCCACAATCATGGGAGAGTTAATTTCATTTTCACAATCAGAGGAGAGTTAAATTTAATCTTCACATGATGATCCTCTTTGATATTGTCCTGGATCCTTGCATTGATGATAATAGTAAATTCATTTACAGTTGATCATCATACATTATTGTTGTTTCTGTGTACAACTGTGTATAATTCTCCTGGTTTTGTTCACTTCAATTTATACTATTTCAAATAAGTCTTTCTAGGGTATTTTTGTGATTGAAGGTCTATTTACTTTCTAGATCTAGTAAGCTAATAGAAAAGTGGAGTGATCTGAGCTGGGCATACATTAAGCTATAACCAGAGCCAAGACTCAAGCCTCGATCTACAATGCTCTTTTCACTGTATTGTACTTCCTGAAAGTACAAAATTTCTCCTTGGGAGCCTTACATTTTTTTTTTAATTATTGGGGGGAACATGCCTTATAATGTTCAAACATTCAAAAAAGCTAATATATTTCAGGTTGGGTGCCAAGGAGCTATGCCACCTGGTTAAAGCTCAGAAATTAACTCCATAAGTAGTCGTAGTAGTAGGCAACTCAAAAATACCTGAGTCATTATTCTAGGATCAAAAAGTCATGACTAAAATATAATAATATTTGGTCCAGAAAACTAACTGATTTTATTGAGTGAGTCACTTGATTAAACCTCTGTAAAATTTGCAACAATGATGCCTTATTGGAGAGGATCAATAACTTTTTTCCCTCAAAAGCCATATTCTTGGAGTAATTATTTTAGCAGTGATTATTTCAACTGTGTGTAGTAGACAAAACATAGGACACAAAGTCAATCAATCAACATTAATTAAACACAAAATATATCTCAGGATCTATATAAAACTGTTTGGGATACAAAAAGAAACAAAATAGAATATTTACCCTCAAGGGATTCACAATCCAAATCTACCAAAATCCTGGTTTTGAATCCCATCTCTAAAACCTACTAACTTTTTGCCGGTGGACATCACTAAAACTATTTCTTTCCCTGACCTCAATTAAACTTTTCTGATTTTGCCACTATACCTAAACTGTCCAGTCACCTGAGAAGTACTTTCTGCTTCTATAGTATTCTGACTCTGAAAGATTATTTTGTATCTCTAGCCATTTCCTCCTTTTTGAGGAAATGACCAGGTAAATGCCATTCTTCCCTCCTTTGCTGATATTCTTCTTAAATCTCTAGACTTTGACACTGTGATTATTAAAAATTCAAAGAACTGGCATCTGGGTAAAAATAAAATCAATTAATTTGTTAGACTAGCAATAACCAATGAATTAATGGTCAATAATTCTATTGGTTATCAAACACTGGGAAGTCCTTTCATGTAGATTCATAAATGTAATTTTAGGAGGTCATGATTCAGCCCTTTTGTTGTCATTCCAAGATATCTCTAATTGGTGAATAGTCAAAGAGGAGGTAGGTAGTCCATCAAATTCTCAACCCTTCTCCATTCGCTGAGTGATTGTGGTCAATCATATACTTGGTTCTATGTCCCCTCAATGACTAGAGGGATAAATAAAGTCCTATTTGGTTAGGAATGTATTTCTGTAATGTTTCTTAATAAAAGTTTTAAGAATTTATTTCTATTAGTGGTGGGCCCTTGTTTGAGAAAAATTAATCCATAATGTCCTCTTTCTATTTATCATGCACTAGGATGGGGCACCCCTTGAACTTCTGAGGAATGAAGGAATGAGTACAGAGATGAAGAAACTGATTTAAATATAATTTAAAACCCAGCACTAGAAATAATTCAATATATTAAAAAATAAATTATCTCAACAATGTGTCCCAGTGCAGGTACTACCCTTTCCTTTTGGATTTTTATTGTGTGTTTATTAACATGGTTAGAATCAAAGCTTCTTGAAGGTAGGGATTATCTTTCATTTTTATTTATTTTATTTTTAACATCTTATATTTTCTCCGACATGTGAAATTGATTTTCACATCCTTTTTTAAAAATTTGAGCTCTAAATTCTTTCCCTCACTACCCCTCAATCCCTCATTGGAAAAACAAACTATTTGATTTAGATTATACATGAGTAGTATGGCAAAACATTTCCATATGAGTTATGTTGTAAAAGAAAACAGACCAAAAATAATAAAGTTAAAAGTTAAATTTGCTTTGATATGTATTTAGACTCTACCAGTTTGTTCTCTGGGGTGGATAATATTTTTCATCATAGGTCCTTCAGAATAATTTTATATCATCTAGGTCTTTTTCCATTTTTAATTCTCTTTGGGAAACAAACCTGATGACTTCAGTCCCTAGACATTATTACTGCACTACTTAGCTTCCCTGAGGATCAGATTCCTCGTCAATAAAATGAAAAATCTGACATATTTTCTAAGGTACATCCAAGCTCTAAAGCTATAATCCATTCTTTCATCCTCCTAAACTGGAAATCATTTGCCTATAATTCCTGCAAAAATCTATCTTTTGAGGACCAATTTAGGAAAGATTAAAGACCAGAAGACTGATTGATCATTTTTGACTACAGAAACATATGGCATTGTATAATTATTTTGTATCAGTGACTGGAAAAGCATCTCTTTATAAAATCAATCCTTATTTATGCTTCGTAGTAGAGGGTTAAATTGAATCTTCAAAGATTATGTTATCAGAGTGTGAGTTCTAGCACTTTCTTTCATGCTAGAACATCTGTGGGAACAGAGATGTTCTATTCTCTGAAGACCAATATTTCTTAAATTGAGAGAAGTCCATCAACAGATTGGTTTGAAAGGGATGACTTCTTCTAAGCAGCAACACTGGAAACATGCAAACCAAATTATAAAGGTATGCAATATAAGTCTGCAGATGGAATAGTCACATGGATAAAATCATAGCTGCTCTAAATACATATAAGTCTATGGCCATTGACCTGGCAATTCAGGAAAAAATTCTGATTTTTTTAATAATTGAAGGGATAAAGAAGAAAATAAGAAGAATGGTAGACACTATTATCTGTTTATACTTTAGAAATTCACCATTTTTATGGGTAGGAAAACTAATTTATTAACCTCCCTATCACTATTTCTAGCTACCAAAGTGCCTTAAACATATTAGGAACTTTTTTTTAAACCCTTACTTTCCATGTTAGAATCAATACTATGTATTTATTTTAAGACAGAAGAGCAGCAAGGGATGAGCAATGGGAATTAAGTGACACCAAGGATCACACAAATAAGAAGTGTCTGAGGCTATATATGAACCCAAGTCTGCTCTCAATCCACACACTAAAAACTTTTAAAAATATATATTTTCTGGTATTGGGTAATTCTCAATCCTGCTCTTTCTGTACTGACTTTGTAAAAATCAAGTTAATCAATTAGTAAGTAAATTCTATTGTTGTGGACCTTTTTTAGATTTCACATCCTATATCTATTTTTTTGAAGCTGGCTATAGATAAATACGATAAAAATTGATGGTGAGTGAACTAAAGAGAAGGATCAAGACACAATCAAGACAAAGCATGGAAATTAGAGTATCCTGTGTGTTTGTTTTTAATTTCATCCTCTACTTATCATTTGCTATCAAAGATTTCTGGAGATACCATATTTAGTAACTTTTTATATTGGAGAGTAATATTTGTGGATTTGAACTATCTGTTTAAATCCTAAAACTGATACCATCTGCATGAGCCTGATTGAAGCATTCAACTCATATAGGCCTGATTTTCCACAAATGTAAAAGGAGAAATATTGCTTAGATACCCTTTAAGGTTCTATGAGACTCTAAATCCATGAACTTAATCCTATATTCACTTGGTTTTTAAGTTTCAGAAAATTTCAGGGCTGTATAGGACTTTATCTACTTTTAAATGTATAGTATATATAGAATATGAAGGTTTTAAAACAGAGGATGACTATAACATATCCACAACAATAGCAGAATACTTATAGCACCTAATGTTTCTTTTCAAGAAACAAGATGAGAATTCTGGAAAGAAATAACTAGATATAGATTTTTTTCTTTGTTTTGTTTAATAAACATTAGTTTTAAATGTTTAACTTCAACTAATTTTTTTCTTCTCTTTCAACATTTTGTTATAGTATAAAGAACACTGGTTTAGAAGTGAGATGATAATGAATTCACATTCCAGTTGGAAGCTGTGTTACTTATCACTTTGTAGGTGTACACAAATGCATTAATTTCTCAATATTTCAGTTACCTCTTTGTCCTAGATAATCTAGAAGGGTCATTATAGAATTATCCCTGTATTTGGGGAAAATTTTACACCTGTATTATAGATCAACATAGAATTCTCCTTTCTTACCTCGATTTGCCTGTAGCTACTCTATCTCATACACTTCCAGGAGTTTAGAAATCTCACAAACTTAAAGGACCTCTGTAAAATAGAATTGATATTTTTCAACTATCAAGAAGGATTTATTAAGTGTCCTATGACAGAATCAACAAAAAAGTTAAGAATAACCTCTTCTCTTAAACTCATTCAAATATTCCTCAGAAAAGAAGGTAAAGAAAGACATATGAAACAAAAGTAAATAATATAAAACATTATAGGTTGAAATATGTTTTTTAATATTATTTTATTTGGTCATTTTCATACATTATTCACTGGAAACAAAGATCGTTTTCTTTTCCTCCCCTCCCCTTCCCCCCCAACCCCCCGCCTTTCCCTCTCCCATAGCCAACGCATGATTCCACTGGTTATCACATGTGTTCTTGACTCGAACCCATTTCCCTGTTGTTGGAGTTTGCATTATAGTGTTCATTTAGAGTCTCTCCTCAGTCTTATCTCCTCCAACCCTGTAGTCAAGCAGTTGCTTTTCAGCGGTGTTTTTACTCCCACAGTTTATCCTCTGCTTGTGGGTAGTATTTTTTTTTTAGATCCCTGCAGATTGTTCAGGAAAATTGCATTGATACTAATGGAGAAGTCCATCACCTTCGATTGTACCACAATGTATCAGTTATAGGTTGAAATATTACATTAAGTGTTTTGAACTATAAGATATGGAGAAGTTCCTATGACAGAATCAGTGAGGTTATGAAGAAAATAAAATGAAAATGCTATGTTTGAATCTGCTTTCAGATATCAGCCATTTCTTCCGCAATGGTTGATGGACATTTTTGTCAGGAGTGTCTTGGAGTTGCCTTTGATCCTTGCAGTGCTATTAACAAATCATTCATGGTTGACCATCTTACATCATTGCTGTTACCATGGACAGCATATTTTTCATCATGAATTCTATTAAATAATCTTGAATCATTGTCTTAATCAGAGTAGCTAAATCTTTCACAGCTGATAATTGTTATAGTATAGTTTACCTGATTTATCTCTCTTCATTTTGCATCAGTTCATATAAGTCTTCTCATATGTCAGTTTTTTTTTTTCTTTCTGAAACCATTTGCCTCATTCATTCTCAAAACACAATCGTATTCCATCACAATCATATATGACAACTTGTTTGGCCATTCTCCATTGAGGGGCAAAATTTGAATTTATAGTTTTTTTGCTAAAATCATAATAAAAACTGTAATAAGAACTTTTGTACAAAAGTACATTTTCATCATTTCTTTAATATTTTTGGGATTGTAAGGATGACATTAGAAAATAAGTATTGTTTTATTAGGGTAGGGATAAAAAGTAGAGTGCTGGCTTGAGAAAACTGGAGTTTGAAGCAGAGCTGAGAGAGCATGTAAATTTCAGATGTTAACAGTTATAACTGTTTTGTGTGTGTGTGTGTGTGTGTGTGTGTGTGTGTGTGTGTGTGAATTACTCCTTCTGGCAGTTGGGAGTTGGTCTTTGGCAGTTGGCAGAGACATACATTAAGCAACTCTCTCTCAGGGCTGGAGAAGGTAACATCTTTGCCTCCCTCTTTGTCTGAGGGAAAGATCTGAAGGAGCTTAGTATTTTCCTTTCCCAAATTGGGAAACACTATTGACAATCTATTGCAGTTTTTATAGATTGATTTAACTTTGAGAAGACCAAAAAAAAAAATTAAAAATACCCCGGTCTTTGGTTTGGACTCAGAGTCCAAACTTGATTCTTATTGAGACTGAACCAGCTATCCTTTGCTATTTTATAATTTGAAGGTAAAGTTAAGAATAATAAGGATAATAGCAGTAGTTTTTTTATTTAGATAGTATAAATTTGGATTAGTCAGATCAGGGAGGAGTAGTGTAGTCTGTGAAACACAGGAGAAGAAGTTTCTTACGGAACCAGAGAGTTTATTTGGGTGGATTTAGAATCCTTAGAATTAGAAATTCTTTTTTATCCTTATATATTTCAATAAATATTTTATTTTTATAATAAGAGTGTCTTTAGCTTCCTTTTTCCTGGATCTGAAGGGAAGTTCATATTTGGACTTCACTTCATCACTGAGGATACTTTTGATTACATCTATCAAAAGTATACAAACAGTTTAATCTGTATTGGCAAAGTTTCCCATCTATTTTTATGTACATCATCATTTATTTTTACAGGATACATACATATTAGTGATATTCCTAGGTCAACTTGTATTCACAATTTTATAGCTCTTTGTGTAGAGTTCCAAAATATTCTTGAGATTCATTGAATCACTTGATAACTACACTGAGTGTACATTCATGTCCTTGTTTCTCTACATCCCCTCTATCATTTGTCCTTTTCCCATTTTGTAAATTTTAGCCAATTTGATAGGTGTGAGTGGGTTCAGAATTGCGTTAATTTACTTTCATCTAATAAATAGTGATTCAGAACATTTTATATGAAAATTGATAGGGTGTATGTGGTATTCAGAGAGGGGTAATATCTCTGGTATGGAGGGCTTGTTGTGCCCTTCTAGGGAAGCTCTCCAGCCTCTGACCCTCACCTGACACCCAGCTCTCACTTGTGGCTCCTAGTAGCTGCTTAGCATGTGGCAGTGGCCACACCCTGGGCAATGGCTTTGACAGGCCGGCTAAACCTTGTGAGAGTAGCTATCGGGTCTTAGACCCCTGGTGAACCAGGGCCTTGCTCACCCAGCATGTGAAGACTGCTTCGGCTGAACAGACAGAAGAAACCAATAAGAAGGTTCAAAGGCTGAGAGGGCGACGCAGCAAAGCATTGTGGAGTGCTTAGGGCATGTTGGAGCACAAAAGACAACATGGCCATCCAATGCAGCTGAGGAAGTCTCCAGGTGTAATGACTTTTCGTGCCAATGGACCCAGGCTTCCAATGCCGAGAGAGTGGGACTGTCTCTGTGCATCGACTTTTCCACTTAAATCTCCTTCACAAACAAGTGTCTTTGTGTAAAACACACAAAGACAATTGTCATTCTCAGTTATTGAGAGACTACTACTATATGAAAATTGATAACTTTGCTATCTTCCTCCTGAAAACTCCCCATTCATGTCCTTTGACTATTTGTTGACATGGAATTACTCTTATTTTTTATAAATTTGGTTCAGTTCCCTGTATATCTGAGATATGAGGTCTTTGTCATAGAAAATTGCTATACCAGCCATTTCCTGATTTCCTTCTAATTTTAGCTGCAATGATTTTTTTATGCAATCACTTTTTAATGTCATGTAACCAAAATCATCCATTTTACCTCATTTTACCTCATTTGTTTGGTCATAAAATTATTCATTTACATACAGATCTGATAGGTAATTTTCTCTATATTCCCCTAATGTGCTTAGGCTATGAACCTTTAGGTTCAAATGAGGTATTCACTTGGACCTTATTTTGATATACATTGTGAAATGTTGGTCAGTGTCTAATTCCTGCCAGGATGCTTTTGTGTTTTCCAAGCAGTTTTTTACTTAATAGAGAATTCTTTCCTGATAGCTTGAGTCTATGAATTTCTTAAACACTATATCATGATTATTTATTTTTGCACATTGAATACCTTGTCTATTACACTGATCAACTGTTCTGTTTTTTAACCAGTTACATATTATTTTCATGATCATTGCCATTTAATATCATTTTAAATCTAATTCTGCTAGTTTAATTTCCTTAAGTTGCTAGAGGTTTTACTGATTTTCTTAATATTCTTTACTTATTGATGTTCCAGGTGAATTAATTTTTTCATAGTTAGAATGGTATAGCAATGAATGAGAATTCTCTTTTTTTATTCTTTAGCTTTACCTACCCAAAATATGGCATATTTTTAAGAAAATGTAGAAGCTACTCTAATTGATATGTATGGTATAAGTTGGGTAGTTATTTTGGGATTAATTATTGAAAGCATTATAAACAGAAAACTTGATTTAGGAGGAATTGAAAGTTACTGAAAATTGTTGAGCAACAGTGATAATTGTAGAATCTTAAGGTAAAATATCCTCTCTGCTTCATTATAGGCAAGTCATCAGCTAGTATTTTCTTAGGAACATCCAAACAGAGGAAACTACTTATTAATCAGTCAATATTTATTAAGGATTTACTCTGGCCTAGGCACTATGTTAAGGTCTGAGGATAAAAGAAAAGCACAAGATAGTAAATTTCCTTAAATGGCTTAAAAATGGATAACACTATTGTCTTGAAGTATCCTATAACTCTTTTGGATAGTGTTGTTAGTGATTTTTATTTATCTATTTGTATTTTCCTTACACGAAGATAAAAATCTGTGACTTCTTATTATCTCCTATCTTTTGCTGTTCTCTGGGCCAAAATAAAGCAAGTGTATTTTCTTTTAAAGTACTTGAAGGTAGCTATCATGTACCAGATAAGCCATCTTTTCTCTAGGCTAAATCTTCCCATTTCTTTGAATAAATTCTTCATGTGGTAAAAACTTGAGATACTTTGTTGTCCTGGTTGCTCTACACTGAATTTTCTCTACATTATCAATGTACAAACAAAGATATGTCTCTCAGAAAAGAATATAAAATGTGGATGGGAACTGATCAGTTCAAAATCCAACATAATCCCCCCAGTGATCAACACTATACATCTTTGTGCCACTTCACATTGCACTAATTTTGTTTTATTTTGTTTTGCTTTCATATCTCAGTGCTACCACATCATGTTTGAAGTCCACTAAATCCCCCAAAATGTTTTCCTAAAACCTTTTACCTAAACATTTTCTTGTCCAGTTGTTTCATTCATATCCAAGTCTTTATGACCCCAAATGGGATTTCTGATGAAAAGATGTTGGAATGGTTTGGCGTTTCCTTCTCCAGGTCATTAAAAACAGATGAGGAGACTTCTGGGTAAACATGGTGGCAATCTAGATGTGAATTGCTTCCTCTACCCCATATCGAATGAAACAGACTACCTCAAAAGAGCACAAAAATCATCTTTGGAAGATCAGAGGGACTCTCCAGCAGCTCACAGCAACAAAGGTATGTGGGGTTTTAACATTCCCACACTATAAGAGGGAGAGAAAGCTCGCTGCCAAGCGTGAGCTGAGCTGAGCTGCCCTACCCCAACCCACATACGGAACCAACGTAGGGACCAGCAGTAGGGACCAGTGCACCAACCAGAGACAGCGAGTTAGTGAGGAACATCTCTGCAGTAAGTGTGGAGCACTCCAGGGTCCTTGGGATCTAACGAGGACTCCCAGGGAGTTACCTCTCAGAGTGGTTTTACTGGAGAGCGTGCAGACCGTGGGAGCTACTGCAAACTGCAAATGCCATGGAGGCTCTAGAAACAGCCTGAGGTAAAATCTCCTCTGCTCCTTGCTGTAGTGAGGGGGGGCATGCCAGGGTCCTTGGGAACTGATAAGGACTACCAGGGAAAGACCCCTCGGAGAGGTTTTAAAGGGAAGTCTGCTTGCACGAGAGAGAAGAGACCAGAGACCTCATGGGCAGGTGTACTATAAAACTGTGGAGGTGGGGAAGAATCAGCTTGAGGCAAAAACATCAAAATCTGCACACCTCACCCAGATTCCTGAATAAAAAGGAAAGGGAAAAAACACAAAAGGGATGGCTCAGAGTGCCCAAGATCAACCCTCCAAGAAGAAAGGGAAAAAAGTGACTATTTAAAACTTTTATGGGGGAAAACACAGGCTACAGATGAAAAAGAGGATGAAATGCAAACAAAATCAAAACACACCCCAAAAATGGAAATTATCCACAGGCTCTTAAAGAACTCAAAATGGAGCTTATCCAAAAGATGGAAACCTTCTGGCTAGAAAAATGGGAACAAAATCAGAAAGAGGTTTTTAGCCAGACAAACAAAAACTCACAATTGGAGAAACAGCTGGAAGCCTCTAACAGAAGGGCAGACCAAACTGAAAAGCAAAACCAGTCCTTAAAGACCAGAATTAAGCAACTGGAAGACAGTGATCTTGAAAAACAGCAAGAATTAATAAAGCAAAGTAAAAAAAAAATTAATGAATTAGAAGAAAACATAAAATATCTCACTGCAGACAAGGAAAACAGAGGAAGGAGAGATAATTTGGGAATCATTGGTCTACCTGAAAAACCAGAGATTAACAAAATCCTCGATGCCATACTACAATAAATCATCAAAGAGAATTGCCCTGATTTTCTCAAACAAGGGGGCAAAATAGAAATTGAAAGAGTTCATAGAACATACTCTATACTAAATTCCCAAAGGACAACCCCCAGGAATGTAATCACCACATTCAAGAGCTTCCAATCCAAGGAGAAAATATTACAAAAAGTCAGGAAGTGAAACTTCAGATACAGAGACATGTCAATAAGGATGACACAAGACCTAGTAGTGAAAATGCTAAGAGACTGTAAAGCCTGGAACATGATATTCAGAAAGCAAGAGAACTGGCTCTTCAATCAAGAATCAGCTACCCATCAAAAGTGACTATATATTTCCAGGGGAAAGTATGGGCATTTGACAAAATAGAAGATTTTTAAATATTCATAAAGAAAAGACCAGAATTCAGTGGAAAGTTTGACATCCAAACACAAAAATCAAGAGAAACATGAAAAGGTAAATATGAAAGAAAGGGAAAAGGAGAAAACTGATTTTCTTTTTCTTTTATTCAAACTCTCTTCTATAAGGGCCATAATTAGATCAAATGATATATACTAACATATGGGGGAAATGTTATGTGCAACTTTCAAAAATTGTATGCATTAATAGAATAATCAGAAGAATCACTCATAGGGAAAGATTGGGGCATTAATATGATTTTGACGGGGGATAAAAAAAGAAAGAAAAAGGAAGGGGGAAATCAATGATGGTACTAAGATATACTTGAAGAAATAGAAACAAATAAAATAGAACACTCTTCGTCACACAAAGATACACATGGGAAGGGGAGGGGAAGAATTCTCTAATAAGAAGGAGAGGAAAAGAGTGCTAATTGGTATTACTTAAACCATACTCTCAGTGAAACCAACTCTGAGAGGGAAGAGCATCTAGATCCATTGGGATCTTGAACTTTATCTTATCCAACAGGGTAAGGGAGAAGGGAAAACCAAGGGGGGTAGGGAGGGAGGGAACAAAAAAAAAACGAGAGAAGGAAAGGGGGGAAGGGAAGGGAACAAAAAGGGAGGAGTTAGAAAGGGAAGCATAAAAAGGGAGGGGACTAGGGGAACTGATTTAAAATAAACCACGGGTTTAAAAGGTAATAGCAAAAGAAGAAAGGTCAGAATTGGGGAGGATATCAAAATGCTAGGGAATTCACATATGACAATCATAACATTGAACTTGAATGGGATGAACTCACCCATATATTGTAGAAAAATAGCAGAATGGATAAGAATCCCAAACCCTACCATATGTTGTCTTCAGGAAACACACATGAGGCAGGTAGAAATATACAAGGTCAAAATTAAAGGTTGGAGTACGACCTATTGGGCCTCAACAGACAGAAAAAAGGTAGGAGTAGAAATCATGATATCTCACAAAGCCAAAGCAAAAATAGACCTGATTAAAAGGGATAGGGAAGGTAAATACATCCTGATAAAAGTGATTATAGACAATGAAGAAATATCACTAATCAATATGTATGCACCAAATGGTATAGCACCCAAATTTCTAATGGAGAAACCAGGAGAATTAAAGGAGGAAATAGATAATAAAACTATACTAGTGGGAGATCTGAACCAACCACTATCAAATTTAGATAAATCAAATAAAGAAATAAATAAAAGGTAAAAGAGGTGAATGAAATCTTAGAAAAATTTGAGTTGAAAGATACATGGAGAAAAATAAATAGGGACAAAAAGGAATACACCTTCTTTTCAGCAACACATGACATTCACAAAGATTGGTCACACACTAGGTCATAAAAATATAGCATACAAATATAGAAAAGCAGAAATAATTAATGCAAGCTTTTCAGATCATAAGGCAATAAAAATAATGATCAGTAAGGGTACGTGGAGAGCAAAATCAAAAATCAATTGGAAATTAAATAATATGATGCTCCAAAATTGGTTAGAGAACAAATCATACAAACAATAATTTCATGGAAGAAAATGAAAATGGTGAGATATCTTTTCATACCTTAGGGGATGCAGCCAAAGCAGTACTCAGAAGAAAGTTCATATCACTGAGTGCATATATTAGCAATTTAGGGAGGGCAGAGATCAATGAATTGGACATGCAAATCTATAACCTTGAAAGCAAACAAATTAACCCCCCCATAAGAAAACCAAATTAGAAATCCTAAAAAGTAAGGGAGAAATTAGTAAAATTGAAAGTGATAGAACTATTGAACTAATAAATAAGACAAGAAGCTGGTACTTTGAAAAAACAAACAAAATCAACAAGGTACTTGTCAACCTAATTTAAAAAATGAGAGAAGAAAGCAAATTAACAGTATCAAAGATGAAAAGGAGGACCTTACCTCCAATGAAGAGGAAATTAAGGCAATCATTAAAAACTTCTTTGCCTAATTATATGGAAATAAATATGCAAATCTAGGTGATATGGATGAATATTTACCAAAAAAAAAAACATGAATTGCCTAGACTAACAGAAGAAGAAATAGAATTCTTAAATACTCCATATCAGAAAAAGAAATCCAACAGGCTATCAAAGAACTCCCTAAAAAATAATTCCAAGGGCCTGATGGATTCACTAGTGAATTCTATCAAACATTCAAAGAACAGCGAATCCCAATACTGTACAAACTATTTGACATAATAAGCAAACAGGGAGCTCTGCCAAACTCCTTTTATGACACAAATATAGTACTGATTCCAAAGCCAGGTAGATCAAAAACAGTGAAGAAAAACTACAGACCAATCTCCCTAATGAACATATATGCAAAAATCTTAAACAGGATACTAGCAAAAAGACTTCAGCAAGTGATCAGAAGGGTCATTCACTATGATCAAGTATGATTCATACCAGTAATCCAGAGTTGGTTCAATATTAGGAAAACCATCCACATAACTAACCATATCAACAAGCAAACCAACAAAAATCACATGATTATCTCAATATATGCAGAAAAATCCTTTAATAAAATACAAGACCCATTCCTTTTAAAAACACTAGTAAGTAAAGGAATAGAAGGATCTTTCCTAAAAATAATAAACAGTATACATCTAAAACCATCAACTAACATCATCTGCAGTGGGGATAAACTAGATGCATTCCCAATAAGATCAGGAGTGAAATAAGGATGCCCATTATCACCTCTATTATTTAAAATTGTACTAGAAACACTAGCAGTAGCAATTAGAGAAGAAAAAGAAATTGAAGGCATCAAAATAGGCAAGGAGGATACCAAGTTATCACTCTTTGCAGATGACATGATGGTCTACTTAAAGAATCCTAGAGATTCAACCAAAAAGCTAATCGAAATAATCAACAACTTTAGCAAAGTTGCAGGTTACAAAATAAACCCACATAAGTCATCAGCATTCCTATATATTTCCAACACATCTCAGCAGAAAGAATTAGAAAGAGAAATCCCATTAAAAATCACCTTACACAAAATAATATACTTAGGAATCTATCTCCCGATACAAACACAGGAAATATATGAACACAACTAAAAAACACTCTCCACACAATTAAAACTAGACCTGAGCAATTGGGAAAAACATTAACTGCTCATGGATAGGACGAGCCAATATAATAAAAATGAATATCAAACTATCTAGTTAGTGCTATACCCATTGAACTTCCAATTTTTTTTTTTTACTGAATTAGCAAAAACCATAACAAAGTTCATTTGGAAGGACAAAGGATCAAGGATATCCAGGGAAATAATGAAAATAAATACAAAGGAAGATGGCCTTGTAGTCCCAGCTCTCAAACTATACTATAAAACCAGTGGGTCATCAAAACAATTTGGTACTGGTTAAGAGACAGAAAGGAGGATCAGAGGAATGGACTCAGCAAGACAGTCTATGACAAACCCAAAGATCCCAGCTTTTGGGACAAAAATCCACTACTTTACAAAAACTGCTGGGAAAACTGGAAGACAGTGTGGGAGAGATTAGGTCTGGATCAACAACTCACACCCTACACCAAGATAAACTCAGAATGGGTTAATTACTTGAACATAAAGAAGGAAACTCTAAATTAGGTGAACACAGAATAGTATACATGTCAGACCTTTGGGATGGGAAATATTTTAAAACCAAGCAAGACATAGAAAGAGTCACAAAATGTAAAATAAATAATTTTTATTACATCAAATCAAAAAGTTTTTTTTTTTACAAACAAAACCAATGTAACCAAAATGAGATGGCAACCAACAAATTGGGAAACAATCTTCATAACAAAAACCTCTGACAAAGGTCTAATTACTAAAATTTATAAAGAGATAAATCAATTGTACAAAAAATGAAACCATTCTCCTATTGGTAAATGGGCAAGGGACATGAATAGGCAGTTTTCAGCCAAAGAAATCAAAACTATTAATAAGGACATGAAAAAAGTGTTCTATATCTCTGATAATCAGAGAGATGCAAATCAAAACAACTCTGAGGTATAACCTCACACCTAGAAGATTTGTTAACATGACAGTGAAGGAAAGTAATGAATGTTGGAGGGGTCATGGCAAAGTGGGGACATTAATTCATTGCTGCTGGAGTTGTGAATTGATCCAAACATTCTGGAGGGCAATTTGTAACTTTGCCCACAGGGCGATAAAAGCCTTTCTGCCCTTTGATCTAGCCATAGCACTGCTGGGTTTGTACCCAAAAGAGATAATAAGGAAAAATACTTGTACAAGAATATTCATAGCTGCACTCTTTGTGGTGGCAAAAAAGTGGAAAATGAGGGGATTCCCCTCAATTGGGGAATTGCTGAACAAATAGTGGTATATATTGGTGATGGAATACTATTGTGCTAAAAGAAATAATAAAGTGGAGGAGTTCCATGGAGACTGGAACGACCTCCAGGAAGTGATGCAGAGTGAGAGGAACAGAAGGAGAACATTGTACACAGAGACTGATACACTGTGGTACAATCAAAAGTAATGGACTTCTCCATCAGTGTCAATGCAATATCCCTGAACAACCTGCAGGGATCAAGGAGGGGGAAAAAAAAAAACACTACCCACAAGCAGAAGACAAATGGTGGGAGTAAAAACATCAAGGAAGCAGAACAGCTTGACTACAGGGGTGGAGGGAATGTGATCGAGGAGAGACTCTGAATGAACACCCTACTATGGAAACCAATAGCATGGAAATGGGCTGGGGTTCAGGATGCATGTGACACCCAGAGGAATCACGCATTGCCAATGGGAGGTGTAGGGGGAGGGGAAGAAAAAAAAAAGGTCATCTTTGTTTCTAATGAATAACATTTGAAAATGACCAAATAAAATAATGTTTTAAAAAATGAGGAAACTCATACAAATTGCTTTAGTGACTTGCCCATGAATATACAACTAATAAGTGACTGAGACTGTATTTGAACTTGGGTATTCCTGACCCCAGGTCCTAATGTTTTATGCACTATTCTACCTTGATGCCCAAATGATATTTAAAATATATGATTAACTAAGAATTTTTAATAACTTTCTTAAATTCAATTTAGTGACTTTCTCCAAATACGCTCAGCAAACGCAATGTCGAAATCAAGAAAGTACATGGAGTGATTTTTAGCTATAGAGACAACTGAAGTGTAAATCAGAGAAATTTTCTAGAAGGATAAGGGTAAGCAAAGATGATAAAAATCAGCATAACAAACATTTTGTAGAATGAGCAAGAAAAATTAAATGAGAAGATGAAGTCAAAGAGTAAAATTTAACAATCAAGTGATTTAAGAATTTTATATTAATGATACTATGCTGTATGGACAAGAAATGAGAGAGTGGAATCAGTGAGATCAGTCAAGAGGTTATCAGAGTAATTCAGATGTTAAATGATGAGAAAATAGTAAGGAACTCAGGTGAGATATCTTGGTCACTTGAGGTCTCCTTGCTATGCCTGAAATATGGTTCAACTTTAGTCCTACTTTTTTTTTAAACCAATTTTAGGTTCTTTGTTATAGAGAGTAAAGATCCTTGTTACGTCTCCCAAAATGTCTTTTATTCTAGAAAGGATCAAGGAAAATAGAATTCTTTATGTCTTGAAAAATAGAGTGGGGCAGGTAAAGAAGAACCTGATTAATAGGGCAGAGATAAGAAAAGAATGGCCACTTGATGGATATCTCCTGTGCTCTCTGTGGGTCAATATTGTTTTCTCCTTGCCTCTTCTCACTAGGCAATCTCATTAGTTATGCTAATGATTCTCAAATTCAAGTGCATAAAAACAATCACACTACCTCAAATATTGCTATGAGGAAAGTGCTTTGTCAGTGGAACAACACTTTATAAGTACTAATTTTAACAATATCACTATTCTAAGTTCACCATTCTTTCCTAATTTGCAGCTTAATTACTCATCAGCTGAACATATCTATCCATTTTTCCTAGTGCACTAGAAATAAAAGAAACCAGAAAACCCATGATATAATCTCCTTATCAACAATTTCCTTTACTGTCACCTTTGATTTCAATTTTGTAAGTGTTCTGAAGTCATTAACAAGTGAAAGGACCAAAGCAAAACAACTCTCCTTTGTCTGTATACTGTACATCCTAATATATTTCTATTTCTCCCTGTTTGAGCAATCTCCAGTCTGGGATGACTACCCACAGTATTCCAGTTGCTCCCTCAGAGAAAATGTTCAGTTGAAATGAAAACAATGATAATCATTGCCAAGTGAGAGCACAGGCTCCCCCTCTAAATTAATTCCAAAGGGTACTTTTGACATTCTAGACATAGAGCTTCTTAACAGATATGACTCTGCTGTTTTTTTTTTCAATTGCCTATCACTTTGTCAAAGATAAGATTTATATCTTAGAAATCTGAACAGGTAATTTGTGAGGGTCAAGAGCATCTTTTTCTTCCATTTCCATTTTTTTAAATATCACTTTGGGGGAAATGAGGAACAGAAAACCAAGAAGAAACAGACAATGTTCATGTAAAAAGAAAAGTAAACTTTTTCTGAGGTAAAGTGTTTGAAAGATTCTGTTCATAAAACAATCAAAAAACAGCCTGGAAGGCATTCATTTCTACATTGAAGCTCTAGAGAAAATGAACCGTAGCATATAATCATTTCACAATAATGATTTCATCTTTTTACAGTAATTGCTTTTGCTAACACAAAAAGTAAAGATCTTAATGTGATCAGCATTTATTTGGGTGACTTTGGATATCACTGTAGAATGATATGATGATATATTAACACAAAAGTACAAAAAAAATGGTACCTAATCTAAAAGAAAAGCAAGGAATGTCATTTTAAACCTTCATCTTTATATCAATTGATGTATTATATAAGTATCCAGGACCTACTATGTGGTAGTTTTGAATAGACAAATGTCTGAATACTGTGTGCAATTTTCATACACTTTGCTATTACTCCAAAAGTTATAGTTCAATTGTAGTACTTTTTGACTTGGCATATATTAGCTAACAGAAAAATCCTAGAATGAAATCTTCCTTTACCAACATAAATTGTAAACTATCTCTGATTTAGGATTGAAAGAATATAGAACTAAGACTTGAATGGTATTTTTATATTGTCTAGTTCAAACTTTTTGTGCATATAAGGAAATCAAGGGCCAAAAAGTTTATGTAATTCACCAGGTAGTACATAACCGAAATAAGATTTGAACTCAGATTCTAACTCCAAAATGAACACTTTTGTTTCCACACAAAACTGCCTTGGATAAATTCTCAAGAAAATGCTTAAAGAAAACTGAGTTTCAGTGATTTATCCAGACTTAAACATTTATTAAGTGTCTGAGTTTATGGATTTGTCATTCAAGTATATGTTTTTTAACTCTATCTCAGTAATTGTGCTTAAGGCATTTATCAACTTTGTTGTTAATAAAATAATGAGAAGGAATGAGATGACCTCTTAGGTACTTATAATTCTTAATCTATGATATTATGATTATAAGATATAGACTTTGATCACTATTCTTCTTGACTAATTACAACATGCTGCCTTCAATGTTATATTTATTAAATATAGTAATAATTTTGGTAATGTTAACACCTGGTGATGGTCAATTGATGACCTATATGACCATAGTGAGCCTGATAGATCAGTAAAATGGTCTTAAACTGGACAGTAGATGAGTCTGTAACTTTGGACTCAAATGATAAGTTCTATGTAAATATATGACATTGTCTGAGCTAACTCTCCTCAACTCTAATTTACATTGGTAGGCTAGGGCACCAAGGAAAATCTAATTACTTCTTTTTCAAATGTTACAGAGGAAATTGTAAGGGACTGGAGTTCTAATGTCCAATGAGTCACTAGACAGACAGACAGACAGATAGATAGATAGATAGATACATACATACATACATACATACATATATACATACATACATACATACATACATACATACATAGATGGACAACGTTGGCATCTTCCGAATGTAAATTAACCAGTTGATATCAATTCACTTTCACAAAAGATTATTTACTGAGAATGTATAGCAAAGATAAAGTATAAAAACATCTCAAAAAAGGTCATATTTCTTAGGAGGGAACTGAGTATTATGAGGGTTAAATTTTGGGTGGTAGGAGTTTGAACAAAAGCCAGTGAGCAGTTTATTGAATGCAAAAGACTTAGTTTATTATTAGGAAATACAAATAGGAAACAGGAGGGAGGAAAGTGAAAGTAATCTTACTTTAGCTTTTAACTATATCCCAGATCCCAATCCTAACTAAATTTCTATTAAAAAAAAGACAAAAACAAAAACTAAATCTATCTGCCTCAGAGGGCAGTATCTTTTGCTAGGCCAAAGCCCTTGCCTCCTCTCCTACTCTCACTATCTAATAATATAACCACTATCTATCTACCTATCTACCCAAGTTAATCAATAATCAATATGGCTGTTAAGACCTTAATTCCTTTTCTCTGTCTCAAACAGAGAGAGGGAACTACACATCCTAATCCCAGGAGATCCAGAGACAAAAAGCTTATTTCCAGTTGCCTGAAACTAACTGATCACACTTGGCACCCTTCTGTAACCAACTGACAACCTGCACAGCAGGGGGTCTCTTACTCTGAAATCTTATTGCTCCTTTTCATCTTATATAGAAAAAAGAGAAATTAATAAAAAAAACTCTCTTAACAGTAATTTTGTCTTTTGTTGTGCATCCTCTATTCTATATACAATCAGTCTGGGGGATAATGGACTCAGACTTAAGGTTGAATGCTTAATATAAGACCCCTACCTCTAATTCATTGTGTACTCTTCTTCCTTCACACATTTGATTCCTGTTAGAGAGGGGTCAGAGAAGCACAGAAGGCAGTGAGGTGGCTCAGTAGATTGGGAGAGAGGCAATCTTCCTTCAGATACTTCCCAGCTACATGACTCTGGGAAAGTCATTTAACCCTCATTGCCCAGCCTTTACTACTCTTCTATTTTAAAGCCAATACACAGAATTGATTCTAAGATGGGAGTTTTTTCTTTCTTTCTTTCTTTGTTTTTTTAACTGAAGCACAGATGTAGTTAAATACACATATTTAAATAGTGACATATGTGAGGCCACAATATAATTCCTGGATCTAGGAGCTCACTTATCTCTCCTTCTTGGAAATCCTATCTACTCTCTTGACCTCTAAATGCTATATAGGCATTGGATGTCTCTCCCTTACTCAGCTATCTCAGATGTTGGGTGGATTCAGTGATTGCCTAAATCAAACAGATGTCTCTTCCATGCTGTACTGTTTGGCACCTCACAGAACTTGGCTAGTGCTGCCATCAATCCTAGATCTCTAGATGCTGGAGCTTTGCTGCAGTTCCTAGACTCTCCATTGCACTAAACATTCCTGCCTTGATATACTAATTTACTCACAATTATTACAAAATAAATGGGCAGCATGCACTTAGGAACATATGGCAGCCAGGTCAGTGAGGGAAGGAAGAGCCAGCTGTCCTTATCTCCCTCTAACTGATCATCACAGTTCTTCAAACATGATCAGTTTTGGAAAAGGAATGATGCCCTTTCAGTTTTGTAATATATACCCTTAATTCCATCTCAGTAGCCAAGCCAAAAAAGCTTTTCATTATTACACAATAAGCTGACAAGAAAAAGAGAATTTTCTGAAGTGAGGGAAAATGGTCCTCCAGTAGGCAGCATGTGAGAGTTAAAACAAGGCTGACTATATTACTTATGTTGTAAAGATTAGCCTCTCACTCAGTAAATAAGCAATGTTCAAGGCTTGCATCATATGTTCCTTAGAACTTCAGGGAGCTTCTAAAACATATTTCAAGAAATAGCCCAATTAAACATTTGTAGCTTTTTCTAATCATGGGTTCTGTGACTGAACCCCTCATATTCATTAAAGTAGGGGGTCCTAGACTTATTAAAAATTATTTCTGTTTGTCAACTGTACCTCTTTTCTCAAATTTTCTCTCTTCTCTCTTTCCCCCTACCAGAGATTGGCAGCATTGTGATATTTTCCTTTCATTAACAGCAATGAACATCATAAAGAAATTTTCCTTAATTTGTAAAGAAAAACAGACTTCAGAGAGAAATCTCAGCAATAAAACATCATTTGTTAAAAGGTGTTGGAAGTAAACACATGCAAAAAGAATTAGAGGAGGCCACACAGATGCTGCAACAATGCAGAAACCCATGAGAGATATTAATAACTGCCTACATTAGGATATTGAACTTGATGTTTAAATTTAGATAATTAAATTACATAATTTTAAAATACCTTGGAAATTTATTTTTACTTCTGGCATTATTTTATCATGATTGCAGTTAGGGGAAATGTATTTTCTATAGTGAACTCCCATTGTATACATAGCATAAGAAAAATCTGAGCTGATCTTTGTAAAGTCACTAGATTTGAGTTTTGCTGGTATCTAAATAGAGTAACTTATCTTTGTCATTCCAAATGAAAAAGTTGTTTTCTTCCCTTTGTATTGGATATTTATCTAAATTGATCCAAAAAATTGTGTGTCTCTATAACCTACTAGAAACGTAATTTTTCAGCACACATCAATTGAATCCTATCATGGATCTGTTTTTCTGAGGTTCATATGCCAGGTAATTATTGATGGCCATAGTTGAGAGACTGGAAAATGCATCCCATCAACTAAATCAGTCTTATTGTTTTCTCTTAAATGTTTTCTCCATTGAAATCAGGAAAAACACCATTACACAGGAAACTGATGAAAATTTAGTCTTATACCAAGGTAGCAACTTAATATTGATCTCTCCAATGAGTTCTTGATTTGTTTCTATCTAATGGATCCCTTTGGCAGTCAAGGGTAGCCTATAGAAAACATTACCATCATAGCCCAAATATACTGAAAAAATAACTAATTATATACATGTATAAAGAATTAAATATATAATTTCATTTATTATATGACACACTGTCCATTTCACATCTGTTTGCATATCCAAATAAACTGACTTCTCCCAACTCTTTGCCTTTTCATAAGATCCCCTCTTCCATGTTTATAATGTCCTTGCTCCTCATGTGTATCTTATAAAATCCCTAACTTCTATGAACAGTGTGACTACCAATTCCTTCCAAAGGCCTTTCTTGATTCCCTGTTATTAGCTTTTCCTCTTGAAGTTACTTTGTGTTGTTTTTTGCATATGCTTTGAATTTATTAACTTCTCTATATTCTATCCTTTAGCCCCATAATATTAAGTTCCTTGAGGACAGGGGTCATTATTTCAGTTTTGTTTTCATGTAGATAGTACCTTGGGCAATGACATATATAAATGGTATTTAATAAATGTTTTATAAATATAAATATAAATATAAAGGAAATCTTACAAGTGATCTTCAAGATCATCCTTGAGGAGATTTCCTTTGCAGTTATCTCCTTATTATTCACGTATTTGGTAGAATACAGTAAGATGGAACATAATAAATTAATAAAATCCATGATGCTGATCATATCTCTTTACTTTTCAAGATGACTGAGAAAACGTCACTAGACTGGCACTGCTGAATGGAAAGGGCAGTGGCACACTGTAGCAAAATTAAAGTAAAATAAATTGTAGATTGAATGTTGCTATTCAGAGGAAATAATGCTAAGTTTGGTATCAAGAAGATGTGAGTTCATTGACATCTGAATTGTCTTTTTCTGGATTCTTGTAATATTTTCTCCTTATCTTGGAAGCTCTTCAATTTGGCAATTCCATTCATGGGGGTTGTCTTTTGAGGATTTAATGTAGAGGGTTGTCCATGGATTCTTTCAATATCTATTTTGCCTTCTTATTGAAGAACATCAGGGTAGTTTTCTTGGATAATTTCTTCTAATATGACGTCAAGGTTTCTGTTTACTTCTAGGTTTTCAGGTAGACCTTTGATTTTCAAATTGTCTGTTCTAGGCTGGTTTTTCAGTTCAATTGTTTTTTCAGTGAAATATTTCATGTTTGCTTTTACTTTTTTATTATTCTGACTTTGATTTATTAATTTTTGCTGTCTTGTGAGAGAATTAGCTTCTACTTGCCCAATTTTGGTCTCTACATACTGGTTTTCAGCTATGATCTTTTGATTTTTCGTTTTTGGTTTGGTTGATCCTGCTTTTCATGGCTTCCAGCACCAATCAGGATTACAAAGGATCTGGTAGCCTTCACATTAAAGTACCTTAATGCTTAGACTATGATTTCCAGTAAGGGACGAGAAATAGGTCTACAACTGAGAATCACCTTCCCATCAAAATTGACTATATACTGCCATTGGAAAGTATGGACATTTAACAAAATAGAAGATTTCCAAGTATTTGTAAAGAAAAGAAGAGAACTAAATGGAAAAATTTATGTCCAAATACAAAAATCAAGAGAAATATGAAAAGATAATTGAGAGAGGGAAAAATTTTAAGGCCTTCAGTAAGGTCAAACTGCTTACATTCCCATATGGAAAAATATTATTTGTAACTGTCAAAAATGTATTTACTGTTATAGTAGTTTGAAGAATTATTAACAGTTAGAGTTGGGGTACTAAGTGGTCTAAGATGATATACAAAAAAAGAAAGAAAAGGGGGGAATATAAAATGGCATAAAGAGAAACTTGAAGGAATAAGAAAAATAGGATAATCTGTACCATAAAAATATGTGCATGGGAGGGAATGGGGAAGAATACTATTATAAGAAAGAGAGGAAGAGAGTCCTAATAGATAATACTGAAGCCTTACTCTCAGTGGAATCAATTCTGAGACAAAACAGCATCTAGATACATTGCGGTATTGAAATCTATCTTACCCTACAGGAATGTTGAGAGGGAAAAATCAGGGGTGGGGGAGTGTGGCAGGGAATACAAAAATGGAAGAAAAGAAAGAGGGGAGGGAATCTAATAGACCTTAAAGAAAAATAATAGGGGAAAAAGAAAGGAGGGGGTGGAAAGGGAATTTAAATAATGGTGGGGATTAGAGGGACTTATCAAAATCAAAACACTGGTGTAGAAGGAAGTAGTGAAAGAAGAAAGGGCAGTAATGGGAGAGAAAATCAACATGATGAGAAATACACAGGTGGCAATAGTAACTCTGAATATGAATGGAATGAACTCACCCATAAAATGGAAGTAAATAGCAGAGTGGATCAGAGATCAAAATCCTACCCAATGATGTCTCAAGAAATACACATGAGGCAGGTAAACACACTTAGGGTAAAGGTAAAAGGCTGGAACAAAATCTACTGGGCATCAACTGAGAAAAAATCATGATATATGACAAATCCAAAGTAAAAATCAATCTGATTAAAAGAGATAGGGAAGGTAATTATACTCTGAAAAAAAGACAGTATTGTGGAAATTAAAACTGAATCAGGCTCTGGACTTCTGCCACTGATATGGAATTGTCAGCAGTTGAAATGTGAGAGTGAAAATATTGACAATGATGACAGTTGGTGGGGGGAGAGGTGACTAGGAGAGTGGCAATTGCTCTTGAGTTCTCCCTTTCATGGCCCTCAGACTAGAAGCAGTGCTCTCTCCCTGTCTATGGTTAGAAGTACCACTATTCCTGGATTTTTCCCAACTGTGTGCTCTATCTGGATTCCTGTGATCATGTCATTGAACAAAAGGACTTAAGGGAAGCAGTTTGAAATTAAGGTTAGTCTTTAGGGCACTATCCCAAAAATACAGGTTCAACAAGCTCTGAAAGTCAGAACCTTTTCTTCCTCTTGCTGTCTACTGCTAAAGACTTTGAACTTAAGAAAGGTGGCATAGATTAGCATAGATAGAAATAAAAGAAACCCTCCAACAGCCTGTGAGACCTTTCCTCAGCTAAAAAGCTGAGAAAGACTCAATCCCAATCTTGGGAAAAGTATAGAGAATCCTTCTTCCCTCTACCCTGATACCATCCTTATACAAACTTGGTAATAAATTCATTTTTATTTAAATAACCCACAATCGGTTAAGAGAACTATCATTTCAGGTGAACATAAAGGAAGCAGAACCTAAGGACAGACATTCAACCACAAAAGGTACTTATTGGACTCCTGCCAGGTGAACATGGTATGGGGGAGAGGCTTGCCCCTCAGGAGAGTCTGTGTTTACCTGTCCTGGCATATCTTCAACATCAATCAATGGAAAACACATCCCCTCAGTTTTTCATAGTTGGCTCATTTCTTGGGTACCCATTTTCAAAAACAGTCTCTCAGCAGTGGTATCTCTTTTTACCTCACCAGCATGGATATTCACTCTATACCTTCAACTTTTCCATTCCCTGTTACAAAACCACCTTATCTCCTGTACATCTTCAATTCTCTATGATTCCTTTAATTATTATAGTATAGACAATAAGGAAATATCAGTACTCAACATGTATGCATCAAATGGTATAGTATTTAAATCTTTAAAGGAGAAACTATTAGAGATTAAAAAGGAAATGAATAGTAAAACTTTACTAGTGGGAGCCCTGAACCTATCTCTATCAGATCTGGATAAATAAAAAAATAAACAAGAAAGAGGTAAGAGATGTGAATGAAATCTTAGAAATTTGGAGTTAATAGATATATGGAGAAAATAAATAGGAACAAAAAGAAATACCCCTTCTTTTCACCAGCAAGTGGTACTTTCACAAAGACTGACCATATACTAGGCAAAGAAAACATGGTGAACAAATGCAAAAAAGAAGAAATAATAAATTTAAACTTTTCAGATCATAATGCAATAAAAAATAATTACTAAGGGTGAATAAAGAGGCAAACTAAATTAATTGGTAAGTAAATAATATGATTTTTCAAAATCAGTTAGTTAAAGAATAAATCATAGAAATAATAAATAATTTCATTAAAGGGAATGACAATGATGAGACATCATGTCCAAATCTATGGGAAGCAGCCAAAGCAGTACTCAGGGGGAAATTTATATCCTTGAGTACATATATTTACAAAGTAGGGAAGGGAGAGTTCAATGAATTGGGCTTGCAGATTTAAAAAAGAACTAGAAAGGGAAGAAATTTAAAATCCCCAGATAATCCCCAGAAGAAAACTAAATTAGAGATCCTAAAAATTAAGGGAGAAATTAATAAAATTGAAAATGAAAGAACTATTGAATTAATAAATAGGACTAGAAACTGGTATTTTGAAAAAAAAAAAACAAAATAGACAAAGTACAGATCAATTTAATAAAAAAGGAAAGAAGAAAACCAAATCAACAATACAATAGATGAAAAGTGAGACCTTACCTCCAATGAAGAGGAAATTAAGGCAATCATAAAAAACTATTTTGCCCAATTATATAGCAATAAGTATGCTAATCTAGGTGATATGTATGAATATTTACAAAAACATAAATTTCCTTGATTAGCAGAAGAAAAAATAGAATTCTTAAATAATTCCATATTAGAAAAAGAAATTGAAAAAGCCATCAAAGAACTCCTTAAGAAAAAGTCCACAGGGCCTGATGGATTCACAAGTGAATTTTATCAAACATTCAAAGAACACCTAATCCCAATAGTCTACAAACTAGTTGACATAATAAGAAAAGAGGGAGTCTACCAAATTCCTTTCATGACACAAATATGGTACTGGTCCCAAATCCAGGCAGGTAAAAAAACGGAGAAAGAAAAATAGACACCAATTTCCTTAATGAACAAAGATGCAAAAAATCTTAAATAGGATACTTGCAAAAAGATTCCAGCAAGTTACCATGATGGTTATCCACTATGATCAGGGAAGATTTATACCAGAAATGCAAGGATGGCTCACTATGAGGAAAACCATCCACATAATTGATCATATGAATAAGCAAACAAACAAAAATCACATGATTATCTCAATAGACACAGAAAAAGCCTTTGGTAAAATACAATACTCATTCATATTAAAAACACTAGAAAGTATAGGAATATCAGGGTCTTACCTAAAGATAATAAACAGCATTCATCTAAAACCATCAGCCAACATCATTTGCAATGGGGATAAAATAGATGTCTTCCCAATAAAATCAGGAGTGAAACAATACCAAAACACAAAGAACACCCGTTATCACTGCTATTATTTAACATTGTACTAGAAACACTAGCAGTAGCAATTAGAGAAGAAAAAGAAATTGAAGGTATTAAAATTGGCAATGAAGAGACCTCTTCTATCACTCTTTGGGGATGATATGATGGTCTAATTAAAAAATATTAGAGAATCAACTAAAAAGCTAGTGGAAATAATCAACACCTTTAGCAAAGGATACAAAATAAACCCACAAAAGTCATCAGCATTTCTATATATCTCCAACATACCTCAGCAACAAGAATTAGAAAGAGAAGTTCCATTTAAAATCACCCTAGACCATATAAAATACTTAGGAACCTATCTCGAGAAACAAACACAGGAACTATAAGAACAAACTACAAAACTTTCCACACAATTAAAACTAGATCTAAACAATTGGAAAAACATTAACTGCTCATGGGTAGGATGAAATAATATAATAAAAATTACAATCCTACCCAAACTTATTTACTTATTTAGTGCCATGTCGATTGAATTACCAAAAAACTTCTTTTTTTCTTTTTAAACATTATTTTATTTGGTGATTTCAAAAAACTTCTTTACTGAAATAGAGAAATTCAAAAAAAAATTAGAAAAGTTCATCTGGAAGAACAAAAGATCAAAGATATCTGGGGAGATAATGAAAAAAATACAAAGGAAAGTGGCCTTGCAGTACCAGATCTCAAACTATACTATAAAGTAGTGGTCATCAAAACCATATGATACTGGCTAAGAGACAGAAAGGAGGATCAGTGGAATAGACTTGGGGTAAGTGACCTCAGCAAGGCAGTCTATGACAATCCCAAAGATTCCTGCTTTTTGGGAAAAAAATCCATTATTTGATTTTAAAAAACTGCTGGGAAAATTGGAAGACAGTGTGGGAGAGATTAGGTCTGGATCAACAGCTCACACCCTACATCAAGATAAACTCAGAATGGGTGAATGACCTGAATATAAAAAAGAAAACTTTAAGTAAATTATGTGAACACAGAATAGTATACATTTCAGACATTTGGGAAGGGAAAGACATAGAAAGAGTCACAAAATGTAAAATAAATAATTTTATTTACATCAAATTAAAAAGTTTTTGTACAAACAAAACCAATATAACCAAAATGAGAAGGGAAGCAACAAATTGGGAAACAATCTTCATAACAAAACCTCTGACAAAGATCTAATTACTCAAATTTATAAAGAGCTAAATCAATTGTACAAAAAATCAAGCCGTTTTCCAATTGGTAAATGGACAATGGACATGAATAGGCAGTTTTCAGCCAAAGAAATCAAAACTATTAATAAGCACATGAAAAAGTGTTACATATCTCTGATAATCAAAGAGATGCAAATCAAAACAACTCTGAGTTATCACCTCACACCTAGCAGATTGGCTAACATGACAGTGAAGGAAAGTAATGAATGTTGGAGGGGATATGGCAAAGACTGGGCATTAATTCATTGCTGGTGGATTTGTGAATTGATCCAACCATTCTGGAGGGCAATTTGGAACTATTCCCAAAGGGAATTTGATCCAGCCATAGCACTGATGGGTCTGTACCTCAAAGAGATAATAAGGAAAAAGATCTGTACAATAATATTTATAGTTGTGCTCTTTGTGGTGGCAAAATATTGGAAAATGAGGGGATGCTCTTCAATTGGGGAATGGCTGAACAAATTATGGTATATGTGGGTGATGGAATACTATTTTGCTAAAAGGAATAATAAACTCAAGGAATTCCATGGGAACTGGAACAACCTCCAGGAAGTTATGCAGAATGAAAGGAGCTGAACCTGGAGAACATTGTACACAGAGTCTGATACACTGTGGTACAATCAAATGTAATGGACTTCTCCATTAGTGGCAATGCAGTGTTCCTGAACATCCCGGAGGGATCTATGAGAAAGAACACTATCCACATTCAGTGGGAAAACTGTGGGAGTAGAAACACAGTAGTAACACAATTGCTTGATTACATGGGTTGAGGGGATATAGCTGGTGATATAGACTCTAAATGAACATCCTAATGCAAACACCAAAAACATGGAAATGGGTTCAGATTAAGGAGACATGGGTTTGGGGGAGGGGAGAGAGGGAAAAAATATTATTTTTGTAACCAAAGAATGATGTTTGAAATTGACCAAAGGGAAAAAAAATCCCCAGATAAAATCTAAATTAGAGATCCTAAAAATTAAAGGAGAAATTAATAAAATTGAAAGTGAAAGAATTATTGAATTAATAAATAAGACTAGAAGCTGATACATTGAAAAACAAATAAAATAATGTACTAGTTGATCTAATAAAAAAAGGAAAGAAGAAAACCACGTTATTAGTATCAAAGTTGAAAAGGGAGACCTCACCTCTAATGAAGAGGAAAATTAGGGAATCTTTAAATATTATTTTGCCCAATTGTTTGGCAATCTAGGATGAATATTTACAAAAACACAAATTGTCTAGATTAACAAAATAAGGAATACAATTCTTAAATAATGCAATATCAGGAAAAGAAATTGAATAAGCCATCAAAGAACTCCCCAAGAAAAATCCCCAGCATCAGATATATTTGCAATGAATTCTATCAAACATTCAACAAACAACTAATCCCAATACTATACAAACTATTTGACACAAATTAGACCAGGGATGGAAAAATCATTCAATATTGGGAAAACCATCAACATAATTGACCCTATCAAGAAACTAACCAACAAAAATCACGTGTATCTCAATAGATGAAGAAAAAGCCTTTGACAAAATACAACACTCATTCTTTTTGAAAACACAAAAAAGTATAGGATTTGAAAGGTCTTTCCTAAAAATAATAAACAGTATATATTTAAAACCATCATCAAGCATCATCTGCAATACGGATTAATTAGAAACCTTCCCAATAAGTTTAGGAGTGAAACAAGGATGCCCATTATCACCTCTATTAATTAACATGATACTATAAACACTAGCAGTAGCAATTCAAGAAGAAAAAGAAATTGAAGGTTTAAAAATAGGCATGAGGATTCAAAACTATCACTCTTTGTAGATCATATTATGGTTTACTTTAAGAATTCTAGAGAATCAACTAGATCTAAATAATTGGAAAAGCATTAATTGCTCATGGTTATGAGGACCTAACATAACAAAAATGTCAATCCTACCCAAGTTAATTTACTTATTTAGTGCCATACCTATCAAACTACCATAAACTTTTGTTCTGATTAGAAAAAAAATTAACGAAGTTCATTTGGAAGAACAAAATATCAAGAATATCAAGGGAAATAATGGGAAAAATGTGAAGGAGGGGGGTCTAGCAATATCAGACCTCATACAGTACTATAAAGCAGTGGTCATCAAAACAATATGGTACTGATTAAGAGACAGATGGGAGGATCAGTGGAATAGACATGGGGTAAATGACCTCAGCAAGACAGTATATGATAAACCCAAAGATTACAGCTTTGGGACAAAAATCCACTATTTGACAAGACTACTGGGAAAATTGGAAAAAATGTATGGGATAGATTAGGTTTAGATCAACATCTCACATCCTACACCAAGATCAATTCAGAATGGGTGAATGACTTGAATATAAAGAAGGAAACTATAAATAAATTTGGTGAACATAGAATAGTATGCCTGCCAGATCTATGAGAAAGGAAAGATTTTAAGATCAAACAAGAGTTAGAAAATATTAGAAAATGTAAAATAAACAATTTATCTACAATAAATTAAAAAGTTTTGTACAAACAAAACCAATGTAACCAAAATTAGAAGGGAAATAACAAATTGGGATACAATCTTATAACATAAACCTCTGACAAATGTCTAATTACTCAAATTTATAAGGAGCTAAATCAATTGTACAAAAAGTCAAGCTATTTCCCAATTGATAGATAGGCAAAGGACATGAATAGGCAATTTTATATAAATAAATAAAAACTATAAAAAGTACATAAAAAGGTATTCTAAACCTCTTATAATTAGAGAAATGTAAATCAAAACAACTTTGAGGTACCACCTCACACCTAGCAGATTGCCTAACATGACAGCAAAGGAAAGTAATAAATCTTAGATGGGATGTGGTAAAATAGGTTCATTAATGCATTATTGGTAGAGTTGTTAATTGATCTATCCATTCTGCATGGCAATTTGGAACTATGCCTGAAGGACTTTAAAATATTGTTTGCCCTTTGAATCCGCCATACCACTGCTTAGTTTGTACCCCAAAGAGATGGTAAGGAAAAGCCTTTTACAAAAATACTTATAGCCATCCTCTTTGTGTTGGCAAGAATTTGGAAAATCAGGGGATGCCCTTCAATTGGGGAATTGATGAACAAATTGTGGTATATGCTGGTGATGGAATATTATTGTGCTAAAAGAAATAATGAACTAGAAGAATTTCATGTGAACTGGAATGATCTCCAGGAATTACTGCAGAATTAAAAAAGCAGAACCAAGAGAACATTGTTCACAGAGATGGACACAGATACACTGTGGCAAAGTAGAATGCAATAGACTTCTCTACTAGTAGCAATGTAATGACCTAGGAAAATTCTGAGGGACTTATGAGAAAGAATGCTATCCACATCCAGAGAAAGAACTGTGGGAATAGAAACACAGAAGAATAACAACTGCTTGATCACATGATTTGATGAGGATATGATTGGGGATGTCAACTCTAAATTATCACCCTAATGCAAATATTAGTTATAAGGAAATAGGTCTTGATCAATGACACATGTTAAACCCAGTGGAATTGTGTGTCAGCCTACAGGGGCAGAGGGGAAAAAAGAATATGAATTATGTAACCATGGAAAAATATTCTAAATTAATTAAATAAAAATTTTCAAATAAAAAAAGATATGAGTTCAAATCTTGCTTCCTGAAACTTGGTATTTGTGTTGAACAATAATTCCCTGAAGCTCTTTCAGTCATATTTGTATCAACATTAAACAATGGGAAAATAATAGAAAGTATAGGATAATACTATTATAAAGAAATAAGTGCTCTATAAATCATAACAATTTTAAACTTATATCTATATGCCTTATAAGGATAGTAACATGAAATGAACATATAACTTGGAGACTAAGTATTTGAATGTGATACTTTATTTACCATTTCATATTTTAATGTTTTATAGTGAAAAAAGTGAATCATTCCACTTTTTTAAGATCTTAAGTTGAAAACTCTAGTGTCTCTGTCTGGTCAGGCTAGAAGGCTAGACTGGTCCCTGAGATTAACCACGATCTGACTGCTTTTCCTTATAAACAAAATGTTTATTTTAAAAGATTGAAACAGGGGAAGGGAAGGAGGACTAAATGAAATTTCCCTAAGCTATAATTCTCTCTCTCTCTCCCTCTCTCTCTCTCTCTCTCTCTCTCTCTCTCTCTCTCTCTCTATATATATATATATATATATATATATATATATATATATATATATATATATATATATATATATACTCCTTAAAACTGTCTATTTCTGAAACCAAAAATCTATCTATCTATCCTGTCTATTGGCCCCCCAAAATAATATTTTGTAGAAGAAATATAGTTCAGGTAACTCAGAAACTCAGATAGGATGGAGAAGCTGGCAAGTTCCTCAAAGGGTCCAGCTAGGAGGCTGCAGGCTTCAGTTGACAACAGACAGATCTTAGCTTCTCAGGTTGGTTCTTGTCAATAAATCTTATATATTTAAGACTTAGCAATCAGGAACACTGCTCTCAGGAACAGATGTAATCTGGTGAAATTATCTTCTTTGGTAAATCAAACATATGGGTTGAGAGGGTTTAACGGCTTTCTCAGAAAATCAGTTAGTTCCCTCAGACAGGAAGTAGTCTCTCTCAGCTCCAAAAAGACAGGAACTAAAGAGAGGTTTCCAGTAAACTGATTGTACTTTATAAATATTCCCAACATTCCTTTGGAACCTTCTTTTTGTACCATTGCATGAGCCAACCTGTATTTGCAAAAGCAAGCCTCTACCTTTCAAAATTCTTCATTTCTTTACTATATTTTAATAATAGTCATTTAACTTCTATGATCCCTAGTTTATGTATAAAATGATAAGTTTGGATAAAAAGCTATGTTATGCCCTTCACTATTTCAGATCAGATGAACTATAAATTGTGTTGATAATATTTGTACTACATATATCAGATGGTTATTGTAGAGAAAGAACTTTGTAAACTTTAAAACAATATGCAAATATAAACTAACTTTAATTTGGGCTTTCTTGTGACTTCCAGGCCTATGATTTTCTCCTTATGATGGGAAAAAATGTAAAACTATAAGAATGACATACAAGATACCACCATTCTAATTCAATTCCTCACAATCTTTATGTAGATTACTGTACAGACCCCTAATTTCCCTAAAATATCTACTTCTGTCATTCCATCTTCACATAACTGCAAACGTAATTTTCATAAGATTCAGGACTGACCATGTTACTTCCCTACCTAATAAGATTTATTTTCCTTCCTATATCTGTTGAAAGTCCCACAATTCTTACTGGCAGTCAGCCATCTTTGATCCCCTTTTCTCCTTCATCTAATCTCATCCTATTAGTTGACAATTTCTTAGAATTCAACCTTCAAATTTTCTATACATTCCAAACCCACTACAAATGCTGTCATTCAGATTTTTTTTTTATGT
The DNA here is from genome assembly GCF_027887165.1 of Monodelphis domestica. Taxonomy (NCBI): domain Eukaryota; kingdom Metazoa; phylum Chordata; class Mammalia; order Didelphimorphia; family Didelphidae; genus Monodelphis; species Monodelphis domestica. The sequence continues at coordinate 652,306,925 of NC_077227.1, read as the reverse complement.
ATGAAGAAGTTGTATGAATAAAAATTCTGGGATTTTCAGGAAAGCATCTCACCAGGGGAAAAATAAAGAATCATAGGGGTTAAAGAAACAGAGCTATGGGATTCATGAAAGAAATGCCCTCAGGCTGCACTTCCACACTATAAGGGGGTGAAATAGCTTCCACCAAAACCTGAGCTGATCAACCCTCCCCTACCCCACCAGAGCCAGAGTCAGAGCCAGTGTGCTAGAATAAGTGAGTGAGCAAAGAACACATCTAGAGAGAGTGAGGGGCACCACTAGGTCCTTGGCAGGTGACTAAGACCACCAAAGACCTACTCCTGAGAGTAACTAGACCAGAAACCCTAGAAGGCTGAAGGGCACAGACTTTGGCGCCTTTGGGGAGATAGTTCTGAGAAGAGCAGTAACAGTAGAATCTGCAGGGACTTGAGAGGTGGCCTCAGGCAAAAACCACATTCCTTAGATCCATACACTGACCATCTGCCCTCCCCACTCAGACTTCTGACTGGAAAGGGAAGGAAAAAACACCATAGTGAGCAAAGAATGTCCAAGAAAAACAACTTCCCAACACCAAGAAAAACAAGAAGGTATTGACCCTGGGTAATTTTTATGGAGGAAAAATCCAGACTACAGAGGAAATTGCAGAAGAGGACATACAAATAAATGCATCCAAAACTTCCAAAAATGGAAATTGGCCATAAGCTCTTGAAGAATTTAAATCAGAACTTATCAAAAAGATGGAAGGGTTTTGGCAAGAAAAGTGGGAAATAGTTCAAAAAGAAAATAACAGTTTAAAGGACAGGAACCCACAATTGGAGAAATAGCTAGAAGCCACAAAAAGTAGGATAGACCAAACTGAAAGGAAAAATCAAAAGATTATAGGGGAAAACAAGGTCTTAAAGACCAGAATTGGGCAATTGGAAGCCAATGATATTGCAAAACAGCAAAAATTAATGAAGCAAAGACAAAAGGCTGACAAAATAGAAGAAAACATAAAATGTCTCATTGACAATATGATAAATCAGGAAAACCATTCTCTTAGAGACAGTTTGAGAATAATTGATCTATCTGAAAACCCAGAAATAAACAGTAATCTTGACATCATACTACAAGAAATTATCCAAGAAAACTGCCCTGATGTTCTTGAATAAGGGGAAAAATATTGAAAGAGTTCATTGAATACCCTGAACATTAAATCCTCAAAAGACAACCCTCAGGAATGCAATTGCCAAATTCAAGAGCTTCCAAGCTAAGGAGAAAATTTTACAAGAAGCCAAAAAGAGACAATTCAGATATCAAGGAGCACCAATCAGGATTACATAAGATTTGGCAGCTTCCACACTAAAGGACAACAAGGCTTGGAATATAATATTAAGAAAGGAAGGAGAATTGGGTCTTCAACCAAGAATCACCTACCCATCAATTCAGAAATTCACCTCCACAACACATTTTGAAAACAGTTTATACTATTTTTTTACACTTTCCTACCATCCTGCCTTATTCAAAGTCCATGAATTTAGTGTTCCATGTATGAAAGGTAACCTGTCCATTTCTTGGGTATGTGCATTTTTAAAATTTTCTTTCCAAGGTCAGCCAAGGGACAGTTTTATTTGAGAAACTTTCCCTAATTTAGCCAACTAGTTCATTGGAAAAAGTACTGTCACTGGAAAAAAACACATAGGTTCAAAACATGACAGACCTTTGTCATCCTTCTGACCTTAATTTAGTAAGCATTGGGGCTCAGTTTTTTCATCTGTAAAATGAAAATAATAAAAATCCTTTGTGTTCCCTTTTCAGCATGATATCTCTGATAACATACAATTATATAATATCTAAAATTACATCACTAATATACAGTTTTCCTTTGTATCAATTTAGACATGAGTGAAATTCAAGTATTCCCAATCTCCACTAATATTTCTCTTCTCACTATGAGCTCTTTCTTACACACTTCTTTTATGTTAGTTCATTTTCCTCATTCTACTCTGGCTTCCCACTTCTCCAAGGTCATCCTTCTTTTTCATCTATAAATTATGTTTTATATCACACCAACATGACAAAATCATTCTCACACCTATTTGTTTCTTTGTGGAATTCTTCCAACTACCCTAATAATTATAAAGTTCAGAGAAGTTACATGCATTGTCTCCTCACATAGAAAGATAAACAGTTTAAACTTAGTGAGTCCTATATGATTTTTCTTTCATATTTTCTTTTTAAAGTTTCTCTTGAGACTTGTATTTGGAAGTATTATTTTCTATTTGGCTCTGGTTCTTTCATTAAGAATGCTTGAACACTGTTTAATTAATTAAATATCCAATTTTGCTCTTGAATTATACTCAATAGATTATCCTTGGTTTCATTTCCAGGTAGTTTTTCTTCTGCAATATCATATTCCAACCTCTCTGCTCCTTCAGTGGGATTATTGTTAAATCTTATGTGATCCTAGCTTGGTCTACAGGATATTTGAATGGTTTCTTTCTGGATGTTTGGAGTATTTTTTCTATATATCATAATTGGAATTTTTCCATAATATTGCAAGGAGTTTTCATTTGGGGATCTATTTCAGTTTTTTTCCAATCAATTTATTCTTTCAGTTTTTATTTTACTTTCTGAGGCCATAATATTAGGGTAGTTTTCCTTCTTAATTCGTTGAACTGATGTCAAGGTTATTTCTTTTATGTCTTTCAAGTAATCCATATCAAAGTTTTTAATTATTTCTCCTTAATCTATTCTCATGTCTATTATTTTTTTTCTGAAGAGATCTTTTATATTTTCTTCTTTTTTTCATTCTTTGCCTTTATTTTATGTTTTGTATTTTAATGTATTTGCTAAATTAAAATACTTAATTAAGACCTCTCTCCCTCTACTATTTCTGTTAGAGAATGTATCTTTTGATAAAGCAAAAATATATTTATATGTAAAAACTATGTCTTATTTCTATCAGTACTTTCTCTGGAGGTGGCTTTATTCTATTGTTTCTTGATGTCTCATGATATCATTAGCTTCAATTTGCTCAATTCTAATCTTTAAGGAATGGTTTTTTTCTTAAGGACTTTTACACCTCTTTTTCTTTTTGGGCAATTCTTTTTGTTTTAAGGTATTTTATTTAGTATTTTCTGCCTCTTTTTCCAAGTTGTAATGGCCTTTTCATAATTTTATTCCTTTTCTTTTAATTTCTCTATCTGTTTTTTATCCTTTCCCACTCTTTTTTTTTTTGCTTTTGAAAATCATTTTTATCATTTGCTGAAATATTTTGTTGAATTAGTGTCCAATTCACATTTTCTTTGTGGTGTTGTTTATATTGGTTGGACTTCATTGTTTTCTTCTGAATTTGTGTCTTAATCTTCCCTGACAACCTAGAGCATTTTATGGTCAGTTTATTTTATTTATTAATTTTCCACCTTATTTCTTGATGCTGAACTTTATAGTATAGTTGGTATCTATTACCTCTATGGTCGTGGGTAGGAATAGCACTGTCTCAAGCCTCAGGGTTTTTTGTTTTTTTTTCACACTATTGTTTTCAAAAATACTTCTGTGAGTTTAGAAATTTTTAGTGCTTCCAAGAGGGTGTGATTTGGGGAAAGATAAAATGACCTGGTTTATCTTCTGGTCCTTACTGAGGAAGGGTCCTTGATCCTTTGAGACTGAAATATATACTGTTCCTTAGGGACCTTGAAATCCCTTGGAATCAGAAGTGATACTGTTCTTCAGGGTTTCTTGTCCCCTTGTGACCTAAAGTAATACTTTTCCTCAGGGTTTCCACTCCCTCTTGACAGAAAGTACTCCTTCCTCCCCTTGAACTATGACACAAAAATGAGCTGATGGATCTGCAAATATTTTCTCTTGATGATTCATGTTCTCTCTTGACCAAAAGTGGTCCTCTCTACCCTTGAACAATTATTCATAAATTTATACTTAACAGAAGTTGTCAAAGAGGGTCTTTCTTATGTCCAGTGCTATCACAGGGGCCTCCTGTGAAGCAGGTCCCTTTACCATGTTTGACTCAAGAGCTACTGAAGATGCTGCTGATTCCATCACTAACTCCTGGCACCATCACTGGGGTTTCATTCATGTGGGCTTCAGATCAGACTCCCTATTCATATAACAGATTTCTCTTTCAACCTTTTAAGTTGATTGTCTTTGAATAGAATGTTTCATTCTGGCCTTTTGTTGGCTCTACCAATCCAAAATTAATTTTAAGCCATTATTTTAATTTTCTTGGAGGGAAATATTAAGAGGATTTGGTTGAGTACTTTCTGTACTCTTTGATCTTGGCTCAGCTTACAGAAGTCCAGGACTAGTTTTGGTTTACAAAACTTAAGTCACTAGGAAAAAGTAAGAAATTGTTACTTTTGGAGAGGTAGGCTGTGGTGATAGAGTAATGGTCTATAGCTAAGAAACAATTGAGTCAAAGGCAGCTAGATGGTTCAGTGGCCAAAGTGATTTCAGCCCTGATGTCAGATACTTTCTAGTTTTCTGACCCTGGGCAAGGTGCTTCACCCCAGTTGCCTAGCCCTTAACACTCTTCTGCCTTGAAACCAATTCTTCGTATTGATTCTAAAAGAAGGTAGGAATTTTTTAAAAGAAACAATTGATTCCAAATCTTACCACAAGCAATGAATAGCCAAGTGATCAAAGAAATTCATTTGTTATCTCTAATCCAAGTTTCTGCACCCATATGATGAATATAATAATTACAGTGGCTATGTTTCAAAAGACTATTGAGAGAATTAAAAAGGATGATTTCTGTAAAATACTTGGAAGTGATAAAACTGTATGCCAAAAAAAATTGGCTAAAATAGTCATAGTTATCCTTTCTATAGCTTTTCCGGTTTTATAAATCAGTTTAGCAGCTCATTTATTTTCACAAGTATCCTGGAAATGAGAAGATATTAGTATCCCTATTTTAGAGATGAACAAATTGAAGCAAAATGGTCAAAAGTGACTTGCTCAGAGCAAATAAGTATGTGAGTCTAAATCTGAACTCAGGTCTTTCTGATTCCAGTCCAGTATTCTAGGCACCATGTAGCTTTCTTCTAATATCATGGATTATTACTTAGGTCAGAGATTAAGCCTTATTTCCTATTTTTCTGTTTTGAGTATACAGATTCTAACAGAATACTTTGCACATATAAGCCCTTAACGCATTTTTTTTTTAAAAAACATTACCTTCCATCTTGGAGTCAATACTGTGTCCTAGCTCCAAGGCAGAAGAGTGGTAAGGGCTAGGCAATGGGGGTCAAGTGACTTGCCCAGGGTCACACAGCTGGGAAGTGTCTGAGGTCAGATTTGAACCTAGGACCTCCCATCTGTAGGCCTGGCTCTCAATCCACTGAGCTACCCAGCTGCCCCCCACATTTTTAATGACTAAAGAAAAGCAAAAAGCACCAATTTGAAAACACAGAACATATTTTAATGTATTTCATCCTTTTTTTCTTCTGCTTGAGAAAAGTGGACAACCATTGCTTTCTATCATAGGCTCTTCATTCTCCCTTCAAAATTCATTTCACTTTCATAATTTTAAATTTATTTTACTAAAATAAAAAAGAATGGGATAAACAAGCATTACTCCTAGAAAATAGAAGCCTAAAGATAACTGAGAAATACCAAGTAATATTGGCTAGTACTCTGGATTTGGACTCAAGAAGATCTGTTTTCAAATCCCACTGATAAAACTAACTTTTCAACCAATGTGAATTAGAAACCTCTCCAAGTTTCAATTGACTCATGAGGAAAATATGTAAAATGGCAATGGTAATACCTGCAGGGTCTTTACTTCCCAGGATTATTATATAGCTCAAATAAGTATATGCAATATATGTTCTGTGCTTTGCAAATGATAAAATATTATATTCTTATTATTTCACCAAATGATTTTAGCCATATAAACCACAAACTATCTATGCTGAATCTTTATTTGTGCTCTTTTTCTGGTACTCTCTACTTATTAAAGAGGGATAAAAATACTTAACAAAACTTCAGACACTTGTCAGAGCATCATATTTCCCAGGAAGATATGGGGTCTCTGCTTGAAGCTTTCTTTGATGAAATGGACCTGAGTCAATTTATTTCTCTCTCTGAATTCCTGCCTCTAATTACCTTTAACCTTGCATCTTCTTCTGCAATTGTTAATGATACTAGTAACCTTACTGTTATTCATTTGACTTTCAGGAATTCCTCAAGCCAACCTCCTCCCTGGTCTGACTATTTGTAATTTGTGGCCACCAGAGCAGCTGCTCAGCTGGTCATATGGGATGCTAACACCTCTATCAATTGTTAACATTTAAAAAATGGTTAAAATCTCTCTAAAATATATGGGACAGTGGTCTGCTTACTAACATTATACAGAACATCATTTTATCTTCTCAGAATGACTCAAGGTCATTATCTGAATGTCAGTTATTATACTGGGCAGCATTACAGTGATACCCGTAGGAGCATTAAGTTGTATTGAATCATTTTCCTTTTGAATTCAAGGCTGGTCACCAGAAACATGAGACTGATAGAAACTGGAGTTGTTATTTATTACTCCATATAGTTATGTTGACGCTACCTTTAGAAATCCACAAACAAGCATTTTTTTTAAAAATCAAAAATCATTCTCTCTGATAACTTCAATGAAGTTTTAAAAAATGTCCTGCGTTGGGAATGTGGGAATTATTACAGAGATAATTACAGTCCAAAAAGAGTGCTCAAATCCCAAGTTTTAATAAAATGTGGATGAGCCTGGAAAATAAGAATAGGCCTAGAGCAAAGGATATTGTTCAATATAAAAGGTTAACTGAGAAAAAATAGAGGTCATAGGCAAAACATCAGAGTTAATGGCAGATGATTTCAATCCTCCAGAAAGTCTTTCAGAGAAAAAAATTAGTAGCTGGAGGGCCAATGTATCTGAGGAATTCTAAGCTCATCTTGGAATCAAAAGATAAAGTCCTCCACAATGTTTATTTTGAGCTGGGTTAGAAAAGTTGGAGTTTTATGAGTTTGGGGAATCAGAAACATACAGTCAGCTTCTTGAAAGAAAGAAGCTAATAAAAAAATCATTGAAGATCAGTCAAATGGGCACCAGGAAGTCCAGATTCCAGTGAATTTGACTGGAAGGAATTATTATATCAACAAACAAGCTTCAGTGAATTGTTGGCTAGAGGTAGTGTTTCAGTAGAAGGTATCAAAGGGAAAGGCCACTGAGATGGCATTCCCTAATCATCAGCAAAATCTAGGACCCTTTGGATAGGATAAGGCAGGGCTGAGAAGGAAGCTCACCCACCATGAATTGTTGTAGCTTTTTAAATTTCTATTAAGAAAAATGTGCTTAATTAGTCTCAGAAACTAGTGGAAAAACAAATGTTACAGCCATAAATAATGGGATGTTTCATGGTAATGTGGAGATCTGTATTAAAAACAACTTGTAGAAATCATTACAAAATAATTACAATTACAGTACATGCTATAATGGGTGCTTGGGAGGCAGGGGTAGGAAAAAAAACTATCAAGCAACTGCTTGATTGAATTTTGCTCTGGAAGAAGATTCAGACAAAAAGAAATATACTGAATATTTAAAGTGCACTGGTTTTGTGGACGTGTATCATAATAAACAGAGCCAGTCTGTCTCTCCTACGACTTAGAATGCAAGAGTATTCATCAGTTTTTAACAATTCTGACTTCCTGAAAGAAAACAATCACAATTCTGTTTGTGTGTGTGTGTGTGTGTCTATGCCTGTCTCTCTCTGTCTCTGTCTGTTTCCTCCGTCTCCCCCTACTTTCTCTTACATATTACTATTGCTCATAATACAGTTTGGGGACAAAGGAGGACATATAATACTAACTCAGTGTTACCTATTGATTAAACAGGAGTATTTGTTGACAGATGATTTTATGCCTGGCATCATAAACATTTTGAATAATGAAAGGAATTAAGTTAACAAGGATTGTTTAGGTACTCATTAAGAGATACAAAGAAAGGCAAAGAGCAATCCGTATTCTCAAAAAGATCCGAGTCTATCCCTGAACAATCTGCAGGAATCTAGGAGAAAAAACACTACCAGCAAGCAGAGGACAAATGGTGGGAGTAAAAACAATGAGGAAAGGCAACTGTTTGACTACAAGGATTGAGGGGACATGACTGAGGAAAGACTTTAAATGAACACCCCAATGCAAATACCAAGAACATGGAAATGGGTTCAGATCAAGAACACATGTGATACCCAGAGGAATCATGCATCGGCTATGGGAGGGGTGGGGGGAGGGAGAAAAAGAAAAGGATCTTTTTTTCCAATGAATAATGTTTGAAAATGACCAAATAAAATAATGTTTAAAAGGGAAAAAAAAGATCAGAGTCTAATAGGGGAGAAACCATGCAAACAAATATGTTCAAAAAAAATATATATATATACACCCATATATATGTACATATACATTATATATGTACATCCCAAATTCAATATATATATATATATATATATATATATATATATGATGATTAAAGGTTTCTTACAGAAGTATTGATTATAGCTTGAACTAGAAGGTAGCTAGGGAATCCTAGAGAGAGAATGAGGAGAAAAAAAGTCCAGTCATCATGAGCATCCAGTCCTCCAAAGATGGAGTTGGGAATGAATGTCATGTGCAAGGAATACCAAGGAAGCCAATGTCACTGAATCACATAATATGTGGAAGGAATGAAGACTTGAGAAGACTTGAAAGGTAAGACAGAGTCAGGTTATGAATAGCTTTCAAAGTCAGACAGAATTTTCTATTTTATCTTGGGTGTAATAGGGAGCCACTAGAGTTTGTTGAATAGGAGAAAATTGAGTTACATGATAAGAACCTGTGCTTTAGGAAGATGCATTTTCTGTTTAAATAGAGGAAAGAATGGAATTAGGAGAATATTTGTGTGATGACTCCGGAGAAAAAAATGATGGACAATAACTGACAGCAGATAATCAAAGGAAAGTTTAAATGACATATAACAAGTGCAATAAGTGTTCAAGGAGGGGCAAGATCTCAAGGGCACATAATCAGATAAGACATGGAACCAGAGCTGAGCCTGTCTAGACAACTGAATAGGTAGGAAAAAGGAGAAGGAATATCCCAGGTGAAAGTGAAAACCACAGCAACAGCACAAAAGCAGGTAAACTATAATAGAATGGAGGGGAAATTGCCTTCATGTTCATTCTGAATTAAATCACATAGTTGGAAAGGACAACTGAATTTTTAATATTCACAAAACTACCAATTTTCATCATTTTTGAGGGTATTAACAAGTTACAAGAGTTTGTCTCAACTCTATATCATTTTTCTTTTAGGAAGAGGTCTCCTCTATAATATAATTGTTTTCAAAATCCCATTCTCATAGTTTTGTTACTGTCACTACTTGTCCTTTACCATCCACAGATTTCTAGTCTGAGACAATGAAGTAGGGTTTTCTTTTTGAACTATGAACCAAGCTAGTCCCTGTTGGCCATACTATATATTCCCTAACCCTCCCAGCTTAGCCCACTGCTGTTCCTTATTCATTCCCTACCTTTCATCTTTCAAAAAAGTCTTCTTTTCTGTGGCCTCTGACCTTTTTTATTCCTTAGCAACTATTGTCTGTGTTATCTGAGAGTTCTGAGCCACTTTTGGATGTATATCTCACTAGCACAGCTCTTATGTCCTCTTCCCCAGAGGGTCCAGATCTCTTCTTCCTCTGGCAATACCATTAGTGGAATGAATCTGAATTTTTACTTTTTTCTAAGCCAAGCTATCAAGTGTCAGACTCTTCTTCTCTATTCCCCTCCAGGCCTGCTCTTCCACCTCTAATATCCACTCTATATCATCTTCATCCTTCCTATTAGTGCTGGAATTTGGCAAAATGACATATACATGCCATACTCACTACCCAACTGAATAAATGTATTTTCAGAAAGTAACAGATTAATTGTTTATCAAGTAAGAAATTTCTTTAAAAAAAAAGCTCAGTAATATTTTTACATGGAAAACCTCCAAGAAAACAGCCTTACTTACTATTTACATATTTAAGCATTCAGAACCAGAAAAGGAAAAATGCTCATTTAATGTAGATAGCTTAATAAAATAGACATTTTTTAAAGGGACTATATTAACATATTTTTAAATTATTTCTGCAGAAGATTACACATGAATCCACATGGGCTTCTTAATGGAAAAGAGTCATAGAGGGAAACTGCTGCAGAAATTAATTTCCAGAATACTTCAGTTCTGTCCTAAATAAAAACAGTGTTTCATTTCTTCTGGAGAAGATTTTTTTTTTCACTTTGGGTCTTTTCTTTAAAGCCATTTTGTGGCTTCCTAGGATCATATTCACCAAAGTCTACTTTATAAGGAGCCTGTGCTTTCTTATTATAGACCACTTACTCAATCATTCATTCATTCATTTGTTGATTACTTTATTTACTGACTTAAGGGAAAATCTGTCTCTGGCACCCCAACTTAGAGGTTACTAATGTGTGTGTGTGTGTATGACCTCTGGGTATGTATGTGCATGGGCAATGGCCCCTTGACCTGATGCTTGCATGGAAGAAAGTTAGACATCCTGAGTTAAAGTTCAAGTCCTATAAATAACTAGTTGTCATCTATGCAAGTCAATCAACTGTACTGTGTCTCAGTCTCTCAATTGTAACCTATAAAGGGGAAAATGCATAATAATTATAGAAAAATAAAACAATCTTGTTATTCTAATTTGTTGTTTGACAGTTACCAGCATCACCAGCGCCCTCTTCTGCTCAATGACAGAACTTCTCATAACTATCTCTGATCTGATTAAGCAGAATACTCTGTGCACCCAGCATTCTTAACTTTACATTACTTTACAAACTTACTACCAGATACACAACCAGCAAATTATCTGACCATCATTCCTAAAGAGACTATATTCTATTGATCCAATCAAATGCTAACGAATAATGTTGATTTGTTGTGTGCTTTCAGCAAGTATGAAAATTAGACCAAAAGGAAGGGGATGAGTGGCCAATTACACATATGGTACTGTACCTGATTTTATTCCCACAACAGCTTTGAGAGATAGCTCCCATTAGTATCTCCCATTTGATAGTTGAGGAAGACAGAGGTTAAATAAGTTCTCTAGATTCACAGAGTAAGTGTTTGAGACTGAACTTAAATTCAGATCTTTCTTACTCCAAGCCCATATCTTAAACCACACCACAACCAGCTGCCTCTGGTGATACAGGTAAAATGTAAGCATAAAATATAAGAAAAATTTCTATCCTAATATGAATCTGACCCAGGAAGCAGTCTTTCTTAGTGTATTAATATAATTATTTTCCTTTCACTTTGACTCCTCACTAGTTTTGATCTCCACTCCTTGTGACCTTTTGCTGAATGAGATTCTCCCCAGGTGGTCAAGGAACCCAGGCTAAGAAATTTCCCAACAAAAATAAATCATTGTAAGAGTATATAATTTTTCTTATTTTATGAAATCTTGAAATAGTATATTAAAAAATCTATCAGGATTCTGATGAATCCAGAAAATAATATGTAAGTGAGAGAAATGTATTTTTGTTCTATCAACAATCTATCATCTTCCCTCCTAGCATTCAGTCCTAAAACATAAAATATTGTTTTGAGTTGAAATGACCAACCCCTTCTATTAAAATATTATAATATAATATGCAGAAAAACATTAAAATTATAGAATTTTATAATTTAACTTGAGAAGTCTTTTTATGCAATAGTATACTCTGTACAGGAAGTCTCTCTAATACCCATGTCAAGAAGTTCTGTAGCCTCTGCTTAAACATATCACTAGTGATGAGAAACTCCTTAATTCTCTGTTATAATTTGTTTTAATAAAAAATGAGGTGTTTGTGTGTATGTGTATGTGAGGGTGAGCGAGTGAAGAAACCCTTCATTTTTGTAGGCAGAAATGATTTCAGTCATGAGGAACAGGAATAAATCCTTGAGCTGTGGCTTATTAGTCATTGGACACTAGATGAATCACAATCTTTCTGTGCTTCATTTGTCTTATCTGAGAAATATAGAGAATGATGCTTAAATTTCAAATGATTATTGTGAGAACAAATTTATGAACTTTGAAGTGTTACATATGAGAAGTTATTATTGTTATTGTTTCCTCAAATACATAATGACATGAGTTTAATACTCATAGAGAGGTTTACAAAAGTATTAAATGCCATTATCCCAGAATAATACTCTGTTGAAAAAGTGTCCCCTTAGACCTTGATATTTCTTGGCATGTTTCCAAAGTAAATTTAGAGAACAAACTGGTGAACCTCAGTTTTAGTTTTTGGAGAAGAGTGGAGATGATGGTGGTACTGCTGCTGCTGCTGGTGTTGGTAGTGGTAGTGGTAGAAATGCTTCTTTCCACAACTTAAAATTATCAATTGATGCTACTGAATCTTTTATAGCATCAAAATTCAAGAGAATATGGACCAGCAAATGGACCAATACACATAGCAATACTGTGTTAGCAAAGAATTGGAAACAAATTGAGTGCGCATTAAGAAATGACAGCATAAATTTTCTTTTTAAATGATGTATATCCATATAAAAGCATATTATTTTGTGATAAGAAATAAAAATGTGTAAATAATTCATAGAATGGTGAAAATATTTATTTGAACTTATGGAGAAAAAATAAACAGAAACAGGACAAAAATTTATAAAATGACTAAAACATAATAAATGAAAAGTCTACGCAAAGGAAGTTGACCTCTAATAATAGATTATTCATTAAATGAATCTAATGTAATCATAGAATATTCATTAAATGAATAAAAAACAAGAGATTTTGATGTCTTTGAGAAAATACAAAGAACTCTAGACAGAGTGCTAGACTTGGAGCCAGTAAAACTCAAGTTTAATTATGCCTCAGATACATACTTATCACGATGGCTATGGGCAAATCATTCAACATCCCCTAGCCTCAATTCCTTTATGTTTAAAATTGGAATTAAACTAGCACTTACTTCATAAGGTGGTGGTGGAGAACAAATAAGTGTTTATGCATGTGTACACAAGCATATATGCATACATACATGTAAAACATATATGTATGTATCTGGTTATATATATATAACCGTTTACTAATCATGGTGAAAATACCTATTAAATCTCCTTTCCTTATAGAATAGAGGAGATGTACTAGGATAGAATATTAGATACAATGCATCATCAAACAAGTTTCTTTATCAGATGTTTTGCTTTGTCATCAGGAAAGTTTATTTGTCACCTAAAAAGATATTGCTAAAACTTGTTATTTTTACTATTTTTCTTACCAGAATGATGCTACAGAGTTTTCATAAAGAAGAAAATCCCTTCTTTTGCTCTATATATCTTTCTCCCATACTCTAAGGCATTTGATTTCCTTGACAGAGTCACCTACCTAAATTGTGAACATCTTTTCTTATGTGGATTTGAATCAATATATTAGTGTTATTGAAATGATTTTGTGTAGAGGGTTTTAATGCAACATTAGTTACAGCTGGGTTGCTTTTAACTGCATGCATCTGCAAATAATTGTTTTAAAGGATAACCAATTGTTTTGACAACTATAGGGCAAAAGCCTTCAATACATAGAGCAGCATTAAATTGAATGTTTGGGAAAAAGCTTCTAAGGTTTGACTTTGAAAGTACAAATATTGTTCAAGTTCACCACTAAAATGGCATATATGCTAAATAGCTTATTAACTCAACTCTGCTAGACATATGTATTAGATTGTCTCCCCATTCACATCCTCAGTTTCATGGAGCAACTTCATCTGTTAGTCCTAATTTCTTGCACTTCTTGATTTGCTACATGATTCAGTGTAGAAAACACCCATTGATTCTGGAAAATGTGCCAGTTTTAGACATGTGTCTGAATGTATATATGTGTGTACACATACTTACACAAATATATACATACATCAACATACATACATCCTCAGACTGTATCTAAATTACTTTCAAGAAAATCATTCTTATAGGGAATCAGATCTGAAGGGGAAATAAAAACTTTGGATTTGTATCTCTCCATCTTTGTTTTGAAAAGAAATTAAACTTTCAAAGTAGATGTCCAACTTCACAAATATAGTAATACCTAAATGAATCAAAAGAATATGTCCCAAGGACACTCTTTGATATGGAAAAATGTATTATTAGAGGTGGGTATAGTCATGGGCTACAGAATTCAATGGAGTTTAGCAAATAATGATGTGTTAACTGAGGACAAGGGACCAGGGATATGAAAATTACTAAAAATAGAACTGGCTCTTCAAGTGCTTAAAATTAAAAAGAGAGAAATTAGGACATAAATAATTATGAATAAGAAGAACAAAGAACAGAACCAATCAAAGCGTAATCCAAATCATACATTTAGAAACAGATGGGACCTCGAAGGTCATCTAGTCCTGAGGAAATTGAAGCCCAAGCAGTTTAGATGACTATGACTTGGGAAAGTCAGCACCTACCTAACTAGTAAGGTAGACAGACAAAAAGATAGACAGACAGTTAGATGAACTGACAGACAGTACATAGATAGATGGATAGATAGCTTGATAGTTATGATTGATAGAGATAGAAATAGAAAGACAAATGAAGACAGTGATATCTATAGATATCTAGCATATATAATATGTATGTATATATATGCATATATATTTATATATAGTTACTTGTCCTTTGTACTCAAGAGGATCAAAATGATATCACCAGTGATGTCTTTTGATTTGTGCATAAATTGGATTCAAATGAGTCAGAGTTGCATCAAGTCCTTGGCATCACTCTCTCTTGTGTTGTCTTTGAAATCCAGTGGCAAGTCAAAAGTTAAGATTATTGGTAATGGCTCAGGATTCAATGAATGACTTTAACTACTTGAATGTTTAACCAAAATTTAAGAGCTCCACAGCTGCCACTTTTGCCACCTTTGTGACCATTGAAACAAATAGTTCTTATCTGCCCCTTCTTTTGGAGGAAGTCTTCACATGCTTGGGGTTGACCCCCCTCCTAACTTTCTTTGAAAACCTGTCAGTTACCCTTAAGAAGGTTTAGCCTGCCTGCAAGGATGGTTTTGTGGGATGTGGACCTTATATGTGCTACAACTTCTTGGAGTCACAGGTGAGAGCTGAGTGTCAGGTAGGCACCAAAGGTGGAAAGAGTAGACCTGAAAAGAGCTTGTCAAATACTCACAACAGATGTACACTCCTTATACACCATGTTTGTGTGCATGTATTATATATGTATGTACATATATATATATATGCTAAATGTCAACATATAATTTGATATGGAAATATGGTTATAGATAAACTTATAGGTATAGGTGTAAATACCTTAAGATATAAATATCAATATAGCTGTAAGTGCTACAGAGAAGCAGTTGAGGGGGGAGGAGTTTGCATCCCTTCAGTAATTTTACTTTTTGGTTAACAATAATAAATGGCCACTGATTGAATTCTTTCTGAATAGTTCTGATTCATGCAGAATTATCTTTTGTCAGCAGCCTGTACAACAAGGGCACAAAGCATTATTTCTACCACCACCTTAAACTTAAATACAATTTATTTACCAACTCACTTATTTGCATTAATTTCTTTATATGTATTTTGTAAATATTAAATATATAAATATATTATATATAATGCATATCTACATACATATAAATACATCTATATCTACATATACATATACACTTTCATTATTTCACCCAATAGAATATAAATTCATTGAAAGCAGAGATTTTTTTTAATCCTCCTAGGGCTTAGTACCATGCCTAGTATGTGACAGGAACTTAATAAATGTACATTGATTGAATGATAGAGAAGTAGTAAATTAGAAAATAATATCAGACCTAGATTGCTTCAGTTTGAAAGAGCATTAGTTCTAAAGTCAGAAATCCTGGATTCAAATCCTGATTCTAATCACTACTTCCTCTGTGACTTGAGGGAAATTACTTAAATTCCCAACCCTGCTTTCCTTGACAACAAAACCAGGGTGTTGAATTAAATTATCTTTCAAGTCACTTTTGGTATATCTATGTTACTATCAATGAATAGTCCACCAAGGCACTGAAATCTTTCTGAGACTTAGTTCCCTAAGCTATAAAACAAAAGGATACTATTATATACATTTCCAATTAGCTATTGCTGACACGCAGGGAAATGACTTTGAAAATATAAGGCACTGTGCTAATATCTGTACTTCTTTTTGTAATTAAAGATCTAAGCATGAGTTCCAACAGCCACAGAATTTAAAAAGGAATGTGTATTATTACATGACTCATTTCTACCCAGAAGAAATTGTTATATCTCAAATTCAATTCTACCTCCTGTAGAATACAATAAAATGTATATGGCTTATGAGCATTCTTTCTTAAAATGTTTTTAAATTGTATTTCATAAAGATTACATGGATATATTGTTTTTAATTTTTCTCTTTTATTACTAAGAACTTGTTAATAATAACAAATATGAACATGTCCACAAAGGACAGAAAAAAGAGAACATATGAATTTATGAACCTCCATTTCATACAGCTTATCATATACATATATACAGATAGGTGTGTGTGTGTGTGTGTGTGTGTGTGTGTGTGTGTGTGTGTACACATATATAAAATTTAAGATAGTGGTTCCACCAAAGCTTTTATTTTCTGGGTCCCATTCTGTATTTTCTTTTGCTCTTTTATTTGTATTGCTTCCTAATTTGTTTTATTTTTCTGTTACATATATAAACAGTTTTTGATAGTTGTTCTTTGACATTTTAAAAATTCAAATTTCCTCCCTTTCTATCTATACTCCTTTTCCACCTGTGGCAGTAAATAATCTGACATAGCTTTTACTCATATTCATATGATATATTTTCATATTGTTCATGTCATGATAGAAAGCACACATCACACATATAATAGAAATCTCATGAAGGAAAAATAATGAAAGATGTCATGCTTTGACCCACACTCAGTTTTGTATCTTATTTTTCATTTACTGCCAAGCTACAGGAATAAAAATATTGTAATGGAGAACTGAAACCTATGCTGTAGCTGTTCTGTTATCTGGAAGCCATGAGTCCTGGCTGAAGAGAGGAAAATCTCTATTGTCCTGTGTATAATTGAAAATCTGTTACCCAAAAGAACAACTACATTTCCAGGGAGCCCATTGACTTCCTGTCATTACATACTTCCTGTAGACAGGGGATAAATATTGAGTGGGTGATTCTACTCAATCTTTTTGGTACTGTCATTGGTGAGTGGGGATTTTGAAATGGCTAATCAGCCATGGGCATATGGTCTTTATTTTGTATGCTCTTTATTCCTTGATTTCTAATGATTATTAATAAATCTTCAAAAATATAATATTTTATTATTTGAGATTTAATCTTAATTTTTACACTTGTAGAGACTCCATCCTCAGAGGGGAATGAATGAATAAATGTCCAAGTTATTGTTCTATGCTTTAAGATCCTCTACTCTGGACAGGTTAGGGATTTGACTTTGTCTCAAGTTGTGAAATAGATGTGGAAAATGGACCCTATCATATAGCTGCCTAGCTATGACCTAGATATATCATTTTAATTTTTAATTGGTATTGGGATTTTCCTGGGCAGAATGATATACTTAAAGGATACTGGATTTGAGATCACAAGACCATGGTTTAAATTCATACTTTGTCAATTCTGACATTAGAATCATATCTAGAGCCTGGAAAGCATCTTAAAAGTTATATAACTCAAGGCCTTCATTTTCTTTATAATATCAGGTGGCACAACAGATTATGAGGCCTATTATCTGATAGGCATTTAAATGCCTAGGCCTATAGTAATTGTGACCTTAAAGTGTAATTATAAAATATGTGTTTGTTAATATGCCATGATTAGAGAAAGAGAAAACTTAAGGATAATGGACTGATGAGAAAGGATACAAGCCCTATAGTAAGAAAAGTCACATTCTCCTATATCGGTCAAAGAACTTTTTGTCACTCTCATGCTAAGAATAAGGAAACAAAAGGAAATTAAAAGGAAAGGGTCAATCAGAGGCATTAATGAAAAGTATGATTGTGTCAGATTGATTCAGCTTATGACCACATAAATGAGCATGCTTAGAAATGAGTGTCATTCTCATTGAATAAAGGCTGGTGAAAGGGATAATGATTGCTAGCTCTGCCATTTTTTTTTCAGGGCTCCAGTCCCCTGAAAGAATGCTTACAACTTAAAATTTCAGAATTTAAATTGAAAAATGAAAACATAAAAACTATAATAACTTGCAATTAATCCTTTAAAATTTACTTTTATAATTTCCCTAAAGACATGAGATTGTTGAGGGAAACTGAAGATGTTGCCACTTCCACTGGTCTAGCTGATGCTTCATGTTGGCAAGGGTAATGTTGTAGAGAAGTCATAGTAGCTCATGTGGGTTTTCTCCTCTTTGCCTTTTTGTCCTGCCCTGGTACCAAATGATACCTTATTTCCTCATTTCAGTGGATGAACAAATCAATCAAAATCTCAGTTATATATAGAAATTCTGACTATTCTTTCCTCTGTATGAGACATTATTTGCAGATGATAGGATTATAGCTAAGGTAAGTTTACTGACTTTCCCAAGTTCACGTAAGTAATAAGTTTCAACAGTAGGAATTGAACCAAGGTTTTTTTAACCTCAAAGCTAGTGAACTTTCCCCTATATTGTGGTATCTCCCTATTGTTTCCTCAATAATTCTGGGTAGAATATTTAATCTGTTGGGTCTCTTCTTTTTTTCATCTGTGAAATGATATATGTTGGACTAAATAATATCTAAGGTCATGTGTACTAATCCTATGGTGCTAAATATATGAAGAGCCAAGAAATGCAAGAGATTTCACTTCCCTTGTTGTCTAAGCCAATCCTAAGAGTAGTCCTCTAATTCTGTAGTGCAGATTTTATAACTACTACTTTAGGTAACTGGGAGAATGAAGCTCATCAAACCTCTCTTTTCTCAGGTAACAGAAGAATCTTGCTATGCTCTTGACATTATCACTCCTACTGAAAAAAAAGGACATTGGAGTTTAAATAAAAGCTCAGAAAGGGAGACAGATGGTTTGTTCAGGTGTTATATGTACTTCTACAACTGACAGCAATTGTATCTATGATTTATCCTTACCTGGATGATAAGGACTTCTTAATTAGTTACTAAGAAAGTAAATGAAGATTTAATTGGCAAAAGCAGCATGTGTAGTTTTGCTATAATCATGGAAGTCTTATAATGGAGCACAAGCCTGTTTATTACACTATAACTACAAAACAACAAAGGTCCCATAGAAAATACTTCCTGAGCTTCAGTCATCATCATTACTAAAGATGAGGGAAATAAAAAAGTGCACAACAGATGGGATTTTTTGACAACCTCAATTTCAAGTTGTCTGTTACTTAAGTGAATTTTATAATAAGGATTACTTTAAATAATCTCAGTGTACTAGAAAAGGAAAAATTTCTGTGCCCAGAAAAGCTGCAGCAATCACTTGGGAAAATTCACTAGGGAAGTCAGGTCATTCCAGCTAGTGATAAGAGACTTGAATCCTAGTCAATAAGGAATTCAATAAAGAAGCTATATAGTGAAGGCCTCACAATGAAAGTATGCTGAAAAAGAAATATTTAAAGGGAACTTCTTTTTTATCTTTGATTGTCATAAAGCCATTAGGTTTTCTTTCCTCAGATAGATTCTGCTTTCAACTTTCATCAATTCAAAGCAGATTAGTTCTCTCAGATGCTTCCTGACAGGTCCTTTCAGTTCAATGTCCCTGGGCTCAATTACACATACAGATATAGCACAGCATGTTATATTTTTTTCTTCAATATGTAATTAAAAAAAAAAAGAAAATGGTAGTAATGCAATACAACCAAGTCCTTCCTCCTACTGACCTTATTTTAGGAAGAAAATATGTTCATGGCAAAAAAGTTGAATGGTGATTTAGCCAGAAGGAGGTTTTTTTTTTTATTATTATATTTTATTTGATCATTTCCAAGCATTATTCATTAAAGACATAGATCATTTTCTTTTCCTCCCCCCCCCCATAGCTGACGCATAAATCCACTGGGCATTACATGTTTTCTTGATTTGAACCCATTGCTATGTTGATAATATTTGCATTAGAGTCTTCTTTTAGAGTCTCTCCTCTGTCATGTCCCCTCAACCGCTGTATTCAGGCAGTTGCTTTTCCTTGGTGTTTCCACTCCCATAGTTTATCCTTTGCTTATGAATGGTGTTTTTTTCTCCTAGATCCCTGCAAATTGTTCAGGGACATTACACCGCCACTAATGGAGAAGTCCATTACATTCGATTATACCACAGTGTATTAGTCTCTGTGTACAATGTACTCCTGGTTCTGCTCCTCTCGCTCTGCATCACTTCCTGGAGGTTGTTCCAGTCTCCATGGAACTCCTCCACTTTATTATTCCTTTTAGCACAATAGTATTCCATCACCAACATATACCACAATTTGCTCAGCCATTCCCCAATTGATGGACATCCCCTCATTTTCCAGTTTTTGGCCACCACAAAGAGCGCAGCTATGAATATTCTTGTACAAGTCTTTTTGTCCATTATCTCTTTGGGGTACAGACCCAGCAGTGCTATGGCTGGATCAAAGGGTAGATATTCTTTTGTCACCCTTTGGGCATAGTTCCAAATTGCCCTACAGAATGGTTGGATCAGTTCACAACTCCACCAGCAATGAATTAATGTCCCTACTTTGCCACATCCCCTCCAGCATTCATTACTTTCCTATGCTGTTATGTTAGTCAATCTGCTAGGTGTGAGGTGATACCTCAGAGTTGTTTTGATTTGCATCTCTCTGATTATAAGAGATTTAGAACACTTCTTCATGTGCTTATTAATAGTTTTGATTTCTTTATCTGAGAACTGCCTATCCATTTCCCTTGCCCATTTATCAATTGGAGAATGGCTTGATTTTTTGTACAATTGATTTAGCTCTTTATAAATTTGAGTAATTAAACCTTTGACAGAGGTTTCTATGAAGATTTTTTCCCAATTTGTTGTTTCACTTCTGATTTTAGTTACATTGGTTTTGTTTGTACAAAAGCTTTTTAGTTTGATGTAGTCAAAATTATTTATTTTACATTTTGTGATTCTTTCTATGTCTTGCTTGGTTTTAAATCCTTTCCCCTCCCAAAGGTCTGAAATGTATACTATTCTGTGTTTACACAATTTACTTATGGTTTCCTTCTTTATGTTTAAGTCACTCACCCATTTTGAATTTATCTTGGTGTACGGTGTCAGGTGTTGATCTATTCCTAGACTCTCCCACACTGTCTTCCATTTTTCCCAGCAGTTTTTATCAAATACTGGATTTTTGTCCCAAAAGCTGGGATCTTTGGGTTTAACGTATACTGTCTTGCTGAGGTCGCTTTCCCCCAGTCTATTCCACTGATCTTCCTTTCTGTTTCTTAGCCAGTACCAAATTGTTTTGATGACTGCTGCTTTGTAATATAGTTTAAGGTCTGGGACTGCAAGGCCCCCATCCTATGTGTTTTTTTTTTTCATTAACTCCCTGGATATCCTTGATCTTTTGTTCTTCCAAATGAACTTTGTTATGGTTTTTTCTAAATCAGTGAAGTAGTATTTTGGTAGTTCAATGGGTAAGGCACTAAATAGATAAATAAGTTTGGGTAGGATGGTCATTTTTATTATATTGGCTCGTCCTATCCATGAGCAGTTAATGTTTTTCCATTTGCTCAAGTCTAGTTTTAGTTGTGTGGCAAGTGTTTTGTAATTGTGTTCATATAGTTCCTGTGTTTGTCTCGGGAGGTAGATTCCTAGGTGTTTTATTTTGTCTAAGGTGATTTTGAATGGGATTTCTCTTTCTAGTTCTTGCTGCTGAGCTGTGTTGGAGATATATAGAAAAGCTGCTGATTTATGTGGGTTTATTTTGTATCCTGAAACTTTGCTAAAATTGTTGATTATTTCAATTAGCTTTTTGGTTGAATCACTAGGATTCTTTAAGTTGACCATCATGTCATCTGCAAAGAGTGATAACTTGGTCTTCTCCTTGCCTATTTTGATGCCTTCAATTTCTTTTTCTTCTCTAATTGCTACTGCTAATGTTTCTAGTACAATGTCAAATAATAGAGGTGATAATGAGCATCCTTTTTTCACTCCTGATCTTATTGGGAATGCATCTAGTTTATCCCCATTGCAGATGATATTAGCTAATGGTTTTAGATATGTACTGTTTATTATTTTTAGGAATGATCCTTCTATTCATATGCTTTCTAGTGTTTTTAATAAGAATGGGTATTGTATTTTATCAAAGGCTTTTTCTGCGTCTATTGAGATAATCATGTGGTTCTTGTTGTTTTGTTTATTGATGTGGTCAATTATGTGGATGGTTTTCCTAATACTGAACCAGCCCTGCATCCCTGGTATAAATCCTACTTGATCATGGTGAATGATCCTTCTGATCACTTGCTGGAGTCTTTTTGCTAGTATCCTATTTAAGATTTTTGCATCTATATTCATTAGGGAGATTGGTCTATAGTTTTCTTTCTCTGTTTTTGACCTGCCTGATTTTGGAATCAGTACCATGTTTGTGTCATAAAAGGAGTTTGGTAGAACTCCCTCTTTGCTTATTATGTCAAATAATTTGTATAGTATTGGGATTAACTGTTCTCTGAATGTTTGATAGAATTCACTGGTGAATCCATCAGGCCCTGGGGATTTTTTTCTTAGGAAGTTTATTGATGGCTTGTTGGATTTCATTTTCTGATATGGGATTATTTAAGAATTCTATTTCCTCTTCTGTTAGTCTAGGCAGTTTGTATTTTTGTGTATATTCATCCATTTTTCCTAAATTGGTGTATTTATTGCCATATAATTGGGCAAAGTAATTTCTAATGATTGCCTTAATTTCCTCTTCATCGGAGGTGCTGTACCGCTTTTCATCTTTAATGCTGTTAATTTGCTTTTCTTCCTTCCTTTTTTTAATTAGATTGACCAGTACTTTGTCTATTTTGTTTGTTTTATCAAAGTACCAGCTTCTTTTCTTATTTATTAAATCAATATTCTATCACTTTCGATTTTATTAATTTCTCCCTTAATTTTTAGGATTTCTAGTTTGGTTTTCTGCTGGGGGGGGGTTTAATTTGATTGCTTTTGAGTTTTTTCATTTGCATTGCCAATTGATTGATCTCTGCTCTCCCTTGTTTGTTAATATAAGCATTCAGGGATATGAATTTACCTCTGATTACCACTTTGGCTGCATCCCAAAAGGTTTGAAAGGATGTCTCGCCATTGTCATTTTCCTCGATGAAATTATTAATTGTTTCTATGATTTCTTCTTTAACTAAATGATTTTGGGTTATCATATTGTTTAATTTCCAATTAGTTTTTGATTTGGTTTTCCATGTACTATTACTGATCATTATTTTTATTGCCTTGTGATCTGAGAAGGCTGCATTCATTATTTCTGCTTTTCTGCATTTGTGTGCTATGTTTCTGTGACCTAATGTATGGTCAATTTTTGTGAATGTGCCATGTGGTGCTGAGAAGAAGGTGTATTCCTTTTTATCCATATTTATTTTTCTCCATATGTCTTTTAATTCTAATTTTTCAAAGATTTCATTCACTTCTTTTACCTCTTTCTTATTTATTTTTTGATTTGATTTATCTAAATTTGATAATGGTTGGTTTAAGTCTCCCACTAATATGGTTTTATTGTCTATTTCTTCCTTCAATTCTCCTAGTTTCTCCATTAGAAATTTGGGTGCTATATTATTTGGTGCATACATTTTGATTAATGATATTTCCTCATTGTCTAAAGTCCCTTTTAACAAAATATAATTACCTTCCCTATCCCTTTTTATCAGGTCTATTTTTGTTTTGGCTTTATCAGATATCTTGATTACCACTCCTGCCATCTTTCTGTCAGTTGAGGCCCAGAAGGTCTTACTCCATCCTTTAATTCTGACCTTGTGGGTGTCAACCCGCCTCATGTGTGTTTCTTGAAGACAACATATGGTAGGGTTTTGGATTCTAATCCATTCTGCTATTCGTCTACGTTTTATGGGTGAGTTCATCCCATTCATGTTCAAAGTTATGATTGTCATTTGTGGACTCCCTGGCATTTTGATATTCTTCCCTAATTCTAAACTTTTCTTCTTCGGCTCTACCTTTTAGTCCAGTTATTTACTTTGAATCAGTCCCACTTGTCCCCTCCCTTGATGTTTCCCTTTTTAGTCCCTCCCTTTTTGCTCCCTCCCCCTCCCCCGTCTTTCCCTCCCTTTTTGTTCTCCCTCTCCCCCTCCCCCCCCTTGGTTTTCCCTTCTCCCTTCCCTTGTTGGGTAAGATAGAATTCAAGATCCCAATGGATCTGGATGTTTTTCCCTCTCAGAGTTGATTTCCCTGAGATTAAGGTTTAAGTAAAAAACCCTCTCTTCCTCTCCTTCTTATAGGAATTTTCTTCCCTTCCCCTTCCCATGTGAATCTTTGTGTGAGAAAGATTATTCTATTTGGTCTTTCTTTACCCCCTATTTATACATTACATTTCCCCCACATGTTAGTATACATAGATTGATAGAGATGTAGTCCTTATAGAAGAGAGTTTGAGTAAAAGAAGTAGATAACATTTTTCCCCTTTCCTTAATATTTACCTTTTCAGGTATTCCTTGCTCTTTGTTTTTCGGTATCAAACTTTCCACAGAGCTCTGGTCTTTTCTTTCCAAAAATGTTGGAAATCTTCTATTTTGTTGAATGCCCCTACTTTCCCTTGGAAGTATATAGTCAGTTTTGCTGGGTAGCTGATTCTTGGTTGAAGACACAGCTCTCTTGCCTTTCTGAAAATCATGTTCCATGCCTTATGATCATTCATAGTGGAACTTGCAAGGTCTTGTGTGACCCTGATTGGCATTCCTTTATATCTAAATTGTCTTTTTCTGGCTTCCTGTAGGATTTTTTCTTTTGTTTGATAGCTTTGGAATTTGGCAATTACATTCCTGGGAGTTGTCTTTTGGGGGTTTAGTGTAGAAGATGTTCTGTGAGCTCTGTCAGTGGCTGTATTGCCCCCTTGTTCTAGAATCTCTGGGCAATTTTCTTTGATTATATCTTGTATCACCATGTCCAGTTTGGTGTTTATTTCTGGCTTTTCTGGGAGTCCAATTATTCTTAAATTATCCCTTCTCCCTCTATTTTCCAGATCTATCACCTTGTCGGTGAGATATTTTATGTTCTCTTCTAATTTCTTGGTATTTTGGCTTTGCTTTATTAATTCTTGCTCTTTTACACGATCGTTGTCTTCCAGCTGCCTGATTCTGGACTTTAAAGCCTGGTTTTCCTTTTCAGTTTCATCATACAGGTTTTGTAGATGTGTGAATTTCTTTTGCATTATTTCCAACTTTTCCTCCCAGAAGGCTTCCATCTTTTTGGTCATTTCTGATTCAAATTATTCATAGGTTTGTGGAGAGTTTCCATTTCCTTTGGAAGGTTTTGGAGCATTTTCTAGTATATTATCTTCTATCTGCTCTGTATTTTGTATTTTGGCTCCATAGAATGTGTCCAAAGTCGCCCCTTTCTTCTTATTTTTCTTGGTATTTTGGGGCTTCTGTGCTTCTGTGGAGTTTGCCATCTCTGAATGTGGAGGATTAGCTTTTCTTATCTCTGTCTGGTGTTCAGAGGCTTTAGTCCTGGGCAGATTGTCAGTTCTATGAGCTTTCCCTGGGTTAAACTGAATATGCCTCACTGGAACTGGAATAGAAGGGTCGGACCACGTTGCTTTCTGGAAGTTGCCTTCAGAATCGCTGGCCGTGAGGCTGTTTCGTCGGCCTGCGGGGGGATGGGCTGCAGCTTCCCCAAGCTCCGAGGGCAGGGACTTTCACTGAGACTTGGATAGCAGGATCCAGCCTGTGAGGCTGTCTTGCTCCAGGCAGTGACTTTCACTGGGACTAGGATAGAAGGCCCTGAGGGTTGTTGTTCTGAGGACCCTGCTCTCTGAGCCAGGCCGCGCTGCAGCTTCCCGGAGCTGGTGAGGCTGTCTTGTCTGCCTTGAGGGTTGCTGTTGTTTCAGACGACCCTGCTCTCTGAGGGGGGCGGGACCGCAGCTTCCTGGAGCCTTGGACTCTGCACTCCTACCCCTTAGGTCCGAGTGATCTTGGGTTCTGGCTTTTGAGGGGGGCCTGTACCTTTTGATCCAGGTCCAAGTCCAGGAGGAGGATTCCCAGGGTCTATGCTGTTGATCATTTTGAATTTCGGCTCCTTAGGAGCTTATAGTTTGAGATCGGTCGGGAAGGGTTTTCAGGAGGTCTGAACTTCAGCTTTCTCTAAGCCACCATCTTGACCGGAAGTCCCAGAAGGAGTTTTATGACCATACTAATCCCTTTTTGAAGAATTATAAATATTCCCCTACTGGATCCTCCCTAAAATAAAAAAAAAAATCATTATCTTGTTACGTAAAACCCTTCATGGCTCACCTCAGCGTACCTTGGTTAACTCATGTTACATTATTCATCTATATCATCCTGTGTCCCAATCAATTTAGGTCACTTGCTAAGCCTTCCACTAAACATTCCATCACTACTCTTTTCCTTTTCCTAACTTCAAAAGTTATTCCTTACTCTTTGATTGAAATCCCTTCTCCCTTCTACATCTTATAGTCTTTAGTTTCTTTCTAGGATCAAATTTTTCTACTTTTTGGAGGAAGTCTTTATTGATCCTGCTATTGATTAGTTCTTTGTCCAATTTTCTTTTACTCATGTATATTATAACAGTAGAATAAAAATATAAAGAAGAAACCGTTTCTGCATCATTAATGAAAAGTATAACATATTATAGTAGGCATTTAATAACTATTAAATAATGACTAATATTATTACTTCTCATTCTCTTTCATAGATATGATTTTTGCATAATATATTTTCTAAAAACCTGTTAATTTTGACATGTCAGTTTGCATTGTTAACTTCCTAGGACTGGGAACAAAATAGAAAAATATAGGTTTTTAAAATACTTTTTGAAATTTAGCTATTATTAATAATAAATATTCATCAGAATAAATGTGAACTGATTAATTATGAGATAATGTGAAGTAATGAATAGTCAGAAAGACCTGATTCGAAACCTGTCTCAGATATTAACTAGCAATATGACCTTGTATATATTCATTAACCTCTTTGTTCCAGCAGCTATTTAAAAAAAATGGGATTAGTTTCAATGTCCTAGAGTCCTTTCTGTCTCTGAATCATTGAACTATAGTCATGATTCAGAGTGAAGTAAATTAGACCAGAAAAACAATATTTATGACAAGAAGGTGATAGTTAGAACAACTAAAATATAGTAACTGAATATGTTGACATTATTTCTAAGCTTGACCGTGAAGATATAGGTGGTCATGGGCACAGAATATCACATAAATATTTGCCTTGTTTGATGAGTTCTTTAATTCTACTGAACTGTTTCCCCCCTCTTTATTATTTTATATCTCTGAGAGAGGAAGGGGTGAATTTGGAAATGTTCATATAAAAATTAAATTTATTCACATTTTAATTATATTCTCTTAAGCAACCTATTAAGAGATGTTCTTGTTAAAAGCCATTTGACATCTGATTTTCTTTAACAAGACAATTTAGACCATTTATTTCCATTATTATAAAAGTTACATTTTTTCTCTTAACTTTCCTGTCAGAAAAGACAGGGAAAAAGATTTCCTGTCTATTCCTAAACATTTTTTCTGACTTTTCTTCATGTGGCCTAGAAGCTTGGAAATCTATCTTTGCCTTCTGCAAATTATTCTACTACTAATTATTATTATTATTGCTACTACTATTCTTTGCCAATTATTGCTATTCTCAGATTTAATGAATGAACTTTGTGGTTAAATAAATTCCTCAGTATCCCACAAATATCAAAAGACACAGAAATAGAATGAAACAAGTAGGTCTTGAACTACAATACACTCTGTAAACATTCATATATTGGTTCCAGATTGCTAACTTCTAGAAACTGTACCTAGAATTTCTCTGAACACAATTCTTCTTTTGACTTCTTTCAGGCAGTAAAAAATATAGTCAGGGAACAGAAAAATGAATTTGACGGGAGAATTGAGTAAAAATATACCTAAATATAGAATTTTCTGTACCATCACGACCAGTATGAACTTTATTATATAATGATAACTGATAGAACAATAACATATTGTATAGAGTATTTCTTTCATTTCTACCATTGATTGCACTGAATTGGACAAACAATGAAACTGAAAGGAATTGTATGTCATTGAAATTTGAAAAACCTTAAGTGGACCTATTTATCTTTCATTCTGTTAGTATGTACAGTCTGCTTAAACATCATGAAAAAGGGAGAAAAAAAATCTTCTTAATCATCCAGATATTTCCAGATGGCTATTCAATACTGAGAAGGTAAACCTTATTTTGATATTTCAAGAATTTGTGATTTCATCTGTTTGAGAACAAACTCCTCTAAAAGTAGATAACAACTTATCAGTGCCTTAGCTATCTCTTCTTCATGATTTACTTTGGCTAAAAAAAATCACCTAGACACCAGTCTGCTAGTGAAATATCTCCTGAAAAAGCTACATTTGTCATTAGATACATTTGTAATAACCTCGAAAAAGGTTTTAAATATTTAGAGTTCTTGTATCCAACAATGTTGAAGTAAACTGATTTCAGTTAAAAAAAATAAAGCCATTGTGGAAAACTTATAGGATTTACATATTTATACTAATTTTTGGAGAATTTTTTTGTTTTCTTTTTATATGGAAATAACCTAAAATCTGAAACTGACATTTTCTGATTTTCTCTCTTCAGTGTGGTTCAAATGATTTACAGCTGTACATTTTATTCTATAGGTGAAGCCGAACTAAAATGAATGAGGAGAGTTATGTGGAAGATGGTCAGGTGAACTTTTGATGATTTATACCACTATAGGCTTCAGAAAATCTCTAGGGCTAAAATATTTTGACAAAGAAGTCTAAAGCTGATCTATTGTCATTCCCCTTAGGAAGAAGGTCTTGGTTCTAGAAATGACAATTGACTTTTCTAAGTCATGGTATGCCTAAGAAAATTAATTTTGGATATTTGGAAAATTCTTTACAGAGAAATTTGTATGAAAACAGTTATAGACAAGTGGAAGTCTATTTTTTGTAACAATTGATATTTTACAACTTACTTCTCACATATTGAATATTTATAAATACCTTTGTATAAGCTATGTTTGACAATGAATAATGTGGAAAGTGTTGTATTTCATTTCTAGTCAACTTTAATCTGGAATCCAAATGATTACAGGCTAAGAAATAAGAAAAAAAAACAAGTGAAGTTTTAAGGAGATTAAATTTGTTTTTTCATCTACAAAAGCTATGAGGTTTGATAAAATAAAAAGAACCAGTGATTTTGAATCCAAATTTTCCTTTTAGATTATTGTATGACCTTGAATAGGACATTTACCTCATTTCTACACTATTTATCATCTGAAAAATGGTGATACTGTTGTATTCCTTACCACACAGAGAGATGATAAAATGTTAAATAAAATGAAACATTCAACATTATGTCCTCTCATCATCCTTATTGAACTAAGCTGAACTCCTAGCTAAATCAGGCTAAGGTGATTTGAAGACAGCTATTACTTTTCCCACAGAGAAAAAGTATAGGAAGGACATTATATCTTAGGAAATAAAGATACTCTCAGCAATGTAAGATTAAACATGAAAATACAAGAAGTGCCAAATTTACATGGACATTGGCCAAACATCAGAGAGAATCCATTGGTGGTGCAGGATAATGGAACATCAAATAGCACTTTTCATCTTCAGCTTTATAAACATTCCCTAATTAATTGCTTCAGCACTGCTTAGAGCTACACTTGTTTCAATGTCTCCATTATATTGATGGGGAAAATGTCGTCAGACACAATTGAGTCCCTAGTCAAAATCCACAGTGAGAGTCAATTTCAAACCTGCATATATCATTCAGGGGAACCAAGCTCCCCAGTATGTGCTCAAATCAGTAGACCATGTCTCATCTCTGTAAATTTCCATTAGTAAAAGAAATTGTAAAGGCTGACATTATATAGAGGAGACTTTAGGAAACAAGACTCACTTTCATCCATCAAGTAAAGTAATATGGACAAACCTCAGTGCACCATAGCCTCTCCCTTCTCTGAACAATATCCAGTCAACATTTATCAACAAAATGCTTCAGGATGTCAAGTCCTATCACTTATTTCCTGTGGGAATTCCCTACAATGACACAAATCACAATCCAACTAAAAGTTATATATATATAAAGTCAACGGAGTCTCACAGAGGTTGTATGACTTGTACAGGTTCATGTAGCTAATAAGTGATAGATAAAGGATTTGAAATAATGTCTTCCAAATGCTGTAGTCAGCCCTTTATCTGACTATAATAATAAATCTAACATCCATATAGCATATAGTTTTAAGAGTTTTTTCAAAGTACTTTACAAAGATCATCTCAATTTTTCCTTACAACCTGGAAAGTAGGGACTATTATTATCCTCATTTTACAGATGAGGATACTAAAACAGATAAAAATTACATGAGTTGGCAAGTGATACGCACCTAGTAAGTGCCTGAAGAAAGATTTTAACTCTGTTCTTACTTATATCAGATCCAGTGCCCTATGCAGTGTGCTACATCTGCAATGACCTGGGAAATTAAAAAACTGAATGCTTTCTAATCCTAGGTGCATTAATTTTGTCTATGCATCTTTTTGGTTTCATGTAATCAAATAAACATATTATCTTTTGTATATGTATCTATTTGCATTTATATCTTGTTTAGCTCAGAATACAAATGTGTCAAGGCTGTCAGAGGAATATCATCTGCTTCTCTTCTCATTTTTTAATATCATTTTCAATGTAAAGGTTGTATATCCACTTAGAACATACTGTGGAATATGACATAAGGTGCTTATCAAAATATAACTTCCCCAGGATGGTTTTCCAGTTGATCACAAGTAAGATTTTTCACCTAAGTAATTTGTTTTCCATTTTACCAAACACTAGATTATTGAGTTCCATTGTTTCTGGCTCTTCTTTCCTCTTACATTGATCCTTCTCTGTCTGTCTCTATCCTCCTCTCCTTCTCCCTCCCTTACCCTCTCCATCCTTATCCCTTCTTCTTTCCCTTACTCTCTCTCTCTATCTGCCTGTATATCTATATCTATCTATATGTATATATTTTATATATATAGGTGGATATTGCTTTATAATATATTTTCATATATGGAAGTGGTATTCCCCATTTTCCAAACTCTTTTCATCATTCTCTCTACAATCTAGATATATTGAGTTTTTAAATGAATATTGTTACATTAAAATTATAAAATGACTTCAATAGTAATCATTTTTATTACATAATGGCACAGCTTTCCTTGAATACTAAATATTCTTTATTTCTTTAAGGAGTACTATATAATTCAATTCTTAGAAATTGTTTCTGTACTTTACTGGGTTGATCCTTAGATATTTTGTGCACTTTATTTGGGATGGTATTTCCTTTCTGATTTTTAGTTTTTTGGGTGCTGTAAAATGGAAATTTGAACCCTCAGACTTCAATCCCCAGAAGTCCATGGTACTTCCCAGAATTCCCTATAATCTCACCTGAGTCCCCACCTGGGTGAGATCACAATTTGTATTTAAACTGGCTGTAATGCCTACTTCGGCCTCTCTCTTCCTCTACTCGAACATTGCAAGATGTAGTGAGTAAATGTGAATGGGCTAATAAGCCCTAGGCATGTGGTTTATTATTTTATATCCATGCTTTCTAATAATCTTTAATAAACATCATAAAATATAATATTTCTATTACTAGGAACTGAATTTAATTGTTACAGTTAATGGCAACCACTAGATTGGATGAGAACTCAATTTTTTTTTAATGAGATAGCCTAGATAATGTTTTCTAAAAGTCACGTTTCTCCAAGGCTTTTCAGCAAAGCCTCTTGACTCGGCTCGCTCCTGTTGCCTGCTTGCCTGATTGCCTGCTATCCACTCTAGCCTGCATTCATCCGGTCCAGACCTGCTTGATCACTCTCCCAGTCCCAACCCGCCCTGCTCCAGCCCTGACCCCAGCAACTCTGGACCCCAGATCACTCATCACCTCAGGCCCAGCCCCAGGACCCAAGCTGCTGGTAGCTACTCTTGTGTCTTCTGAATCAAACACCAGCTGGTAAAAATGGGGTTGTCCTTAGGCCATAGGGACCATGGGGGGGGGAAGGACAATGAGGGGAAGGAAGAGACTTTTCCAAACAGGAAGTTGGTTACAAGCATGGTGTATTTCACAGGATATCTTTTGAGTGACCTGATGATGTTACTTATCTCACCTGGGATTCAGGGGAAAATATCAGCTCTCTGCAACTCTTTGGCCCAATTTGAGATTCCAAAAACCCACCCTCACTATGGGTGAGCAGCTCAGTGGCTCAGTGGATTGAGAGCCAAGCATAGAGATGGAAGGTCCTGGGTTAAAATCTGGCCTCAGATACTTCCTGGCTGTGTGACCTTGGGCAAGTCACTTGAACCACATTGCCTACACCTTACCAATCTTCTGCCTTCTGACAATAGACATCGAAATGTAAAAAAAAAAAAAAAAACCCAAGGAACTTAAAAAGACTGGAAGTTATATTTTAAGGCACTACAATGTTTTATAAAAATCTCTGTATTTTATTGCATTTTGTTGATTGTTTTGATTAAGATTTAATTTTGTTGGTTTTAAGTTCGCATATTAATGGATTCAAAACTATTCTGTTACACTGAATCATTTTAATGTACTTGGGTTTAACTACTGTTAAATTCTGTTGCTTTTCCTCTATAACTATACTGAACAAATTTTATTGAATATGCCCATATAAAAACAGCCTTTTTTCTATTTTTGAATTTGTAAATTGTCACTTAAGGGATGGACACACTTCATCAGAACTGGTTACAATTGTATAACAACCTTTGGAAAATTTAATAAGTTTTAGCTAAATATCTTAAATTTATTTTAAGGGGTCTTTTAGACATGATTTATATATATATATATATATATATATATATATATATATATATATATATATATATATATATATATATATATATATATTTCCAACAACTCTGGTCATTTTGTCTGTTTCTAACATGAGATAAGGTCCATTTTAATAGCTGAAGTGAAATACAATTATAATCCCCACCTCCCAAATTTATAAAAATGTGAACAGATGGGACATCACAGTCTCATACCAAAGGAGCTGGAAAGTTAATCTCAGGGCATTGTACCCCTCTGGATGACTTCCCAAAGAGGAGCATCAATTATCAATTATTATAATGCTTCAGCTCACTTTACCCAACATCAACAGTACAGAGGTTTGAGTTTTTCCTAGACTCCTCTGCCACATTTTTAATGATATCTAGATTTCTTGATGATGTTCTATACCCAAATAAGTTCTACTTTGTTTAACAATATGTTTACCAGAGTTGAAAGATTTTCTATGTTTGTAAAACTTGTAACAAGTATCCATTTTCTTTAAATGTCATACAGGATACTCATGTAAAAAATGATAGTTTTGGACTTTCGGTCAAGGTGGTGGCTTAGAGAAAGCTAAAGTTCAGATCTCCGGAAACCCTACCTTACTGATCTCAAACTGTATGCTCCTAGGGCACCGAAATTCAAAACAAACAACAGGATAGACCCCTGGAACCCTCCTCCTGGACCTGGATCAAAAGGTACGGCCACCCAAAAGCCAGAACCCGAGATCACTTGGATCTAAGGGGTAGGAAAAAGGAAGGTCCCAGGACCCATCCCCCCCAACCCAGAGCTCTGAGTTGGAAGCAGCAATGGGAAACTCAGAGCAAGCAAAAGGGCCTAAGGACGGGCTATTCTGAAGGCCTCACCCTGAAAACAACCTAAGCCAGACACTGGGGCACCCAACACAGACAGCAGGAAAACAGAGAGAGACGGAGGGAGCCTGTAGCCCCCTGGCTGGATCCTTCCATCTGAGTCTCAAAGAAGGTCCCTGCTTCAGGGCATAATCAGTCCAACCTAGCTGAAGCTAATCCTATCAGGAGCCCTCAGAGCTCCAGGATGCCATGGCCCCTCCCCCTCAGAGTGATTGGTCCTCTGGCCTGCAAACGCACTGAAATACCCTGCACAGAGTGCCAAGCCAGGCTCAGAGCTTGGAAGTAAGGCAATGAAGAAGCATTGGGAGGAAACTGAGAGTAGTAACACCCCAAACCCCAGGATTCCCCGGGAAGATAGAACAACAGCCACATAGAACAGCCAATTTGCCTAGGGCTAAAGCCTCTGAAAACCAGACAGAGATAAGAAAAGCTAGTCCTCCCCACTCAGATAGAGATGGAAAACAGCACAGAAAAGCCTCAAATCACCAAGAAAACCAAGAAGAAGGGGGAAAATTTGGACACATTTTATGGAGCAAAAATACAAAATACAGAGAAGATAGAAGAGGAAACACAAGCAAATGCTCTGAAACCTTCCAAAGGAAATGGAAACTCTCCACAAACTGATGAGAATTTGAATCAGAAATGATCAAAAAGATGGAAGCATTCTGGGAGGAAAAGTGGGAAATAATGCAAAAGAAATCCATGCATCTATAAAACTGATTTGACCAAACTGAAAAGGAAAACCAGGCTTTAAAGGTCAGAATCAAGCAACTGGAAGACAAAAAGCAAGAATTAATACAGCAAAGACAAAAGACAAAGAAATTAGAAGAGAACATAAAATATTTCACTGACAAGGTCATAGAATTGGAAAATAGAGGGAGAAGAGACAATTTAAGTATAATTGGACTATCAGAAGACCACGACAAAAGAAAAAGCCTGGACATAATACTAGAGGAAATTATCCAGGAAAACTGTCCCGAAATCCTAGAACAAGAGGGGAAAGTGGAGATTGAAAGAATCCACAGATCACCCCCTGTATTTAATCCCCAACTGACAACACCAAGAAATGTTATAGCCAAATTCAAAAACAATCAGATAAAAGAACAGGTATTACAAGCTGCCAAGAAGAAACCATTCAGATACCATGGAAACATGGTGAGGATAACGCAGGATCTGTCTGCATCCACACTGAAGGACCGAAAAGCATGGAATATGATATTTCGGAAAGCAAGGGAACTAGGCCTATAGCCAAGAATAAAATACCCATCAAAACTGACTATATTCTTACAGGGGAAAGTATGGTCATTGAACACATCAGAAGAGTTCCAAGCATTCATAAATAAAAGACCAGACCTGAACAGAAAATTCAAAGTCCAACCACAGAACTCAAGAGAATCATCAAAAGGTAATTAAAAAAGAGGGGAAAAACAACAACAACAAAAAAGTTTTTTTTTTAAGAGACTCAATAAGTTAAAATGATAAGTATCCCTATAAGAAAAGAGGTCATTGGCAACTCTTAAAAACTGTTGCTATCGAGCACTTCCAGGTAATCATGGCTGCAATCTAGACGCCACACGCTTCCTCTCCCCGGCACCGAACGAAATAGACTACATCAAAGGAGCATAAAATCACCTTTGGAGGAACAGAAGGACTCCCCAGAGGCAAAGGTACATGGGGCTTGAACATTTGCACACTAAAATAAGAAGGAAAAGCTTGCACAGAAAAGTGAACTGAGCCGCCCTTCCCCCACCCCACCTCCCCCACTAAACCAGAGTGAGCTACCTGAGCGCTCACCGGGACAGCGAGTGAGTGGGGAGCATCTCTGTCTGGGGGGGCACTCCAGGGTCCTTGGGATCTGGGGACTGCCAGGAAAAAACGTCTCAGGGCGATTTCACTGGAGAACCCAGCGGAGCTGTACTTGGGCGGGCTGCGCTGAACACTGCGCGCTGATTATCTGGGCGGAGCTGAATACCTGGGCTCGGAGGATGGGAAGAACTAGTCTGAAGCAACCTAAATTCACAGAAAAACCTCTCATATAACCCAGACCCCAGACCAAAAAGGAAAGGGGAATAAAACCACCAAAGGGATGGCTCACATGGCCCAAAATCAAGCCTCCAGGAAGAAAGGGAAAAAAGTGACTATTGAAAACTTTTATGGTGGAAGTACCCAAGGAAAAGAGGAGAATGAGGAGGAAATCCAAAAAAATTCAGAACACGCCTCCCAAAATGGAAACTATCAACAAGCTCTGGAAGATCTCAAACTGGAACTTATCCAAAAGATGGAAACCTGGAAAGAAAAATGGGAGAAAGAGATCAGCTGTCTGACAGATAAGAATGCTCAATTGGAAAAAGAACCAGAAGCATCCAATAGAAGGGCAGACAAGGCTGAAAAGCAAAACCAGTCCCTAATGACCAGAATTAAGCACCTCGAAGAAAGTGAGATGATAAAACAGCAAGAATCAATAAAGCAAACCCAAATAATTAATGAATTGGAAGAAAACATAAAATATCTCACTGAGAAGGTCACAGACCTGGAGAACAGAGGAAGACGAGAAAATCTCCGTATTATCGGTCTCCCAGATAAACCAGAGGTAAACAACAAATTGGATATTATTCTACAGGAAATTATAAAAGAAAATTACCCCCACGTTCTGGAGCAAGGGGACAAAATAGAAATAGAAAGGATTCATAGAACACCTTCTATACTAAATCCCCAAAAGGCAACGCCTAGGAATGTAATTGCCAAATTCAAGAGCTTCCAAGTAAAGGAGAAAATCCTACAAGAAGCCAAGAAGAAGAGCTTCAGATATAAGGGGGCTCCCATAAGGATCACACACGATTTAGGGGCTAACACACTAAGAGACCGCAAAGCATGGAACACGATATTTAGAAAGGCAAGAGAGCTGGGTCTCCAACCAAGAATCAACTACCCAGCAAAACTGACTATATACTTCCAGGGGAAAGTATGGGCATTCAACAAAATAGAAGATTTCCAAGCATTTGCTAAGAAAAGACCAGAGCTCTGTGGAAAGTTCTATATCCAAGCACAGAAAGCAAGAGAAACATGAAAAGGTAAATATGAAAGAAAGGGAAAAAGAAAAAAATCTTATCTTTTTCTTTAAGTCAAACTCTCTTCTATAAGGACTACATTTACATCAAATTATATATATTAATATGTGGGGAAAATGTTTTGTGTAACTCTCATAAATTGTATCATCATAAGAGTAGTTAGAAGAAACATGCATAGGGAAAGATTGGGGCATTAAGAAGATTTGGGGAAAGTTGGGGCAAAGAAAGGAAAAGGGAGGGGGGAACCGCGATAATACTAAGATTAACTTCAAGAAATAGGGGGGGAATCAATAGAATAATCTTTTCCATATAAAGATACACATGGGAAGGGGAGGGGAAGAACTCTCATATGAGAAGGAGAGGAAGAGAGCGTGAAGTGGAATTACTTAAACCTTACTCTCAGTGAAATCAAATCTGAGAGGGAAGAACATCTAGATCCAGTGGGATCCTGAATTCTATCTTATCCATTAGGGCAAGAAAGAAAGGAAAATCAAGGAGGGGGAGGGGGGAGGGAGTACAAAAAGGGAGGGAAGGAGAGGGGGGAGGGGAAGGGAGCATAAAAAGGGAGGGGATAGAAAGGGAAGCATCTCAAGGGAGGGGACTAGGGGGACTGACCTAAAGTAAATCACTGGTTCAAAAGGAGAAAGCTAAAGAAGAAAGGTCAGAACTAGGGGAAGATATGAAAATGCCAGCGAATCCACAAATAACAATCATAACTTTGAACGTGAATGGGATGAACTCACCCATAAAACGTAGACAAATAGCAGATTGGATTAGAACCCAAAACCCTACCATATGTTGTCTTCAAGAAACACATATGAGACGGGTTGACACTCACAAGGTTAGAATTAAAGGTTGGAGTAAGACCTTTTGGGCCTCAACCGATAGAAAGAAGGCAGGAGTTGCAATCATGATATCTGACAAAGCCAAAGTACAAATAGACCTGATCAAAAGGGATAGGGAAGGTAAATATATTCTGCTAAAAGGAAGTATAGACAATGAGGAAATATCATTAATCAACATGTATGCACCAAATGGTATAGCATCCAAATTTTTAATAGAGAAACTAGGAGAATTGAAGGAGGAAATAGACAGTAAAACCATATTAGTGGGAGACTTGAACCAACTACTATCAAATTTAGACAAATCAAACCAAAAAATAAATAAGAAAGAGGTAAAAGAGGTGAATGAAATCTTAGAAAAATTAGAATTAATAGACATATGGAGAAAAATAAATAGGGACAAAAAAGAATACACCTTCTTTTCAGCACCACATGGCACATTCACAAAAATAGATCATACACTAGGTCATAGAAACATGGCACTCAAATGCAGAAAAGCAGAAATATTAACTGCAGCCTTTTCAGATCACAAGGCAATTAAAATATTGATTGGCAAGGGTACATGGAGACCCAAATCAAAAATTAATTGGAAATTAAATAACATGATACTCCAAAATCGGATAGTTAGAGAAGAAATCATAGAAACAATTAACAATTTCGTTGAAGAAAATGACAACGGCGAAACATCCTTTCAAACCTTATGGGATGCAGCCAAGGCAGTACTTAGAGGAAAATTCATATCCCTGAGTGCATATATTAACAAATTAGGGAGGCCAGAGACCAAGGAATTGGAAATGCAAATCAAAAAACTTGAGAATGAACAAATTAAAAACCCCCAGAAGAAAACCATACTAGAGATCCTAAAAATTAAGGGAGAAATTAATAAAATAGAAAGTGACAGAACTATTGAGCTAATAAACAAGACTAGAAGCTGGTACTTTGAAAAAACAGACAAAATAGACAAAATACTGGTTAATTTAATTAAAAAAAGGAAAGAAGAAAGGCAAATTAATAGCATCAAGGATGAAAAGGGGGATCTCACCTCCAATGAAGAGGAAATTAAGGCAATCATTAAAAACTACTTTGCCCAACTATATGGCAACAAATATACCAAGCTAGGTGATATGGATGAATATT
This sequence comes from Monodelphis domestica, assembly GCF_027887165.1. Lineage (NCBI taxonomy): Eukaryota > Metazoa > Chordata > Mammalia > Didelphimorphia > Didelphidae > Monodelphis > Monodelphis domestica. Next base: position 652,268,011 of record NC_077227.1, on the reverse strand, counting down.
TACAAAAATATAAATTGCCTAGACTAACAGAAGAAGAAATAGTTTTCTTAAATAATCCCATATCAGAAAAAGAAATCCAACAGGCCATCACAGAACTTCCTAAGAAAAAATCCCCAGGGCCTGATGGATTCACCAGCGAATTCTATCAAACATTCAGAGAACAGTTAATCCCAATACTATACAAACTATTTGACATAATAAGCAAAGAGGGAGTCCTACCAAACTCCTTTTATGACACAAGCATGGTACTGATTCCAAAACCAGGCAGGCCAAAAACAGAGAAAGAAAACTATAGACCAATCTCCCTAATGAATATAGATGCAAAAATCTTAAATAGGATACTAGCAAAAAGACTCCAGCAAGTGATTAGAAGGGTCATCCACCATGATCAAGTAGGATTTATACCAGGGATGCAGGGCTGGTTCAACATTAGGAAAACTATCCACATAATTGACCACATTAACAAGCAAACCAACAAGAACCACATGATTATCTCAATAGATGCAGAAAAAGCATTTGATAAAATACAACACCCATTCCTACTAAAAACACTAGAAAGCATAGGAATAGAAGGGTCGTTCCTAAAAATAATAAACAGTATATATCTAAAACCATCAGCTAATATCATCTGCAATGGGGACAAACTAAATCCATTCCCATTAAGATCAGGAGTGAAACAAGGATGCCAATTATCACCTCTATTATTTGACATTGTATTAGAAACACTAGCAGTAGCAATTAGAGAAGAAAAAGAAGTTGAAGGCATCAAAATAGGCAAGGAGGAGACCAAATTATCGCTCTTTGCAGATGACATGATGGTCTACTTAAGGAATCCTAGAGACTCAACCAAAAAGCTAATTGAAATAATTAACAACTTTAGCAAAGTTGCAGGATACAAAATAAACCCACATAAGTCATCAGCATTTCTATATAATTCCAACACAGCTCAGCAGCAAGAACTAGAAAGAGAAATCCCATTCAAAATTACACAGGACAAAATAAAATACTTAGGAATCTATCTCCCGAGACAAATACAGGATCTATATGAACACAACTACAAAACACTTTCCATACAACTAAAACTAGACTTGAACAATTGGAAGAACATTAACTGCTCATGGGTAGGATGAGCCAATATAATAAAAATGACCATCCTACCCAAACTCATCTATCTATTTAGTGCCATACCCATGGAACTTCCAAAATTTTTTTTTACTGATTTAGAAAAAAACATAACAAAGTTCATTTGGAAGAACAAAAGATCAAGGATATCCAGGGAATTAATGAAAAAAAAATACAAAGGAAGGGGGTCTTGCAGTCCCAGATCTCAGACTATATTACAAAGCAGCGGTCATCAAAACAATTTGGTACTGGCTAAGAGACAGAAAGGAGGATCAGTGGAATAGACTGGGGGCAAGCAACCTCAGCAAGACAGTATATGACAAACCCAAAGATCCCAGCTTTTGGGACAAAAATCCACTATTTCATAAAAACTGCTGGGAAAATTGGAGGACAGTGTGGGAAAGATTAGGCTTAGAACAACACCTCACACCCTACACCAAGATAAACTCAAAATGGATGAATGACTTGAACATAAAGAAGGAAACTATAAGAAAATTAGGTGAACACAGAATAGTATACATGTCAGACCTTTGGGAAGGGAAATACTTCAAAACCAAGCAAGAATTAGAAAGAGTTACAAAATGCAAAATAAATAATCTGGATTACATCAATTTAAAAAGTTTTTGTACAAACAAAACCAATGTAACCAAAATCAGAAGGGTAGCAACAAATTGGGAAACTATCTTCATAAAAACCTCTGACAAAGGTTTAATTACTAAAATTTATAAAGAACTAAATCAATTGTACAAAAAATCAAGCCATTCTCCAATTGACAAATGGGCAAGGGACATGAACAGGCAATTCTCAGCCAAAGAAATCAAAACTATTAATAAGCACATGAAAAAGTGCTCTACATCTCTGATAATCAGAGAGATACAAATCAAAACAACTCTGAGGTATCACATCACACCTAGCAGATTGGCTAACATGACAGCTATGCAAAGTAATGAATGCTGGAGGGGATGTGGCAAAGTGGGGACATTAATTCATTGCTCTTGGAGTTGTGAATTGATCCAACCATTCTGGAGGGCAATTTGGAACTATGTCCAAAGGGCGATAAAAGACTGTCTGCCCTTTGATCCAGCCATAGCACTGCTGGGCTTGTACCCCAAAAAGATAATGGACAAAAAGACTTGTACAAAAATATTCATAGCTGCGCTCTTTCTGGTGGCCAAAAATTGGAAAATGAGGGGATGCCCTTCAATTGGGGAATGGCTGAACAAATTGTGGTATATGTTGGTGATGGAATACTATTGTGCTAAAAGGAATAATAAAGTGGAGGAATTCCATGTGAACTGGAACAACCTCCAGGAAGTGATGCAGAGCGAAAGGAGCAGAACCAGGAAAACATTATACACAGAGACTGATACATTGTGGTACAATCGATGGTGATGGACTTCTCCATTAGTATCAATGCAATTACCCTGAACAATCTGCAGGGATCTAAAAAAAAATACTACCCACAAGCAGAGGATAAACTGTGGGAGTAAAAACACCGCTGAAAAGCAACTGCTTGACTACTGGGTTGGAGGAGATAAGACTGAGGAGAGAATCTAAATGAACACTACAATGCAAACTCCAACAACAGGGAAATGGGTTCGAGTCAAGAACACATGTGATAACCAGTGGAATCATGCGTCGGCTATGGGAGAGGGAAAGGCGGGGGGGGGGGAAGGGGAGGGGAGGAAAAGAAAACAATCTTTGTTTCCAGTGAATAATGTATGAAAATGACCAAATAAAATAATATTTTAAAAAAAAAAACTGTTGCTATCACCTAAGCAGCTAGAAGAACTACACTCAGAGGGAACAGTGACAAACTGTATAGGATGAAAGGACAAGACATAAATAGGTATATAGATATATGCATGCATAAATACATATACATGTGTATGTATATATATATACATGACTAAAGTTAAAAAAGAAAAGAGGTTATGACTAAAAGAAATGGGAAAAGAAACAAATGGGGGTAAATTTATATGTCACAAAGAAGCTCATGGCGGGAGGGGGTAGAACATCGATACACTGGAAGGGTAAAGAGGTTGGAGATAGGAAATACTCAACTCTTATGTACTTTGAAACTGACCAAAGAGGGAAGAACAATCCAATCCATTGGGGAAGAGAATAGATTTGCGCCCTATAGGGGAGTAGAAGGGTAAAAAACAGACTGGTGGGGAGGGAAGCAGTACAAGGGAGGGAGAGGGTGGGTGGGGAATTTTTAAAAAGACTACAGAGGAAAATAAGGGAGGGAATAAGAAGGGAGGGGGGATAGAAAGGGAAATACAAGGGGAACGGATTTAAAGTAAATCACTGGACTAAAAGGTAGAGCTGAAGAAGAAAGATTAGAATTAGGGAAGGATATCAAAATGCCAGGGAGTCCACAAGTGACAGTCATAACATTCAACGTGAATGGGATGAACTCACCCCTAAAACGTAGACGAATAGCAGAATAGATTAGAATCCAAAAACCTACCATATGTTGTCTCCAAGAAACACACATGAGGTGGGTAGACACCCACAAGGTCAGAATTAAAGGATGGAGTAAGACCTTCTGGGCCTCAACTGACAGAAAGAAGGCAGGAGTGGCAATCATGATATCTGATAAAGCCAAAGCAAAAATACACCTGATCAAAAGTGATAGGGAAGGTAATTATATTTTGTTAAAAGGGACTTTAGATAATGAGGAAATATCACTAATCAACATGTATGCACCAAATAAAATAGCACCCAAATTTCTAATGGAGAAACTAGGAGAATTGAAGGAAGAAATAGACAGTAAAACCATATTAGTGGGAGACTTGAACAAATCAGTATCAAATTTAGATAAATCAAATCAAAAAATAAAAAAGAAAGAGGTAAAAGAAGTGAATGAAATCTTAGAAAAATTAGAATTAATAGATATATGGAGAAAAATAAATAGGGATAAAAAGGAATACACCTTCTTCTCAGCACCACATGGCACATTCACAAAAAGTGATTAGGTCACAAAAACATGGCACACAAATGCAGAAAAGCAGAAATAATAAATGCAGCCTTTTCAGACCACAAGGCAATAAAAATAACGATCAGTAATGGTACATGGAAAACCAAATCAAAAACTAACTGGAAACTAAACAATATGATACTCCAAAATTGTTTAGTTAGAGAAGAAATCATAGAAACAATTAATAATTTCGTTGAAGAAAATGACAATGGTGAGACATCCTTTCAAACCTTTTGGGATGCAGCCAAAGTGGTAATCAGAGGTAAATTCATATCCCTGAGTGCATATATTAACAAACTAGGGAGAGCAGAGATCAATCAATTAGAAACGCAAATGAAAAAACTCGAAAATGACCAAATTAAAAACCCCAAGCAGAAAACCAAACTAGAAATCCTAAAAATTAAGGGAGAAATTAATAAAATCGAAAGTGATAAAACTATTGATTTAATAAATAAGACAAGAAGCTGGCACTTTGAAAAAACAAACAAAATAGACAAAGTACTGGTCAATCTAATTAAAAAAAGGAAGGAAGAAAAGCAAATTCACAGCATCAAAGAAGAAAAGGGGGACATCACCTCTGAGGAAGAGGAAATTAAGGCAATCATTAAAAATTACTTTGCCCAATTATATGGCAATAAATATGCCAATCTAGGCAATAGGGATGATTATTTACAAAAATACAAACTGCCTAGACTAACAGAAGAAGAAATAGAATTCTTAAATAATCCCATATCAGAAAATGAAATCCAACAGGCCATCAAAGAACTTCCTAAGAAAAAATCCCCAGGGCCTGATGGATTCACCAGTGAATTCTATCAAACATTCAGAGAACAGTTAATCCCAATACTATATAAACTATTTGACATAATAAGCAAAGAGGGAGTTCTACCAAACTCCTTTTATGACACAAACATGGTACTGATTCAAAATATAGACCAATCTCCCTAATGAATATAGATGCAAAAATCTTAAATAGGATACTAGCAAAAAGACTCCAGCAAGTGATCAGAAGGGTCATCAACCATGATCAAGTAGGATTTATCCCAGGGATGCAAGGCTGGTTCAATATTAGGAAAACCATCCACATAATTGACCACATCAACAAGCAAACCAACAAGAACCACATGATTATCTCAATAGACGCAGAAAAAGCCTTTGAAAAAATACAACATCCATTCCTAATAAAAACACTAGAAAGCATAGGAATAGAAGGATCATTCCTAAAAATAATAAACAGTATATATCTAAAACCATCAGCTAATATCATTTGCAATTGGGATAAACTAGATGCATTCCCAATAAGATCAGGAGTGAAACAAGGATGCCAATTATCACCTCTATTATTTGGTATTGTACTAGAAACACTAGCAGTAGCAATTAGAGAAGAAAAAGAAATTGAAGGCATCAAAATAGGCAACGAAGAGACCAAGTTATCACTCTTTGCAGATGACATGATGGTCAACTTAAAGAATCCTAGAGATTCAACCAAAAAGCTAATTGAAATAATCAACAACTTTAGGAAAGTTGCAGGATACAAAATAAACCCACATAAATCAGCAGCTTTTCTATATATCTCCAACACAGCTCAGCAGCAAGAACTAGAAAGAGAAATCCCATTCAAAATCACCTTAGACAAAATAAAACACCTAGGAATCTACCTCCCGAGACAAACACAGGAACTATATGAATACAACTACAAAACACTCTCCACACAACTAAAACTAGACTTGAGCAATTGGAAAAACATTAACTGCTCATGGGTAGGACGAGCCAATATAATAAAAATGACCATCCTACCCAAACTTATTTATTTTTTAGTGCCATACCCATGGAACTCCCAAAAAATTTCTTTACTGATTTGGAAAAAACCATAACAAAGTTCATTTGGAATAACAAAAGATCAAGGATATCCAGGGAAATAATGAAAAAAAAAAACACAAATGAGGGGGGCCTAGCAGTCCCAGACCTCAAACTATATTCAGTCATCAAAACAATTTGGTACTGGCTAAGAGACAGAAAGGAGGATAAGTGGAATAGACTGGGTGCAAGTGACCTCAGCCAGACAGTATACGATAAACCCAAAGATCCCAGGTCTTGGGACAAAAATCCACTATTCGATAAGAACTGCTGGGAAAATTGGAAGACAGTGTGGGAGAGATTAGTAATTGATCAACACCTGACACCGTACACCAAGATAAATTCAAAATGGGTGAAAGACATAAACATAAAGCAGGAAACCATAAGTAAATTGGGTAAACACAGAATAGTATACATGTCAGACCTTTGTGAGGGGAAAGACTTTAAAACCAAGCAAGACATAGAAATAATCACAAAATGTAAAATAAATAATTTCGACTACATCAAATTAAAAGGCTTTTGTACAAACAAAACCAATGTAACTAAAATCAGAAGGAAAACAACAAACTGGCAAAAATCTTCATAAAAACCTCTGACAAAGGTTTAATTACTCAAATTTATAAAGAGCTAAATCAATTGTACAAAAAATCAAGCCATTCCCCAAATGATAAATGGGCAAGGGACATAGATAGGCAGTTTTCAGAAAAAGAAATCAAAACTATTAATAAGCACATGAAGAAGTGTTCTAAATCTCTCATAATGAGAGAGATGCAAATCAAAACAACTCTGAGGTATCACCTCACACCTAGCAGATTGGCTAACATGATAGCAAAGGAAAGTAATGAATGCTGGAGGGGATGTGGCAAAGTAGGGACATTAATTCATTACTGGTGGGGTTGTGAACTGATCCAGCCATTCTGGAGGGCAATTTGGAACTATGCACAAAGAGCGATAAAAGAATGTCTACCCTTTGATCCAGCCATAGCACTGCTGGGTCTGTACCCCAAAGAGATAATGGACAAAAAGACTTGTACAAAAGTATTCATAGCTGCGCTCTTTGTGGTGGCCAAAAATTGGAAAACAAGGGGATGCCCATCAATTGGGGAATGGCTGATCAAATTGTGGTATATGTTTGTGATGGAATATTATTGTGCTAAAAGGAATAATAAAGTGGAGGAATTCCATGGAGACTGGAATAACCTCCAGGAAGTGATGCAGAGCGAGAGGAGCAGAACCAGGAGAACATTGTACACAGAAACTAATACACTGTGGTATAATCGAACGTAATGGACTTCTCCATTAGTGGCAGTGTAATGTCCCTGAACAATCTGCAGGGATCTAGGAGAAAAATCACTATCCATAAGCAGAGGACAAACTGAGGGAGTAGAAACACCGAGGAAAAGCAACTGTCTGACTACAATGGCTGAGGCGACATGACAGCGGAGAGACTCTAAACGAACACTCTAATGCAAATACTAACAACATGGCAATGGGTTCGAATCAAGAACACATGTGATACCCAGTGGAATCACGCGCCGGCCACGGGTGGGGGGTGGGAGGGAGGAAAAGAAAATGATCTTTGTCTTTAATGAATAATGCATGGAAATGATCAAATAAAATACTATTTAAAAAAAAAAGAATTATTGGACTACCAGAAAAGCCAGAAATAAACAGCAAGCTCAACATCGTAATACAAGATATAATCAAAGAAAATTGCCCAAAGATCCTAGAACAATGGGGCAATAAAGGCACTGAAAGAGTTCACAGAACACCCTCTACAATAAATCCCCAAAAGATAACTCCCAGGAATGTAATTGCCAAATTCCAAAGCTTTCAAGCAAAAGAAAAAATCTTACAAGAAGCCAGAAAAAGACAAATTAGATATTAAGGAATTCCAATCAAGGTCACACAAGACCTTTCAAGTGCCACTCTGAATGACTGTAAGGCATGGAACCTGATTTTCAGAAAGGCAAGAGAGCTGGGCCTTCAACCAAGAATCAGCTATCCATCAAAACTGACTATATACTTTCAAGGGAAAGTAGAGGCATTCAGCAAAATAGAAGATTTCCAAGTTTTTGCAAAGAGAAGACCAGAGCATTGTGGAAAGTTCGATATTGAAAAACAAAGAAAATGGAATACCTGAAAAGGTAAATATGAAGAAAAGAAAAAAGGAGAAAAATGTTATCTTTTTCTTTTATTCAAACTTAATTCACATGGGAAGGGGAGGGGAAGGAAACTCCTATCAGGAGAGGAAGAGAGTTTTTACTTAAACCTGACTCTCAGGGAAATCAACTCTGAGAGGGGAGAACATCTAGATCCATTGGGATCTTGAATTCTATCTTACCCAACAAGGGTAGGGAGAAGGGAAAACCAAGGGGGTAGAGGGGAGGGAACACAAAAAAGGGAGGGAAGAAGAGAGGGGAGGAGGAGGGAGCAAAATGGGAGGGGCTAGAAAGGGAAACATATCAAGGGAGGGGACAAGGGGGCCTGATTTAAAGTAAATGACTGGATTAAAAGGTAGCGCTGAAGAAGAAAGATTAGAATTAGGGAAGGATATAAAAATGCAAGGGAGTCCACAAGTGACAATCATAACTTTGAACATGAATGGGATGAACTCACCCATACAACATAGACGAATAGCAGAATGGATTAGAATCCAAAAACCTACCATATGTTGTCTTCAAGAAACACACATGAGGCGGGTAGAAACCCACAAGGTCAGAATTAAAGGATGGAGTAAGACCTTCTGGATCTCAACTGACAGAAAGAAGGCAGGAGTGGCAATCATGATATCTGATAAAGCCAAAGCAAAAATACACCTGATCAAAAGTGATAGGGAAGGTAATTATATTTTGTTAAAAAGGACTTTAGATAATGAGGAAATATCACTAATCAACATGTATGCACCAAATAATATAGCACCCAAATTTCTAATGGAGAAACTAGGAGAATTGAAGGAAGAAATAGAAAGTAAAACCATATTAGTGGGAGACTTGAACAAATCAGTATCAAATTTAGATAAATCAAATCAAAAAATAAAAAAGAAAGAGGTAAAAGAAGTGAATGAAATCTTAGAAAAATTAGAATTAATAGATATATGGAGAAAAATAAATAGGGATAAAAAGGAATACACCTTCTTCTCAGCACCACATGGCACATTCACAAAAACTGACCATACATTAGGTCACAGAGACATGGCATACAAATGCAAAAAAGCAGATATAATAAATGCAGCCTTTTCAGATCACAAGGCAATAAAAATAATGATCAGAAATGGTATATGGAAAACCAAATCAAAAATTAATTTGAAATTAAATAATATGATACTCCAAAATCATTTAGTTAGAGAAGAAATCATAGAAACAATTAATAAATTCATTAAGGAAAATGACAATGGCGAGACATCCTTTCAAACCTTATGGGATGCAGCCAAAGCAGTAATCAGAGGTAAATTCATATCCCTGAGTGCATATATCAACAATATAGGGAGAGCAGAGATAAATGAATTGGAAATGCAAATAAAAAAATCGAAAGCTATCAAATTAAAAACCCCCAGCAGAAAATCAAACTAGAAATCCTAAAAATTAAGGGAGAAATTAATAAAATCAAAAGTGATAGAACTATTGATTTAATAAATAAGACAAGAAGCTGGTACTTTGAAAAAACAAACAAAATAGACAAAGTACTGGTCAATCTAATTAAAAAAAGAAAGGAAGAAAAGCAAATTAACAGCATTAAAGATGAAAAGGGGGACATCACCTCCGATGAAGAGGAAATTAAGGCTATCACTAAAAATTACTTTGCCCAATTATATGGCAATAAATAAGCCAATCTAGGAGATAGGGACGATTATTTACAAAAATACAAACTGCCTAGAATAACAGAAGAAGAAATGGAATTCTTAAATAATCCTATATCAGAAAATGAAATCCAACAGGCCATCAAAGAACTCCCTAAGAAAAAATCCCCATGGCCCTACAGATTCACAAGTGAATAATATCAAACATTCAGAGAACAGTTAATCCCAATACCATACAAACTATTTGACATAATAAGCAAAGAGGGAGTTCTACCAAACTCCTTTTATCAAACAAATGTGGTACTGATTCAAAAACCAGGCAGGTCAAAAACAGAGAAAGAAAATTATAGACCAATCTCCATAATGAATATAGATACAAAAATCTTAAATAGGATACTAGCAAAAAACTCCAGGAAGTGATCAGAAGGGCCATCAATCATGATCAAGTAGGATGTATACCAGCGATGCAGGGATTGTTCAATATAAGGAAAACCATCCACATAATCAATCATATCAACAAGCAAACCAACAAAAATCACATGATTATTTCAATAGACGCAGAAAAAGCCTTTGATAAAATGCAACATCCATTCCTATTAAAAACACTAGAAAGCATAGGAATAGGAGGGTCATTCCTAAAAATAATAACCAGTATATATCTAAAACCATCAGCAAATATCATCTGCAATGGAGATAAACTAGATGCATTCCCAATAAGATCAGGAGTGAAACAAGGATGGCAATTATCACCTCTATTATTTGACATTGTGCTAGAATCACTAGCAGTAGCAATTAGAGAAGAAAAAGAAATTGAAGGCATCAAAATAGGCAAGGAGGAGACAAAGTTATCGCTCTTTGCAGATGACATGATAGTCTACTTAATGAATCCTAGAGATTCAACCAAAAAGCTAATTGAAATAATCAACAATTTTAGCAAAGTTGCAGGATACAAAATAAACCCACATAAATCATCAGCATTTCTATATATCTCCAACCCAGCTCAGCAGGAAAAACTAGAAAGAGAAATCCCATTCAAAATCACCTTACACAAAATAAAATACCTAGGAATCTATCTCCTTAGACCAACACAGAAACTATATGAACACAACTACAAAACACTCTCCACACAACTAAAACTAGACTTGAGTAATTGTAAAAACATTAACTGCTCATGGGTAGTACGAGCCAATATAGTAAAAATGACCATCCTACCCAAACTTACCTATCTATTTAGTGCCATACCCATGGAACTTCCAAAAATTTCTTTACTGATTTATAAAAAAACACAACAAAGTTCATTTGGAATAACAAAGGATCAAGGATATCCAGGGAGTTAATGAAAAAATAAATACAAAGGAAGGGGTCCTTGCAGTCCCAGATCTCAAACTATATTACAAAGCAGCAGTCATCAAAACAATTTGGTACTAGCTAAGAGACAGAAAGGAGGATCAGTGGAATAGACTTGGGGCAAGTGACCTCATCAAGACAATATATGATAAATCAAAAGATCCCAGCTTTTGGGTCAAAAATCCACTATTTGATAAAAACTGCTGGGAAAATTGGAAGACAGTTTGGGAAAGATTAGGTGTGGATCCATACCTCACACCCTACACCAAGATAAATTTAAAATGGGTGAATGAGTTGAACATAAAGAAGGAAATTAAAAGTAAATTAGGCAAACACAGAATAGTATACATGTCAGACCTTTGGCAATGAAAAGACTTTAAAACCAAGCAAGACATAGAAAGAATCACAAAATGTAAAATAAATAATTTTGACTACATCAAACTAAAAAGCTTTTGTACAAACAAAACCAATGTAACTAAAATCAGAAGTGAAACAACAAATTGGGAAAAAATCTTCATAGAAACCTCTGTCAAAGGTTTAATTACTCAAATTTATAAAGAGCTAAATCAATTGTACAAAAAATCAAGCCATTCTCCAATTGATAAATGGGCAAGGGACATGGATAGGCAGTTCTCAGATAAAGAAATCAAAACTATTAATAAGCACATGAAGAAGTGTTCTAAATCTCTTATAATCAGAGAGATGCAAATCAAAACAACTCTGAGGTATCACCTCACACCTAGCAGATTGACTAACATAACAGCACAGGAAAGTAATGAATGCTGGAGGGGATGTGGCAAAGTAGGGACATTAATTCATTGCTGGTGGAGTTGTGAACTGATCCAACCATTCTGTAGGGCAATTTGGAACTATGCCCAAAGGGCGACAAAAGAATATCTACCCTTTGATCCAGCCATAGCACTGCTGGGCTTGTACCCCAAAGAGATAATAAGGAAAAAGACTTGTACAAGAATATTCATAGCTGCACTTTTTGTGGTGGCCAAAAATTGGAAAATGAGGGGATGCCCTTCAAATGGGGAGTGGCTAAACAAATTGTGGTGTATGTTGGTGATGGAATATTATTGTGCTAAAAGGAATAATAAAGAGGAGGAATTCAATGGAGACTGGAATAACCTCCAGGAAGTGATGCAGAGCGAAAGGACCAGATCCAGGAAAACATTGTACACAGAGATTAATACAATGTGGTACAATCAAGGTTAATGGACTTCTCCATAAGGGTAATGCAATGTCCCAGAACAACTTGCAGGGATCTAAAAAACACTATCCACAAGCAGAGGATAAAGTGTGGGAGTAAAAACACTGAATAAAAGCAACTGCTTAACTTCAAGGGCTGAGGGGAAATGACTGAGGAGAGACTCTAAATGAACACCCAAGTGCAAACACCAACAACATGGAAATGGGTTCAAATCAAGAAGACATGTGAAACCCAGTGGAATCATGTGTCAGCTATGGGGTGTGGGGGAGGAAAATAAAATGATCTTTATCTCTAATGAATAATGCTTGGAAATGATCAAATAAAAATATTTTAAAAATGATAGTTTTTTTTTTTTTTGCTATTACAATTAACTGGGCTATTTGAGAATTTTGGGGATATTGATACCTACATATTTGTACTACTGTGCTTTATAAAAAAAAGCTGTTACCTTGTGAAATTCATTTGCTTGTACTAACAGTGGATCATAGCCAGGTATGAAGAGGAAATGGATATTATTTTTCATGAGAAACCTTATATTTTATATTTCCTTTGCTGAAACAGTGTGTCAATGATTATAAGCTATATTTTTAAATTTAAAAAAAACTCTTTTATTATTATGTTTTTCTTGCATGTGCAATATACTATTTCAGATTTTTATTGTTTCTCTCCTTTTTTATATTTGAAGCACATCACCAATATTATGATTTTCTTTACCTTTTTTTATTTTGCAGTAATATATGTTTACAATATACTTGCTATAATGTCAATGCATGCCCCAAAACTTGAGATTGTAAAAATGATGCCACTAATTGTTTAAAAAAATTATGGGACTTTGCTTAATGATTCTGTCTGATTCCAGGACAAGATATATGAAAGAGCCATTGCACAGGGCCAAGGAAGCACAAAGCTAAACCTGAATTGTGCCAAAAGAGCACACAGGTCAAAAAAGAAAAGAAAAAGAAACCAATCCAGGAAGGATTGATGCACTTCTAAGTCAATACAAATAACTTAAACCTAGTGTGAACTAGAGGTTGAGACACTTACCATATGTTAAGACATAGGACTTCCTTGTATCTACACTCTTTGTGAAAATACTTACAGACAAGTATCTTGAATTTGGCTCCTACCTGGCTCCTATAATCTAGTCCCTTTTCTGTCTTTCATAATGTGGCAACTTTCTGTAGTCCTGGCTACTGACTGGGTAAATGCTTACTTGCTTATATCATTTTAATTGGACCCAGATTCAAGGACCTGTTATAGATTTATTTTTCCTTTACTTAGAATTTTTACACATAAGATTTTGATAGCCTCTCCAAATCCAGAAACTGAACTGTTTGGAAAAGACACCATGAAGATGCCTCCACAGACCACAAGCTGTGCATGAGAAGATTAAGAATGAACTTTGTGTATGGTTGATTGAACATTTACTTGTATGTATACTCTTATGCCAAAGAGGACTTCTCCCTAACTGGCTTTTTGTCAATGCAACTAGCAATCATTGATTTTGTTCTCTTTTCCTCATCCTCAAATTATTGTAATTTCAAAGTTGGTATGTTTACAAGCCCCAGCGGAGAGACTAGTCTTCCTCGGGCCTCAGTGGGTTAATGTAAAATGAAGATTTGAACCCTCAGACTTCAATCCCCCAAAGTCCATGGTACTTCCCAGAATTCCCTATAATCTCACCTGAGTCCCCACCTGGGCGAGATCACAATTTATATTTAAACTGGCTGTAAACACCTACTTCGGTCTCTCTCTTCCTCTACTCGAATATTGCAAGATGTAGTGAGTAAAATGTTAATGGGTAATCAGCCTAGGCATGTGGTTTATTATTTTGTATCCTTAATTTCTAATAATCTTTAATAAACCTCATAAAATATAATATTCCTATTACTAGGAACTAAATTTAATTTTTACAGTACTGTTAGTATTATATATAAATGCACTCTATTTTTATAGCTTATTTTTTAGCCTTGACATATTACTAAAATTACTATTTGTTATAATTAGAATATTTGCCAAGATTTTCTTAGCATACCAATATATCATCAGCAAATACAAATAATTTTATCTCCTTTTCCCCCTATCATTAGCTGCTTAATTTCTTTCTCTTTTCTTATTAATGTTAATAACATTTCTAGAATTATATAAAATAATAGTAAAGAGAATGAGCATCTTTGCTTTGCTTTAGTATTTATCGGAAAATATTCTAGGAAACCTCTATTTCATAAGATATTGCCTTTTAATTTTTAGATAAATGTTGTCTTAGAATGTTAAAAACTGTCTATCTATACTTACTAGGTTTTTAAGCATAAATGAATATTTTAATTTGTCAATGATTTTATGCATCTCTTCAGATATCCATGTGGTTTTAGCTATTTAAATTTTTAAGTGATTAATTTGTCCATTTTCTTAATATTGAGCATTCAGTGATATAAATCCAACAAGGACATGATGAGTTATTCTTTGGGAAAATAAAGCTTAAGGTGATTTAACAGGATTATTTTTAGCTTAAAAATTTTTAATTACACAAAAAAGATTGCTTAATATTTGGGGTTCTTTACAAATTCCAAATGCTTTCCCTCCCTTACTACCCAGCTTTCTCACTAAGGCAAAGTACTTTGAAATAATTTATAAATATTAGTCAAGCAAAACGTAGTTCCATATTGATCATGTTGTGAAAGTAAAAAAAAAGTTTTTTAAATTATATTTTTGAAAGTATGTTTTGACCTGCATTTAGATTCCATAATTTCTTTCTGGCATATAGTGGGATATAGGAATAGAATAAACACCTACTAGTGGTATTGCTGGACAAAAGGGCATCCATAGTTTTATGGTTCTGTCAGCATGGTTCCAAATTGCTTTCCAGCATATTAATATCAGTTCACAGCTCCAGCCAATAGTGGATTAGGGTCTTATTTTCTCCACATCTCCTTAAACATTTATCGCTTTCATTTTTAGTTTTGTTTACAATCTGAGAGGTATGTGGTGGTAACTCAGAGTTGTTTGAATTTGCATTTCTCCAATTACCAGTGATTTGGAGAATTTTTTAAGTTATTAAGGATATTTTTAGTTTCTTCATCTGAGAATTACCTTTTCATGTCTGCTTTGATCATTTCTCAATTGAGGAATGCTTTCCTCATTGTTTCTTATAACACAATAGTATTCCATCATAATCATATAACATAACTTATTAACTATTTCACCATTAATGAATATTCCTTTCATTTCAATTTTTGCCCCTTAAATCTGCTTAAAATATTGTATATTTAATAGCTCCTTTTCCTTTTTAATTTTTTTGGAATACAACCCTAGTTAAGATATTATTGAATGAAAAGATATGCAGTTTTATAGCCCTTTGCTCACAGTTCCAAAATATTCTCCAGAATGGTGGATCTGTTCACAACTCCATCAATAGGGCATTAGTATTCTGTTTCCTCTTTTAATATGGACAATTTATATTTTTGTAAATATTCTTCATTTAACCTAAATTATTGATACAAAAATGGGTAAAATTTGGATATATGTTTTGAGGTTTTAGTTTTATAATATTATTCACTATCAAAAATGAACAATATGGAAATATGTTTTGCATGATAATTAATTTATAACCCAGAAAATAAATTAATAAATAAGTAAATTAGCCAATGATCTGGGTCCTATTTTTTACTAGTGCAATGGTTTTATTATATTCAATTTTATTCATCTCTCCTTTAATTTTCAGGATTCCCAATTTGATGTTTAGTTGAATATTTTAAATTTGATTTTTGCTTATAATTTTTTTTAATTTTACATGCAATTTAGTGATCTTCACTTTCTCTATTATTTTAAACCCCTACCTTTTGCCTTAGTAACAATACTGTGTTTTGTTTTTAAGGCAGAAGGCTAGGCAATAAGGGTTAAGTGACTTGCATGGGGTCACACAACTAGGAAATCTCTAAGGTCAGACTTTAACTGGGACTTCCTATCTCTAGGTCTATCTCTCAAACCTCTGAACCACCTAGCTACCCCTCTTTATTTTGTTAATATAAGTGACTAAAGACATAAATTTACCCTGCAAATACTGCTTTGCAGGTATCACAAATTCTTGTATGTTGTATAACTTTTGTCATATAATGGAATTTTTTTTATGATACATTCTCTGATTCATTCTTTCTTTAGGATTAGATAACTTAGTTTCCAGTAAAGTTTTGATTTTTTTGTTTCCATGACCCATTAGTGAATACATTTTTAATACATATTTTCCTTAAAAATATGCATTTAATAGTTCTGTTTTCCTGCATTATTGTGAAGTTGAAACATTTTTAATGCCAAATATATTCTTAAAAAATTTTCATGGTGCCATGTAGCACTGAGAAAGGTATATGCTTTTCTATTTTCATTCAGTTTTCTCCAGAGGACTATCATGCTTAACTTTTCTAAAATTTAATTCACCTCCTTAGTTTCTTTTTTGTTTCTTTTTGTTTGTATTTATCTATTTTTGAGAGAGACAAGTTGAAATTTCCCATTATTAGAGTATTATTATAAACAAGGCATAAGCAACAGGTGGAAAGAACACTCCAGTCAGCTTCTCAACTGACCCTCTTCATAGCCCTATACAAGAACAAAGGCTCACGAGCAGCCTATGACAACTACAGAGGCATCTCACTACTCTCCACTGCTGGAAAGATCCTTGCCCATGTTATACTCAACCGACTCCTGTCATCTGTTTCTGAGCAGAACCTGCCTGAATCACAATGTGGCTTCCAACCAGATCGCAGCACCATCAACATAGTCTTCATGGTGAGGCAAATGCAGGAAAAATGCCTTGAGCAGAACCTGAGTCTCTACATTGTCTTCATAGACCTGACAAAGGCGTTTGACACAGTGAACAGGGACGCATTATGGATGATCCTTAGCAAGCTCGGTTGCCCAGCAAAATTCGTGAAACTGATGTAGCTCTTTCCTGTCGACATAACAGGGTAATTCCTATCTGGTGGAGAGACTTCTGATCTCTTCAACATCTTCAATGGTGTGAAACAAGGCTGTGTCCTCGTTCCGGTACTATTCAACCCATTTTTCACCCAGGTATTACGACATGCTGTGATGGATCTAGACCTGGGCATCTACATCAAATACCGACTGGATGGCTCACTATTCGACCTTTGCCGCCTGACTGCAAAAACAAAGACAACAGAGAGACTCATCCTGGAAGCTCTCTTTGCAGATGACTGTGCTCTCATGGCCCACCAAGAAAATCATCTACAAACTATTGTGGACAGGTTCTCTACCGCAACTGTTTGGCCTGACTATCAGCCTCAGCAAAACAGAGGTGCTGTTTCAACCTGCACCAGGGAGGCCAACTAACCAGCCGTGCATTACAATTGACAGCACGCAGCTTTCTAACGTCAACACTTTCAAGTACCTGGGCAGCACCATCACCAACGACGGGTCCCTAGACCATGAGATCAATGCCTGGATCCAAAAGGCCAGCCAGGCACTCAGGTGGCTGTGCTCCAAAGTCCTCCAACACAGAGGTGTAAGCACTGCGACGAAGCTCAAAGTTTATAACACAGTGGTCCTCAGCTTGCTCATGTACGGTTGCGAGACATGGACACTGTCCCGGAAGCACATGAAGCATTTGGAGCAATTCCACCAATGCTCTCTCTGGTCAATGATGAGGATCCGATGGCAGGACCGAATCACCAACCAGGAAGTCCTCGACAGAGCCAACTCCACCAGCATCGAAGTCATGGTCCTCAAAACCCAGCTATGATGGTCTGGACACGTCATCCGCATGGATCCACAGCAAATACCAAGACTGGTATTCTATGGTGAACAGTCAGCTGGACTCAGGAAACAAGGCCGACCAAAGAAAAGATTCAAGGATCAGCTAAAGTCCAACTTGAAGTGGGCTGGCATTACACCAAAGCAACTAGAACTCACTGCCTCTGTCAGAAGCAGCTGGCGAACGTACATTAACCATGCTGCCGCCA
This sequence comes from Monodelphis domestica, assembly GCF_027887165.1. NCBI lineage: Eukaryota > Metazoa > Chordata > Mammalia > Didelphimorphia > Didelphidae > Monodelphis > Monodelphis domestica. The sequence continues at coordinate 652,249,715 of NC_077227.1, read as the reverse complement.
CCTTTGAAGATGAACGACGTCAATGTCTTGCCGCTGCATGTGAACGCCAACACCAGGCCACAACCGCACCTCCCATAACAACTGGCATCCCATGCCCCATGTGCCACCAACTTTGCGCCTCAATCTTTGGACTTCAAAGCCACATTGTAAGATTTAAAATAGGTGTCTGCCATAAACTATTATATTTAAAATAGTTGGAGACACAAATTGTAAGAGTTAAAATGGTTGATGTTGTAAACTGTAGTGAGTTAAAATGGTGGAAGATATAAATTGTGATAGATATAAGAGTGGGTGAGTAAATTGTGACCTTAGAAAATGTTTTCACTACAGTGTCTTGTTTTAAATAAAATATAAGATGGTCACCAGGGAATATATTCCAAATTATGAATATACCCAAGTCAACTGGGTTTTATAGAGATTTAATAATACAATGAGTAATCAAAGAAAGAGAGAGAGAGAAAATAGTATAAATATGAAGGGCCTTAAGCCAACATGGCCTAGACCTGAGTCTTAAGAGAGAGAGAATCAGTCAGTCTTTTATCACTCACCATAAGATTTGTCCAAGTAAGGGATTCAGAGAGACAGAGTCTCCCCAGAGGGAGTTCCAGCCAGAGTCAGCCTCCCTTGAGAGACCTCCTTAGAGAATTCCTCCAAGAGCTCCTCTCAAGTGATCCTCATAAGAGCATCCAAAAGGATCCTCCAAGAGATTCTGCTTTTTCTCCTATGTCACCTCCCCTAAGTCCTTACATCTACCAATCACAGTAGATGTTTTCCAAAGGACAGCCCATTCTAAAAACACTGCTGGGTTGACTAATCCCTTTAGTAGAAAACCTCTGAGTAAGTCTGAACCAGAGAAAACACAGCTGAGTTGACTAATCCCCTCAAGAGAAAAACCTCTGAGTAAGTTTTCACCTCTTTGTTCCTGGCAAGTTTACAAGTTGCCCGACCTTTATAGTTACCTAGCATCCCATTATATCAATTCTAAAAAGAGGCATGGCTCAAAGAACTCTTTGCCTCAATATAAGTATGGGTCTAAGTACTTTCATTGTTTAGCAAGGAGTTTTCTCCCCTAAAGCAGTCTTAAGTACAGGTAGAGTAGAGGGCCTCCCATTTCTGATCCTGGTGAGTTCTCACAGTCAAAATGGGGAATGTTCCCAGTAGGGAATTGTTCCAATTGAGAATTCCCAGATGGGGAAATTTTTAACATTCACAAGTCTGAGAAATTTCAAGATTTACAACATGAGGGCACATCAATAGATGATAATGCACAATTGTCATTCTTGGTCACTGAGAGACTACCACTTTGACTTTATTTCAATAACTAATTTAACTTCTCCACTAATTTTCCATTTTGCTGTAAATATATTTAACATTAAGATTGTCTATGGCACCTTTTAATAAAATTTGGAATCTCTTTTAATTAGGTCTAATTTGCTTTTACTTTGACAGAGATCAGGATTGCAACCCCCTATTTACTTAACCTCAGTTAAAGAAGATAGTATGTGTGTCTGTCTGTTTCAAGTCTTTTTCTTATTAAAAATTTGTTGGTTCAGATGTTTAATCCATTCTATTCTCAATTTCTGTATGATGAATTCATCCCAATCATATTAAAATCTATGTTTAGTATTATTTATTTCCCTCCATCCTATTTCTCCTTTCTTTCCCTTCTCTGTGTATTTTTACACTTTCCTCAAAAGTCTATATTACTTCTCATATCTGCCTCCCTTATTCCAACCTCTTTTTTTCCACTCTATGTCCTTCTTTTATGACTTTCTATTTAGGGCAAGGTAGATTTCTATATTCAGCTGGGTAAGTATGTTATTCCTTCTTTCAGACAATTATAATAAGAGCAAGGCAAAAGCTTTTCCTTTCATTCTTCCTTTATATGAGATAATATCCATATTTGCCCTCAAACACTTTGCCCATTCTCTGAGTGCTTTTTTCTTTCTAAACCCTTTAATTTAGTTTTTCAATAATCCCACAATAGTCCACTTATACTTGTGATCTCTTTTTATATTCCTAATTATCCTATTTTATGGAAAATTTCTTAGGAATTATAATTACCATCTTAACCTTTTTGAATCTCTTATGATATATCATTCATGTTCACATTTTAATGCTTCTCTTGCGTCTTGTATTTGAAAGTAAAATTTTCTAGTCAGCTCTTGTCTTTCAATCAAGAATGCTTAGAAATCCTCTAGTTCATGAAATATCCATTGTACCTCCAAAGGATTACACTCTATTTTGTTAGATAAGTTCTTTTTAATTAATCTTACCTTCCTTGCTTTCCAGAATATCATAATCCAAGGCCTCTGACCCCTAAATGTTGAAGCTGCTAAATTCTGTGTGATCTTAACTGCAGATCCACAATATTAGAATGACTTCATTCTATTGACAGACAATATTTTCTCCTTGATTGGTACCTCTGTAATTTGTCTGTAATATTCCTACTTTTATTTTAGAATTTCATTCAGGAAGTAATCAATGAGTTCTTATAATTTATATTTTGTCACCTGATTTTAGAATACCAGGGAAGTTTTCTTTGATAAATTATTTAAATATGATGCCTAGATTCTTCTTTTGATCACTACTTTCTGATAATCAAATAATTGTTCAGTTATCTTTCCTGGATATATTTTCCATTTTATTATTTTTCCAATGAGGTATTTCACAGATTTTAATTTTTTTCTTTCATTAATTTTTTTTCTTCTTGGAGTCTCTTTGAGTCATTAGCTTACACTTGCCCAATTCCAATTTCTAAGATATTTTTTTTTCTTCAGTCAGCTTTTGTCCCTCTTTTCCATTTAGCCAACTTACTTTTTAGGGAGTTATTTCCTTCACTAGAATTTGTTGCCTCTTTAATCATTTGTTCAACAATGGGTTTTTGTGTTATTTTCTTCAATATTTTAGTGCCCATTTTAACAACCTGTTAGCTCTATTCATAATTTTCTTTTATAGCTCTAATTTATTTTCTTATAATTTTAAATAAAATAATTTTCCTCTGCCTCCCCTTTCTTATTTGATTTATAAAATCCATTTTGAGTTCTTCCAGGAATGGTTATTGAGCTTGTGTCCAATTCATATTTTTCTAGGAGACTTTGCTTATATCTATTTTAGTGGCATTATCTTCTGAGTATATGTCTTGATCTTCCTGACACAAAGTAGCTCTTTATATTAAGGTTCATTTTTGTTGTTTGCACATTTTGATTTTAACTTTATATTAAAGTTGTGTTCTACTCCCTCGATATAAGGGGCACTGTATTAAGCTTTAGGGTTTTCAGCTGCTATTTTCAGAGCAAGTTCTGGATGTCTAGAGATTTTTAGTTTTTCAAAAGTAATATGATATAAAGACAAGTAAGGTAATTCTCTCTTGGCCTATGTCCTTATGTTTATCCAAGAAGAGATATGTTTCCCTGTAACCACAAATGCTATCATTCTTCTTGGCTATAGAACTGTAACCAGGTCCTCTGCACTCCTGCATCAACAATCACTAGTAATCCATTCTGCTTTGGATTAAAACCAGGACACTATTCCATGAGACAATACACAAGCACTCTTCTCTACCCTGAAATAGTGACCAGGACCCCTGCTTTCCTTTAGCCAAAAATTCTATTACTCTTTTTGGTCCTATAACTGTGCCCAGTTTCCCTGCTCTCCAGCAGCTACAAAGGGAAGTGGGCCTCTTCACATCCGGACTGTTACCTAGAACTGTATGAGCAATGCAACAAGTCATGAATTCAGCAGCAAACTATGCCTTGTAATCTGTTTTTGACCATTTGTACAACACCCTTAGTGGAGTGAGACATTTCAGAGCTTCTGCTGATGCTAACATGACTTCCTCAAAGACCTACTGTTAATGATGCAGTGAGCTCAAGGCCAACCATCAACCCAGTGAGACAGATCTATCTTGTCAACCTGCTAAGTTGTCCTGGGTGAAAAAATTGTTTCACTGAAACTTTGTGTTGGTTATGCCATTCCAGAATTCAATTTTAGGTGCTAATATAAAGTCATTTAAAAGGGGAATTTGGGAGATTTCAGGTAAATTCCAGTTCCTACTCTTCCATCTTAGCTATGCTCTTCTACTTTGTCACATTTATTAGAAAAAAAGTTAAGTACATAAATGGACCTTTCCTTTGGATACTTAGGAGCCTAGGGTACTGTAATACTAAAGACTATTCTTTGCATCAGGTGTGATCTTATACTCATTAAGCCAAGACAGGAATTATTTTAAGCATTTTTATCAGGAAAGAAAGCAAGTAGAGTTGTCCTTAGAGTCAAATCTTCATGCTTATTTTGGGATAAAAGATCTTTCTGTCCTGACTTTCTGATATTTGTATTTGTTCCTTCTGAAATTATACCATCAGAAGATATATGAAAAATATATGATAAGCAAATGCAGAATGTCATAGAGTTTAAATATTTGAAGGTAGGTAAGGTGAAAACAAGTCATTTTTCCATTGGGGAAAGAAGCATGGTGAGGAGTTTTACTAAGGTGAAAGCTTTTATTAAAAAGCAATGTAAAGTGTTTTATTATTTTGGAATGGCTTTGCCCTTTATATATACCTCTACAATGACATTTCCATTTGGGACTGTTAAAGAATAGGAAACTCAACCTTCTTCTAAGACAGAAATAAGATAATTCCTATGATTGAAAGATGAACAGATTCTAAAAAGAGAACTTAAATTCCATTCCCTATAGCAACTAGAATACAAATTACACATGTTGATCTCACTTCTTACTGATCTCCTCCTCCACTATGGATTTTTAGAATTTATTTCCTCATAATAATTGAGTGGTTAATAAGTGGAGCTATGGTTGGAGGCCAGAATAATAAAAACACTTTATATGCTGTAGACAATGATTCTTTTACGAACTTTGTGAATTTTAGATTTACTCCACCCTGCTTAGTCTTTACAATTCTAGAAATCAGGAATGTATACACCCCCACTTAAGGATAAGTGAGGGGGAGGATGGTCTATAACCCATGTGTGATAGCAAGTGACAAATCAGAAACAACTGACTGACCCCTTGGGCTGTCCTAAGCCAAATTAAAGATGCCATTTGTACATTTGAGACACAGGAAGTGATGTAAAGACTGCCTTTATATTTAGAGTCACTTTCTGTGAGAGGAATTTTTTTGCGGACTTTGGCATTGGAACTTGACTTGGTGGTGTTGTGAATTTCAAAACTACTCCACCCTATTCAGACCATTCTTTAGGAGATAAGATTTAGCTATTTCCTGATCAATAACATAGAGATACTTGGAATAATAGAATCAGGTCTTGGAAACTACATTCTCCACCCTATTCAGTATAACAAGATTAGGAAGGCTGCAGCAAACTCAAGATTTAATTATTTGAGAATATGGTCTTCAACAGACATGTGCAAAAAGGGACAGACCTCTAGGCAGTCCTAAGTCAACCTTGAGCCATCATTGGCACATGTGAGATGCAGGAAGTAAGGTAGAGAATAGCCTCTGGAGTTCTCAGGATTTCCTGGGAGGAGGGCTAGAGGGCAGTTAGAGGATGGAGCTTGAGGTTGGAGGAGCCCCACTGACTGCTTTCATTCAGATTGATCACATGAGTGATAAGGACTGATCCCTTTCCCTGACTTGGCTCTCCAAGGCCTTAACTCCCACATTGGCTCAGCCTGAGCCAGAGTGGTTCTGAGTTAAACTCCTTTCCTTCTCTCCCTCTTCCCTTCTCTCCTTTTTTCTTCTCTCCCTCCTTCTCTCTCTCCCTCCCTCTAATATTTTCTTCCTCCTGTTGTAATTAAATCACCATCAAAATTTGGCAGCTGACTTGGGTATTTTATTATTTTGAGATTTCTGTAGGCAACCATTTAAATTTAGATATTCAGTCTCAACTATAATTTTAACTGTTACAGTGTGTGGGACCTTAGACTGATTCCCTTAGAGGACCACATGGTGAGTGTTAAGGCTGACTCCCCTTTCCCTTGACCTTTCTGAAGGCACAGGCCTCCAAGGAGGCCCCTCATCTTGGAGGAGGCCTCATGGCTGGAAGAGGAGCTAGATTTAATATTCTGGGAAGGCCCCTTGGCTGAGGCCTGAAGTCCCCCTGGTTGAGACTAGGCCAGAGTCTTTCTTTTCTTTCTTTTCTTTTCCCTCTATCTCTCCCTCATTCTTAATTTATTATTTCTATTGTAAATAAACCACCACAAAATTCCATTCTGATTTGAGTATTTCATTGGGATTTAGAATTTAGATCCCTGGCAACCACTAAAAAATATATTCATTCTCAACTCTAAAATTTACCCTTAACAATTATGCATTAGGAGTTCATCTTCTAGGGCACGCTGGAAACATAGAAGGTATTATAGATGAGACCATACTATTCAGGGTTAATGAAAAGCAAAATAATATGATTAATATCACATATAACACTAATGAGCTGCAAGTCTGATTCTACCTTTCTTTAAAGAAAGCATTACATATATACTACTCTAAAATAAGGACAATAATGGTCCTCCAAATATTAGCTGAGTGTATAAGTATTTTATACAAGGTTTTTGAATATAGAATTTCCCATGCCAAACATGTAATAATGTAAACAAAAACAGTAGGACCATTACTGTTAAGGAAAACAGTGCAGCCTAACAGCCTTGATTCCTATTTCAACAAAGATATCAATTGAGCACCAGAATGATACTGATCAAAATTCTAAGGAAAAACAGGCAAATGATCAAGGAAGGAAATATGGACCAAAGGGTAATTTAGGATTACAATGGCAGGCTATTTCAGTAGAATAGAATCATCACATAGTTTTTCTGACCACAGATGAGAAATTAAGAATTTTCAGTCCACAGTATAATTTTCTAACCTTAGAGAAGGGCCTTAGACTCAGCTTCTAGTCAGAGAATATTTTATAGCAAGATGCTAAGAATAGAATAAAACTATAGTGATTTCATACAAAACCAGAAGGAATATTGCAGTATGACCTCAGTATAAGAACTGGACCTCAGTAAGGTCATTCAGACTAAAGAAGCATAACAAAATAAAAGATGAACCAGGAAAAAAAGAAAGGCATGCAGAAGAACCCTCTCAGGGCAGGAAATATGGCTAGAAAATGAATTTCCAAAAATGTATGGATTTATGCATAACAAAGTAAATAGAGCAGTAGAGACAAGATGGCTAAGTATGAAGCATGAATTTTTTTTGTTTTGTTTTGTTTTCTTGAGCTCTATGAATATACCCTTTTCAGGAACTTAAAAATGTAATAAAGGTTAATTCTGTGAGGGAAAATCAACAAAAATGTCAGTGAGTAATTCCCCACCACCACCAAATAACACTATTCATAGTAGGGAACAGTCTAGTGCTCAGGGAAGGAATAGGAATAAAAATCTGTTGAGAAAGAGATACAAGCACTAACTCCAGGGGTGAATCTAAGATGGAGGAGCAGCAGTGTTGTTTCACCAAGAAAATACTCTCCAACCAAGATTAAAATATCTCCACAAAACAAATACAGGAGTGAAATAACCAACAAGGAGACAAAGTGAAAAAACCTTCATGAAAATTAAAACCCAAAAGGTAGGCAGAGATCATCAGGGGAACTGAGGTGAGAGAGTAGTGAAAGCTAGCAGGAGGATACAGCAGGGCATGAAGAGCAAGCCAAGAGCAAACCACAAACCATCCATTCTATCTCAACCTCCCATCTCCTGTCACAGTTTCTGAACATAAGCCCTAGCTAGCAGTCAGATCCTAAAATCATGTCTGGGCAAATAGTGGTCCAAGTCAAGCCATACGCCTTGAAATTTCAATCCTGTGGAGAAGTCAAGAGTCTCTACCCAAGACAATCTGAGCTAATGGAGGTTGATTTGTGTGGGCCCAAACAAAAGCCATGAATACCAGTATGAGTTTGGGAAAAGGACATAATCCATTGTTTGGGGTGAGGACACAGTTCTCAGGGGAAGTGTCCCCCCAATCTTTTTTGCTCAAAACTAAGGGTGGACCTCCAGGACAGGGCAATCAAGGGTGTGTCTAATTTAATCAAGAACAGCTTGAGACCAAAAACTTGAGCCTAAGCCTGGAGTTAGAATTTGATCAAGTTCAGACTGAGATCAAAAGCTTATACCCAAGCCTTAAGCAAGTCTTTAAGCTATCCAAATATTAAGGGTCAATTGAATCAGCAGGGGGAGGGGTCTCTCAGAGCTCTCAGTCTTTATACCATCTGGTTAACTATAAACAGCCCAGAAAATAAGCAGAAAGTAACATCAAGGAAGGAATGAAGTTTAAGAAGGTACTCCAACTTCCCAGAAAACAGAGATTACCTATAATTAGACAGGAAAAATGATCAAACAACAAAAAACAGAACCTAACTCTAAAGAATTTTTTATGGAGACAAAGCATAAGGCACAGACACAGAAGGGGACAGTGAAAACAAAGGAAACACACCCAAAGTCCAAAGGAAATGTATGAAATGGACACAGTCTGGAAGAGTTGAAAAAAAATTAAAATCAATTAAGAGAGGCAGAGGGAAATTAGAGAAGAGAAATGAAAGTGATGCAAAAAGAAATGGGCAAATTGAAAAAAGAGAACTAAAAACAGGTCTTAAAAACCAGAATCTACCATCTAGAAATTTATTTCATGAGAAAGCAAGAAGAAATGAAGCAGAATCAAAGGAATGGAAAAACAAAGGAAAACATGAAATATCTTACTGAAAAAACAACTGATGTAGAATATAGATAAAGGGGATACAATTTGAGAATTATTGGACTACCTCAAAGCCATGATGAAATTAAAACCTTGGATACCATATTAAAAGAAATTATCAACAATAACTGCCCAGAAATCCTTGAACAATAAAATAAAATTGAAATTGGAAAAAAAATCCCAGTTCTGTTCCAGAAAGAAATCCTCAACTGACAACTTCCAGGAATGTATTAGCTAAATTCAAAAGCCACCAAGCCAAGGAAAAAAATATTTCAAACAGCCAGAAAGAAACCATTCAAATACCATGGAGCTATAATCAGGATCACACAGGACCTAGCAGCTTCTACATTAAAGGTTTGAAAGGCATGGAATATGTTATTCAGAAAGGTGAAAGATTTGGATTTATAACCAAGAGTCACCTATCCAGCAAAATTGAGCATATTATTTTAGGTGAAAAATAGACATTCAATAAGATAGAATATTTATCAGCATTCCTAAGGAATGAGCCAGACCTAAACAAAAGTTTTGAAGTCCAAAGATGAGACAGAAGAGAAGCCCAAAAAGGTAAATAAGAAAGAGAAAATTTATGGGATTCATTGAGGTCAAAATGTTTATATGTCTATATGGAAGAAGGATCTCAATAATTTAAAAAAATTAATCTTAGTAGTAGAGAAGATAGAAGCAATTTACTCAGAAAGAGGGTGGAAAAGTAAATTTATTATGATAATATAATAAGATGACATGATGCATATGTAAATATTATGATATGGAACAAGATGCATGTATGATAGGATATGTATACATATGAATGACATGTAAATCAATCAAAGACTAAAAGACAGAGTTGCACTGAAAGAAAAGGGAAGGGAGACATAGAATGGGGTAAATTATATAACATAAAGAGGCATGAAAAAATCAATACAGAGAGGGGAGGATAAGGGTCTTGATGGACAATACTTGAAGTTTACTGTCATTGTAACTGACTGAGAGAGGGAAAAACAGGTACACTCAGTGGGGTATAGAATTCTATCACCCTCCAGAGAAGTAGAAGGGGAAAAAGACAAGGGAAGAGAGTGGTAATTTAATGGAGAGGGAAGTAGTGGGGAGCAAAATACTGGTGAGGAGGAACAGAGTGAAAGAGAATAGAGTAATATCTAAAGGTTATAATGCTATGGAGGGCGATACACAGTTAGTAATCATAACACTGAATGTGAATGGGATTAACTCACCCATTAAATGGAAGTATATAGCAGAGTGGATTAAAAACCAGAATCATACTATATGTTGTTTATAAGAAACACATTTGAGGCAGAGGGAAACACAGATTCAAGGTAATAGGCAAGAGCAGAATTTATTATACATCACCTAAAGTAAAAGAAATAAAAATGTTTAGATAGCATGCCAGAAAAATGATTCAAGCAAGTTATCACAAGGATTATTCACTATGATCAGGACCAGGAATTCAGGGATGGTTTAGGTTTACTATTAGGAAAACTGCACACATAATTGATAATATCAATAATCAAACTAACAGAAATCACATAATTATCTCAATAAATGCAGTAAAAGCCTTTGACAAAATACAACACCCATTCCAATTGGAAACACTAGAAAGTAGGGGAATAGAAAGGCCATTCCTCAAAATTAAAAAAAAATAGTATATATTTAAAACCATAAGCAAGTATCATCTGCAATGGGAACAAATTAGAAATCTTTCCAATAAGATCAGGAGTCAAGCAAGGATGGCCATTATCACATATTATTTAACATTGTTCTAGAAATGCTAGTGATAGCAATTAGGGAAGAAAAAGGAATTGAAGGGATTAAAGTAGGCAACAAGGAGATTATATTATCACTCTTTGCAAATAATATGATAGTATACTTAAATAACCATATAAAATCAACTAAAAGGCTAATGGAAATAATTAACAACTTAAACAAAGTTGCAGGATACTAGATAAACCCACATAAATCATTAGCATTTCTATATATTTCCAACAGAACTCAGTAGTAGGAATTAGAAAAAGAAACTCCATTTAAAATCACTCTAGACAATATAAAATAATTGGGAATCTGTCAAGACATATAAGAATTATATGAACACATCTATAAAACATTTTTCACGCAATTAAAACTAGATCTAATTAATTGGAAAAACAATAATTGCTCCTGGGTAGGATGAGTTAATATAATAAAAATGACAATCCTTCCCAAATTAATTTACTTATTCAGTGCAATACCTATCAAACTACCAAAAAAGGTTTTTATAGAATTAGAAAAACTATAACAAAATTAATCTGTAAGAACAAAAGATCAAGAAAGAAACACAAGAAAACTCCTATATTAATACTGGGTTTAAGATTGACTAATATTTTCAAGATATTGTCCTCTACCAAGTTATGAGAATGAGTTCCAAGATGTAGAAAAGTGGTCACAGAAATGAAAGAGGAGGAGATCCATGAATACTACCAAAATACAGAGCAGGAAAGCAGTGACAAGTGATATTTCTGGATAATACCACTTTGTAAGCACTGAAAATTTATAGACCCCAGTGAAGTATGAAAACACAATGAAATCATAAAAAAAGTTGAGACCAGATATTCCCACAACCCCCAGAGGTGCGGGAAACCAAAGTCTGACACAACACACATCTATAAATGGACTTAGAAAATGAGCAAACTAAAAAAAAAAAAAAGAATGTTGACCATGACATGGTAATAGGGAAGCTGAAGTTACAAATTCAGAAGACAATAACTTGAAAATATATAAAAGCAAAACCTTGAGGGAAAAATTTCCTATTAAACAAAAGTAAAATAGGAATCATAGAAGAAATAAAGAAAGATATTTTTAAAGAGCAAACAAAATTACTTTAAAATAAAATAAAACTAGTAGAGGAAATTTTGGGGAAAATATATTAGAGCTATATAGGAAAATATGAAAAAAGATTAATATTTTGTTAAAAGTGAACAAAAATGTAATGAAGAAAATAACTTCTCCACATCCAGAATGATCAAGTGGCAAAAGAACTGTAAAACAGATCTGAAGAAAATAATATTTTCAAAATTAGAATAGACTAAGTAGAAACTAATCACTACATCAAAAATAAGAAAACAATCAAAAGGCTGAAAAAATGGAATATATGAAATGTTTCATAGTAAAATGATCTGGAAAATACATTAAGGATAGATAATTTAAGAATTATTAGAATACCTTAAAGCCATGATAAAAAAGAGACAAGCATCATATTTCAAAAAATTGGAAAGTAAAACTGCCAGTATTTCTTAAATTAAGAATTTTCAATCATAATTGAAAAAGTCTATTGATCATATCCTGAAAGAAATAAAAAATGAAAATACCCTGTGATATTAGAGACAAATAATGTAACTCCCCTGTAAAAGAGAAAATACTTAAAGCAAACAAAAATAAATAATTCAGTTCCTTGGAAACACAGTCAGGATCACACAAGATTTACCAACCACCAGTATAGAGTGCTGGAAATATAATATTCTAGAAGACAAAGAAGCTAAGACTAAAACCAAAAATATCTGACTTAGGAAAACTGAGTATAATCGTCCAAGGGGGAAATTGATATATAAAGAATTAGAGGCTTTTGAAGTATTCCTTTTGAAAAGACCAGATTTCAATAGAAAATTTGATATTCAAACACCAAACTCGAGAGAAGCAAAAAGAGGTAACCATGAGTAAGAAATCATAAGGAATTTAACAAAGAAATATTTTAATTTGGAATATGAAGCATGTAACCCCTAAGAACTTTTTTCATCATTGTGGTGATTAGAAGTAATCTACTTAGAGGAAAGAGGTATGAGTCTATTATGTTGGGATAATCTCATTGTAAATAAAGGAAGAAAGGAATAAGAGTAAAAATGGGGCAAACTATCTGACAAAAAAGATAAATAAGGAAGAGATTTTATAGTGCATGGAAAATCAGGGGCAGGAAACAGGCAAAGCTTTAAACTCACTAATATCTGAATTAGTTAAGGAGAGGACATCTAACTATGCACACTTGAGTAAAGTGATTCATCTTATATAACAGGAGTAAGAAAGGAAGGGGCTGAGGAAAAGAGGGAAAAGAAGTATATAGTAAAAGATTCAGTGGTCAGAGGAAAAGCATACACTAAAAAATCCCCTCTCCAGAGGAGGGAACAATGTAAAAAAAGAGATAAACAAATAAATAAATAGACAAATAAATAAATAAAACAGAATAGGATGGATGGAAATATAAATCATAACTGTGAATATGAATAGGATGGACTCATTCATAAGACCAAAAAGAATATCATAATGGATTAGAAAACAGAATCCAACAGTGTATTGTTTACAAAAGACAAATTGTTAAGAGAAATACATGGAATTAAAATAAATGGCTAAAGCATAATCTATTATGTTTGAATTGAAGGAAAAAAGGCAAAGATAGCAATTAAGATTTCAGACAAAGTAAAAAGTAAGAAATTAAAGCTGATTAAAAATATTCAAGGAAACTATACTTTGCAAAATGATATTAGAGACAATGAGTGATTATTAATATTGAATACTGAAGCACCAAATGGCATAAATTCCAGATTCTAGTAGTAAAAGTTTAGTGAATTATAGGAGGAATTCAAAGTAAAATTATATTAATGAAACAATTCAATTTAACACTATTAGAGCAAGATAAATTTAATCACAAAATAAATAAGCATATAGCAAAAAATGAAGATAATTTTAGAAAAATATGATAGCTCTCTTTAGAATACTTAATGAAAGCAGTCAAGCATATTCCTTTATATTAACTGTATCACTTTATTAAAAAATTGATAATTTGTATGACATAAGACCTCACAAATGCAGAAAAACAAAAATATTAGATGTGGATTTTTCAGAAATGAAAATTAAAAAGAAGGTTTCAAAGCAGAGAATAAAAATGAAACAGTAATGGACTAACCAACTTCTAAAGAATTAGTGGCTCAAAAGACAAATCTTATAATCAATAATTTTATTCAACAATATTAATTAGAGGGGGCATCTGGGTGCCTCAATGGATTGAGAGCCAGGCCTAGAGATGGGAGGTCATAGGTTCAAATCTGGCCTCAGAAACTTCCTAGCTGTGTGACCCTGGGCAAATCATTTAAATCCCTTGTCCCTCTTCTGATTCTAAGGCAGAAGATAAGGGTTTAAATAAAAATAATATTAATTAGACAATATGTGAAAGCTTTTAAAACATAGCCAAAGCAATACTTGAGGAAAATTTATATCTCTAAATGCTCACATCAACAAAATAATTAAGTGTGTGAGTTTGTGAATGAATTAGGCATGCAATTTTTTTAAAAATAGAAAAAAAAATGAAAATTTCCACCTAAATACCAAAATGAGAAATTTTCACATCAAAGCAGTCATGAATAAAATCAAATAAAATAAAATAACTAATTTCATTAATACTAACAGGATCTGTTGGAAATATATATAAATGCTGATGATTTATGTGGGTTTATTTTGTATCCTGCAACTTTGCTAAACTTGTTGATTGTTTCCACTAGCTTTTTATTTGATTCTCTGGGATTCTTTAAGTAGATCATCCAATCATCTGCAAAGAGTGATCACTTGGTCTGCTCATTGCCTATTTTAATTCCTCCAATTGTTTTTTCTTCTCTAATTGCTACTGCTAGTGTTGCTAGCACCATGTTAAGATAGAGGTGATTGATAATGGGCATCCTTGTTTCCCTCCTGATCTCATTGGGAATGCTTCTAATTTATACCCTTTGCAGATGATACTTGCTGATCACTCATTTTCTTCAGCTGACTGCTCAAGGTAGGGTAATTGGAATACTCCTTGCCCAGCATTATCACTTCTAGGTTCTTCCCCTTAAGTAAATTCCTGTCCTTTGAATTTCATGCTATTCATATCTATCACCCAATAAAAATACAAATTCCTACAAATTTCCTACAAATTCAGATCACTCTCATTCCTTTCTCAAATAATTTTATACTTGATATTCAATTTTTTTCTCCTTTCTAACTCCTGTCCTCATACTAGAGACCGTAAATTCCCATACCACTCAGTTCCTTAACCTATTTTTCTCCCATGAGCTAATATTCTACTTTGACTGTACACAAAGTCATGCCTTTGAAATTGTTAACACCAGCAAATGATAATATTCAAAACCATTATGTTCAAGAAATTTGAAATCAATATGTCTAGTAATAAGCTATTATCTTTTTTACTTGTTCTTTTGCTTTCCTTACTATCACCTTAATCTTGTCCCTTACTGTAACCTCCAATCATTTGACTCCTAGATTCTCTCCCAGGCCATTTCCTGTGAAACAGCCAGTCTCTTCTCTTCTCACTTTCTTGAATCCTAGATGAACCATTTCAAATTTACACTGTCTACTTCTCTAGCATTCAGTCTCATTATCATATCATCTAACCAAGTCTCAGTCTTGGATCATTCCCAGTATTCAATCCACCTATAAATGTAGTGCTGCATTTTTATCATCATTTTTATTTTTTAGAGTTTTGATTATTTTTAATTACATATAACTACAATTTTAATAATCATTACTTCACATTTTGTGATCCATATTTTCCTCCATCCTCCCTTTCCTTCCCTTTACCCAAGACAGCAGGTAATATAATACAGGTTTTACATGTACTATCATGCAGTATAAGTTTCTATGTTTGTTATGTTATGAAAGAAGACACAAATGACTTGTACAGAAAAAAATAAAAACTCATGAAGGAAACAAAAGTTGTAAGCTTCAATAAAAATGTAGTTCCTGCTATGGGAGTGGATAGTCTTTTGCATTCTGAGTCTCTCAGAGTTGTCTTGGGTCCTTGCAGTGCTAATAATAGTTGAGCTATTCACAGATGATCATCATATAGTATTGCTGTTACTGTGTATAATATTCTCCTTATTCAGCTCCACTTTACTTCACTTTATATGTCTTTCCATGTTTTGTGTGATTGTCTGATTGTTATTTCTTTTGGCATGATAGTATTCCTTTACAATAATATAACACAGCATGTTCAACCATTCCCCAATTGAGTGATATCTCTTCAAGTTCCAGTATTTTGCCTCCATAAAAGGAGCAATTATAAATAGTTTTTAAAAAAATAGCTCCTATTCCACGATGTTTGATCTTTGGGACAAAGACCCAATAGTGATATTGCTGTGTCAAGTTAAAGTGAAGAAATTCATGCAACTGTTCTGTCTAGATTAACTACAAATTTCTGTCTAATAACCTCAATTTTATCTTCATTGTGGAAAGGAAATTTTATCATATCTGGCATCAATTCACTGTCCTAATTTTTATAGTGACTCTTACAAAATTTTTATCCCTCCTAAAACTTCCCATGACTCCCAAATCCCTCAGTCATTCAACAAAGACATTCTTTTCATATTTTAAAGAAAAAAACAATGAGACCATCCCCAATGAAGTCTTCCCCCCCTTTCCCCTCTTTTGCTCCACTCATGTGCCTTCTGTCACTTTTTCCTCATTCTTACCTGTTTCACATGCTAAAATGACCTTATTATTTACCCAGGCTAAACTATCTACTTGTTCCTATAATCCCATTCCATTTCAACTCCTCCAGCATGTCTCGAAAAATTAATCCACCTCACTAATATAGACAGTTTAGATGAATAAAGTCAAAAAGTCAAAAATCTCCAAGATATAAAGTTAGATTTGATTGGAAGAGAGCCAAGTCCCCCAACAAAATCAGTGTCTCACACATATTACATAGTTAGACCCAGCAAGAAACAATACAAGGTGGCAGAGATTCAGTTTATATACTAGTACAGTAAAACAATGAATATTTCTATACAAGGTTCGGGACTTATATTGCAAGACAACATCATCTAGACCCTCTTAGAAAACAGTGACCCAACAACAAAACTGATTGGTTAGTTTATTTAGGAAAACCCATATTGGTCTAAAGGTTAAATCAGAAATTTATACCTGTATTTAGAGAAATAATGAAGACCATTACCTAAGAGTCATCTGATTGAGGGTTGGAGGGGGGAAGAATGTTACTTGTGGTTACTTCCAAATGGGATTGGTGTTTGTAACCATATCTGGACATGAAATTCAGATGGTCAGTATCTTATGATAAAGGGAAGTGCAAACTTCATAACTAACAAGTGAGGGGTTGAAAATCCCCTTGGAGTAGTTTTATACTTTAGTTATAAATCCTCATAAAAATCATGAATTCTACTAATTGTAATTAAGATTATGAAGACATTTTATTAATCACTTTCGAATCACAATATTGATTATCTTAAACCTATCACTATCACTAAAATCCAATCAAGTATAAGGGGTAGGTGACTATCTTCTTGAAAAACACATTGGCCCCTCTGTCATCACCATTTTCTTGCTTACTTTCAATCTCTTCCCTTTTTACTAGATCCATTTAATATCATCTACAAACATGCCCATGTCTCTCTTACCCTGAAAAAAAAAACATACTTGATCATTCCATCCTTGATAACTATTGTCCTATTTCTGTTGTGTCTGTAGCTAAAGTCCTAAAAAAGTTCTTCTATAATAGTTGTCTCAATTTTTCTTCTGTCACTCTCTTTTGAACACCTCACTATCTGACCTCTCACCTTATCCTTCCACTAAAACTTCTCTCTCCAAAGTTATTAATGATTTCTTAGTTGCCAATGACTTTTTTTTAATCTACCTTCTTGAACTCTCTGAAACCTTTGGCACTACTGACCATTCTCTCTTCCTTGATATTCATTTCTTTAGGGTTTTAGGAAGCAAATCTTTCATTTTTCTCCTTTTCTGACCACTTCTTTATCTTATTTGCTGAATTTTCCTTTAGATTTCACCATTTAAATGTCCCTCGGGGTTGTAACCTTGTTGCTCTCACCTTCTCTGGCTAGATTACTTCAGTTGGGGAAGTTATAAAGTATAATTTATTTAATTACCATATTTATCACTAAAATTATTTTCATAAAATGCAGGTAGAATAAAAGCAGCTCCCTTGATGATTCAAACTTGTTGACTCCTTATCTTCTCCAGGATAAAATACAAAATGTTGTTTGACATTGAGAAACCTTTATGATCTAATGTCCTTCTACCTTTGCAATCTTTTTACACCTTACTCCCTACATACTCTTAAATCCAAGTACACTGGTTTTCTGCCTATTCCATGAAGAAGACACTCCATCTTTCATCTGAGGATATTTTCTATTGCTTTTCTCCAAGTCTCCATGCTTTGCCTCCTCTATTCTGACTACTGATCTCCCTGGCTTCCTTAAAGTCCTAACTAATTTCTCATTTTCAATAAGAAGCATTCCCTAACCCCTCTCAATCACAGTGTAATAAATATATGTTTATTACATGTTGAGGGACGGTGTTATATATTTGCAACAAGAAAAATATAAGAGACACAATATATCATTAGAATATCATTGGAAAAATGAAAACAAATTTATTGTCTTATCAGTGTAGTCAGAACCAAGGTTATCTGATTCCCAAAATGTATATATCAATTTTAATTTTCTATGAAATTTACACTGCTCCATTTCTGTGCCTCTTTAGCCCATTATTCAGATTTGTGAGTGAAAAATCCCCTACCCTCTTATATGAGGATTAGATTTTAATTTTAGCAGTAGTTTTGAATTAATCATAATGATAATTCTAGGGTAGTTAAATGTTAGCATAAGTAATGATTTTAGTAAGCCTTTTGTAATTATTTTAGTATAAGTTTCTAATTTGAACCTAAGAAAAGAAATGCTATAACATAGTTAATCATCATTAGCATAGGCCTATAACATGTTAGATCAGGCACCCTGTAAAGATTAAATTAACTCCCCTTCCCATTTTTTGATTTAATCACAAAAAGTATAAACATCTTACTTAATCATTAAGTGGGGGAGGTCTGCAACTCACTTGAGCTATAGTGGGTGGTGAATCAGAATCAAACTGACTGCCACCTGGGCAGTCCTAAGCAAAGCTTCAACTGTAATTGGTAGACATAAAAGTGGAGGAAGGCACAGGAAGTGACACAAAAGGAAGCATATTTAAAAGGGAATTACAACTTCCTGTGGGGACTCTGAGAGTTCTCAAGCTTTTTGTGCTTGGGACTTCTGATTGCTCTCATTCTTTCTTCAGAGTTCTGAGTTTGAGTTGGAGGCTGGAGAAGAATCTGCTGACTGAATCTGAGACCATGTACTTGGTAAGACTATTCTTAAAATCTCTCCCTTTGGACTAAGACATGATGAGTGAAAAGAGCTGACTCCTTTCCTGAATTTTCTGAAGAGACTGGCCTCAGGAGAGACCTATCCTCTTGAGAGAGGCTCCCTGAATCCCCAAGTTCTCAGCTCAAGGCCAAAGCTTCTCTGAAGAGGCCCTGCCTGGGTTGAGCCAAGGGTCAGAGCAAAATACTTAGTGCTTACGCTAGATATCTTACCCTACGCTCTCTCTCATTTTTTTTTAACATTCACTCTTTCTATATCTTGTAAATAATTGTAAATAAATTTCTTTGGAATTAATTAAATTACTTGTGACTCCATAAATAATCCAGTACAACCTTTTATATTAAACCCTCTTTCTCCCCCTTACAACCCACATGATCTTGAACTTGTGACTTGGCCTCCATTAACGTAGAGGCTTTTGCCTCATTTAGAAGCCTGGAAAAACCCCTTCACCTTTGTATACACCCAAGTACATATCATCAGGCTTTTGTCCTACTTGGGGACCTGGCATCACCTCTTTACCATGGTCATCTTAGTATATATCATCCTTGACATCATCAGGCTTAGAAAGTAGTGTTCAGGCTCCTCCACTCCCCCTTGTCTATCAAGTCACTTTCAAGTCATCACCAAGTAACTTGTTCTATCAATCAGAAGTATTTCCCAATTGCTTCAAACTCACACCTCTATTTTTATCACTGTCTTGGATTATTTTATATAGTGTGATATTCTTGGGGTGTAAAAGAGTTCCTCTCACAAGGCTTGGGGTCTTTTAGTCTTGACCAGAAGTCCAGCTTTATTGGTGTGAATTTTTAGATTTTCTCCACCCTGAGAGTCTTTAGAATTTTAGCAACCAGAAATGCATATGCCCCTACTTAAGAATTAAGTGTGGGGGAGGAAGGTCTATGACCCATGTGTGCTAGCAAGTAACAAATCAGAAACAACTAGCTGACCCCCTGAGCTGTCTAAAGCCAAGTTTAAGACACCAAAGGTACATGTAAGATGTAGGAAATGATGTAAAGAACTGCCTTTATGTTTCCAGTCACCTCCTGTGAGACGGTCTTGGTCATGGAAGTCGACCATGGAGGAGCTTGAGCAGGATACCTGAGAGGGCTTCCCTTAGATGATCACATGGAGCCCTACTTTGAAGGAAGCATATGGTTCTGGCAGTTTTAGCCTGAGGTGGAAGGAAAGAATGGCTTGTGACCCCTCCCAAACTTAGCTTAAAAAAAAAAAAGCATCAGCATCTGGCAAAAGGCTTTGTTTTCTGTCTGCCATTTCACCCAGAAGAGTTAATTGGATTGAGGCTGTAAAAAGGACCACACCCAAATGCCTAGAAAAAAGGGGAAAAAAAAAATATATATATATATAATAAAATAAGATCCTAAGCAATAGCACCAACTATGGACAAAAGGCAAAATTACAGAAAACTTAATGATTGATGTTAGGGTTTAGAGCCTGCATACAACTGACTTTTCAGCACCATGACCAAATTTGGAAAAGTGTTGTTTCTTTTCTTTTTGAATTGGCTCATCCCAGAGAAGTTATGGCAATGGTTATATTCAACAATGTTCTTGGGTTTGATTTTAATTGTTGGAGTTGGAATTTGTATCTGTTTTTCTCTAATAGAGACCTAGAAAATACCATAAATATGCTAGAGAATCAAATAAGAGAATTATGCCCATCTCCCCTTGGGAAACACATTTCCCAGTCAATCCAACCAATCATTCCTTCTACTATTCAACAATATGAAGAACAAAATGCTTGGCTTGAGTTTATAGAGGAAAGTTTGGGGGAGATCATGGCTTTTATAAAAGCCATTAAAAGGACTTCAATAACATCGGAGAATAGGAATGATTTCTCTCTCCAAATTTCATCATTATAAGAATCTCTGTCCCACCCTGCTCTACACAATTTGGCTCCTAGTTCTCTAACTGCCCCCTCCTATACCCAAATTCCTCCTTCCCTTACTACCCAAGCCACTCCTTTCCCTGCCCATTACTCCTACCCCACTCCCTCAGCCCTAGCCATTTCACCCACTCATGCTGCTTGTCCTTTCCTCTCTAATCTAACCCCTCCCCCTGCCCATGCCTCCTGCCCTGCCCCCTCAGCCCTTGTCCCCACCCCACCCATGACTCATCCAGCCCCACCCCCATTGCCCTGGCTATACCCCACTCATGCTGCCTACCCTGTCCACACTACCTTAACTCCCCCATAGCTAAACATCCCACCCCTTCCCTCGACCATTGTGCCTCCCACTTTGACCAATTAATTTCTCATACTGCTCCTATCTCTTATCCTTCTGGCATTCCAGGTCCAGAGCTCCTCCCCCTTAGATTGCCCACCCCTTCCCCTTCTTTTACCCACCCCAATTGAAAATGGAGCAAGAAGCCTAGAGACAGGAACACCAGATAATTCAGATAGAAGTTTATTTCCCTTAAGGGAAGTACCCATTTTTAATAAAAATGGGAACTTGGTATCTATAAGACACCATACACCTTTCAGTCCTGAAGATTTAAATAAATTCAAGGAAGAGCTTCCCTTGTTTGAGGAGAAGCCAATATTAATTATAAAACCAAATTGGAGAACATATTGAAAACATTTGACACCACTTGGATAGATGTTGAAAATTTTTTAGAAAAATTTCTGACAGAGCAAAAAGTAAATTCATCTCTCTGTCTAATCAGAAGTGGGGTAGGGGAACAAATTGAAAATTGGTTCCAATTGAAAATCCAACTTGTAACCCCAATGTTGAACCTGATTACACAAAACTAAACCAGGCCAGAGAAGCATTATTGAGAGCCATGAGAGTTTGTTCCAATAAACCTGATTCATGGTCAAAATTTAAAAGAACCCTACAAGAAATTGATGAGACTCTCTCCCAGTTTATGTACAGATTCATTGATTTGTTCAGAAAAAGGGTATATTACACAAATATGTAGACAATTCATTAAGAAATGTTGTTCAGTGGTAAAAGACTACTTTAAAACTAGGTGTCCAAATTGGGACTCTAGCTTGAAGAGTTGAGGAAAGAAGCAATCTACATTTACAAGGGCCATGAAAAAATATGTGAGGAAAATAGTAAAGCAGTGGAAGCCTTAAAGAAAGAAATTGAAATGTTAAAAGGATAACTTAAAAATCAGGGAGCAATCAAGGCCCCTTTGAAGGAATACACAGATAAATCATTAACATGCCTTTACTGAGGAAAGAGTGATCATGTAATGATGGTCTATAGGACCTGACTACAGGAAAAAAGAAATAATAACAACTTTAGAAATAATAACTATAGGAATCATAATGCCAATCAAAATAATGACAGTGCTTAAAATGAGGCAAATGATAATACACACCAAAATGCCCAGCAACAATATATAAAAATGGAGCTCATCCCCACTATACTATACTCAGGGTGAAAATACCCATCTCAAAAAACTGCCCATGTGTGGGGGATCTCAAAAAACTGCCCAAACATCTTTAAAGGTCCAAAAACTTTCTCCTCTCATGGTGTGCATGGGACCCATAACTGTTGAACATTATTTTGTTTTAATGCCTGGATCCCCCACGAACTTGCTGGGGAGGGATTTACTATGCAAACAACAGGACACACTAATTTGTACCCTAGATGTCTCTGTGTCATTGAAAGTGCCTGAGGAATCTTTAAATGTATTCCCTGTACTTCTCTCAGAGAACCAGGAGGCAAAAGAGCCTCCCACTTTTTTAATATCTTCTTCCAATATAGGCTTATTTAAAGCAGCTGTTCCTATCCAGATTAAAACGAAATCTAGCCCATCTCCTTCCATTCCTCAGTACCCTCTTTCAAAGGAGGCAATTGAGGGCATTTCCCCAGTAATAAACTCATTCTTTGACCAGGGCATCATAATACCCTCTAAATTGAATATAATATGCCTATCCTGCCCTTTAAAAAAACAAAATTGGGGCCCAATGGCAAGTACCTCTATTGATTTGTACAGGATTTGAGACCTGTGAGCAATCATGTAATAAAGAGACACACTATAGTTTCCAATATAAATACTGTTATTTCTTCTGTTCCTAACATAACTACATACTTTAAAGTAGTGAACTTGTGCTCAGCCTTCTTTTCCATACCCATACATTGGGATTCCAGGCATATCTTTGCTTTCACCTGGAAGAGCTCTCAGAATAAATGGACTCGTCTACCCCAGGGGTTCATGGAAAGCCCCAGTTTATTTGCATAAATTATGAGCCAAGACAGCTAATATAAAATTTAAAAACAGCAAATCAATCAAATACATAGATGATCTACTTGATTTCAACAGATTCAGAAGCATGTCAAGAAGTTAGTAAACAGATTTTAGAACCGCATAAAAGAGGGCATAAGATCTTGAAGGATAAGGTTCAATGGTGTCTCCCCAAATATTTGGGGTTCATTCTGACTGCTGGTGCCCATTCTCTTTCTCCCAAGTGAATTGAAAATATTCAAAAATTGAGAGGTCCTACCACCAAGAAATAGTTAAGAGCAATTTTAGAAGCAACAGGGTGTTGTAGACAATGGATCCCTTACTATGGGGAAATTACTAATCCCCTTATAGCACTGACAATGGATTCAGTCCCTTAACCACTTAAATTAGAGCCAGAACACCTGTATGTTCTATCAGATCTAAAACAGGCTTTCCTGTCTGCCCTTGCTCTAGGCATCTCAGATTATAATAAGCCATTTACTTTATATGTACATGAGTAGAGAGGAGTAGCTTCAGGTGGTGTTTTTTTTTTAATCCTTTGAACCAATAAATACTATTACTAGATCTGACATTTAAAGAAATAAAAGAAAAGAGGAAAGAATTTATATGTACAAAAATATTCATAGTATCTCTTTTTGCAGTGCCAAAGAATTGAAAATTGATGGAATGCCCAGCAGTTGGGAAATGGCTAAAGAAGTTTTAGTACATGATTATGATGGCATACTTTGGGGTTATAAGGATATATAAAGATGAAGAATCTTGGAAGACTTATATGAACTAATGAAAAATGAAGTAAGTAGAACCAAGAGAAAAGTATAAACAGTAACAACAATATTGTAACAATGATCATGTTAAATACTTAACTGTTCTAATTTAGAAAAGAAAAGACAATCCTGAAGGGTCATGAAGACAAATTCTATCTACCTCCAGAGAAAGATCTGATCTGAGTATAGATTTAAACATACTTCTTCCTCTGTTTTTTTTTTTGCAGCATAGTTAATATGGACATATATTTTTGCATACATTAAAAAAATGATATGACATTGCTTGCCTTCTCAATGAGTAGTGGGGAAGATAGAGAGTGGGAGAGAATTTGGAAATCAATTTTTTTTAAAAATTACTGTCAAAATTTAATTTTAAGATGCTTTCTTAAATTGGACATTTTAGCCCAATATCTCGTTTGATAATTTTATTTTTCATCAGTTTTTAAATGACAGTACACAACATATTTACAAGGGATGAAGGACTGCTGGCAATATCTCATCCAACTATGTTGTCTCATGTGGCTATTGTTTATCTGACTGTTGCTTTATACATATCCTTAAACCTTACAGAGTAAATTAGCTTTCTTATGACAAGAGAAATTAGCTAACTCTAAAATACTAGTGAAGTGATTTTCTATTTTATCATAAAAATGAAGGTATTTTTCTAATTTTGCACAATTATTTCAGTGGAATTAATTTCATCATTTCATTAAATACAAGGTGTCTCATGAGGAATGTTCAAAATCTTTGCTTACATTGGCTAGTCTCATCTCATTTGAACTTAGAACTGCTTCAGCCTGTCAAAAATGGCTAAAAGACCCAATAGTGAACTAGGTAGTTAAAAATATTAAAGAGGAGGAGGAAGGAATGTCTTTCTATAGATATTGCCTTTCATTGGCAAGTTCAGTGAAAACAGAACAAATAAGAGGAATTTAAATTAAAAGATAGTTCCAGAGAAAGAAATAAAGACAGAGACAAAGACAGGAAAATATGAACTGTGATATTCTCATGGAATATATCATGAAAGCAAGAGAATTTCTAAATCTCTCCTGAATTGGCAAGAGCTCTTTATTTTGTTGTCTGCCAGTCTCTTTCAAAAAAAATGCCAATGGCTATGTGAAGAAGGAAACAGAGCAATATCTTTAAAAGATGAAAAGGAGGATTTTTTTTAATACTGGAAAAATATTTGTCAAGGACAGTTTATTAAAAATATCATTTCCTCATGGCTCCCTTTTACAAAGTAATAAAAACATTTTAAAAATTAAATATTGCCCTTATACACAAGAGTATAACTTTTTCAAGAAAGCAGACTTTCAAAAATCAAGGTTTGCTTCCAGTCAAGCATACAAACTTGAGATGTTGGGAACCATTATCAACAAACGATTATCTCAAGGCAAAGTAACATTTTTTTATTGGGGATGTTTACTGTAAATATCCACTTCAGATTACTGTAAGGTACAACAATTCAGCTGATCTTTATTTTTAGCTAATTTTCATGCATCTTAAATAGTTTCCCAAACTACCAGAATACGTGATAATTAAAAAAGTTTTTAATTTTTTTATTTGTAAAATATAATGAACAAGTAAGAAAAGACCCAAATTATATATGTCAATCTGAATTATATATGTCAATATGAATAGACATTTTTCTCAGCAAAGCCTGATAACATCTTATAAAAGAGAGTAGTAGACATGACACAGTTTAGAATAAATATTTGGTGGAAAATGTGGTTCAAATAAGACCTAGCCAAGTAATATGAGAGTCTGATACCCACCTTAAATAGAAAGAAAGGAAGGATCAACATTTACAGTCTTTACATTTCTAATTGTTTTTCCTCCCTTTAACTGCTGGAAACATTGGACAATTAAAACAAATTTAAATGATAAAATAATGCTTTTTTTGGAGTGAAGCAGCTGAAAATTCAACAAATACAGTTAGAGAAATGAGAACACCAAGCCACAGCATGGTGTCTGGGGATTCTTAGTATGGTGAACTCAAAATAGATTCCCCATAGGTTTCATTGTCCTTTCCAAGCTTCATAACCTAAATGGCCCATGCTGTTTCCATAGAAACAATATCAGAAAAAAGAAATCAATGAGTTAAAAATAAGAGAGAAACCCACAGTAACACATTTGCTTTGCCCTGGTGGACTCCTTCCTCAGAACATGACTAGGTATGGCAGGAGAAGAGGAAAAAAGATAGAGAGAGAGAGAAAGAGAAACAACTCCCAAAACTAAAATGTAGATCAGAGTAGAACCATGTAGACAAAAAGCTTGTGAGTTGGTTTCATTTTTCCCAGGCACATATGTGCGTCTAAAATGTAATAGGTATTTCTCTCTCTAAATTATCTCATGTTGATAATAAAATCCAGCAAAAATATTGTAATGAAATACTGAAGTTTTATAGATACCAAAGAGGAAATATGTATGATTGGAAAAGGAAGTGGACTCATATAGTGAGATCAAAGCAAGATAGATATACAAACTTGTTTTGTACTTAAGGTCATGAAAGAAGAGAAAAGGACTAGTATAAAGACTCTAGCACTTTTTGAGAGAGTGTTTTAAGAAGATCTATTGACTAAATACATATACAAGAATTGCCCAAAAGGAGAAGCCTTAGATGAGTGTTGAATATGGAAGTAATGTTTATAATAGTGAATTTGCAGAATCAAGGAAGGATTGAAGAATACAATGAAAATCAATTAAAATAAATTTAAAAGAAGATAGAAGTTCTTTTTTCAGGATTTAATAACCAGAAAGCATGAAATGGCAGAAAATGAAGTTTTTTTTTTACTTTGGGGTCCTTGGGTTCATATCCTACTAATATCATTTATTACATATGTAGATTGGGCAAGGAGGAATAACATGGTAGACTGGATAGCTTGCTGTATGTGGAGTCAGGAAGACCTGTGTTCAAAATATTCCTCAGAGGTTAGAGTTTCTTGACTTAACTTCTCTGAGCCTCAGTTTCCTAATATGGTAATTAAAAGAATTAAAACATGTATTCTGTGGTTCATTCTAGCTCTAAATCTATGATCCTGTTATAATGTCCATTATATATAACCTAACTTTTCTGGGCTTCAGTTTCCTCATAATTAAAATGATAAGTTAGTATTAGGTGAATTCTGAGGCGTATTCTAGCTTTAAATTCATAATTCTAATGTGGCATAAGTATTCTTGCCTGATTATAATACACCTAGAGAATTATGCATAATTATGGACATCACACTTTTGCAAGTATGTGATTAAATTGGAATGTACAAGAGGAGATGAAGTGGATGCTTAAGGGTTTACATAATCTGTGTCATATAGAAGACTAAGTCAGTGTCACTGATGGGGACATTTTATCTATGTTCAAGAACTTGGAAAGCTGTCACAAAGCAGGGTTAGAGTTAAGATTATAAATATAAAGCTAGGAAGTACCCTAGAGGTCATCAACTCTTGAAGCAGGGACTGAAATGAGACATGACCCTATGACTAAGACATCAAAGAAAAGAACTATAAGAAAGTTTAGATTTGAATGTAATTTATTAAATGTTAACTTACTTTTGAATCAAAGAATCCCATTTTATAGTCTTTCCAGACATTGCTTTCAAACTAACCATTCAATTTATTCATATTTGTCCTTATCTCCCTATTGTTAATTGGCAATCTAACTTTACAGTGGATAGGAAATACAAACTTGTGCTGGCATCCTTTCTTATTTTTAATCTAGGTTCCAAAGTACAAAATAGAGACTGAGAAGCTTTATTATGAAACTCCATATCAATATTAAGTTCCTTATTCCAACTTTTAAATTATTGTCTGTTGAAAATAAAGTAAAGAGCATTTATCTCAGATTTTAGGTATACTTTAAGGGGGAAAAAAGGTCCTCTAAGACAAAACCAAAAGTAAGGATGGATGACACTTGGATGGTTAAGTGGATAGGACCCTAGTCATAATACAGTCAGGAAGGGGAGTTCAAATCTGCTAGCTGTATAACCTTGGACAAATCACTTAACCTTTGTTTGCTTTAACACTCTGGTGAAAGAAATGGAACACCACTCCAGTATCTTTGCCAAGAAAACCCCATAGAAAATAGGTTTCAAGAAGAATTTGTCACAACTGAATGACTGAACAACAAAGGAGGAATTTACTTTAAAATTAATATAGTCCTTGTAGATAAGGTCAATTTTCTAAGAAAGGAGACTTTCAAAAGTCAAAGTTTGCCTCTATTGAAGGATTCAAAATAGAATGGCAAAGTGTCATCAGCTGATAATATCAAGGTAAAGTGATATTCTTTTCAGAATTGTTTATTCTGAATACTTACTTATTTTGAATACTGAAGGTCCTGCAATTCATTCATTTGGTATTTACCTTTACTATATTCACTATAGAACCTTATATATAACCATTTCACAAACAATGATTCTTTGAATTTGAAACAACACTTTCTCATTGGTTTTTTGTTTGTTGATTTATTTTAAATGTAAAACCTTATCTTCAATTTTAGAAACAATACTAAGTATTAGTTCCAAGTCAGAAGTGGGATAAAGGCTAGGCAATTGGGTTTTGGTCACTTGCACAGGGTCACATAAGTAGAAATGTCCAAGGCCAAATTTGAACCCAGGACCTCCCATTTCCAGGCTTGCTTCTCTGTCTTTTCTGATTTTTAATAAGCAAGTACCAAAAAGCAGAAAAGCAAAAATGCATCATTAAAAGACTGGGGAATTTAGAAGGGATTATTTGATAATAAATAAATAATAATAAAAGAAGCAAATTGCATATTTTAAATAATCTATATTAATAGAGTGATTTCAGCCAAAAAGGATTTCATTTAGTAAACTGATTATTCCAAGAACATGGCTTCATCAATGACCCATTCAAATGAGTAGACTAGCAAGAGAAGAGTAACCAGGGTAATAAAATTGTAGTAAAGTGGATAAAGTGATACTTTGAGCTTTCAATATTTGGCAGTAGTATATAATTAATAAACTCATCTTAATACAGAGTGCTTACCTTGCTTTACATGATTATATATATATTTATATATAAAATATATAAAATATAAGATGAATAATAGTATAAATATTCATAATAATAAATTCTTGAGAAGTTTTATGATATAATGGAAAGGACCAGCTTAGAGTAATGAATAGGTAGATTCAAGTCTTGCCTTTATTAACTATGTGATATTAGCTATGTGATTATGGACAAATCATTGAACTTTCTATGTCTTTACATCTTTGCAAGTATATATATTATAAATAAGTTACATTAATGTTCAGTATCATTTGTGAATCTTGAAATTTCTCAGACTTGTGAATTGGGACAATTCCCTATTGGAACTATTCCCCATTTTAAACAGTGAAGCTACTTAAATCTAAATGTGAGAACTCTACTTGGATCAGAAATGGGAAGACCTCTACTCCACCCATACTTAGGACTGCTTTAGGGGAGAAAACTCCTTGCTGAACAATGAGAAATGCTTACACCCATACTTAAGCCATGCCTATTTTTAGAATTAATACAATAGGGTGCTAAGTACCTATAAAGGTCAGGCAACTTGTGAATTTACAAGGAGCAATGAGGTGGAAACTTATTCAGAAGTTTTTCTGGTTCAAACTTACTAAAGGGATTAGTTGACTCAGCTGTGAATTCAGAATGGGCTGTCCTTTGGAAAACATCTACTGTGATTGGTAGATGGAAGAACTTAGGGGAGGTGACATAGGAGAAAACCCCCTATATAAGAAAAGGAATCTCTTGAGAGACAGGCTCTAAGGAGGATCTCTTGAGAAGTCCCTTGGGGCTGACTCTGGCTGGAACTCCCTCTGGGGAGACTCTGTCCCCCAGAATCCTTGCTTGAACAGATCTTATGGTGAGTGATAACTGACTGACTGATCTTTTCTTTTAGGACTTAGGCCTGGGCTGGCCAGGGCTACCCTGGGCCAGTCTATCCTTTTCTCATTATCCTTCTTTTTCTCTCTTTCTCTCTTTCTTTGATTCCTCATTGTATTATTAATTAAATTCTCTATAAAACCCAGTTGACTTGGGTATATTCATAATTGGGAATATTTCCCTGGTGACCACCTTATATTTTGATTTAAACAAGACACTGTAATGAAAATATATTTTCTACAGTCACAAATTTACTCACCCACTCTTATATCTATCACAATTTATATCTTCCACTATTTTACTCACTACAATTTATGACCCCCACTATTTTAAATGCCACAGTTTATGGCAGACAACTATTTTAAATATAACACATTGAAGAGATTCTCCAAAACCAGGAGTTTCCAACACTGATCAAATCACAAGGTCAGACATTAACCATCAACATAACATACATTTAGATAAATCTTTATTCAATAGAAATTTATTAAAAATCTGTTCTACTTTTGGTTACAAAATACCTTCTCATACATTATATTATGTTAATCTTTAAACAAGCCTTTAGGGCAGTATGGAAATTAAATTATTATCATTATTTTATAAATGGGGAAACTGGGACTTATAGAAATAATGTAACTTGTGCAAAATCACACAGTTAGCAAATAGAAATGAAGGGAGAATTTAACTCTTCCAAGACAGTTTTAGTACTTTTACATTTCAGAATGAAACCATAGCTCTGGGATGCTAGGGTGAAAATGAATGTCTTGTTCATTTTAAACCAAGGAAACAAACAGCCTAAGGGGGAGAGAACCTACGGATTTTTACTAGGAAACTTTTCCCAAACAAAGTGTTGAAGCTGCCCAAAGTAACAATAGATAAATGTTCATACTAATTTTAAATAACATCCATATGTTTTATGCACTTTTAGAGTAAGGGAATAGAAAACTCCTTAATATCTATTCTCTTCCACTTCCTTCATAGTATGGTACTGGGACTCATATAAGGTAACAAGGTAAAAACTATTTTCATATTAATATATTTCCATTTTCAGATTGGTTATTTATTTTCATAACTCAAATAAATTAAAAGCTACGGGGAGTCTTCAGCTACTTTTAGAGATCCTAAGACCAAAAAACTTGAAAATTATTGCTCTTTTTAATACTTAATACACTATAGCAAAAGGAATACTCAGTGGACTCATTATTTTTTTTCAGCCTTGTATTTACCATGGTAAATTTTTTTAAAAAGTTAATCTTAGTTCATTGTAACTACCTTTAGTAAAACAGTCCCTATGTCTTCTTAATTATATCTTTGAAATATCATTCATAGAAATGTCCCTTCTCTGATATTGTCACTGCTCATTTTCCTCAAACTGAATATAGTTGCTTGAATATTGTCTTACCCATTAAACCATGACTTTTTTTGATAATAGGTACTTTTTTGTTGATGTTGTTTTATTTTGGTTTTGTTTAGCTTTTCTTTTTATCCCTAAAACATAGCATAGTGCTAGGCATTTTGTAGGTCTCAAAAAATGTTTGTTCATGTGTGGTATTCAAACACCAGTCTTCCTGGTACAAGGTCAGCTCTTTACTAGACTATGCTGATTTTATGTCCTCATAAGATTCATTTATCCACTTCCCTACAAAGATTATAACAATAGATATAAATTTTTAAGAAAACTTTTCTCTCTAGGTATCTTTCCTTCTCTTCCCTTTACTTATCCCCTCATTTCATTTCTCTTAACTCTTTCTTCTTTTATTCTCACAGTCCCCCAAGAGGACTCTCAGTCCTTCCTTTAACCGATCCCTCTTCCCTCCTGTTACTCTGTATATTAAGAAAATTTTACCCTTCTCATTATGTATGTTGTTCTCCCCTTTTTCCCTGGTTTGATGAAAGTACTGTTCAAGAACTACTAGCCCTCTACCCACTCCTCTCCCTTCT
This sequence comes from Monodelphis domestica, assembly GCF_027887165.1. Taxonomy (NCBI): domain Eukaryota; kingdom Metazoa; phylum Chordata; class Mammalia; order Didelphimorphia; family Didelphidae; genus Monodelphis; species Monodelphis domestica. The sequence goes on along the minus strand of NC_077227.1, from coordinate 652,218,045 downwards.
TCATGGCCCTTCTAATCATACATACTCCATATGAAATAGATGTTCCAATCTACCTCTTCCTGGTATATTCCATTACCATTTCAGCTCATTTCATTACTTTCACCTCCACTTCAAGTCTTTCATCCATAGATGCCCTTCAAAATACCCAGATAATGGTGCTATTCCCAAGGGCCATAAATAACATTTTCTAATGTATGAATCAAATACTTGGGCCTTTTGGGTGTTTAAATAGAATTATCCCTCTTTGTTTATTTTAACTTGATCAAACAGGAACTTTGAGTGTCCCTCATTTCACACTTAGTCAAATAGTTGAAGAACCTTTTAATAGAAAAGGAAGTTTACACCCTCAAATACCAGAAGTGGATCCCCCGCCCCAAAGCACCAGGCAAATTAAGAAACTATGATTGATTGCTGAGATGTAATAGACCAGCCCACAGTGAAAGGAAGTAGAAAATAGAGAGAGAGGAAATGACAAGGGAAAAGGGTTATAAAAGGCAAGACCAGAGAGCTGGACTTCTACTTTTGCATTGGATTTCATTCTTCATTGGAGATTCTGCATTGGTGGCTCTGCTGAAGAAACTAATGTGACTCTTGGTTGGAGATTTTGACCTGAGGGAGCCTTTTTCAAATTGAGTTGGATTCCCTTGGATTGGCAATTATAGGGTATATAGCTAGAATATTTATCTAGGTAATATTTTCTAACTCCTTCCTATATTTCCCTCTCTTTTACTATATCTCTACTTTGCTGTAATAAAGCTACTAACAGCCTTGTGACTTAATAGTTAATTTTTATAAACAGCAACCACAACAACTTTTTATAACTTAATTTGATCAATACCAATTTTAACTCTTACATGAGCTGTTCATTATTAGTCTTTCATCATTACCTTTGGATGTTTTATACAGATCCAATTTTCTACAGATTTCTGGATGTTTCCCCAGAAATAGTCAAAACTCCTTTAATTTGTTAAATATTCATTTTTTACCTTTTATAATCATGCTATTGTTTGTTTGATATATTATTCTTGATTGTAAGCCCAGTAATTTTACTCTATGAAATGCTGTGGTTCATGCTTAATGTTGTGGCTTCTATGTTTTGTGTTATTCTGACTATAGATTTATTTTCTTATTCCTTCTGTTTTTTTTTTTCTCCTTAACTGGGGGTGGTGGTGGCTATAGAACTTAGCAATGATATTCCTTTATATTTTCATGTTTGGGTCTCTGAGGTGATGATCAGTGGATTCTATCAACAAATAGGAGGACATGATTGGTGGGATGAGAAGAGATTTTTGTAAAGGTGGATAGAATAAGAATTAAAAATTGATGGGAAAGGGAGAAAGGAGGGAAATGTGGGTCAATTTGGTAAACAGGTGGGCAAGGGGATAGGATTAGGGAAAATTGGGGGAAGGGATTTGAATTTGAGAGGTATTAAAAATGTGGACATCTGAGGCAGAATAAGGTGGAAAGGAAGGAAGAGGGGACGAAGTAAAGAGCATCAGAGTAGAAAGAAATTCATGGCTAGTAACTAGTATGTCACTGAGTTTAAATGTGATGATGGGAAGAAAATGGAGAGATAAAAAACCAAGACCTGAGAATATGTTATTTATAAGAAATACACTGAAAATGACGCGCACATAGAGTGAATTTGGGGGCTGGAACAGAATATACTATTCCTCAGTCGATCCAGAGAAGGTAGTCATGATCTCTGACAGAGCTGGGAATAAAATATAAATAATTGGAAAAGATTAACAGGTTAACTATATCATGGTAGGGGGTACTATGGATAATGAAGCATTTATAATATTGGACATGTATGCCCCAAGAGTTGTAGCATCCAGATTTTTAAAGAAAAAAAAACTAAATGAGATACAGATTGAAATAGATACCAAAATAGTGGAAGAAAATTTATATTCCCTTCTCAGAACTAGATAAAAACTAAAAAGAAAGAATGAAAGAAGTAAAGGAGATGAATAAAACTTTAGATAAGATAAATATGATAATTGTCTAAAGAGCCCCATTCCCCCGCATACATGAGGTTAGAAGTAGATCTAAGCCTGAGCATACACATAATCCAAACATAATTTCTGGTCAGGTAAGAATGATTTAGAGAGCATAAATATTCTTCAAGTCTTACTTTAACACTAATCACATTATGACAGTAGTACTGCATTCATTAGGGATTATGGAACTGGAATAAAAGTTCCACTACATATAACCAAGTTGGAAAGACTTGATTTTTGGAAAGAGAATGGTCCTGGAAACATACTGTGTCTTCAACCTAAGGATCAATCTAATTAAAAATGATCCTTGTGATGTATGTGAACTGAGAACCATATGGATTAAGTTGATGAAATTACATACTGATAGGAAAAAGGAGAAATAGGTCTAATATTATATTGCTAGAGACTTATGGTTTTTTTAATAAAAGAATATAAAAATATACATTAGTAAGACTAAAACTTTTCATGCTCATTGAGCTAGGGATCCCAGGATCTGACCCTAAAGGCATTATGTAAAGGGTAAAAAGTTGAGTTTATATGAAAATGTTTATGGAAGCTTTGTTTGTAGTCATTTAAATTACAGAAAATAACACAAATACAATGATTTGGAGAAATGATTGAATAGACTATGATATTTAAATTAATGGATTATATTATCAGAAATGACAAAAATTAGAAGTATAAATATATATATAGGAAGGATATGAAGAGAAGTGAGAAAAGAATAAAAATCATATATACTGTAATTACATTTAAAAAGTGTGAGCCACAAAATCTAGAGAAATAAATTATAGAATTGAAACAAGTAAAAGAGAGCTCAAAAGAAGAGAATATTTATATTAGCACATGTATAATTTACATTTTTTAATTTTTAAATCTATTTAGAATATTTTTCCATGGTTACATGATTCATGATTTTCCCACCTCTCTTCCCTCCCCTCTCCCAGAAATGACAAGCAATTCCACTGATATCATTTTTCAAAACTGAAATTTATATATTTTTAAAGAAATTACAAACAGTGTGGAGTTTGTGGTTTTGTGCATAATTTTTAAGCATCTAACTTATTTAAATGTTGGATTTTGGTTGGTGGTTGTGTTTATTAAATATCAAATATTGAAACAGGGAAAAATAAATGTTTTAAGTAATCCTGAGTATATTACTCTTTTTAAAATTAAAAAAAGTCTCATTCTGAATAAAGGAAATAAAAGATCTGTCATATCTGTCTCAATAAAAGGATTATATATATATGCATATACATATATATATATATATATATATATATATATATATATAATTTTGTCAAGGAGCAAGGGTAGTAGATTAACAAACTAAGAATGGGAAAAAGTAGATCCTACTTATGATCATTATAAGCCAGGCTTCTCCAAACTAAAGCCAAATTATAACATATAACTGAGTCTAGATCAGAGTGCCATTTGTTCCATCAGTCTATTATAATTACAAAGAGATCTATTTGTAAAATTACCATTATTTTTTCCTATAAATAAATGAAAAAAAGCATTGTGGTACAGTGACTTAGTAGTCAGAATATGGACATGAATTCTGATTTTGATACTTCTTATGTATAATATAATGTAATATTTTATGTGATTGGACCTTCATTTAAATTATATAACCTTATGCCTTAGATTCATCATCTTTAACATCCTTTTACAACGATTAGTTTATTTTAAGCCAAGGAGCAATGTCAATAACTTCTTATAGTCCATATAATTTCCTCCACACCTTTAGATAACTAGTAAGTTAATTCACAATCACTCCAAGATGTCAGTGAACAAAATCCTTGACATTTCAGACAGGAGTTTACAATTTCTGTCTAAATCTGCATTTAAATCTATCTCTACTTGTTCCCCAGACCCTTTGGGGTTGACGTAAACTCTGAGTTACTGAAAATGTTCTAGTAAAGAAATAATTTACTATGATGAATAGATAAGCAAGAGGTAGAAGAAAGGAGAGAGAAGGGAGAGTAGGTATTTTAATAATATTTTCCTTAATCCTTGAGTAGGTGATTTTGTTCTTATGCTCTGGTAGAGGGATTTTACTCATTATGGAATCTTTATCATAAATAAAATCATGGGTCCAGTCAAATAATGACAATACTGTTTTAAAAATATTTAAAAGTCAACCACAGCTAAAATTTCAAAGAATATATATTTAATGTGACTATTTCTTCTTGCAATCTTCCAAGTATTGGGAAGCCCTTAGTGAAGCTGTACTACAATCTTTCTCTTAGAGGTCAGAATAAAAATAAGTTGTGCCCTGTAAGCTACATCTCATCTATATCCCCAAAGGAACTTGATTTTAAAATATAAATGAAGTGCAGTTCTCACTATGCTCTTGCCTTTCCCTAGACACTGTCTCTTTTCAACTTTTCAATTACCAAAGTGACATGTTTAAACATTTTCTCTCTTCCTTACCATTAGAATAAATAATCCATCTTCATTCAGAAGTTTCACATACCACAGAACTATAGAATTTCAGAGGTAGACAGGAGAATAGGAGATATTGTCAGGGATTTTTGGTGTCCAATGATTTGACTACCTCCCTGTCCCTATCCCTATCCCTATCCCTGTGTCTGTCATTATCTCTTTCTCTGTCTCTGTATCTCTGTCTCTCTGTCTCTCTCGGTCTCTCTGTCTCTCTGTCTCTCTCGGCTCTCTCTCTCTCTCTAACTCTTTCTCTCTCTCTCTCTCTCTCTCTCTCTCTCTCTCTCTCTCTCTCTCTCTCTCTCTCTCTCTCTCTCTCTCTCTCTCTCCTCTCTCTCTCTCTCCTTCCCTCCCTCCCTCTCTCTTTCCCCCTTGTATATACTCTATAAGAGCACAGTTCTACTCACTGAGATTCTACTATGGGCAAGTCCTATAAGTTTACCTTTTGCACACACACTTGTCTTTGCATATATGTGTGTATATAAAAACTTACACATAAAAGGTAAATATATCTATGTTATTATACATATACAAATTTTACACATGTATGCCTACATATACATCATGTGTATATGTATATGGTCTTTCATTTCTTAAAAGTCCATTAGTTGTTTTAAGTTTCAAATGGCACATAAGACTTTTTTGCCCCCTTCACAGTAAAACACTCTTAAAGAAAAGCCCAATTAAATTCACAGATTTTCTAAATTCATTCTATATATGAATGTTATATCCATGCTGTTATATAAGAATGCATTTTATAATGCTCTATATTAAATATTAGACTTCAGCTGAAAGATATCTATAGAATCTCTCTGCATAAATGGATTTTAGAGAACAAAATGAGACAGGATTTTCTCCTGCCTGAGTGGATTCCTTTGATTCTATGATTCTTCCTGGCTAGGAGGATCCTACTGCCTTCTTAAACCTCTTGAACTCTTGGTACTAACTGAATGTTGGAAAAATATAGGATGCTCAGAAGCAACTAGAAAAAGACACAAACCTTGCTGGTGTGAAGATTCGATTTGCCCCCCCCCCCATTGTAACAATGAAAGTACTTAGCTCTTCCTTTATTGTGAAGATTAAATTGTAATCCCCTGTCTATTTTTAAATTTTAATCCCCAAAAATGTAAGCACCGGACTTAAAATTGAATATTGAGATCTACCCATTTTGGATTTTAACCACAAAAAGGTATGAACACCCACTTCATACATTGAGTGGGAGGTCTGTGAGTCATGGATGAAAGAGTGGGCAGTCCTGGAGTGGAGCATCGTCTGTGATTGGTAGATGTAAAAGTTTAGGGGAAGTGACACAAGAGAAAAAGGCCTTTAAAAGCGGAAGCAGAGACACACAGAGTCACTTGGAGTGAAGATACATAGAGTGAAGAGAGACACTTGGAGTGAAGAGGGACACTTGGAGTTTGAAAGAGACACACTTGGAGTGGAGCCTGCTGGAGTTGAGGCTGATAAAAGAATCTGCTGATTGAATTGACAATGTCCTGAGTGTAAAGGCTGACTTCCTTCCTTTCCCTTTCTGGAGTTGTGAGCCTCTGGAAATGACCCATTGTCTTGAGATTCCTTTCCCCTGCCTGGGGTCTTAGAATTTATTCATGGCTCAGAGGAAGCTGGAGAAGAAAGAAAGAAAGAAAGAAAGAAAGAAAGAAAGAAAGAAAGAAAGAAAGAAAGAAAGAAAGAAAGAAAGAAAGAAAGAAAGAAAGAAAGAAAGAAAGAAAGAAAGAAAGAAAGAAAGAAAGAAAGAAAGAAAGAAAGAAAGAAAGAAAGAAAGAAAGAAAGAAAGAAAGAAAGAAAGGAAGGAAGGAAGGAAGGAAGGAAGGAAGGAAGGAAGGAAGGAAGGAAGGAAGGAAGGAAGGAAGGAAGGAAGGAAGGAAGGAAGGAAGAAACAACAGTCCTAGGTAAGTGAAACTTGAAAATTAATGAAAAGACAGTTGGGATTAAAGCCCCACCTCACAGGGCACTGCTACTTCTTAATGATTAGAGCCTGACTTGTTCAAAAATTATTTTCAAATAAAATAGGTTTATTTGATGCTGCCCATGTCTCTGTACTGTGATGTAAACAGAACACAAACTTCTGAGAAATAACTTTTAGATATATATAGCTACCTCGGAGGAGGTATCTTTCACTGGAAAAGCTGCCCTAGGTAGTGAGATTACTGTTCAGTCTTATCCTGGGAAACCCTTTGAGTTCAGCAAATGAAAAAACATTTATTGTTACTGTTGAACAAATCAAAGAATGCTCCAGGGTCTCCTCAGCTCCTTTCAATGACTGGATATTATCACCAGACTCCCATGTTTAAAGAAAAAATTTTGAAGTAAGTCAAAAGAGTGAACAATGCCCTTAGTTTTTGAGACTGGACTTAGCTGAGGTAATGAAATCACTTTTCTTCCCTTTTTATGCCTAAAAGAATATTGTGGTTATTGTAGAAAGGTTGGATTAGGGACAGGGGGCAGAGGAAATAATCACTCTAATTCTATTTCTGCAATTGCATTAAAATAAACTTTAAATAAATAATAATAAATGAAAATTTAATTCAGTAAAAATAAATTAATTAATTAAAATAAAACTCTGAAATTATATTTTTAATGTACAAAGTCTTTCAAATCAATTAATCCATTACCCTTATTTAAAAAATATAACTATATCATAAAGACGTTAAATTACTGCAGAAGGGGGGTATCTTAATACAAACAAAATATAATGATGAGTACCAACAGTCATAAAGTGTTTCAAGCATCACAGTAGAAACAATATTAATAAAAATCTGAAAAAGCACTCTATAAAGGACTCAAACAATTCAGGGGAAGCTTTAAGTCTAAGTCCATTAGCATCCTTCTAGAAAATGGTCCAATAGTTCTTTTAAGTCAAATCAAATTCATTCAGAATGCAATATGATATAAAATGACAAATTTGGTTGGCATCTCCTTCTAAAATAGTAACCAAATGAGGACCCAAAGAGAAAAGAGACCTAGCTCAGAGTCAAGAGCATTTGTAGACAGAATTAGAAAAAGCATGAGAAATAGGAAATGAAAGAAACCTATGAGAGGTATTTTAGTTTTAGAGTCAAAATATATTCTTTCAACCCCAAGTTTTGTTATTTCTATTACTGTGATCTCATATGATGGTCAATAAAAAAGACTAGGAAATATTTATTCTGCCAAAGATAAGACACAAGGGAGAAAAATATGTCAATTGTCAAAGTTTTTTGAAGGGCTCTCTTGTTTGAAGGGGAATGGATATCATTATACATATTTTTCGAAGTATCTAGGAAATGATTTTAGACCACAGGTGGGGAGAGAGAAATTCTGCACAATGAGACCTATCCAAAGTGAAATGGTTCCATCATGGGGAAGTCTGACTGGAGGTCTTTGTGCAAAGGTTGGATGACCATTTGTCCAGTATGATGTAGAAGAATTTCTTTTGCAGGATCTATATGAATAGAACAAGCTGACTTGTTCTAATGTCAAGATTTAGTTTGATTCTGTGACTTGCTCAATATCACACAGATATACTTGCTTTTAGTCAAATTAGGATTTGATCCTAGCTATCCCAAATGACACTTTCCTTTTTAAGATGTCTAAGAAAACTAAAGAAGCTCGAGTGATTAACACTTTGAACACATACATTAAACAATTTAGTTTTCAAGGGGAAAAAAGGCAGTCACTGACAATTTCCTACCTACCAGATAGCATACTGCTAAAAAATCTGCAAAACAGAATTAAAAAAGAACCAAAAATAAAACAAAACAAAACAAAACAAAAGATCTAGGCAGGATGGATGCCAAACAAAATTATCCCCTGGGTGGTGAAAATCCAGAAATCTTACTGCTGCAAGTAGGTGAGGCTTCTTGGAAAGACTGAATTATTTCAGTGATAATTGGATGACAGCCCCAAGATATTCCAAATTCTCACTTTTCAGCTATGTTTGCCATGTAATCCCATGTGCTGGCTTGCTTTAGTTTAGTGACCTATTTTAAAAATATTTAATTTGTTGATTCCTAGGGAGAGTCTTCATGAATATCTCCTGGCCAATGACTTGAGACAGAGTGTTCATTTTCTGATTCCCTGATGCACAGAGAGAAATTAGTTGGATGTGGAACCAATTTGTTAGTTGCTGCTGCTGCTAAGCATCTTTGAACAGCAGCTCAGTCTTTGCTTCCCTGTTTACTCATTTTCACATCCTGGGGGCCAAATTGCTTTGGGATCTTACTGTTTACTTAATAAATAGCACAGGGAAAACTGGTAGAATCTGTTTTTCATCCTCCCACCCTTTCTTCTTTTTTTGAATTCCAGTCATTACATAGGATGGAGGAAAATGAAAGTCTCCATTAAAACAGTTTTAGTTTTCCCAAAGACTAAATTTTCTGATAAATTAACAATTCAGTTTGTTTACCTTTTTCCATTCATACCCTAGAAGTTATTTCAATGCTTTAACCTTTTGGGGTATCACAAATATTTAGAGCAATCTGTGAATGAAACTACAATATTATGACCTTAAAGTGATCAATTTTAGCAGGAAGAATCCAGAAAACAATTGAGGGAACTAGGATTAGAAATAAAATTAAGGGAGTGTCAAGAAGGGTTTTTGAAGAGAAGAGGAATCTGACAGTGTGTCCAGCTTCAAAATGACCAGTTACTATCTCTATCAACCTTTCTCTCAACCTATTTTTCTGAACCTTTTTCATCTTTGTAGCAGATACTTTTTAAAGCCTCTTAAAGTATACCTAATCAAAGACTGCTTTGTGGAAAAGATCTGATTAACTTATTTATAGTGGATAGAGTACTGATCCTGAAGGCAGGAAGATCTTAATTCAAACCTAGCCTCAGCAACTTACTAGCTGTCTAGTCCTCAAAAAAATCTTAACATCTCTTTGCCTCAGTTTCTTTACCTCTAAAATGGGGAAGATATTACCACCTATATACCAGGAATTCTTTAAGGATAAAATTGGATCATATTTATAAAGTGCTTTGCAAACTTTAAAGTTCTTTTAGAAAAGCTAAATATTAAATTTATGGAAAACCTAGTATCATCCTTCCCAGAAATATCCACATTTTAACTCACAGGCAATATGATAATCCAAATAAATCTACTGTAATGATAAAATTGAAGCCATCAGGTAGTGGGGGTAATAAACATCACTTTTTCTTTTTTTCTACAAGGCCTTCTGGGTGACCCTAAAATCATATCACTTAGTTATCTACCAACATAGTCTAAGTATATAACTATAGCTGATCAGAAATTTAAGTCCAGAAAGAACAAAATCAATAATCAATCTAAAAAGATAACTCCACTGTCAGGTTCATCTCCTTTGTCTCTTATAACCTAGTTTAATTTATGAAGAATATAAGGAAGAATGAACCCATTATGTGGATATAGATAGCCTACTGAGAGTATTTGTTTCTAGGTGATAAATATTTCTGGAGTGTTAACTTCAATCTTCAAGATGATACTTTAATTCTTTGATGTCCCATATTTCTGTTTTGATTCAAAGAACTTACTACAGAGCTTTTGCATATAGTAAGTAGTTAATACTTTGTTCATTCATAACATATATCGTACCATTTATGTCCATAGGATACCACTAAGGAGCATCCTAACACATGATAATTACATTTTTATGATGAACTCTAAGGTCACTTCTATGTCCAAATCTCTTTATCTTCTGCCTTTCACAATGATTTCAGGCTTCTTCTCTCCTATCTAATTATCCCAATTTACTTGGACCAATCCATACATTGTTTTTACTGCCTAGATTACCATCCTCTCAGCACTTCTCAGCTTATCAATGTTCTTCTAGAAATGAAATAATATATCAGATGTGGTCTGACCAAAAGAGAGTAAAACAAAGCTATTTTTCCTCATTCTGGATGTTCTGACTCTCTTAATGAAGCCTAATTAAAATTAAGAATCACTAATGACATAAAAAACAGTAGGAACCTCTAACCAGAGTAGATACAGAACATATCAAAGTCACAAAGGGATAATTACTGTTCTTCAACTTTCAAATGATTTCCTTGCCTCTATTTTCAACTTTTTTATCTCATTAATTAAAGAGATATGTGTTGCTCTCGGTATAAAAGTATAAGGTTACCATCACTTTGTCATTGGACAGGAAGTCTAATTTGTTTTCTCATGTTCTTCTCTGATTTAATAATAACATTTTGAGTCAGTTGCCTTAGTTTCCAACTTTAATAATAGTATCTGATAGAGTCAATAAGTCCTTTAATTTTTTTTCTTTACCAGACTCTGAGTTGAAGATTGATTATTCTTTCATTTAGACAAAAACATTTCTACTCATATTTTACACAGAAGCAACAATAAGTTATGATGATCAAGTGTGAATGTCTTAACTACTATCAATAAGGCAAGAATATATCTCCAAAGGATTTATGATGAAAGACAATATCCCTCATGACAGGAGGAACAGAGTCTAAATGCAGACTATAACATACCATTCTTTATTTTATTTCCTCCATGAATTTTCCTCTAATGTATGCAAAATGTGTTTTGTTTCTCATCATGATGAATTTGAGAATATGTATTATATGATATATACCGTATTGTCTGCCTTCTTGAGAATGAGGGAGGGATGGGAAGAATAGAGAGAACATGGATTACAAAATGACAGAAAACAAGTATTGAAAATTGTAGCAATGTAATCTGGAAGGAAGGAATTAAAATTAAAAGAGACTTCTGACCTTGTTAGATTCAAAATGTCTCTCTGACCCTGGACTCTCACATCTCATTTCTCATTGACATGGACATGATGTATTATGTAAGCAGTATCTCTAGTAAAGCTACTGAATGCTGACCAGTCCATAGGCAAAAGAATTGTTCTATCTTTATTATGCAAAATCTGGTTGTAGTAATCAATAAATCCTGTAATCAATCAACAATTATGCATTAAATGGTTACAGTATACCATATACTATGCTAACCACTGAGAATACAAAAACAAAGAATGAAAGGAACATAACTCATAAGTAGCTTGCATTTGAATAAGGAGAACAGCAAATACATATGTATATATGCATATATGCAAATGTGTATATGTGCATTATGTATACATATACATATATAATCAGATACATTATACTGAATAAAATGAGCAACATTAATACAAAGGTAGTTCATTAAAATGAAATGTGAGAGATAGGGTACTTGGAAAAACTAGTATTTGAGCTGTTTTTAAGAAAGAAAAGAATCTAACAAAAGCTTTTATAAAACTGGAAGAAAATAATAACAAAATTCATCTGGAAGATAAAAAGATCAAGAATATCAATGAAAATAGTGTATTATATTTTCATGTAAGCTGGCCTAGCAGTACCATATCTCAAATAGTACTATAAATTCAAAACAATCTGGTACTGGCTAAGAAATAAAATTGTGAATAAATAGAATAAATTAGATATACAATACACAGAGGTAAATGTCCAAAGTCACCTTGTCTTTGATAAACTCAGAGATCCAAATTTGGGGGGTAAGAATTCACAATTTGACAAAAACTTCTGGAAAAAATGGAAAACAGTATGACAGAAACTAGGTATAGACTAATATCTCACAATCTATACCAAGATAAGATCAAATTGGGATTAGGATTTAGACATAAAGGGTGATATGTCCAAATTATGGGGGCATGGAATAGTTTACCTCTCATAACTATGGAGAAGGGAAGAATTTATGACTAAACAAGAGATACAGAACCTAATAAAGTGTATAATGAATAATTTTGATTTTATTAAATTTAGAATGTTTCATACAAACAAAACAAATGTAACTGATATTAGAAGGGAAATAATAAACTGGAGAAAAATTTTTAGTAAAAATATCTGATAAAGGTCTCATTTCTCAAATAGATAGAAAACTAAGACAATTTTAAGAATAGGTCATAACTCAAATTGAGAAATGAACAAAGACATTTTCAGAAGAAATTATCAATAATTATATGAAAAAAGTTCTAAATCATTCTTGATTAGAAATATGCAAATTGAAACAACTCTGAGTTACTACTGCATGCCTATCAAATTAAACAATATGATTGTAAAGGAAAATTATAAACATTAGAGGAGAAGTGTCAAAATTTGAACAGTAATGTATTTATTGTTGGTGGAGTTGTGAACTGATACAAATATTGTGGAGAGCAATTTGGAACTAGGGGCTAGAAAACTATCAATATGTTTTGATCTAATAATGCCACTCCTAGATTTATATCTAAAAGAGATTTTTAAAAGGTGAAAGATATATTTGCATTATATATATATATTCTTTTGGGTGACACAGAAATGGAAATTGAGGGGATTTCCATTAATTGGGGAAATGGATAAACAAACTGTGGCATATAATTATGTTAGAATACTATTGTGCTATAAGAAATTATGATTTCAGAAAAAAAAAACTGGAAAGACCTACAGGAACTGACGTTAAGTGAAATAACCAGAAGCAGAACATTTTACATAGTAACATTAATATTGTATGATGCACAACTGTGAATGATGTAGTTATTTCCAGCAATACAATGGTCCAGGACAATTCTGACAGACATATGATAGAGAATGTATCCACATACAGAGAAAGAACTGGTAAAATTGAAATACAAATCAAAGCCTACTATTTTTCACTTCAGTTAATTTGTCTTTTTATTCTAAGGTTTTGGTTTTCAATGAGCATTCTTTCACAAAATAACCAATATGGAAATATGTTCTACATGTTCATACATGAATAATCCAAATCAAATCACCACATCCAAGAGGAGGGATTGAAAGGAGGGAGGGAGATGATTTGAATCTTATAATTTCAGAAAAACTATGGTGAAAATTTTTATTCTTTGTAAAGGTGAAAATAAAATATTTTTAAAAAGAGATCATTCAAGGCAGACTTGAAGAGATTATGCATTTCAGGCACTGTGACAAATACAAAAAGTCAAGTGTTGAAGTGTCATATATGAGGAACAGAGAGGAGAGTTTATTTGGATCAAAGAGTGAATGATGGGAAGTGATATCCAAGGAGGGTAAAAATAGTTGTTGCTAATATATGAAAACTTTTAAAAACCCAAGAATGAAAGAAGTGAAATTGGGGCAACAATAATGAGTCATGTTGTGAAAATATATACTTTGAAATGATTGGGGATTATCTATTTCAAATATCTATTGGGTAATTGGTAGATAGTAAATGGATCTCTATGCAGATAGTGGGGCTAGGTATAAACCTTATAGAGTCACTATAAGAGAGAATATAGGGCAAGAAGAGAATAAGAACTGGGAGAGAACCTCATATCCATAATTGGGGGACTATAAAGATCATGAGGCAATAAAAAAAATTTGAGGAGTGATCAGGTAATAAGAGAACAGCACCTGAATAACATTATAAAACCTAGAGAGAAGAGAATATGAGACAAAAGGAGGTGAACAGTATCAAATGCAGATGATACATTTAAAGAATGAGAACTGAGAAAAAAGATCATGATTTTTGACAATTGGGTGATTGTGAATATTATATCCCTCATAGCAAGGGCCAGTGCAGGTGCTTGACTTGAGGGAGCTACTGACATGAATTAAAGAAAGAAGGAAGGAAGGAAGGAAGGAAGAATGAAGGAAGGAAGGAAGGAAGGAAGGAAGGAAGGAAGGAAGGAAGGAAGGAAGGAAGGAAGGAAGGAAGGAAGGAAGGAAGGAAGGAAGGAAGGAAGGAAGGAAGGAAGGAAGGAAGGAAGGAAGGAAGGAAGGAAGAAAGGTGGAACAATTAGCTAGAACTGATGCTCTAGCTTGAGGTATTTATTAAGAAAAATCATTGCACATTGATACATGATAGATATTAGTGGTAGACAGGAGAAACTATACAGTTAATTACTTCACTAATACAAGATCTGGTTTAACACAGGTTAGCAACATTCTTGTTATAGGAAAAGTTAATATTTTTATTACTACATGACTGTTGTTAAGAAGGCTGGGAAGGGGAGAATGGAGACTGGAGACTATGGGTCTGGGAAACATATGCCAATAGTGCTGGGGGTGTTTGATGTACTAAATGCAATGATGCTTGTAAAGCTAACTAGGAAAGCTAAGGTAAGTACCTTCAGAAGAGGCCAAATTTCAGTTGTATATTGAGTCAGAGTTTGCCAAGGGTTATGCTTTTTAGGAATTTAGAATTGTTGCCAACATCTTTTCTTTTTTGAAGATCAAGACTTTTTAACTCCTGAGTATTTCTGAATTAATCACAATAAGAAAAATGCCTTTGCAATAATATTGTATTTTTACTGAATCACAGCTTTTGCCATGAGATCCAGTGTGGCAACATCATTTTTCTCATGGTAATTCAGTCCTTATAATCCTTTCAATTAATAACTTTATAAAATGAATATCACTTATAGTTGAGTGACAGGGTTGGAAATCAGACTGCAAGGCATTGATGAACGTGTAAGAGAAACAAACATGTAATAAGTGAGTTTTTTAAGAGTTTGGTAAGAAAGGAAGGAAATTTATAAGAGAATAGCTAGAAAAGATAGTGGGTTCTCATGAAGATTTTATTTAAGATGGTGAGAAATTTGGGCATGATTTGGTGCAATAAATAAATGACGTGTATAAAGATAGAGAGGAAAGAGAGATTGAAGATTGGAGAGATAAGATACAACTAAAGTTCTAATATATTGAAGATATTCCTCTGAACATCTGGAGTCAAGAGCATGTACCTATCATTCATACACTGTTAAAAGATTTATAAATTAATTTACATCTATTATTTCAGTTAATTCTCATAACAAGATGAGATGAATGCAATTATTGACTCCATTATGCAATTGAGTTTCAAAGAATTTAAGTGAATTTTCCTTCATCATTCAGCTAGTAAATTAAAAAAAAAAACAGGATTTGAGCTCAGTTTTTCTCAGCTCCAAGGGCAATGCTTTATTCCTTGGGTCACCACCTCATTTTTAGATGATAAGGAAAACAAAAGTATAGGGAATGATCTCAAGGGGTTTGAGGCCAAGTGAAGGAAAAATAAAGAAGTCCATATTAAATGGTTTTCATTTTCTAAGTAAAGATGTGAGGAGACTCAGCCAGGAGAGAGAAGTGGAAATATGAGAGGTCTGAGTAGTGAAGAAGAGGTATTTCTTCAGTGCATAGCAAAACAGTGAATGAATTAGGAATAAATAAAAAAATCACTTTGCTGTAATGAAGCCCCAGTTGAAGGTGGATTACATTAATTTAGCAAAAAGCATGGTTAAATGATTTCCCCCAGATGTTTTCAATAGCACGTGACTAAAAACAGACTAAATATATGGTGGGAATAATACTGGCTGATGAATAGGAAGGAATAAGAAGTGATAAAAACAAAAGACAGGGGATTTAAGAATAGAATAATGTATAGAGTTAAATGGTCTAATTATAAACCTGAGATTAGAAATCAAGGGAAGTGAAATTAGATAAATGGCAATGGCCTGAGAAAAAATAATGAATAGAGAGATTGGAGTTTTCAAATGCAATAAAAAATTGGTTAAGTAGGGATAAGGGATAAGGAATGATATAGTGATAAGAGGTTATGGACATGTAGAGAAATTTCAGTCTCTGATTAAGGAAGAAGAAAAAGTATGGATAATGGTGAGCTCCAAGTTGCAATTATCCCTATGCTATTTAAGTAAGAGTGAATAAATAGGAAATGGGATTTAATAAAACTGAGGAACTTAGAAGTTAGAGTTTTAGGTAGCTTCAACATGATGTTTAACTGCTGTAATATATAGATGAGGAATAGAAAAATATGGTGAGCCAGGTGCTAAATTCCTAAGAAAGGATTAAGAATGGCCTAGGTGCAAATATAGAGCACATATTATGATCTGGATGAGAGATAAGTATTTGTTACATTAACTTGAAAGAAGGAGAGGTGGCTGACTGGTGAAAAAGAGTAAGTCTGAAGATAGAAATGGAAAGTAAAGAATATTACAATAAACCCTCTAGAATGTGTGTGTGTGTGTGTGTACTTATGTGTGCATATACTTGTGTGTGTATGTATGGAAATAAGGGTAGATTGTGGATTAAAGGAAATGTGGGAAGGAGGTGTGGATGAAAGAGCAGTGAGTGCTGGAATGGATGGCTATAGATGTGATGTGTCAGCAGGAATATCAGGTCTTGAGGCTAGTAAATATAAGGAATGACATGAGGATGGTCAGGATTAAGGGAGATTTATATAATAGGAGTCTCAGAGGACATAGTAGAAAAGATTGGCAGTATTTTGGTGGGGCAATCTGGATTAAGTTTGAGGAGGATGGGCATGAGAGAGCAGGTAAAATATCAGGATGATTTGGTTCTATGTGGCAAGTAATTGATTAGAACTGAAAGTGGATTTTTCCCTACCTGTCATGAATACAGGTGGCTAAGGAAAGGCCTTCTTACTTTTTATCATTTTCTTTCATTCTTTTACTTGGAAATTAAACATCAAAGCTTCTTTGTTTTTCTTTTAATCTTTTAAAATATCTTTGAGGGGGTGAGGAAATTTCAACAATTCTCTCCATGTAGAGATTCAGTCACAGAGTTTGAAGAAGTATAGGGTCTGAGAAGGAAGAGATCATAAGGAATAATTACTTGGAAGTTCCCCTTTCTGGTTTGGTGTCTTGGATAACACCTGGAAGTGAATAAGTTAATAATGACTTTTCTCTTTCTACTGATAACTCCAAATCTTTAGAAAAGCCCAGAAAGGGGGCAGCTGGGTAGCTCAGTGGATTGAGAACCAGGCCTAGAGACAGGAGGTCCTAGGTTCAAATCTGGCCTCAGACACTTCCTAATTGTGTGATCCTGGGCAAGTCACTTGACCCCCATTGCCTAGCCCTTACCATTCTTCCACCTTGGAACCATTGTATTGACTCCAAGTATTGACTCCAAGATAGAAGGTAAGGGTTTAAAAAAAAAGAAAAAAGAAAAGGACAGAAACTTTGAAACTTGGGACTTTTCCCTCTGCATCTAGATATGTGAATTTAATGTATTATTGTAAACCAGAGTGAATTCTTAGGAGAACATGGTGTTTTGTCCCCTGAGGCACCAAGTCTTCACACAGAGAAGAGTAGGGGAAGTAGATATGAGAAGAGGGTGGAAGCAAATCCTTTACATTGTAAAGGACAGCACAAAAATGGTTAAATGAGTTCATATCTGAAATAACTAAGGTATTAATAAGAAAACCTCATGACCTATCAAAGGAAATGCTGTATTCATTATCAAATTAGGAAAAGCAACAAAATCAACCCTCTATTGGTCAATGATTTGAATTTAGCTCCTTGAAAAAATTATAAAATGGATCATTAAAAATGTAATGAGTATCTGGAACTTGTAGTAGTGATTTAAAAAAAAAAAGTAATCAGGGCTTTCACAAGAATGTTATGTGAATATCACCTCTAGATTTATACACCAAATATATAATTTTTAAAAAAGGGTTGTACAATAATATTCATAGTCACAGTCTTTGTGGTGGCAAAAAAATTGGAAAATGAAGGGGTGTCCCTTGATTGGGGAATGATTCAACAAATTGTGGTATCTAATGGTGATGGAATACTATTGTGCTGTAAGGAATGATGAACTGGAGGATTTCTATATGAACTTTCTATGAACTGATGCAGAGTGAAATGAGCAAAACCAATAGAATATTGTACATAGAAAGTGAAACATTGTCAACTGATCCAAAGTAATGGATTTTACTACTAGTAGCAATACAATGATCTAGAACAATCCATAGGTACTTATGAGAAAGAAAACTATCCACATCAAGAGAAAGAATTGTGGGAGTAGAAATGCAGAAGAAAAACATATGACTCATCACTTGTTTATATGGGTACATAATTTGCTCTATTGCAAAAATAAATAATATGGAAATAGATCTCAAGTTATAACATTTGTAAAACCCAGTGGAATTACTTTTTGGCTTGGGGGGGAAGGGGGCAAGAGAGGAGGGAAAAAATGTATCACATAAGCATGGGAAAATATTTTAAAAGATAAAAAAATTTAAAAGAATGTAATGCTGGATCAATTTGACTTTTTTCACAAGTTTATTAAACTGATACATGATAAGATTGCTATATATACAGTTTAGCTTAGATCTTAGCAATTTAATGAAGTTTTTCATACCATTCCTATGAGGAAGTGCAAAGATGTGGATGAGATGAAAATATGATTTTCAATGATAATATGGTTTTCTGGTTTCAGAAGGAATTGTATAGTCAGTTTCACAGGGAAATCATTAATGGTTTAATTTTAACATAGCAGAATATCTCAAATGGAATAATTCTGGAAATATTTCTTGGTCCTATGCTGTGGGACAAGTTTATCAGTGAATTGGGTAAAGGATCAGAGCATATACTTATGAAATTTTAAGATGACACATACCTTGGATAGATAAATCACACAACTGGTGAGAGTCACACGCTAATAAAACATTCTTCACAGGCTATGCTCACCAGAATGTATGATGAAAATCCATAGAGACAAATGTAAAATATTTTATTAAAAATAATCTTTTCAGGTACTATACAAGATGGGAAGGCATAAGTGGACAAAAGGAGAAGGAAATATGGATTTAAATTGCACCTACTATATACAAGGCACCGTGCTAAGTGATTCACAAATGTTATCTTATTTGATCCTCACAACAACCCTGCAAAGTAAGTGCTATTATTAAACTCCATTATACATTTGAGGAAACAAATAAAGGGTTAGTGACTTGCCTAGAGTTATATAGCTAGGATTATATAACTAGTTTCTGAGGCTATATTTGAATTTAAATCTTCCTTACTTAAGACTCAATATTCTGTGAAACTTAGATGTCTTTAGCAGCAGTTGGTAAGAAAAAGATTTGGGTATTTTAATGAATTACAATCACAATATGAATAAACAATATGTCATGATTTCAAATTTGTTTTTTTTTAAACTAATACAATTTGCAGATGTGTTCAGAGAAACAGGATAAGGTCACCTGAAAATACAAGAAAAAATGTTTAGCAAGGAGAAGAGAAGACTAATGGGAGTGGAAAGCAGATGATAAAAACATGCTTGCTATTTTGAAGACGGAATTGGACTAGATGGCAACTGAGGGTTCTTACTGCTATTAAATTTTCTGATTCAGGTAGTGTAGGTTCCTCATAAAGTGTTTGGTTTACTGATGAAATCATGAATCTGTTAGGAAAAAAAAAGGAAATTGTATTCTTTTGAGGTGCGTAGCCCTGCATGTGTGTGTGTGTGTGTGTGTGTGTGTGTGTTTTATCACTCTCGTAGATCCTTCAGGATTTCTGAAGTTATTTCAGCACTATCCATTTTTGTTGACTCTGATTTTTCTCCTGAATGTTAATGATCCCAACACAATAGTGTCTTCTAAGAGGTATTGGCTTTTAGTAAAGGTTTTTCAAAAGAGTCAAGGTAAGAGAGGGAACTCAGGAAGAATAATGGTTAGCAATCCAGTGGATATGTCTGGTATCATGGCGTGCATTGACTTTAAGGGGAATTATGTGTTTTTAAGGAAAGAGTCGGGTAAGATGGGAAGGGAGGAAGGTTTTTTTTTTTTTTTTCAGACAGCTTCATAACTCAAGGAAAGGCAACTGAATTCTGAAATGTATAGAATATTATTGATGAGCTTGTCAAAGAAACCTTGGGTTTCTTTTAGCAGTATTGCATGGTCATTGTGAAAACAAAACAATGCAATTTCTAAAAAAGAAATACTACTTCTCTCTTACTCTGCCACCCCCACACACATGAATGAAATTATTTTTTTTCAGAAATTACATATTTTGAAATGAATTGAATTTGAATGAAAAAAGATATTGTCTATATTAGAAATTGAGCTCCTTGAAGACTAGAACTATTATATTTCTTTGCATCATCAGCATTTAGCACAGCTCCCACCATATACTTAATTGTCTAATAAATGTGTGTTGACTAACTGGGATTTAAAAAAAAAAGAGACAGTGAAACCAGATTTCAAGGACTCCAAAGTAAAGCATGTCTTCTTCTTGTTCATCCTTAATGTTGAAAAAAAAACCACACTCACAAAAGAAATCAATAATCACCTCCTCCACTTTTCACCATTAGATCCCAGACATTTGGGTGAGGGGTAGCTAAGAAGCTCAGTGAATTGAGATCCAGGCCTAAAGATGAAAGATTCTGGTTTCTAATCTGACCTCAGACACTTCCTAGCTGTGTGACCCTGAACAAGTCATTTAACCCATTGCTCAGTCCATACCATTCTTCTGCCTTGGAATCAATACACAGAATTGATTCTATGATTGAAGGTAAGGGATTAAAAAAAAGAACACAGATATTCAGGTTGTGACATTAACCCTTTGGGCTCAGGGTGGCTATGAGAGTCCCAGAATAAAATGGTATCTTCCTCAAAGTGAGAAGGAGAAAATAAAATTGTGCCCTCAAAAGTGGAATGGTCTATTGCCATCAGTGTAAGTTTCTGCTAACCACCTTGGATTCAATGAATTTGAGATAAAAATCCATATGAAACAACTCAGAGTAGAATCAGCTATCTCAGATCCCCTTCACTCTGAAAATTGGAATAGGAAAAACTATAGTTCACCTGAACTGGTTCTTATTTGATGAAAGTTAAAAACATAGATGTGGGAAAATGCTCCCACAATGACCTGGATTACAAATGCCAAAGACTATCCTTTTGAACTTCATATTCTAAATTACTCTTTACTCTGTCCTCTGCTATGACAAACATATCATTTAAGAAATAATTGCAGAAACAAGAAGACACCTCCAATATCCCCCCACTCTGAAATGTGTGATATATCATTTCAAAGGATGTATTCTATTTAGGAGCTTAATTGATTGGACTAAATATTTTCCTTGCCATTGTTCTTTTATTGTCTCCAAAATAAAATAGCTTTCTAATCTTTTAGAAAAATGAAGATGGACTCTAACATATTTCAAATACTTCCAGATGATTTGCCTTGATACAAAACAAAGGATCTTTGTGTTAGCATCACCTATTATTTATTGTAAGTAACTCTTGGTACTTATAAACAATAGGAAATGAGAACTAAATGGCCTACTTATTTACCCTTCTGACCAGAACAAAAATGAGTTACAAAAATCAATCAAAAAGGATGAAGCATAAGGATAAGGAGGGTCTTTAGACTGTATGTATAGAGATTGTTTTACTATTTCTCCATTCAGGATTTTAGTTGCAACCCTGAGCAATTCTGGCTTTTAATACTATGGTTTCTGAGATGCCATCTACTATGTATCAATTAATTTTATTATATATTAGTTAATTTATATTGATTACCTTTTAGAAAAGGCATTTTATTAAGAAGAGATAGAAAGGACAGAATATATGAATATATACCCCAAATAAAGAGTACCTCATCAAATCTTTTTGCCTTGGGCTATGACTTCTTAATTGTGTCAAGGTCTCAATTAATTACACCTAACATGAAACTTTGTTGTAACTCATTTAACTCATAACATCACCAAGACCTATAACACTGGATCTACCAGGCATGTGACTTCTTCATGGATGATGAATTCAAGGTACCACAATGCAGAAAAGA
This sequence comes from Monodelphis domestica, assembly GCF_027887165.1. NCBI lineage: Eukaryota > Metazoa > Chordata > Mammalia > Didelphimorphia > Didelphidae > Monodelphis > Monodelphis domestica. Next base: position 652,196,063 of record NC_077227.1, on the reverse strand, counting down.
TTGGATTTGATAATGCTTTCTCTTGTATTGGTATCTTTTAATGACAAAGGGTGGTATACGATCAATTTATTTTCTAAAGAACTCCTTTTGCCTAAACCTTGTAGATGTATCTCATTTTCAATTTGTGTTCTCTAATCTATACTTCATACAGTATTTAATATACAATCAGTAATTCTTTCATGCTTGATGATCATGAGTTGGGTTTTTTTTTTCATTTTATGGTAAATCTAAACATTGGTATAGTGACAGACTAATTGGGTGATATTTAGTACAAAAATTTCATTTCATTAGTCCAAGTATTCATTTGGTTTTATAGAACTCCACTTAGATTCAGGAAAAGTTTAAACCTCTATTTCTCACTTATAGAATGATTGACCCTAGGCACGTCTGAATTTCTCTAAGATGAATCACTCATAAATTTGAAAATAATAATAATATCATCTATTTCACAGGGAAGATATAAAGATCATGTAAAGTTCATTGCAAATAGAAACTGTTACTATTGTAAAGCACTTTTCTAACCAAAAAGAGCTAATTCAAATATAATTGTTATTTTTCTCTTAATTATCACTATTTATAAGGAGAATCTGTATAAGGCGAACAATTCCATCCATTTTTAATGGATTTTCTTTGGTTGTCATACTTTATCTGTTAGTAATGGTAGCTTGCCCAGTGGAGTTCTATCCCCAAAAAATGTGCAGTCGTCTCTCCTTGATGCCATCCTACATGGAACAGACTAAGCAGCCTACTTCTTTTTTTTTTAATATATTTTATTTGATCATTTCCAAGCATTATTCGTTAAAGACATAGATCATTTTCTTTTCCTCCTCCCCACCCCCCATAGCTGATGTGTAAGTCCACTGGGCATTAGATGTTTTCTTGATTTGAACCCATTGCTTTGTTGATAGTATTTGCATTAGAGTGTTCATTTAGAGTCTATCCTCTGTCATGTCCCCTCAACCTCTGTATTCAGGCAGTTGCTTTTTCTCGGTGTTTCCACTCCCATAGTTTATCCTTTCCTTATGAATGGTGTTTTTTTCTCCTGTATCCCTGCAAGTTGTTCAGGGACATTACACCAACATTAATGGAGAAGTCCATTACGTTCGATTATACCACAGTGTATTAGTCTCTGTGTACAATGTTCTCCTGGTTCTGCTCCTCTCGCTCTGCATCACTTCCTGGAGGTTGTTCCAGTCTTCATGGAACTTCTCCACTTTATTATTCCTTTTAGCACAATAGTACTCCATCACCAACATATACCACAGTTTGTTCAGCCATTCCCCAATTGATGGGCATCCCCTCGTTTTCCAGTTTTGGGCCACCACAAAGAGGGCAGCTATGAATATTTTTGTACAAGTCTTTATGTCCATTATCTCTTTGGGGTACAGACCCAGCAGTGCTATGGCTGGGTCAAAGGGTAGATATTCTTTTGTCGCCCTTTGGGCATAGTTCCAAATTGCCCTCCAGAATGGTTGGATCAATTCACAACTCCACCAGCAATGAATTAATATCCCTACTTTGCCACATCCCCTCCAGCATTCATTACTTTCCTTTGCTGTAATGTTAGCCAATCTGCTAGGTGTGAGGTGATACCTCAGAGTTGTTTTGATTTGCATCTCTCTGATTATAAGAAATGTAGAGCACTTCTTCATGTGCTTGTTAATAGTTTTGATTTCTTTATCTGAGAACTGCCTATCCATTTCCCTTGCCCATTTATCAATTGGAGAATGGCTTGATTTTTTGTACAATTGATTTAGCTCATTATAAATATGAGTAATTAAACCTTTGTCAGAGGTTTCTATGAAGATTTTTTCCCAATTTGTTGTTTCCCTTCTGATTTTAGTTACATTGGTTTTGTTTGTACAAAAGCTTTTTAGTTTGATGTAGTCAAAATTATTTATTTTACATTTTGTGATTCTTTCTATATCTTGCTTGGTTTTAAAGCCTTTCCCCTCCCAAAGGTCTGACATATATACTATTCTGTGTTTACCCAATTTACTTATGGTTTCCTTCTTTATGTTTAAGTCACTCACCCATTTTGAATTTATCTTGGTGTAGGGTGTGAGGTGTTGATCTATTCCTAGTCTCTCCCACACTGTCTTCCAATTTTCCCAGGAGTTTTTATTGAATAGTGGATTTTTGTCCCAAAAGCTGGGATCTTTGGGTTTATCGTATACTGTCTTGCTGAGGTCGCTTTCCCCCAGTCTATTCCACTGATCTTCCTTTCTGTTTCTTAGCCAGTACCAAATTCTTTTGATGACTGCTGCTTTGTAATATAGTTTTAGGTCAGGGACTGCAAGGCCCCCATCGTATGTGTTTTTTTTCATTATTTCCCTGGATATCCATGATCTTTTGTTCTTCCAAATTAACTTTGTTATGGTTTTTTCTAAATCAGTGAAGAAGTATTTTGGTAGTTCAATGGGTATGGCACTAAATAGATAAATAAGTTTGGGTAGGATGGTCATTTTTATTATATTGGCTCGTCCTATCCATGAGCAGTTAATGTTTTTCCATTTGTTCAGGTCTAGTTTTAGTTGTGTGGCGAGTGTTTTGTAGTTGTGTTCATAAAGTTCCTGTGTTTGTCTTGGGAGATAGATTCCTAGGTATTTTATTTTGTCTAAGGTGATTTTGAATGGGATTTCTCTTTCTAGTTCTTGCTGCTGAGCTGTGTTGGAGATATATAGAAAAGCTGATGATTTATGTGGGTTTATTTTGTATCCTGCAACTTTGCTAAAGTTGTTGATTATTTCAATTAGCTTTTTGGTTGAATCTCTAGGATTCTTTAAGTAGACCATCATGTCATCCGCAAAGAGTGATAACTTGGTCTCCTCCTTGCCTATTTTGATGCCTTCAATTCCTTTATCTTCTCTAATTGATACTGCTAGTGTTTCTAGTACAATGTCAAATAGTAGAGGTGATAATGGGCATCCTTGTTTCACTCCTGATCTTATTGGGAATGCATCTAGTTTATCCCCATTGCAGATGATATTAGCTGTTGGTTTTAGATATATACTGTTTATTATTTTTAGGAATGACCCATCTATTCCTATGCTTTCTAGTGTTTTTAATAGGAATGGGTGTTGTATTTTGTCAAAGGCTTTTTCTGCATCTATTGAGATAATCATGTGGTTCTTGCTAGTTTGCTTGTTGATGTGGTCAATTATGTGGATGGTTTTCCTAATGTTGAACCAGCCCTGCATCCCTGGTATGAATCCTACTTGATCATGGTGAATGATCCTTCTGATCACTTGCTGGAGTCTTTTTGCTAGTATCTTATTTAAGATTTTTGCATCTATATTCATTAGGGAGATTGGTCTATAATTTTCTTTCTCTGTTTTTGGCCTGCCTGGATTTGGAATCAGTACCATGTTTGTGTCGTAAAAGGAGTTTGGTAGGACTCCCTCTTTGCTTATTATGTCAAATAGTTTGTATAGTATTGGGATTAACTGTTCTCTGAATGTTTGATAGAATTCACATGTGAATCCATCAGGCCCTGGGGATTTTTTCTTAGGAAGTTCTTTGATGGCTTGATGGATTTCAATTTCTGATATGGGATTATTTAAGAATTCTATTTCCTCTTCTGTTAGTCTAGGCAGTTTGTATTTTTGTATATATTCATCCATTTCTCCTAAATTGGTGTATTTATTGCCATATAATTGGGCAAAGTAATTTCTAATGATTGCCTTAATTTCCTCCTCATTGGAGGTGCTGTCCCCCTTTTCATCTTTAATGCTGTGAATTTGCTTTTCTTCCTTCCTTTTTTTAATTAGATTGACCAGTACTTTGTCTATTTTGTTTGTTTTTTCAAAGTACCAGCTTCTTGTCTTATTTATTAAATCAATAGTTCTATCACTTTCGATTTTATTAATTTCTCCCTTAATTTTTAGGATTTCTAATTTGGTTTTCTGCTGGGGGGTTTTAATTTGATCGCTTTCGAGTTTTTTCAATTGCATTTCCAATTGATTGATCTCTGCTCTCCCTTGTTTGTTAATATAAGCTTTCAGGGATATGAATTTGCCTCTCATTACCGCTTTGGCTGCATCCCAAAAGGTTTGAAAGGATGTTTCGCCATTGTCATTTTCCTTGATGAAATTATTAATTGTTTCTATGATTTCTTCTTTAACTAAACGGTTTTGGAGTATCATATTGTTTAATTTCCAATTGGTTTTAGATTTGGTTTTCCATGTACCATTACTAATCATTATTTTTATTGCCTTGTGATCTGAGAAGGCTGCATTCATTATTTCTGCTTTTTTGCATTTGTGTGCTATGTTTCTGTGACCTAATGTATGGTCAATTTTTGTGAATGTGCCATGTGGTGCTGAGAAGAAGGTGTATTCCTTTTTATCCCTATTTATTTTTCTCCATATGTCTATTAATTCTAATTTATCTAAGATTTCATTCACTTCTTTTACCTCTTTCTTATTTATTTTTTGATTTGATTTATCTAAATTTGATAATGGTTGGTTTAAGTCTCCCACTAGTATGGTTTTATTGTCTATTTCTTCCTTCAATTCCCCTAGTTTCTCCATTAGAAATTTGGGTGCTATATTATTTGGTGCATACATGTTGATTAATGATATTTCCTCGTTGTCTAGAGTCCCTTTTAACAAAATATAATTACCTTCCCTATCCCTTTTGATCAGGTCTATTTTTGCATTGGCTTTATCAGATATCATGATTACCACTCCTGCCTTCTTTCTATCAGTTGAGGCCCAGAAGGTCTTACTCCATCCTTTAATTCTGACCTTGTGGGTGTCAACCCGCCTCATGTGTGTTTCTTGAAGGCAACATATGGTAGGGTTTTGGATTCTAATCCATTCTGCTATTCGTCTACGTTTTATGGGTGAGTTCATCCCATTCACGTTCAAAGTTATGATTGTCATTTGTGGACTCCCTGGCATTTTGATTGCCTTCCCTAATTCTAACCTTTTCTTCTTCGGCTCTACCTTTTAGTCCAGTGATTTACTTTGAATCAGTGCCCCTTGTCCCCTCCCTTGATGTTTCCCTTTCTAGTCCCTCCCTTTTTCTTCCCTCCCCCTCCCCCCTCTCTTTCCCTCCCTTTTTGTTCTCCCTCTCCCCCTCCCCCCCTTGGTTTTCCCTTCTCCTTACCCTTGTTGGGTAAGATAGAATTCAAGATCCCAATGGATCTGGATGTTTTTCCCTCTCAGAGTTGATTTCCCTGAGATTGAGGTTTAAGTAAACCCCCGCCCCTCTCTTCCTCTCCTTCTTATAGGAGTTTTCTTCCCCTCCCCTTCCCATGTGAATCTTTGTGTGAGAACCATTATTCTATTTGGTCTTTCTTTACCCCCTGTTTATACATTACATTTTCCCCACATATTAGTATACATAGATTGATATAAATGTAGTCCTTATAGAAGAGAGTTTGAGTAAAAGAAGAAGATAACATTTTTCCCCTTTCCTTAATATTTACCTTTTCAGGTATTCCTTGCTCTTTGATTTTCGGTATCAAACTTTCCACAGAGCTCTGGTCTTTTCTTTGCAAAAAGTTGGAAGTCTTCTATTTTGTTGAATGCCCATACTTTCCCTTGGAAGTATATAGTCAGTTTTGCTGGGTAGCTGATTCTTGGTTGGAGACCCAGCTCTCTTGCCTTTCTGAAGATCATGTTCCATGCCTTACGATCATTCAGAGTAGAACTTGCAAGGTCTTGTGTGACCCTGATTGGCATTCCTTTATATCTAAATTGTCTTTTTCTGGCTTCCTGTAGGATTTTTTCTTTTGTTTGATAGCTTTGGAATTTGGCAATTACATTCCTGGGAGTTGTCTTTTGGGGGTTTAGTGTAGAAGGTGTTCTGTGAGCTCTGTCAGTGGCTGTATTGCCCCCTTGTTCTAGAATCTCTGGGCAATTTTCTTTGATTATATCTTGTATCACCATGTCCAGTTTGGTGTTTATTTCTGGCTTTTCTGGGAGTCCAATTAATCTTAAATTTTCTCTTCTCCCTCTATTTTCCAGATCTATCACCTTGTCGGTGAGATATTTTATGTTCTCTTCTAATTTCTTGGTGTTTTGGCTTTGCTTTATTAGTTCTTGCTTTAAAGCCTGGTTTTCTTTTACAGTTTGGTCAAACTGGTTTTGTAGATGCATGAATTTCTTTTGCATTATTTCCCACTTTTCCTCCCAGAGGGCTTCCATCTTTTTGGTCATTTCTGATTCAAATTCTTCATGGGTTTGTGGAGAGTTTCTATTTCCTTTGGAAGATTTTGGAGAATTTTCTTGTATATCTTCTTCTATCTGCTCTGTATTTTGTATTTTGGCTCCATAGAATGTGTCCAAAGTCGCCCCTTTCTTCTTATTTTTCTTGGTATTTTGGGGCTTCTGTGTTTCTGTGGAGTTTGTCATCTCTGAATGTGGAGGATTAGCTTTTCTTATCTCTGTCTGGTGTTCAGAGGCTTTAGTCCTGGGCAGATGTTGGTTCTATGAGCTTTCTCTGGGTTAAACTGAATATGCCTCACTGGAACTGGAATGGAAGGGTCGGACCACGAAGCCACACTCTCCCCCCCCCCCCCTCGGCTCGCTTTCCGGAAGTTGCCTTCAGAATCGCTGGCTGTGAGGCTGTTTCGTCGGCCTGCGGGGGGATGGGCTGCAGCTTTCCCAAGCTCAGAGGGCAAGGACTTTCACTGAGACTTGGATAGCAGGATCCAGCCCGTGAGGCTGTCTTGCCCGCCCTGAGGGTTGCTGTTGTTTCGACCAGCTCTCTGCAGCGGAAGCCCCAGGCAGTAACTTTCACTGGGACTCGGGTAGAAGGCCCTGAGGGTTGTTGTTCCGAGGACCCTGCTCTCTGAGCCCGGCGGGGCTGCGGCTTCCGGGAGCCTTGGACTCTGTGCTCCTACCCCTGAGGTCCGAGTGATCTCGGGTTCTGGCTTTTGAGGGGAGCCGTACCTTTTGAACCGGGTCCAGGTCCAGGAGGAGGGTTCCCAGGGTCTGTGCTGTTGATAGTTTTGAATTTCGGCGCCTTAGGAGCTTATAGTTTGAGATCGGTCAGGAAGGGTTTTCCGGAGATCTGAACTTTAGCTTTCTCTAAGCCGCCATCTTAACCAGAAGTCCTAAGCAGCCTACTTCTTATAAAACAGGATGACTATGATGGAAGATTCCTGCTCCCTGATTTGGATCATGCTTAGACATTTCCTAACTTATTCTGGTCTGTGAAGCATATGATGATAGACTGTTAATTGACAACTTCACTAGAATGAGGAAAGTTCAAAATGTACCCACTAGGCAAAGGAATCATGTACTTTGCTTCTTTTTGTTCCCCTACCCCCCAACTTGGCTGCTATTCAGATGAGACATTGATATGATCCTCATCAATAAATGAGAAGGGATATGGGGAATTCAGAGAAAATAAAATGGGCAGCTAGAGTGTCTAAAAACTTTAAAATTTTTCTATTTTTATTTATTTGTTTGTCACATTAAAATATCAATTTAACCCCCCTCTTCCCTCCTTCTATTAGAGAAGGCATCATTTGACAAAAAAAGTATATGTATTTATAAATATCTTATTTATTTCTATTTATCAGTTCTTTCTCTAGAGGTGGACATATTCTTCAAACAATATTCCTGTAGTGTGTAATATTCTCTAGAATATACTAGTTTCATTGTTCATAATTTCATGTTGGTATTTCCTTTTTTCAAAATAAACCTATTAATCATGCCTAATGGCATAATAGTGTTCTATCATAAGCATATAATTATATATAGAGACATATATTTAGATACACATCATTCTTTTTGTTTTTTTTTTATCAAATTACTGAGATAATCTATCTCAAACACTCTAAAATAAGGCCTTCATACAAATATTAGAAATGGTATCAGATTTGATATGAAGGATAATTTCATTTCCTGGTTAATATAGGAGACAAGGAAAATTTCAGATTTCTGGCACTCTTCCCCTTCTTTCAATATCAGAAAGTCTTCTTAATAATAATCCATTATCTAATATGACTTCCTATGACTCAAGTCTCTTCTATAAAATGTAGATAATAATTCCTAAACTGCCACCTACTCATCAGGATGAAATAAGATTCAGGAAAATGGAATGAAAACCTTTTCAAAAACCTAAGGTAGAACAGAAGTGTTAGATATTATTTGCAGGATGCTACCTTGCTAACCTACCCCGCTATGTAATAATATATAATACATAATAATACATAATAAATAACTTTGTAACCTTATTGTATCTCATGGGGTTAAAACTTCAGATATCCGGGGAAAACACAAGGCCAGAATGGATATTTAAGAAACTAAAGTACAAATAGCTACAAATGAATGCCACATCTTACATAGAAACTATAAAATTAGAACCTATAAGGAAATGAAGAGATTGCTCTTTTCAGATTATATGATAATATGCCTAGAAAATCCTAGGGAATCAACAAAAAACTAATTAAAACAATTAGCAACTTTAGCAAAGTTGCAGGATATAAAATAAACCCTCAAAATCAACAGCATTTTTCTATTCTATCAACAAAGCTCAACAGCAAGAAATACAAAGAGGAATCCTATTTAAAATATCTATAAATAATATAAAATATCTGGGAATCTGTCTGCTGAAACAAACCCAAGAACTATATGATAATAATTATAAAACACTTGACAGTCAGATATTAAAAATTAGTAAAAATCATTGGGTTGTGTATGCCAATGTAATAAAAATGACATTTCTTACTAAATTAATTTACTTATTCATTGATATAACAATAAAATTTCCCAAAAATTGTTTCATAGAGCTATGAAAAAATAACAAACTTTATCTGGAATAATAAAAGACCTAGAAAATTAAATGACTTAAAAAAAAAACAGAAAGGAAGGTGACTTAACTGTACTAGATCTCAAACTATATTATGAATAACAAGAGCAACTATCAAAACAAAATTGACTATGAAATATAGTGGACCAATTGAATAGACTCACCACAAATTCACAATGATAAATTACTATAGTAACCTGGTGCTCAACAAACCCAAAGGATTGGAATAAGAATTCATTATTTGACAAAAATTGATGGCAAAACTGGAAAAATTTTGTCAGAAACTATACACAGACAAATACCTCACAACATATATCAAGGTAAAGTCAGAATAGATACATAATTGAGAAATAAAGGGTCATACTTCAACAAATTAGGGGAGCATAAAATAAAACAACTTACCTGTAAGACCTAAGGAAGAATTTAGATCAAAACCAAATATAGAAAATATTATGAAATGTAAAATGCATAACTGACTACATTAAATTAAAAAGTTTCTTCACAAACAAAAGCAGTGTAATCTAGATTAATAGGCAAACAACAAACTGGGGGAAAATCTTAATAGCAAGGCAATGTGACAAAGGCTTCATTTCTCAAATACATAAAGAAATGAGTCAAATCTAAAAGAGTACAAAGCATTTCCCAATTGACAAATAGTCAAAGGATATGAACAGGAAATCCTCAGATGAAGAAATTAAAACTCTCTTTATTCATATGAAAAAATGCTCCAAATCACTATTGATTATAGAAAGGCAAATTAAAACAACTCTGAGGTATCACTTCATTCCTTTTAGGCTGGCTAACATGACTAAAAAAGAAAAATGATAAATGCTGGAGGGGATGTGGAAAAATTAGGACACTATTACACTGCTGGTAGAGCTGCAAATTCATAGCAACCATTTGGAGAGCATTCTGGAACCATGCCCAAAGAACCATGAAACTATGAAACCTTTGAATACCACTACTAGGTCTATATCAAAAAGACATTAAAGATAAGGGAAAGAACTTAAATGTACAAAAATATTTATAACAGGTCTTTCTGTGATGGCAAAATAACTAGAGACTGAAGAAATGTTCCTCATTTGGGGAATGATGAAACAACTTATGGTATATGCTTCCAATGGAGTACTATTGTACCATAAGAAATTACAAGCAAGATGATCAGAAAAAAACCCTGGAAATGTTTATATGAAATGATGCATAGTGAAGTGATCAGAACCAGGATAATATGTACATTAACAACAATGATATATGATGATCAATTTTAACAACTATTATAAAAAAGGCAAGGATCCTAGATAACTCCAAAGGATGACAACAATGGATATCCACTACCCTTGAAGTAACAAATGATGTCTAAATGAAAATTGAAACATACGATTATTAAATTTATTCCCACATGACTTTTTAGGGCTAACAATATGTATCTTCTTTCATACCAAAATGAAATATATATTATGTGATGATATTTGTATCACCTATATCTTATTATCTGCTTCCTTGGGGGTGGAAGAAGGTTGAGAGGGAAAGAGAAATTATGGATTGCAAAACAAAGGATGGAATTATTCAATTCAGTGTCAATTTGAAAAGAAAATAGTGAGGGAGAGAAATATGAAGAGAGAGAGATAAGAGAGACAGAAAAATAGAGAGAGGGAGGGAGGGAGAAAAGAGACAGAAAGAAAAAAGATTCTCTCAAAGGAAATGAAGAAATAAAAATGTATCTAAATCATTGGCTTCTGACTTGATTTCTGGTAGAGAACATGAAAACCCCCATAGTTCAAGGGCCTCTAGCAAGAAGTCAGAGGAAAATATGGGGAAAGAAAGAAAGGTCATGGAGGCCACAGATCTGACAGTCACAAGGTTTGATTTAACAGCAGAGTTTATTTCAAGTCATAGGTTCTTTCATTCAGGCAAGTACCCTCTAGCCTGAGAAAGAGCTTTGCTGATTTTGTAAACAGCTTCTGTGTAAGCCAGAGGCTACTTCCTGTTGACTTTTTATTGGATAGTTTATTTTAAGAATTGTGTGACAAGACCCATAGTCATTTCAAGAGCCCTATTAAGGCCTAGATATTGTTATTTTTGACAATCTTAACTGCAGCCAATCTCTATTAATATATAGCTAAAACTGTTAGTCATCAAACAATATTTAGGCACACCCATAGCATTAGGTGATAGAAATTATGGATAACAAATGTGTAGTTCTATGCTGTATTTCCCTGATATGTGGTAGGAGATATGATCACAGATTCAGTCTTGACATGCTTTTTAAAATATTTTACCAGGAACTTAAATTTCTCTGAATTCATGTTGTTGTCTTTTTAAAATTACACACACACACACACACACTTAATCCCATCCTGCAATCCTCCAGAATATCAATGGCCCAGAAATTGTAAGCAATTTACTTTCTGCCCTTTTATTATAGAACATTTTCCAGGAGCAACACTTATTCTTCCAAGCCAAATATCATAGTTTTATTCTCCTCCCAATGAAAAGGCAATACACTCAAGATGACGGAATTGACAGGTGATGCAATCTTTAACCTCATCAATATGATTCAAGTTATTCCCAAATACTCGGTCAAAGTTTCATCCAATATACCCATTATTCAGGAAAAAAGGACAGTATGTGAATATCTTATCATTTTCCCTGCCAATGAATGTGCCCTATCCTCTTCTCCTCTTACAAAACACATCTTTTTTGTAATCTCTAAGAAAAAACAATAATGTCAATATTACTGTTACTATTTTTTCCTTTTTTTTTTAAATTTTAAACATTATTTTATTTGGTCTTTCCAAACATTATTTACTGGAAACAAAGATCATTTTCTTTTCCTCCATGCCCCGCTCCCACCACCTTTCCCTCTCCCATAGCTGATGCACGATTCCACTGTTGGCCCATTTCCCTGTTGTTGGTATTTGCATTAGAGTATTTTCATTTAGAGTCTCTCTTCAGTCATATCCCCTCCACCCCTGAAGTCAAGCAGTTGCTTTTAATCAGTGTTTTTACTCCCACAATTTATCCTCTGCTTGTGGATAGTATTTTTTAGATCCCTGCAGATTGTTCAGGGACATTGCATTGCCACTAATGGAGAAGTCCATCACCTTCGATTGTACCACAGTGTATCAGTCTCTGTGTACAATGTTTTCCTGGTTCTGCTCCTTTCACTCTGCATCACTTCCTGGAGGTTGTTCCAGTCTCCATGGAATTCCTCCACTTTATTATTCCTTTTAGCACAATACTATTCCATCACCAACATATACCACAATTTGTTCAGCCATTCCCCAATTGAAGGGCATCCCCTTGTTTTCCAATTTTTGGCCACAACAAAGAGCGAAGCTATGAATATTCTTGTACAAGTCTTTTTCCTTATTATCTCTTTGGGGTACAAACCCAGCAGTGCTATAGCTGGATCAAAGGGCAGACAGTCTTTTATCACCCTTTGGGCATAGTTCCAAATTCCCCTCCAGAATGGCTGGATCAATTAACAACTCCAGCAGCAATGAATTAGTGTCCCCACTTTGCCATATCCCCTTCAGCATTCATTACTTTCCGTAGATGTCATGTTAGCCAATCTGCTAGGTGTGAGGTGATACCTCAGAGTTGTTTTGATTTGCATCTCTCTGTTTATAAGAGATGTAGAGCACTTTTTCATGTGCTTATTAATAGTTTTGATTTCTTTGGCTGAGAACTGCCTGTTCATGTCCTTTGCCCATTTATCAATTGGAGAATGGCTTGATTTTTTTGTACAATTGATTTAGTTCTTTGTAAATTTGAGTAGTTAAACCTTTGTCAGAGGTTTTTAAGAAGATTGTTTCCCAATTTATTGCTACCCTTCCGATTTTGGTTACATTGGTTTTGTTTGTGCAAAACCTTTTTAATTTGATGTATTCCAGATTATTTATTTTGCATTTGGTGACTCTTTCTAAGTCTTGCTTGGTTTTAAAGTCTTTCCCTTCCCAAAGGTCTGACATGTATGCTATTCTGTGTTTGCCTAATTTTCTTATAGTTTCCTTCTTTATGTTCAAGTCATTCACCTATTTTGAATTTATCTTGGTATAGGGTGTGAGGTGATGATCCAAACCCAATCTTTCCCACACTGTCCTCCAATTTTCCCAGCAGTTTTTATGAAATAGTGGATTTTTGTCCCAAAAGCTGGGATCTTTGGGTTTCTCATATACTGTCTTGCTGAGGTCACTTGCCCCCAGTCTATTCCACTGATCCTCCTTTCTGTCTCTTAGCCAGCACCAGATTGTTTTGGTGACCGCTGTTTTATAATATAATCTGAGATCTGGCACTGCAAGGCCCCCTTCCTTTGTATTTTTTTCATTATTTCCCTGGATATCCTTGATCTTTTGTTCTTCCAAATAAACTTTGTTATGTTTTTTTTCTAAATCAGTAAAAAAAAATTTGGAAGTTCCATGGATATGGCACTAAATAGATAGATGAGTTTGGGTAGGATGGTCATTTTTATTATATTGGCTCGTCCTACCCATGAGCAGTTAATGTTCTTCCAATTGTTCAAGTCTAGTTTTAGTTGTGTGGAAAATGTTTTGTAGTTGTGTTCATATAGTTCCTGTGTTTGTCTCAGGAGATAGATTCCTAAGTATTTTATTTTGTCTAAGGTGATTTTGAATGGGATTTCTCTTTCTAGTTCTTGCTGCTGAGCTGTGTTGGAAGTATTTAGAAATGCTGATGACTTATGTGGGTTTATTTTGTATCCTGCAATTTTGCTAAAGTTGTTGATTATTTTGATTAGCTTTTTGGTTGAATCTCTAGGATTCTTTAAGTAGACCATCATGTCATCTGCAAAGAGTGATAACTTAGTCTCCTCTTTCCCTATTTTGATGCCTTCAATTTCTTTTTCTTCTCTAATTACTACTGCTAGTGTTTCTAGTACAATGTCAAATAATAGAGGTGATAATGGGCATACTTGTTTCACTCCTGATCTTATTGGGAATGCATCTAGTTTATCCCCATGACAGATGATATTAGTTGATGGTTTTAGATATATACTTTTTACTATTTTTAGGAATGACCCTTCTATTCCTATGCTTTCTAGTGTTTTTAATAGGAATGGATGTTGCATTTTATCAAAGGCTTTTTCTGCGTCTATTGAAATAATCATGTAATTTTTGTTGGTTTGCTTGTTGATATGATCGATTATGTGGATGGTTTTCCTAATATCGAGCCAGTCCTGCATCCCTGGTATAAATCCAACTTGATCATGGTGAATGACTCTTCTGATCACTTGCTGGAGTCTTTTTGCTAGTATCCTATTTAAGATTTTTGCAGCTATATTCATTAGGGAGATTGGTCTATAATTTTCTTTCTCTGTTTTTGGCCTGCCTGGATTTGGAATCAGTACCATGTTTGTGTCATAAAAGTAATTTGGTAGAACTCCCTCTTTGCTTATTATGTCAAATAGTTTGTATAATATTGGGGTTAGCTGTTCTTTGAATGTTTGATAGAATTCACTGGTAAATCCATCAGGCCCTGGGGATTTTTTCTTAGGAAGTTCTTTGATGGCCTGTTGGATTTCTTTTTCTGATATGGGATTATTTAGGAAATCTATTTCTTCTTCTGTTAGTCTAGGCAATTTATATTTTTCTAAATATTCACCATATCACCTAGGTTGGCATATTTATTGCCATATAGTTGGGCAAAGTAGTTTTTAATGATTGCCTTAATTTCCTCTTCATTGGAGGTGAGGGCCCCCTTTTCATCCTTGATGCTGTTAATTTGCCTTTCTTCTTTCCTTTTTTTAATTAGACTGACCAGTACATTGTCTATTTTGTCTGTTTTTTCAAAGTACCAGCTTCAAGTCTTGTTTATTAGTTCAATGGTTCTATCACTTTCAATTTTATTAATTTCTCCCTTAATTTTTAGGATCTCTGGTTTTCTTCTGGGGGTTTTTAATTTGTTTGTTCTCAAGTTTTTTGATTTGCATTTCCAATTCATTGATCTCTGCCCTCCCTAATTTGTTTATATAAGCACTCATGGATATGAATTTTCCTCTAAGTACTGCCTTGGCTGCATCCCATAAAGTTTTAAAGGATTTCTCATCATTGTCATTTTCCTCAATGAAATTATTAATTGTTTCTATAAGTTCTTCTCTAACCGATTTTGGAGTATCATTATTTAATTTCCAATTAAGTTTTGATTTGGCTCTCCATGTACCCTTAATGATCATTATTTTTATTGCTTTATGATCTGAAAAGGTTGCATTTATTATATCTGCTTTTCTGCATTAGAGTGCCATGTTTCTGTGACCTAGTGTATGATCTATATTTGTGAAAGTGCCATGTGGTGCTGAGAAGAAGGTATATTCCTTTTTGTCCCTATTTATTTTTCTACATATGTCTATTAACTCTAATTTTTCTAAGATTTCATTCACCTCTTTTACCTCTTTCTTATTTATTTTTTGGTTTGAGTTATCTAAATTTGATAATGGTTGGTTTAAGTCTCCCACTAGTATGGTTTTACTGTATATTTCTTCCTTCAAGTCTCCTAGTTTCTCCATTAGCAATTTGGATGCTATACCATTTGGTGTATACATGTTGATTAGTGATATTTCCTCATTGTCTATACTCCCTTTTATCAGGATGTATTTACCTTCCCTATCCCTTTTGATCAGGTCTATTTTTGCTTTGCATTTGTCAGATATCATGATTGCAACTCCTGCCTTCTTTCTATCACTTGAGGCCCAAAAGGTCTTACTCCATCATTTAATTCTAACCTTGTGAGTATCAACCCACCTCATATGTGTTTCTTGAAGACAACATATGGGAGGGTTTTGGGTTCTAATCCAATCTGCTATTTGTCTATGTTTTATGGGTGAGTTCATCCCATTCACGTTCAAAGTTATGATTGTCACTTGTGGATTCCCTGGCATTTTGATAGTTAGTTCTGACCTTTCTTCTTTAGCTGTATCCTTTTGAACCAGTGATTTACTTTAGGTCAGTCCCCCTAGTCCCCTCCTTTGGTATGCTTCTGTAATATTTATTGGGAAAGGAAATAGGAATATTGGAAAACAGGGTGATAATGGGAGGTTTGTATGGGGTAAGGAGTAGTTAAGGGGAGAGAGGGTATATTGCTTGGTGATGTAAAGGAGGGAGATGTCCCCTGCTGAGAGGAAACAACAGGGGTCCAATAAGGATGGTTTGTTTTTGAATGACTGAAACTGAAGTTCAGCTCCCTCTATGACCAGAAAAGATAGTCCACTTATCTGACTGCAAATTCAAATAATATAAAGTTTAATAATCCAGTTGGAATTGGAGCTTTTCCTTAGCTTCAGAGTATAGGGCCAGGCCCTAGAGGCTGTCGGAGGGTTTGTCCGACTCCTCTCTACTCTTGTTGTTCTAATTCAGAATCTTAGCAGTAGACAGAAAGCAAACAAGAACAATTCTAACCTTCAGAAGCCTGTGTCTTCGGGCTGAACCAAGAAGAGCATGCCACTCCAGACTGGGCTGAACAAGCTCCTCTCTCCTCCAATACCTGGAAGCAAGTCCCACATGGCAGGAAGGAAGTGCTTGTCACAAGACCCCACTGCCACACCTGGCAGGAAGGAAGTATTAGTCACAAGACCCAACTGCCATTCCCAGTTGGCCCCTTCCCCCATAAACTGTCAGTCTAATTTCCTTTCCACACTTCCCTTTTTGGCCCCTCCCTTTTAATGTTCCCTTCCCCTCCCCCCTCTCCTTCCCTCCCTTTTATACTCCCTCTCCCCTCCCCCTCCTTAATTTCCTTTCTTTCTTACCCTGTTGGATAAGATAGAATTCAGGATCCCACTGGATCTAGATGTTCTTCCCTCTCAGTGTTGATTTCACTGAGAGTAAGGTTTAAGTAATGCCACTTAATGCTCTCTTCCTCTCCTTCTCATATGAGAGTTCTTCCCCTCCCCTTCCCATGTGTATCTTTAATGGGAAAGATTATTCTATTTAGTTCTCCCCCCCATTTCTTGAGGTAAATCTTTGTATTATTGACAATTCCCCCCTCCTTTTTCTTTCTTGCCCCCCCTTTCACCAAATCTTCTTGATGCCCCAATCTTTCCCTATGCATGCTTCTTCTAACTACTCTTATGATGGATACCATTTTTGAGAGTTACACAATATATTTCCCCCACATATTAATATATATAATTTGATGTAAATGTAGTCCTTATAGAAGAGAGTTTGACTTAAAGGAAAATATATGATTTATCTCCTTTTCCCTTTCTTTCATATTTACCTTTTCATGTTTCTCTTGCTTTCTGTGATTGGATATCAAATTTTCCACTAAGTTCTGGTCTTTTCTAAGCAAATGCTTGGAAATCTTCTATTTGTTGAATGACCATACCTTCCCCTGGAAGTATTTAGTCAGTTTTGATGGGTAGTTGATTCTTGGTTGGAGACCCAGCTCTCTTGCCTTTCTAAATATCATGTTCCATGCTTTGCGGTCTCTTAGTGTGTTAGCCACTAAGTCATGTGTGATCCTTATGGGAGCCCCCTATATCTGAAGCTCCTCTTCTTGGCTTCTTGTAGGATTTTTTCCTTTTCTTGGAAGCTCTTGAAGTTGGCGATTACATCCCTGGGGGTTGTCTTTTGGGGATTTAATATAGAGGATGTTCTATGAACCCTTTCTATTTCTATTTTGCCCCCTTGCTCCAGAACATGTGGGCAATTTTCTTCTATAATCTCTAATATTATAGCATCAAAATTTTTGTTTATCTTTAGTTTTTCAGGGAGACCAATAATTCTTAGGTTGTCTCTTCTTCCTCTGTTTTCTAAGTCTGTGTCCTTTTCATTGAGATATTTTATGTTTTCTTCTAATTCATTAATTTTTTGGCTTTGCTTTATTAATTCTTGCTATTTTGCCATCTCAATTTCTTCCAGTTGTTTATTTCTGGTCTTTAGGGACTGGATTTGTTTTTCAGCTTGTTCTACCCTTTTGTTAGAGACTTCCAGCTCTTTCTCCAATTGTGAAGTCTTGTCTATCAGACTGTTGATCTCTTTCTCCCATTTTTCTTTCCAGAAGTTTTCCATCTTTTCGGTAAGCTCCAATTTGAGTTCTTCCAGAGCTTGTGGATAATTTCCATTTTGGGAGGCATGTTTTGATTTTGTTTGGATTTCCTCCTCTTTCTCTTCTTTTCCTTGGGTACTCCTACCATAAAAGTTTTCAATAGTCCCTTTTTCCCTTTCTTCTTGGACGCTTGATTTTGGGCTGTGTGAGCCATTCCTATGGTGGTTTTATTCCCCTTTCCTTTTTTGTCTGGGGTCTGGATGATATGGGCGGGTTTTCTGTGAATTTAGGTTGCCTCAGACTAGTTCTTCCCAGCCTCTGAGGTTTCTTAGAGCACCAGCCCTTGTGCTCAGTGCAACCACCCCTGTTTTCAGCTCAGTGCCCTTGTACTCAGCTCTGCCGCGCTGGTGCTTAGCTCTGCCCCTGTTCTCAGCTCAGTGGCCCATGCTCAGTGCAGGATTCTCCTGTGAAATGGCCGTGAGAGGTCGTTTCCTAGCAGTCTTTAGATCCCAAGGACCCTGGTGTCCTCCCCCACCCCCAGACAGAGAAGTTCCTCACTCACTCACTGTCCCAGTGAGCGCTCTGATACCTTATTCTGGTTTGGTGGGGGAGGAGGGTGGGGCAACTCAGTTCATGTTTTTGTGCAAGCTTTTCCTCCTTCTTATAGTGTGGAAATGTTCAAACCCCATGTACCTTCATTTCTGTGGAGTACTGGAGAGTCCCTCCACTCTTCCAAGGGTAATTTTTATGCTCTTTTAAGGTAGTCTATTTCTCTTGGTGCCAGGGAGAGGAAGCGACTCACGTCTAGATTGCAACCATGTTTACCCAGAAGTGCTTATCATTTCTAATAGCCCAATAATATTTCATTATCAAGATGTATCACAATTTGTTCAACCATTCTTCATTTGATGGACATCCCCTCAATTTCCAATTCTTTGCCACCACAAAAAGAAAAGCTAAAAATATTTTTGCACAAGTAGATCCTTTCCCCTTTTTTTATTCTTTTTAGGACTCAGACCCAGTAGTGGTATTACTGATCAAAAAGTGTGTACAGTTTTATAGCTCTTTGGGTATAGTTCCAAACTGCCCATCAGTTCAAAACTTCACCACCAATTTATTAATGTCTCAATTTTGCCACATGCCTTCCAACATTTACCTGTATTGTTTATTGCCCTATTGACCAATCTGATGGGTTTGAAGTGGCACTTCAGTGTCGTTTGAATTTTCATTTCTCTCATCAAGAGTGATTTAGAATATTTTATCATATGATTCTGAATGACTTTGATTTCTTCATCTGAAAATTGCTTGTCCATATCCTTTGACCATTTGACAATTGGGAGATAGTTTATTATTCTTACAAGTTTGACTTATTTCTTTATAAATTTGAGAAATTTAATCTTTATGAGACATTTATTACAAATTTGTTTCCAGTTTCTTGTTTTTCCTTCTTATCTTGGTTAGATTAGTTTTGCTTATGAAAAACTTTTTAATTTAATACAATCAAAATTATTCATTTTATATTTTATAATATTCTCTAGCTCTTATTTGATCATAAATCCTTCCCTTCTCCAAAGGTCAGTCAGGTAATATATTCTGTGTTCCCATTGTTTAATTATGGTATCACTTTATATTGAAATCATATATCCACTTTGACGTCATCTTGTTATGGGGTGTGAGATAATGGTCTATATATAGCTTCTGCCATATTGTTTTATATTATTGTTCTAAAATGCAAAGTTTAAATTATTTTGAGAGTAATTTTAGGATAAGAAACATGCTACCTCTCTGAATCCAGAAAGTGAACTGTTAGGAGAAGGCACCATGAAGATGCCTGTACAGACCACACTGCACCAGAAGATCCAGATCAAATTTCAGATGTAGTGATTTATATATATATATGTTCTCTTATGCCATCGTCCTTTAGGTCTGCTTTTCTTTGTAGCTCATCTTTCACTTTCTTTGTGTTGTTTTCAAGCTGGTCAATTCTAGCTTTCAAGACACTATTTTCATGTCTTAGTTCATATGTCTCTGTTTCCAGATTACTTATTTTGATTTTTAAGTTCCTTTCCCAATTTTCTTCAGCTTCTCTTAATTGTTTTTTGAATTGTGTTTTGAGTTCTTCCAAAGCATGAGTCTAATTTGCTGGAGTTTCTGTGTTTTATCTTGGTGTTCCTTGGTCCTCCTCTGTTCCATTTGCTCTTTGTTCATTAACTGGATAGAACCTGTTGATTGTAAATTCATTTTTTTCTTTTTCTGTTGTTTACTCATATTTTTCTTTCTTTACCCCCTGTCATTCTCTGTATTCTTGCTCCTCTAATTATTTGCTAGATGTGTGGGTTTGGGCTATTCTCTCCTGAAGAGGCTTCTTCCCTGCTCTACTGATTAACTAGATTTAGCTGATGGAGTATTAATGAGCCCTGAGATCAGATCTTCCCCAGCTTATAGCAGAAGTTAAAGGTGAAAGTAAAGGTATATAGGCTGAAGGGAATTGTGCTTCCTGCCCTGTTATCAAGGTATTTCATTATGGTTGCAGTTTTTGCTCTGGGATCTGAGTCAACTGGATTATTACTGTGGCTCTCAGTGGATTAGGTGGGGGTGAGATTGAGATCCCCTGCTTTTTAAAGGCTTCTTAACTGTCCTACTGATACAGTAGGATAAGATGACGTGCAGTTGATCTGAGGAGCTGGATGTTCCCAGAGGCCCAAGATGGAGAGTAGTGGTTCTGTTGCCTCCCTGCCAGCTGTTCCTGGCACAACTATGGCAGCAAGGCATTCCCTACAGGCTAGAGCCCTTGCCCCACGATTCCAGTAACCACCAGAGACTCGGAACAGTAGGGAAGGGAGGGGTCCTGGTACCCTCCTTCCTTTTCCTTAAACCTTAGAATTCAGCTTTCTCTGTATACTTTTAAGTTGAATGGAGCAGGAAGGTCCCCTGGTTTTGTCCTGTTGTTAGATTTGTTTTTATGTTACCACAAAGCACTTTGTTTTTTATTAGTGTGGAAGGAAGTTCTGGACTTTTGCTGTTTCTAAATGGCCATCTTGACTCCACCTCTCCAACCAGAAGTCTTTTGCAATGAACCAGATGTGAAATAATGATGGACTGTCTCAGAAATATGATAGTGGTACAGGAGAGAATAAATTATATATTAGAGATGCTGGAAAGGAAGTAACAATAGGACTTGATAACTTGTATAAAGAAGGGTAAGATAGAGAGTAAAGGGTTATAGATAACATCAAGGTTGTGAGCCTGGGAGAATGGAAGTGTGGTAATATTTTTGACAGCAGTAAAGATGTTAGGAAGGGAGAACAGAATGGAAAGATAATGATTAATATGTTGAATTTAAGCTGTTTGTGGGATATCTAGTTTGAGAAATTTAATAATCAATTGTGATAGCTATGTAGCATAGTGGATAAATGTTGGGTCTACAGATAGGGAAGACTCATCTTCTTGAGTTCAAATCCAGCCTCCAAAACTTACTCTGTAACTCTAGGCAAGTCACTTACCCCTATCTGCCTCACTTCCTTGTCTATAAAATGAGTTAGAGAAGAAAATGGCAAACCACTTTAGTATCTTTCCCAAAAAAGGGGAGGAGGATCATGAAGTGTTTGAATAACCAAAATGATTGAATAACAACTAAGTAGATTTTTAGAGATATACAAGAAGTTAGGAGAAAGTTTAATATGTGAAGAAGTTTGTATATTCCACAAATATGATAATTAAAACCATGTGATTAGAGGAGAAGACCAAGTGAAATGGTAGAGAAGTTGTAGATTACTTTTGGTGGATCTTTGGGAAACTACCATAATTAGTTGATCTGACTTGGTTCAACATATAGCAAAGAGAAGGTTAATGTTCAGATAGGTTGAAGAACTAAGAGAACATTATTATGACAACCTAGAGAGAAAAGAATATCAAAGAGAAAAGAGTATCCTAACTGTAAGCTTTAAATTAATATCCAATAATCCCAAGTATTATATTTTATGAGATTTATTAATAATCACTTGAAGTAGAAGAGATAAAAGGACAAAAGTAAAAGCCTGAGAAAGAAAAGTTTTCCCAGCCTCATTCATGGAGGAAAAAAAGAGGGGTGGAGCTACACTAAACTTTATCTCCAAAACCTAAGGATATAACGTGAGAATCAAGTAGGATGCTGGAATTTAGAGACCGGGTTACAGATACTAATTATGCAACCCCCCTGTAATTCCACTGGAAAATGAGCATGTAGAAATCTCCCATATATACATACCTAATTTACCCATGGAATCACTACACATAACCAACTTATATGTCTAAAGATCTTTAACTAAAGGTACATAAAATATTGCACTTTAATTTTTTAATAGCCACATTTTATTAACTTATTTAAACATACACATACACAAAAGGAAAGCCAACCAAAACAAACACTGAATCATTCATCCTATCAATCAGGCTTTACTCTAAGAAAAAATCAGTCTGATGTAGTAGGGGCAAGCAGGTTGGCTGGCAGTCAGGAAACCTGCCTCTCCTATTAACTAGTTGGGTGACCTTGGGAAAATCATTTCCCCTTTTTGGGTCTCTTTCATCATCATTAAATAACTGAATTGTACTAAATAGTTTCCATAGGCTCTTTTAGGATTAAAATTCTAAATTTCCAAGAAATGTTTTGGCTCTTTGTAAAAGTGAAACTAATCTTCAAAAGGCAATAATTTGCTAGTTCTTACCTTCCTTCTCAGGACAAAATATTATCTTTAGTTTGTCAATGTTCTTTAAATATTAGCAAATAAATGTAACATTCAAGATGCAGTCTGTCCAGGGTATAGTACAGCAAAACTACCACCTCCCATGACCATAGGTTTTTCTTAAATTGCAGTAGATTAGAGGAGCACAAAGAATGCATAGGCAGGAGGTATCTGCAGCACAGTTTACTCAGATTAAACATTTGTTCTAGATAATCTCTCAAATTATTTCCCCATATACAGTTGCCAATTCTATCTCCTATCCTTTATACAAATAATTTAAAACACTTAAATACAGAATTTTATCTATTATGTTTCATTTTGTTGCTTCTGGCCCTGTTATTAATAATATTTATTCCTAAAATAGACTTCAGACATCATCTTATCCATGCTCCTCCCAATGTATAAAGAGAAAGTTGAGGCTCAGAGAGGGGAAGGAACTGGCCCCAGACACAATCAGTAAATTAAAAAAAGAAACAGGACTGAACTCAGATCCTCTGACTCCAAACTCAATACTTTTTCTCACTGATCAGGGCTATTTGAATATTGACCCAGCATATTACCTATCCCTCCCAGGTCTGGATCAACTATGAATTTAGTAAGTGTGCCATCTATGCCTTCAGTCAAATAATAAAGAGGTGCTTCTCTATTTCTGCTTTCCAGGGGAACAAAGCACTTGTACTATTCATCTCTCTAATTGGTTCTATCTTTCAGTAACATACTCATCTTTTCTGTGGATTCAATTCTACTTAAAGCTAGAGTTCCTAATGATAATACTGCTGGAAGATGCATGAGTGATCATTGGGCACCTCTGGTTTCAGGCACGGGATTCAACAGATTTGTCCCTTGGCTTCTGCATTAGCTTATCTCCCTCTTGGCTTGTTAGGAATGGGCAGAATGAATCATAGCTCACCTGGGGCTTGGTTGTCAGGAGTACAGATGTCTTTATTCCTTTGCTCCTTTATTTTGGAGGGGCAAGAACCTTTGAGAAAGAACCTGACTGAGCCTCAATATTGCACTTTCTAAGGAGAAATTACAATAATTTGGCGATAAGAGGTGAATTAAACAGAAAGATAACAAAACTAATGATTTCTATGTACACTGACAAAAGCCAGCTATGGAGAAGTCCCCTTTGGCATAAGAATTTACATTCAAAATAAATACATTCAACCTCCCACAACTGAATTTTACTATATCCCAAATTTGATTCTGTATCTTTTGGTGCAGTATGTGCTTTCTGTAGGCTTCTTTATGTGCTTTCTCCAAACAGTTCACTTTCTTGGTTTGCGGAGGTAACAAGTTTCTTATCCTAAAATTACTCTCAAACCTGAAAATTTTTTATAAATATAGAATTTTATGATAATAATACAATACCATCTGAAGAGGATGTTGACCAACACACGGATGACCCCTGGATACATGGCTGAGTTATGAGATATATAAATCAGTTGTCAAAAGAAAATCAAAAACTTCAAAAAAAAAGAGAGAAGTAACTTCTAGGGGAAACATAAAATATCAATATTTCATGTGTAAAAATTCTAAGTAGGGAAAAATAAACATATTAGGTCCTTGAATCAGGGCTCCAATAAAGTGATTTATGTCCCACAAGTGTGTAGGAGAAATTATGAACTTACCCAATAAGCAGACTACAAAAAATTGCCACACAATGAAAGATGGAAAAAGGACTAGATTTTGAAGCAGAAAGGGAAATATCATTCCTTGGTCTGATTTTACCTTTACTCTAAAGTATAGGGGAGCCAAAATGGCAGCCAAATTGAGGTACTTGGTTGAAGTCTGGATCTGGCACAAGGGAATCCTGCATCTGGCTTTGTAAACAGCTGTTTCCTTGAACGCCCAAAATAAGATCAAGTCCCCTGCCTTAGCACAGAATCTCATCAATCCCAAAAGGATTCATTGGTCTCCTTGACCTTGTGCTCCTAGGTACTGTGCAGTGACTCTTTAGCAATCTCTTCTCCTGGAATCAGGCACAATCATTAATCAAAGTCCTATAATATTTAACAATCAATGGCAGGTTTCCATAGTCTAAAGCTTTTGGGTATGCATTGATATATAGGGCTAATGAATATTTTAAACTTATGCTAGTGCAAAAAAAAAACTATTAATACTGATAACATGTGCTTCAAGTACAAAAAAGAAGAGAAAAAAGAAAACTCAAGCAATATATTGCACATACAAGGAAAAACAATGATATTTTTTTTAAAAAAATAAAAAATATATAGTTCACATTCAGTGAAAAAGTGTCAGCCAAGTGGAACCAGGATACAAAGGTTTCTCACCCAAAAATGAGATCTATGTCCTTTTTAACTTGTCCATGATCTACATAATTTTCAGTAAGAAAACAGCTTTTTGAGACAATAGTACAGCAGCTAATGCACATTCAAAGAAGTACCAAAATTCCCAAAATCACAAGAAGCTCATCAACTTCTCCAAAGGTTACTAATGCAGGTTTTGTCCAACTAGTTTATGGAGGGATTATGAGGTTTTTCAGCCATAGACACTAAAGATTCACAATTGTGCAAAGGTTCTCCTGAAACTGGTAAGTCTGGAAGTGTGAGATTTAAAATGGTTGAGGTCTTAAACTGTAGTGAGTTAAAATGGTGAAAGATATAAATTGTGATAGATATAAGAGAGGGTGAGTAAATTTGACCACAGAAATATGTTTCACTACAGTGTCTTGGTTTCTAAATCAAATATAAGGTGGTCGCCAGGGAAATATTCCCAATTATTCAAATACCCAAGTCAATTGGGTTTTATAGAGATTTTAATTAACAATACAATGAGTAATCAAAGAAAGAGAGAGAGAGAGTAAGAAAGGAATAAGTATGAAGTGCCTCAAGCCAATATGGCCTAGACCTGAGCCTTAAGAGAGAAATCAGTCAGTTTTTTAACACTCACCACAAGGTCTGACTAAACAAGGATTTTAGTGACACCAGGCCAGCTCCATCTCAGCTGACTTCACCAGAGAACCTTCCAGCCAGAGACTGTTCCAAAGGGCCTTTCTCCAGAGCCTCTCTCAAGAGATTCTTCCCAAGCGATCCTCATCAGAGATCCTCCAAAAGGATTTCTCCAAAAGGATATATATCCAAAAGGATATCTCCTCAAGAGATTCTGCTTTTTCTTATATAAGGGTTTTTCTCCCATGCCACCTCCCCTAAATCCCTACATCTACCAATCACTGTAGATGCTTTCCAAAGGACTGCCCATCTGAATTCCTGCTAAGTCGACAAATCTCCTCAGTAAGTCTGAACCAGAAAAAATGCTGCTGTGTCAACCAAGATTCTCAGTAAGTCTGAACGAGAGAAAACACAGCTGAGTCAACTAATCTCATCAAGAGAAAACTTGCCCGACCCTTTTAGGTACCTAGTATCTCATTGTATCAATTCTAAAAACAGGCCTGGCTCAAAGAACTCCTTGCCTTATTAAGTATGGTTTTCAAGTACTTTCATTGTTTAGCAAGGAGTTTTCTGCCCTAAAGCATTCTTAAGTACTGGTGGAATAGAAGTCCTCCCATTTCTGATCCTGGTGAGTTCTCACATCAAAATGGGGAATGTTTCTCAGTAGGGAATTTGTTCCAATTAAGAATTCCCCGATGGGGAAATTTTTAACATTCACAAGTCTGAGAGATTTCAAGATTTACAGAAGAAAGATTTCAGGATTAAGAACTGTATAGTGTTTCAAGATAATATTTTCATTGTGTACCAAGTTTACCTCATGCCTTATAAGTCTCTTATCAGAAAATGCCTGTGTTCTATGTCTTAGCAACAATGCTTCAACTCATGTGGGCACATTATGGATAAAGGGCATCCCAAGATTAAATCAGCAGATTTACTTACTAGCAAGGCTGTGGCAACTATGCCTCTAAGACATGATTGTGCTCCTGAAGCTACTGGGTCTAGCTGGGCTGAATAATAGGCAACTGGATGCTAAACAGGTCCCAAAGATTGATACAAAACACCTAAAGCTACCCCTCTCTGTTCATGTATAGTAGTACTCTCTTGGAAGCCGAGAATGACTATTGTCTTTGTGCATTATCATCTATTGATTGTAAACCTCAAAATTTCTTAGACTTTTAAGTGTTGGAAATTTCACCATTGGGAAATTTCATACTTGGAAAATTTCTTAGTGATAGTCTATTGGAATGTGAACCCAATTGACAAGGGAGGTTCCTCCTCCTCCCTTCTTAAGATTACTTTAGGATAGAAACCTTTTGCTGAACAATGGAAAGGGCTTTGACCTATGCTTAAGCACAGAACAGGAATTTCTTTGAGTCATGATTGATTTTAGAATTGATACAAGAGAGATACTTGGAATGACAGAACCAGGTCTTGGAAAATACAATTTCCACCCCACTCAGTCCTAACAGGATTTAGGAAGGGCTGCAGCATAGATCAAAATTTAATTATTCCAATCTCTACCCTACTTAGGGTAACAGGATTTAGGAAGGGCTGTAGCAAAAGATCAAGATTTAATTATTTGAGAATATGACCTTCAACAGACATGTGCAAAGCCACAGACCTCTGGGCGGTCCTGGGTTAAGCTAGAGCCACCATTGGCACAGGGAAAATGATGGACAGTGATTGGTAGATGTGAGAACTGAGAGGAGGGAACTTGGATGGTTTTCTTAAAGATAGAGGGGTCTGAGGACTGAGGGTGGGTTGGAGAGTTTTGGCTCTGAGTGATTGGAGAGGTGCTCTGAGAAGCTTGCTCTGAAGGAAGCTGGAGGTGGAGGCCTTTGAGACTGTTTCTCCATTTTGGTCACGTGAGTAATAGGGACTGATCTCCTTTCTTTGCCCCAGCTATCTAAGGGCTTGGGCCTTTTGGCCCAGCCTAAACAGAAGGGGTATTTAAGCCCTATTCCCTTCTCTCCCCTTTCTCTCTCTCTCTCTCTCTCTCTCTCTCTCTCTCTCTCTCTCTCTCTCTCTCTCTCTCTAATTCCTTTCTTCCTCCTGTTTGTAATTAAACTCTATAAAAGGTTGATGGCTGACTTGAGTTTTCATTTAGGAATTACATAGTTGAATTCCTTGGCGACCTTAAATTAATATATATCAGTCTTTTAAAGTGATTTCCTTGTCACATGATGTACCCTCATGTGGCTTTGAAGTCCAAAGGCTGAGGCGCAGAGTTTGTGGCACATGGGGCATGGGACGCCAGTTGTTATGGGAGGTGCGGTCGTGGCCTGGTGTCAGTGTTCACTTGCAGCGGTGAAAAGTTGACGTCATTTATCTTCAAAGGTGGTGGAGGCATGACTGATGTAGATATGCCAGCTGCTTCTGTCAGAGGCAGCAAGTTCTAGTTGCTTTGGTGTAATGCTAGTTCACTTCAAGTTTGACTTTAGCTGATCCTTATATTTACTCAAAGGTTAACTTAAAAGAAGATCAAGAATTCTATCTTCCATAGTAACTCACCAAAAATGTAAAATTTAAATTAATATTAAATAACTCCAATTATTATATTTTACAATATTTATTAATAATCACTTGAAGTAAAAGAAATAAAAGGACAAAAGTAAAAGTCTGTGTAAAGAAAAATTTTCCCAGTCATGTTTGCAGGAAAAAAAGAGGAGCAGAACTACACAAAACTTTATATCCAAAATATAAGGACATAATGTGAGAATGAAAGTGGGATGTTGGGATTTAGGGTCCTGTGGAGCTGATTCTATTTATACATAATTAAACTATGCTTGGACTATTGAAATCATTTTGTAATTGATCTTTCCTCACCAGTATTTCCCCAGTGCAAATGGATGTCCTCAGATTCACAGATTTTTTTTTTCTTGAAACAGGTCATGACACTCCTCTATTCAATTAATTCCAGTAGCTTGCTATTAGACCCATGATGAAATATAGTTTTGTCCTTATTGTATCTAAAATGTTCCAGATTTGTAAATTGTATAATGTATATAATTATTTATAGTGGAAAATGAGAAATAATATATAAATATGTAAGTATAGAGAAATTAAGGTGCATACTTTAAATATATCTTTCTGATAGCCATGTGATTTTAAAAGTTGGGATACATTAGGCCATAGAGAATATGCATAAAGTACACAAAGAAGAATATTAAATATATCCTGAACAAGCAATAAAAAAGGAAATAATTTTTTTCAGGGAACTTTACCAAAAGAATCTTATGAAGGGAGACAATAATAAGTAGTTCAAGGAATGAATAAGATTAAAAAAATAACTAAGGGAGGAAAAATAATATTTTGGGGAGGAAATTAAAACATCTTTGGTGAAAAGGTAAAAATATACATTAATAAATATATTAAAATGATGATTATCAATGTAATTTTAAACCTAGGAAATTACCTCAAAACAAGAACAGGAAAGGAAATCTTGGAAATTAAGGAAAAATTGAATCAATAGCAAAAAATTATAATAGGCATAATAGACAAAACTAAAAATATTCCTTTAGAGAAAATTAATAAAAATGAAAATTTTTACCTATATGGAAAAATTATCATTATTAAGTAGTATTTTATCTGAGCCTTTGATTTAATTTAGTTTCTGGTAAGAAACTTTCTCTACCAATAAAAATCATGATGTTATCTGAAGCTTAGGATCTTTATTTAGATAGTTGACTCAGGCAATGAGAGGTTAATCAACTTGTCTATGGTAATAGTTAGTAGGTGTCAGAAACCTGTCATGAGTGAAGTTGTTTTGTTTTGTTTTTTTCTTACTTTAAGGTCTATTCTTTAATCTGCTGTGCTATGCTGCCTTTCTTGTATAATCATATGCTAGCAAAACTAGAAATTTAAAGGAAATATAGATTATTTCTAAAAAATTTAAAATACCAAAATAAATACAATAGCAAAACAATAAAAAAGATTGTAATCAAATTCAAAAAAGGAAGTTGAAATTGCTACATAGAAAACAGACAAAATTAGGGGTTGAGAAGGAACAACAGCACATTTTGAGATGGTTTTATGGGTTAATTCTTTAAAAGTTTAAAGAACATGTTAAATTTTAAAGAAAAGTTACATTATATAAAATATTCTCAAATAGTCTTTTTTGAAACAAATTTGATCTTAACACATGGATATGTGAATGACACAATAAACAGAACTATTCACCAATATCACTAGTTAATATCAATATAAAATTGTCATAAAATCTTAGAAAAAATGAATATATAAGAATATATACATATAATATATATAATATATAATATAATATAAGAATATATTCCCCAAATTATTCACTATCATCAAATTAGATGTGTATCTAAGATGGCAAAACATTGAGAAATCAGTTGACATAATTATTCATATTAAAAATAAAATACTCTAAATTAGGTAATAATATCAATCTTATAAATTAACAAATTATAAGTATTTCCTGCCAGAATAACAATAAATCTTATTCATAAAAAAGTCATTTTAATATTCCTAACAAGATTATATCTGAACCCACAAGGTAACTTCATTTTCAATTGAGAAATGCTAGAAGCTTTCCTAATAAATATGTAAATGAAGCAATAATGGTCTCTAACTCTGCTTTTAATTGTAACTCCTCTAGAAATACTATCATTAGCAATAAAATGAGCAATAGAAAGAAAATAAACAAAGTCATCTAAGAATAGTCAAATGGTGACGTGATAATTTACATTGAAATATCCAAAAATGTAGAGGAGGAAGGGAAGAGAGGGAGAAAGAGAAAAAAGAAGTCAATCTGTATGACCCTGGAAAAGTCATATAATTTCTCTCATTTCCCTCTTCTATAAAATGGGGACAAGCATCAAATCTACTACACATTTTCCATAAGTATACATGAGATAACATATGTAAAATGCTTTGCAAACATTAAAGCAAATATAAATATGATTATTATGAAAATGATCAAGTAAGAAAATATTTTGCATTAAATATCTTTAACAAAATCATGATAACTAAGAGATAAAGGAATCTAACATAAATCTGTGAGACCAAGAGCAATGAATAACTAGTAAAATGATAGGAACAGATCTCAGAATAAGAAATGCCACATGTAAATGATTCTTGAATAATATGCATTATTCATCAAAATAATACTGAAGTTTGACTTTACACTTACAAAATTAATAAAGATTAAAAGAGATGGGCACAGTCTATGTTGGTAGTGGTTTATAAAAATTGGTGCACTAATAGACTTTATATCTACATGTGTCCACTATTTTGGAAAGCAATTTAGAATTCTACTAAGGCAGTCTAAAATGTTAATGTCCTTTGACACAGAAATATACTACATGCATGTATCTCAATATTCCAATATTTAGCAAAATATTTATAGCTTCACTTTTTGTAGTTGTGAAGAACTGAATCCAAAGTAGGCACCCCTCACCTAGAGATTAGTTAAGTAAACTTTGATTTAGTCATTCAGTTATTTAAGCACTTAAACAGTGAGTTTAGCACCAGGAAGGAGAGTTCAAACCTGGATTCAGCTACTTACTAGCTGTGTGATACTAGGCAAGTTACTTAACTCTATATGCCTCAGTTTTCTCATTTGTAGAATGAATTAGAAAAGTAAATGGTGAACCACTCCAATACTTTTGCCAAGAAAATCTCAAATGGGGTCATGAAGAATCAGACATGACTGAAAAACCACTGAGATAGAAAGAAACCTCATATGAAACAAAAATAGAAATTAACAATCCCTACTCGTCAGTAGAATACATTCAATAAGAGATCCCACATTTTGATATTTAAATATGTCAAGTATATGATAATTTAAACTAGAAAAGGCATTAGTAGCAGAAATTTAAAAGGCCTCCAAAATAAAGTGGTATTTCCACAGTCTTGAAGGAAGCCATGAAAACTAAGCAGCAGGGTTTAGAGAGGCCAATGTGTTCAAAACATGGAGGACAGAGAGTATAAGGACAAGGAGAAAAGTGGTGGAACATCATTTAAAAAATAAACACTATTGGGAGAAAGTATCAAAGTAGAAGAATGAGCAGAGAATTGTATTAAAAAAGATAAAAGAGGGAAGTTTACCCTGAGGGAAGCTTGGACTTTTGGTATGGAGAAGGGGAAAGAGAGGAGAACCCTCTTCTCAAAGCGGGGTTCAGGGGAGGCAGCTGATTTTTATGGGTTGGCTCAGAGAGAGAAGAGGGGATTTGAAGATTTTCCCCCTTCTGCCTTCCCTCCTTAGCTAAAGCTTCTATCCCCAATTTGCTCTTGTCCCCTCTCCACTACTCAAGACCAAAGTGTCTCCCCTTGATCTGTTTACTCACGATCAGCTTGTGGAACAGATAACTTTTAATATCAACTCAATCAGGTAATACAAAAGGAAATAACAGGCAGGGAAGAATAGGAAAGAAATGTGGGAAAAGGGGGTCCCTGTCTCTATCTAAACCCTTTCCCCTCCCTCCTCAAGTTTGGGGGGAACTCAGGCCTTGGCAGCCTGATCCCCCTGAGAGAGTCAGGTTGACTCACCCCTGAGCAACAGGAGCTGAGGTAAAGTCTGCTCAGGTTTCTCTTCAGAAGTCCCTTCAATTGGGAAGTGTTGGGGGGAAAGATTTCCAGTCACCAGCAGGAAAAATGGGTAACTCTCTGGAGAAACACTTTTTTCCCAAATTCTCTCTTCAGCTTCTCAAGACCAAGAGAGCTCACTGCTGTCCCAACCAGTGTCTACTCCTCCTTTGGATTTCCATTCCTAGGGCCCCTCCCCCATTGAGGTGATCAATTTCACATACTCTTTAGCTTGACACTTTTTCTCTAGTGCCAGACTCTATCACAGAATATAATACCAGAAGGCCCCAAAGTTGGAAGGAGTCAGTTATAAAAACTTTTTAAATGACAGAGGAAGTTATATTTGACCTTGTTAGTAATAGAAAGCCACATCTTCTTCTGAATCTTTTTAATCAACATGGTGGGAATGACATGGTAAGACACATGCTTTTTAAAAAAGTCACCTTCATAGTCAAGTGGATAAGGAATTGTCTTGTGGCTTTATTGAAATTATTTGAATAAGAGGTGATGGATATTGAACAAGGATTGTGGATTCATAAATTTAGAGAAGGAAAAGAAGGAAGGAGGAAGGTAGATAAAGAAATAAGGAATGAAATGAATATTTATTAACATCTAATATGTACAAAGCGCTGTGCCAGGTATTTTATAAATACTTCCTTTTATTCTCACAAAATTATTCATAAGTAGTTATTATTATTATTATTATTCCTATTATCATTCTAAGGAAACTGAGTCAGAGAACAGTAAGTGACTTTCACATCGTTACACAGCTAGTATTTGAGGCCAAATTTGAAATGAAGTCTTCCTGGCTCTAGGCCAAATATTCTATCCTCTATGCCACCCCCCACTGCCCCTAAAATGGGCATATATAAGACATTATTATAGTAGAGATGATAAAGTTTGGAAACAGGTTTCATGTGGGTTAAGGGATGAGATGATGCTGATGACACCAAGAATGTCAACTTAAATGTTTGGAAGGATAGTAGTAGTTCTTGGATAGTATTCCTCTTGAATGTCATCCTATCATATTTAATTTACTCCCTGATATCTGTCTATATATATTCATATTCATTGCTCTAATAGTTATAAAGTTCTTAAAGATATTTAGTACTGTACTAGTGGGGGATCAGGAACCAAAGCTTGACAGGTCTCTGAGAGGGAGGGAACAGATAAATAGAAGCACTACGTCCTCTTCCAAAAGAGCTGCCCCAGAGAAGGTGAAGTTGGATCTATGTCCAAAGCTGAAGAGTAAGAGGAAGTCCCCTTCAATCTCTTGTTTCTGTTCTCTTCTCTAGATGATTATTATCTTTGATCCCATCAGTACATTTGAAGAATGAAATGTTTAGTTCTTCTGTAATTTATATGATCTATTTATTGTCTGGAGATTCAGGATTTGTAGGCTGGGGAAGAGGGAAAACAGGAAGTCCCTATTTCTGATTTCACCCTAAATTCCCTTTAGGGGTTGAGGGCTCAGGTCTGAGGACCTGGGTTGCTGAGGATCATTGTGGAGTAAGGCTGATGTAATTTCCTGATATAGAGATACAGTTTTGAAGATATTGATGGGAAATCATTTGGATGGATAGTCCCTTGCCTTCCCCAAAGGGAAAAAGTCTCTATCCACCTCTTTTGAGGAACGATGGTTAATCTAGGTCTCTTCAGATCAGTTGAGGCCACCATATAACATTGATTAAGTCTTTTTCTTTTTTTGTTAAGTCCTTACTTTCCAACTTGGAATCAATACAAAGTATTGGTTCCAAGGCAAAAAAAGCAATAAGGGCTAGGTAACTGGAGTTGAAGTTGCTTGTTTGGATTCATATAGCCAGGAAGTGTCTGAAGCCACATTTGAACCCAGTTCTCCTTTCTCTTGGCATGGCTAGAGAAATCAATAAGCCACTTAAATGCCTCCATATTATGTGTTTTTGTTTGTTTGATTTTTGGAAATGGATTTTTGCCCAGTAGATTTTTAATGTGCAAATTGAAGGAATAAATGGAGGGAAAATATGCCAAGATTTCTCTATGATAGTTCATAGACATAAGAGTTGGAGCTTGAAGGAAAAACAGTATGCAATAGCAAAAGAAAGCTGAATTTAGCATCAGAAATTTGGAGTTGAAGTACTCATTAGAGCCTGTGTGTCTTTCTGTCCTCAGGACCCTCATTTATAAATTAAAGAACAAATAGTTGCTTATAATATTAAAATTGTCATAGAAATCATCAAATTCATTTCCTTAATTTTGTATGTAAGTAAATGAACCACAGAGAAAAGTGAATTGATTCCTTAGGGTATTTTAATGACACTCGAGTATATCTCTTGCTATTTTAAGGTATGTCATGAAATTCTTAACCTAAACAACATTTTGAATTCATGGACCAGTATCAAAGAGATTATGAAATAAAACATATCAATTCAAGTAGAAGATTCTAAAAACACTAAGAATTTTTCAGTAAAGAATGAACATTCTCTTCCAGTGTTTTCACCCTATCTTTCACCTAATCTTACAAGATTCAGTTATTTTATTCTAAATTTTGCAAGAATATTTATCAGTCAGAAATTAGAAAGTATAAGGCACTCCAGAAAAGCACAGACTAATAAATGTGTATCTTTTCCCTAAAAGTGACAGGGTAAGACAGAGTTAGGGTGGAGAGTAAACTGAAAATCTCTAAGGAATGTACTAATTACTAAGCTATAGTATATTTTCAATGCCTAGGCATAACTACATGAAAAACCCCTAAGGAATATTAAAGAAACATCAGGCTAACAATTGGAATTTCTGTTGAAATCTATCTAATATATCAAAATAACGTATAATAAATAGAAACACACAAGTGGTTATCTCTCTTCAGGGAAATCAAAAACAACCCTCTGCCACAACAGGGTTTTTCTATAATGCAGATATCTCCTAAATTCCATAATACCTCATCTCTCTCAGATTGCCGGGATTCGTTTAGCATATAAGCAAAGCTACCAATCGATGATCCCATACATTACATAGAGTAAACAATTTACCAAATGGGAACATTATCTCTCTATATTTTCCTATTTCTCTTGATAGCCTCACTATCCTTCCTATCAAGTGGTTTGGAATTCTAAGATTTATGTTTTACATCTTTCTTTCCTTTCCCCTCTCATCTAATCAGATGATAATGGCATATCTTGTTGAATGTAACTCCACATTATCTATTCTGTCCAGATTTTTCTTTACATTCTTATCACTGCTAGTCAATTTTTAAAAAATCCTATGAGCATGTATTAAGCACCTAATCTGTGTTAGGATTGTAGATACAAAGAAAATAAACAAGTATTGGGACACACAATTATGTGCTTATAAATCTATCTAAGTAAAATTGATGAATGTTTACAAAAATGTAAATTTCCTAGATTATCAGAAGAGTAAATAAAAAATTAAATTATGCTATCTCAGAAAAAGAAATTAAATAAGCCATTGAACAAGTCCCATCAGACTCTTTTTATACCACAAATATGGTTCTCACACCTAAACAGGGAAGAATAAAAATAAAGAAAGCTATGGACTGTTGACACTATTGAATATCAATGCAAAAATGTTAAAGTACTAGCAAAATGACTATAATAACACAAGGATAATATACTATGACCAGGTGGTATAATTACCAGGAATGCAGAACTGGTTCAATATTAGGGAAACCATCAGCATAACTGATTACATCAATAACAAAACCAACATAAATTTTAAGTATATCTCAATAGATGCAGAAAAAGTCTAATAAAATACAATATCCATTCCTATTTAAAATATTAACGAACATGGGACTTAATGGAATTGTCCTTTAAAAGATAAATACTTTCTGCCTAAAATCATTACCAAGCAGTTATGTTCAATGGGGATGAACTAGGAACCTTCCCTAAAAGATCAGGGGTGAAGCAAGGATGACAATTATGACTACTATTCTTCAATATTGTAATAGAAATACTGGTTATAGCAATAAGAGGAGAAAAAAGAATTGAAAGAATTTGAATAGGCAATGAAGAAATAAAACTATTACTCCTTACAGATGATATAACATACTTTTGGGAACCTGAAGATAACATAAAAGAACCAATTAAAATAATAAACACATTTAGCAAAGTGTCAGGATATAAAATTAAATGTAATTAGGGGGAAAATAAAATATTACTTAAATTTTAAAGGAAAAGGAAAAAGAGAAACATATTCTTCACTTGGAGCTAAGTTGAGTTTGTAAAATGTACCCAGATGGCACAGTAGATAGAACATTGGATAAGAGTTCAAATCTAGCTCTTCTGGGGTAAGATGGCTGCGGTGCAGAAAGAACTTCAGGAGTCTTCCTACTACTGATCACAGCAAAGTGTCTCAAAAGGACAATCAAAATCAGACAAGGAAAGGGACTCTACCATAGGACACAATCTTGAGGATAAACAGGTTTGGGGCATTTCCACACAATAAAGAGGTAAAATTATACCTACCAAAGTGCGAGTTGTTCATCCAAACACATACCATCTATAGCACCAGAGTCAAAGTGAAGGCTGGGTCAATCTCTAAATTCCTGAGAGTTGGCTGAGGGCACCAAAGTCTTACCCCTGAGGACTAAGCCTTGGAGGCAAGACTTGGGACCCACAGAGCATGGTAGCAGAGATAGCGCAGAGAAGGGTTGACCATAGCATATGCCAGGGAGACTAGGAAAATAGCCTCAGAGCAAAAACTGCTCTGTAGATCACCACACCAAGTGCTAACTGCCCTTCTCACCCAGACTTCTGGTTGAGAAGGGAAAATCAAACTAACACAGCAATGGCTACCAACACCCAAGAACTACAATACACAAAAATTTTAAAAAGTAAGATACAACACAGAAAGCCTCTGAAACTGGATAACTTCTGTGGAGAAAAGGATCAGAGTGCAGAGGTGACAGAAAAGAGTGACAAACAAACACATCCAAACTTTCCCAAAAATGGAAATTGGTCCCAAGCTCTCTAGGAATTCAAATTGGAGTTCAAGAACCAAATAAGAAAGATGGAAGAACAATGGGAAGAAAAGTGGGAGAAAGAAATGCAAATAATTCAAAAAGAAAATAACAGTTTAAAAGACAGAATCTACCACTTGGAAAAAAGAGGCACAGAAATCACATGAAATAGTAAACAAATTGGAGACCAGAACTGACCTACTGGAAGCCATGAAAAGCATGTTAGACTAAACCAAAAAGGAAAATCAAAAGATGATAGCTGAAAAACAGTCTTTAAGACTAGAATTGGGCAAGTAGAAGCTAAGGATTTCACAAGATCACAAGAATTAATAAAGTAACACCAAAAGAATGACAAAATAGGAGGAAACAAGAAATATCTCATTGAGAAGAAGACAGACCTGGAAAACAGGTCCAGGAGATACAATTTGAGAATCATAGGTCTACCTGAAAACATGGAAATAAACAGAATCCTTGACATCATTCTACAAGAAATTATCCAAGAAAACTGCCCTGATAGTCTAGAACAAATTATTTATTTGGAAAATGATTCTTGCATCATAAGAGCATTTATATATTGTCACTCACAAAGAACCAAAAATGATGACAAATACTTCAATATTTTTTTAAGTTACATTGGGATTTCCAATCTCTTATCACCTCAATTCTCTACCAGGCCATCTCACCTCCACTAGCAAGTTTCTTCCCTTCTCTCTATCTTGCATTATCAGTAAATCAATTAAACTTTACAGACACTTTTTCTTGAATCTCTAATATACTTATCATAACATCAATTACCCCTTAACCTCAGATCAATACCATTATGTGTGACTTTTGTTCCTATCCACACAATGATGAACAAAGATAAAGAAAATCATTCAACCATTTTGAATGGGTCCACTAAAATTTTGTTATGAATACTCAACTGATCCCTCCCTGTAAACTGACAATCCTATTATATCCCTTATCACTCCAGAGTGGCTTTCCCAAATCTTTTCATCCTTTTTCAAACTTCACATGACTCTTCCTCCTCTTCTCTCAGATGGGAACTTTGTCTCATGTTTCACAGAAAAAAAGTTGATATGATTTGTTGCAAACTCCTCCCTTCCTTCTCATCTCATATCACTCAGGTGCTTTATGCTACTTTCTCCTTCACTTCTGACTCTTATGTTAAAATGACTTTACTCATTACCAAGGCAAACTCCTTTATTTTTTTCAAATGATTCCATTAATTCCTATATCCTCCAATAGATTGATACTTTCCTCTATAGGTTTTCATGACAACACTGTCTCCTGATTTTCCTATTTGACTGTTCCTTCCCTTTTGTTGGATCCTCATCCAGATCACACCTTCTAACTATAGGTGTCCCTTAAGGCACTGTCCTGATCCTTCTTCTCACTTATTACTAGTTTACTTGATGATCTCATCAAGTAGATTTCACCATCAAGTAGAAATCACCATAGATTTAGTTACCATCTCTATGTAAATGATTCTCTAATATACCTATCTTGCCTCAAACTCTCTGTTGACCTCCAATTCCCCTTCTCCAATTGCCTGTCAGACTTTTAAAACTAGATCTTTAGTACACATATGAAACTGATTATGTCCAAAAC
Organism: Monodelphis domestica; assembly: GCF_027887165.1. Lineage (NCBI taxonomy): Eukaryota > Metazoa > Chordata > Mammalia > Didelphimorphia > Didelphidae > Monodelphis > Monodelphis domestica. The sequence goes on along the minus strand of NC_077227.1, from coordinate 652,157,544 downwards.
AAAACTCATTATCTTTCCTCCTAAAACCTCCCAATTTTTATCTTCCTTACTACTGCAGTGAGTAGTTTCTCTCAATCCCTCAGGGCCACAAAAGAAAGTCATCCTGGATTCTTCAGTATCTGACATTCTCTGTATCTAAGCTATTGCCAAGACCTTCTGATTTCCCTTTTGCAACATCTCTTAAATATGTCCCCTTCTCTCTTCTGATACTATCATCACTCAAATGCAAGTCCTTATCACTTCACATCTTGATTATTGCAAGATCCTGCTAGTGGTTCTGCTTTTATCAAGTTTCTTACCACTCCAAACCATCTTCCATTCAGTCACTAAAATGATTTTCCTAATGTGCCAGTATGATCAGGTCACACACACACACACACACACACACACACACACACACACACACACACACTTACTTATTTTATTAACTCTGGTATCTTCCTATTGCCTCCAAGAGCAAATACAAAATGTTATTTGACATTCATAACACTTTGTAACCTAGCCCTCTACTTTTCCAGTATTCTTATATTTTACTGCCAGTACATAATATTTGATCCATTGACACTGGCCTCCAAAATGTATCACTTCATCTCTCCATCTCTTGACTGGACATTTATTTATCTGCCCTCCATTCCTGGAATGTTCTGTCTCCTCTGCTTCAACCACTAAACTACATGAATTTCTTTAAGTTCCAATTAACTAAAATTCTATTTTCTGAATGAAACCATCTCCAACTTCTCTAATGTCCAGTGCTTCTCCTGATCACTTTATATATAACTGTTTGCATGTTGTCTTACTTGTTACAATACAAGCTCCTTGAGGAAAGGAATTTATACCTTTTGCCTTTATTTTTTGTATCCCTGGAGCTTAACATACTGTCTGGCATATAGTAATCCCTTAATAAATGTTTACTGATTAATTTAAATATTGATTAACAGATCAATATAACAAAAATAATTATCAAAAAACAGACAAAATCAATATTTTTAGGGTATTGTCTAGTGATAGTTATTTAAGAACCTTCCCCAGCCCCCATCTCTATAAGATCCAAGGCAGTAGGCACACAGTAGTCCTATAATACCAAAACTTTTATGGTTGCAATGCAAAATGATTCTGATTTACTTACTCACATTAATTAAACAGAATTTAATATATTAATTTACATAGGTTATCATGGAATTTATAAAAATGTCTTAATTGAGTCTTTGTTAGAAGATTATTAAAGCATATTTTTAAAAAGCACTCCTTTTTAAATAAACTTAAAAATAGTAATAAATATTTCTCTAGTTAAAAATACTTTCCATTTTTTATTTTAGTGGGAATATACATATAGATATCAAGAATAATAGCTATTGTTCATAAAAATTAATTAAGAAAACTAATAATTTTGGGAAGTAAAAATATCAATTGTGTTATTAAGGCCATTGTTTCCCCCATTCCCTTAGAGGTACTTAAAGGCAGTACCCTCTTTTCCCCATTCTGTAGGAAATAGAGTATTGATTTAGGAGGAATTCCCATTGATTGTTCCATCAAAAAATTGAGGAGGTAGTACTCAAACACAGAATTGAGCATGTTGTTAATAACTTAACTTTCTATTAAGGCAGAATAACACTATTCAATAAAGCAAACTCCCAAACTGTATTTAACACATTGTGACTTAGCTTAAAGTTCTAGCTTCACTATAAAGTATGAACTAAGTACCTTCATTGTTCAATCAGGAGATTACAATTTTATCTTCACCATAAAGTAAGATCTAAGTAGGGTGGATTAATTTAAAGTTCATACCTGAATCTTCTCTATTGATAAAGTTAAAAGAAATGATTATGGACCTTGACTTTTCTATTACAATGTTCCTCTGCCATATCTGCCTCTAGTATCAATTTCAATGGTTAGGAGAAAATAAAAGTAAAAAAGAATCAAATGAAAATGTTATTATTAGTTTTAATAATAATAACTGATATTCATATAGAGTTTCAAATGTATACAACACACTTCACATACATAGCCTTGTCTGATCACCAAAGTAGGTCTATGTCTACATATATTAAAATCCAAATTTTATAGATTAAAAGTTAAGGGTGAGAGAACCTAAAATAATTTGCCCAAGGGCACACTTAGGAAAGATTTCATCTTGGTTCTTCTCAACTCAAAATTCAGTATTCTATTCATAATACTATAGAAAGCTTTAGGCATTAAAGGTACAATTTTATTGCTCTTGGTTTGACTAAAGTTATCTTTAAGACATTTGTAAGCAGTACCTAAAAGCTAAAATGTGTCTATGAATAAGTATGTGTTATTTTTACTATGTACTCTTGAATGATACCTACTATAAAATCTTTACTTTTGAGATGGCTAATACATAGGTGTATTTACTTGGATTCCAAACACTTAAGGGATATGAATTAATTAATGTCGAAACTGAGAGATTAAGTAAAGGGTTTAGCTGTGTGACCTTATGCAAGCACATGATCTTTATATGCCTCAGTTTCCTTACCTCCAAAATGAAAGTTTTCAGCTAGAGAAATCAATGATGCTGTTTAGTGGTACCCTTTTATGACCTTTTATTTAAACTCTTCAATCGACATAGTTAACACTATCTCTGTAGTAAATTCTGCTAGCATCCAAAAATTTTTCTTTATGATCTTGTTGAACATTTAGGGTTATGAACTTGGGATATTATTTGAAACCTCAGGAAAATATTTACCAATATATGACTTTTTTATTTCTGATTCTGCATGCCAATTTTAAGTATTCAAAGTTTATCCATCATTTTTATCTTGGAATAAAGCTTGAAGAAACAGATTATTTATATGTGTACATATATGCATGAGTATGTATTTATAGGTGTTTCTGTATGTCCACATATACATAAATATGTTCATTTATACATATATAATATTTTTTAATTTTAAAATTATTTAAAAGGGAGAATTGTAATCCATTTTGGATGGATCATTATTCTAGAATGAACATAAAGCTTCCAAAAATAGCACTGGATTGAGAGATTTAAAAAACTCATCATCATAAAAGTAATTATTTTGGGCTAGAAAATGGGAAATATTGGACTTTACAGAGAGCATCTGAGCATCCTTATCTAGAACAAATCCCTATTCAGTAAAATGCTTCAATATAATAAATCAGAAGAAGAAATGCCTAATCAAGTCATAAAATGACTAACAATATTTTTGATAGCTCACCAAAATTTAATGGAATCTATCTCTAAATTTTACCAGTTAACATGTCATTTAACAAATGTATTTCAAATCATCTATACAAAGGGAGAAATGTTTAGTCTCATTATATCTCAGTGAATACAACTGATTTGCTACAGAATTTCTAAGACAAAGCTTCTCTCAGAATGCCCTGGTTATAACTCGTTTTTTTCCCTGAAGAACAGAACATCTTCTTGACTCTGCAACAATGCCAAGGTAGTTTGTTGATGAATAGTCTTTGTATTAGTAATCTGTATTTCAAGAATTTTTAGTGTGTAATTAGAATTCTTTCCCCAGGGACTCTTCCAATAGCTCAGTTATGTATCTATGTTATATAACTAACGAAGGGAAGATATAAATTTTGTGTAGCTCTGCCCTTGTGCTCTTCTTCCCTCATGCTCTTCTTCTTTAAGACTAGATAATGTTGAGGAATTCTGGTCAAGATGGTGGCTTAGAAGCAGCAAAAGTTCAGACCTCTGAAAACCCTTCCTTACCGTTCACAAACTGAATGCTCCTAGGGGACTAAAATTCAAACTTAACAACAGGACAGAGGTGGGGAACCCTCCTTCTGGATGTAAATCAAAAGGTATGCCCCCCCAAGCCAGAATCCTAGAACATTTGGCTCTAAGGGAAAGGCAGAAGGAAGGTCCCAAGACCCCTCCCCCACAACCCAGAGCACAGAGCCCCCAGCAGCAGAAACTTCAGGGATGGCAAAGGTGCTGTTCTGAAGGGCTCACCTTGAAAGCAACCTGTGCCAGTCCCAGGACATCCAACAAAGATGACAGGGAAGCAGCCTGAGAGAGAGAGGGGAGCCTGTAGCCCCATGGCTGGGTCCTTCCATCCAAGTCTCACTGGAGGTTTTTGCCTCAGGGCACATCTAGACCAACCCAGTTGAACCTAATCCCATTAGGAGCCCTCAAAGCTCAGGGAGGCCAGGACACCTCCCCCTCCCGTAGAGTGCAGGGCCTCCGAAAGGACAGGAACATCTTGGAGGGCAAAGGCACTGGGCTACCTTGAGGACAGTGCTGTGCCAGGCTCAGAGCATGGAAGTAAGGCAGCTGAGAAGCAACTGGAGAGAATTGAGATCAGTAACACCCAAAACGCCAGCAGACACTGGGCTTCCCCAGGAAGACAACATAGCTGTGGAGAATGGACAATTTGCCTGGGGCTAAAGCCTCAGAACATCAGACAGATACACTGAGAGCCAGTCCTCCTCACTCAGATTTCTAACTGGAAAGAGGAGAAAAAACCATAGAGATGGCAAACAGTGAGAAGTGCAACAGCCTCCAAACACCAAGAAAAGCAAGACAAAGGGGGTGACTTTGGACAAAATTTATTGTGCAAAAATACAAAATACAGAGGAGATAGAAGAGGAAACACAAACAAATGCTCCAAAACCTTCCAAAAGAAATGAAAAATTTCCACAAACTCTTGAAGAATTTAAATTGGGAATTATCAAAAAGATGGAAGCCTTCTGGCAGGAAAAAAGGGAAACAATGCAAAAGGAACTCAGCAATCTGAGGGACCAAAATATGCAAATGCAGAAACAGCTCAAAGCCTCAAAAAGCAGGTGAGAACAAACTGAACAGGAAAACCAGTCTTTACAAGTCAGAATCAGGCAACTGTAAGATACTGATCTTGCAAAAGAGCAAGAATTAATAAAGCAAAGTCAAAAGACTAAAGAATTAGAAGAAAACATAAAATATCTCACTCATAAGGTGACAGACCTGGAAAACAGAGGAAGGAGACACAATCTGAGAATCACTGGTCTACCAGAAAAGCCAGAAATAAACAGAAATCTTGATGTCATAATAAATGATATCATCAAATAAAACTGCCCAGAGATTCTAGAACAAGGGTACAAAATATTCATTGATAGAGTTCACAGAATAACCTCTACACTAAATCCCCAAAAGACAACTCCCAGGAATGTAATGACCAAATTCCAAAACTTCCAAGCAAAACAAAAAAATCTTACAAGAAGCCAGAAAAAAAAACAATTTATATATAAAGGAACACCAATCAGGGTCACACAGGACCTAACAATTTCCACTCTGAACGACCATAAGGCATCGAACATGATATTCAGAAAAGCAAGAGAGCTGGGTCTTCAACCAAGATTCAGCTATCCATCAAAACTGGCTATATAATTCCAGGGAAAAGTATGGTCATTCAACAAAATACAAGATTTCCAAGTATTTATAAAGAAAATACCAGAGCTCTGTGGAAAGTTTGACATCCAAACACAAAGAGCAAGAGAAACTTGAAAAGGTAAATATGAAGGAAAGGGAAAAGGAGAAAAATATTATCTTTCTTTTATTCAAACTCTCTTCTATAAGGAATACATTTATATCAAATTATATATATTAATATATGGGGGAAAAGTAATGTGTAACTCTCAAAAATTGTATGCATCATTAGAATAGTAAGAAACATCTTGTATAGGGAAAGTTTGGGGCACCAAGACGATATGGAGAAAGGGGGGGGGGATAGAAAGAAAAAACAGGCAGGGGACTTCCGGTCAAGATGGCAGCTTAGAGAAAGCTAAAGTTCAGATCTCCAGAAACCCTTCCCTACCGATCTCAAACTAGATGCTCCTAGGGCACCGAAATTCAAAACAATCAACAGCATAGACCCTGGGAATCCTCCTCCTGGATCTGGACCTGGATCAAAAGGTATGGCACCCCTCAAAATCCAGAACACAAGATCACTCTGACCTAAGGGGTAAGAGCGCCAAGTCCAAGGCTACAGAGGGAAACTTAGAGCCAAGATTGTAACCCCCTGGCCAGATCCTTCCTTCCAAGTCCCAGTGAAAGTCACTGGCCTCGGAGCTCCAGGAAGCCATGGCCTCTCTCCCCTCAGAGAGCAGGGTCGTCTGAAATAAAATTAACCCTCAGAACCGGCAAGACAACCTCATGGCCAGGTATTCTAAAGGCAACTTCCGGAAAGCAACCCAACCCAGTCGAGGGGCCACCCAAACAGCAGGGAAACAGAGAGAGCCGGGGGAGAGTGTAACCCCCTGGCCGTATCCTTCTAACCGAGTCTCAGTGAAAGTCACTGCCCTCGGAGCCCCAGGAATCTGCAGCCACTCCCCCCTCGGAGATCAGGGTCGTTGGAAACAACAGTAACCCTCAGGGCTGGCAAGACAACCTTACGGGCCGGATCCTTCTATCCGAGTCTCAGAGAAAGTCACTGTCCTTGGAGCTCTGGAAAGCTGCGGACTCTCCCCCCTCAGAGAGCAGGGTCATCTGAAACAACAGTAACCCTCAGGGCCAACAAGACAGCCTCACAGCCAGCTATTCTGAAGGCAACTTCCAGAAAGCAACCCAACCCAGTCGAGGGGCCACCCAAACAGCAGGGAAACCAGAGAGAGCCGGGGGAGAGTGTAACCCCCTGGCCGGATCCTTCCATTCCATTTCCAGTGAAAGTCACTGCCTTAAGGCATACTCAGTTCAACCTAGGGAAAGCACATAGAATGGACAATCTGCCCAGGACTAAAACCTCTGAATACCAGACAGAGATAAGAAAAGCTAATCCTTCCCATTCAGAGATGGCAAACTCCACAGAAGCACAGAAGCCCCAAAATACCAAGAAAAATAAGAAGAAAGGCTCAACTTTGGACACATTCTATGGAGCAAAAATACAAAATACAGAGGAGATAGAAAACAATAAACAAGAAAATGCTTCAAAACCTTCCAAAGGAAATGGAAACCCTCCACAAACCCATGAAGAATTTGAATCAGAAATGACCAAAAAGATGGAAGCCTTCTGGGAGGAAAAGTGGGAAATAATGCAAAAGAAATTCACAGATCAACAAAACAAATGTGAACAAACTGAAAAGGAAAATCAGGCTTTAAAGGTCAGAATCAGGCAACTGGAAGACAAGGATAGTGTAAAAGAGCAAGAATTAATAAAGCAAAGCCAAAATAACAATGCAGCCAAAGCAGTAATCAGAGGTAAATTCATATACCTGAATGCTTATATTAACAAACTAGGGAGAGCAGAGATCAATCAATTGGAAATGCAAATGAAAAAACTAAAAATCGATCAAATTAAAAACCCCCAGCAGAAAACCAAACTAGAAATCCTAAAAATTAAGAGAGAAATTAACAAAAATCAAAAGTGATAGAACTATTCATTTAATAAATAAGACAAGAAGCTGGTATTTTGAAAAAACAAACAAAATAGACAAAATACTGGTCAATCTAATTAAAAAAAGGTAGGAAGAAAAGCAAATTAACAGCATCAAAGATGAAAAGGGGGACAGCACCTCCAATGAAGAGGAAATTAAGGCAATCATTAAAAATTACTTTGCCCAACTATATGGCAATAAATACACCAATTTAGGTGATATGGATGAATATATACAAAAATGCAAACTGCCTAGACTAACAGAAGAGGAAATAGAATTCTTAAATAATCCCATATCAGAAAATGAAAACCAACAAGCCATCAAAGAACTTCCTAAGAAAAAATCCTCAGGGTCTCAAGGATTCACCAGTGAATTCTATCAAACATTCAGAGAACATTTATTCCCAATATTATACAAACTATTTGACATAATAAACAAAGAGGTAGTTCTACCAAACTCCTTTTAAGACACAAACATGTTACTGATTCCAAAACCAGGCAGGTCAAAAACAGAGAAAGAAAACTATAGACCAATCTCCCTAATGAATATAGATGCAAAAATCTTAAATAGGATACTAGCAAAAAGACTCCAGCAAGTGATCAGAAGGGTCATCCACCATGATCAAGTAGGATTTATCCCAGGGATGCAGGGCTGGTTCAACATTTGGAAAACCATCCACATAATTGACCATATCAACAAGCAAATCAACAAGAACCACATGATTATCTCAATAGACACAGAAAAAGCCTTTGATAAAATACAACACCCATTCCTATTAAAAACACTAGAAAGCATAGGAATAGAAGGGTCATTCCTAAAAATAATAAACAGTATACATCTAAAACCATCAGCTAATATCATCTGCAATGGGGATAAACTAGACGCATTCCCAATAAGATCAGGAGTGAAACAAGGATGCCCATTATCACCTCTACTATTTGACATTGTACTAGAAACACTAGCAGTAGCAATTAGAGAAGAAAAAGAAGTTGAAGGCATCAAAATAGGCAAGGAGGAGACCAAGTTATCACTCTTTGCGGATGACATGATGGTCTACTTAAAGAATCCTAGAGATTCAACCAAAAAGCTAATTGGAAATAATCGACAACTTTAGCAAAGTTGCAAGATACAAAATAAAACCACATAAATCATCAGCTTTTCTATATATCTCCAACACAGCTCAGCAGCAAGAACTAGAAAGAGAAATCCCATTCAAAATCACCTTAGACAAAATAAAATACCTAGGAATCTACCTCCCAAGACAAACACAGGAACTATATGAACACAACTACGAAACACTTTCCACACAACTAAAACTAGACTTGAACAATTGGAAGAACATTAATTGCTCATGGGTAGGACGAGCCAATATAATAAAAATGACCATCCTACCCAAACTTATTTATCTATTTAGTGCCATACCCATTGAACTACCAAAATACTTCTTCACTGATTTAGAAAAAAACATAACAAAGTTCATTTGGAACAATCAAAGATCAAAGATATCCAGGGAAATAATGAAAAAAAAACACATATGATGGGGGCCTTGCAGTCCCTGACCTTAAACCATATTACAAAGCAGCAGTCATCAAAACAATTTGGTACTGGCTAAGAAACAGAAAAGAAGATCAGTGGAATAGACTGGGGGAAAGCGACCTCAGCAAGACAGTATATGATAAACCCAAAGATCCCAGCTTTTGGGACAAAAATCCACTATTCGATTAAAACTGCTGGGAAAATTGGAAGACAGTGTGGGAGAGACTAGGAATAGATCAACACCTCACACCCTACACCAAGATAAATTCAAAATGGGTGAGTGACTTAAACATAAAGAAGGAAACCATAAGTAAATTGGGTAAACACAGAATAGTACACATGTCAGACCTTTGGGAGGGGAAAGACTTTAAAACCAAGCAAGACATAGAAATAATCACAAAATGTAAAATAAATAATTTCGACTACATCAAATTAAAAAGCTTTTGCACAAACAAAACCAATGTAACTAAAATCAGAAGGGAAACAACAAACTGGGAAAAAATCTTCATAGAAACCTCTGACAAAGGTTTAATTACTCAAATTTATAAAGAGCTAAATCAACTGTACAAAAAATCAAGCCATTCTCCAATTGATAAATGGGCAAGGGACATGGATAGGCAGTTCTCAGCCAAAGAAATCAAAACTATTAATAAGCACATGAAGAAGTGTTCTAAATCTCTTATAATCAGAGAGATGCAAATCAAAACAACTCTGAGGTATCACCTCACACCTAGCAGATTGACTAACATAACAGCACAGGAAAGTAATGAATGCTGGAATGGATGTGGCGAAGTAGGTACATTAATGCTTTGCTGGTGGAGTTGTGAACTGATCCAACCATTCTGTAGGGCAATTTGGAACTATGCCCAAAGGATGACCAAAGAATATCTACCCTTTGATCCAGCCATAGCACTGCTGGGTCTGTCCCCCAAAGAGATAATAAGGAAAAAGACTTGTATAAGAATATTCATAGCTGCTCTCTTTTTGGTGGCCAAAAATTGGAAATGAGGGGTTGCCCTTCAATTGGAGAATGGTTGAACAAATTGTGGTATATGTTGGTGATTGAATACTTTTGTGCTAAAAGGAATAATGAAGTAGAGAAATTCCATGGAGACTGGAACAACCTCCAGGAAGTGATGCAGAGAGAAATGCAGAGCCAGGAGAACATTGTACACAGAGACTGGTACACTGTGGTACAATCGAACAAAATGCACTTCTCCATTATTGGCAATGTAATGTTCCCTAAACAATCCGCAGGGATCAAGGAAAAAATCACTATCCTCAAGCAAAAACCAAGAACCTTCACACTCATTCATTTTACAAATTTTCTGAAAGTTAAGCATTTATTCTAAATCCTGAGCAGTCAGCTCCTGAATATTTACCATTAACAGAGGATGAGAACAAGTGATTCATGACCAACTCATGACCATGATAATCAATTGGATAACCACAAAGTAATCTATAGGATATATTCTTCTAAAGATGGGTTGGTACACATTCTACCTTTGTTAAAATGGGTGAAGTGTAACCATAAATGTGTGCTTGGAATAAGCAATGAAAACAAAATTCAGAATTCTTTACATTCTTTTGCACTACAAACTGCTCTAAGCTTTCAGAGGCTTGCCCAGGACTTCTAGCCATCCTTTTTGCCTTGCTCCATTTGCTATATAATCTTCTCTTAATTTAAGTGTCATCTTTGACATAATTGATGGAATTGCTCTCCTATTTTGATCCCTCATGCATATTTAGCAAGTTTGGTATTGTGATGGAAATTGGTTGCTCCAGCTCTCAGGCAATGTCACTGACTAGGGGGATTCACTTTAGGGTTTTTTCTTCAGTAAATAGCTTTTCATTAGCATAATAATAGTGTCTTTGTATTGATTTCTGAGATGAGGGTTGAAAGGGATAAAATGGCATCTTATACCACTGCCTGGGTTTTAGAGCAAAGCAAAATCAGCCAGGTACAATGGCTAGATAGATGACATAAATCATAGCTTACTCTTGTCTTTCATCTGCTTTCCCCCACCATGCTGAATTTTCATATTTTCAATAAGAACAAAGTGATCACCAGTAATTAAAAAAAAGCTGTTTGAAAAGAGAGAGAATATCTTTGTTTCTTGCCAGCTTTCTAACTCATCCCAAATTTATGTATGCATGTGGGTGATCCTCTACTTTATACTCTTGGTCAGCCAATAAAAATTTTTGGCTCAGCTTTCATGGCAATACCAATACCACCTGATATATAACTGCCACTAGTGGGAAAGTAAGTCCAAGAGCAAAGGGATTGACAAATTTCTCCCAGGCTACCAATCCTACTTGCATCACAACACCTGCAGCCATAATCGTGGAGAAATGCAGAATATTACAGCCATAACTACTGAAGATTCAGAAAAGAAAATTCCTGACAACAGATTCCTTGGCATTGCCAGTCATTTAACATAAGAAATGAAAATTATTTTATACACAGAAAGGAAAAGGAATTATCATCTGGCTAAGGACAATGAGATCATTTTATCTAATCTGTACATGAAGCCTTCTATATGTGTTGTCTGCTCTATTAAAATGTGTAATCTCTGAATGGAATGACTAACACTTTTCTATAATAATCCAGAAAGTAAGTCCTTATCTCTGTTTTTTTCCTTTCCAGATAAAATGTAGAATTCCTAGAATCATAGACGTTGAACTGGAAGTGTTTTTAAAAAGACACTATTAAAATCATATTGTTTTACAGATGATGAAACTGAGGCCCAGTATGGTTAGAAGATTTGTCTCAGGCCTCAGAAATATCCTAGAAAGATGGAGGAATAACTAGGACCTTAGCACACCTTCTTACCACAAAAATCCTCTCTGAGTGAGAGTAAAATATTGTCACAAAATAAATACAGGAGTGAAAGAACCAACAGAGATATAGGGAAACAACAATCAAAAAAAGAAAAACCCAAAAAGTAGGCAGAGATCATCTGGGGAACTGAGGTGAGAGGGGAGAAGAGCTATTAGGAGGCATATCAGTGAGTGAAGAGCAAACCACGGCCCTCACCACCCCACATATCTGCTCTCACAGGTCCCAAACATAAGTCACACCCTGATTTCCTGCTGGGCAATTAGTGGTCAAAGCCAACTATACCCTTTAAAATTGCAAACCTGTGGAAAAGTCCAGAGTCCCAGACATAGGCAATCTGGGCCAAAGAGGGCCTATCCATGTGGTCCCAGAGTGAAGGTAGGAATCCCATCCTGGCCTTGGGATGAGAATATAATCCACAGTTTGGGATGAGGATGCCATTATCAGGGGAAGCCTCCCCAGGATCTTTTTTTGCCCAAAACTAAGGGTGGAGCTCCAGAACAGGGAAATCAAAGGTGTCCCTGATTGAATCAAGAACACCTTGGGACTAAAAAAGATGAGCCTAAGCCTGGGACTAGAATCTGATCAGCACCTGACCTGATCAAGTTCAGACTGAGATCAAAAGCTTATACCCAAGTCTTGGAAAAGTCTTTAAACTGTCAGTATCTTAAGGGTCAATTAAATTAGCAGGAGGAGGCGACTCTTAGAACTCTGAGCCCTCAAACTTTCTTGTAACTAGTAACAACTCAGAAAATAAGCCAGAAATAACATCAAGAAAGGACTGAAGTTTAAGAGAGTACTCCAGCTCCCCAGAAAATGGAGCCTACCTATAATTAGATTGGAAAAATGAGCAAACAATAAAAATAACACCTAAGTCTAAAGACTTTTTCTGGAAACAAAGAGCAAGGTGAGACATAGAAGGGGACAGCAAGAGCAAAGGAAACACTCCAAAGTCCAAAAGAAAAAAATGAATTGGACACAGATTCTGGAAGACCTCAAAAAAAAAAGACTTCAAAAACCAATTATTAGCGATAGAGTGGGGAAGAGAAGTGGGGAAGAGAAATGAAAGTGCTACAAGAAGAAATGTGACAATTGAAAAAAGAGAACCAAAATCTGACAGAGAAAAACCAGGTCTTAAAAATCAGAATTGACCATCTAGAAACTAATGATTTAATGAGAAATCAAGAAACAATAAAACATAATCAAAGGAATTAAAAAAAAAAACAGAGGAAAACATCAAATAACTTATGAAAAAATAACTTACCTAGAAAACAGATCTAGGTTAGACAATCTGAGAATTAATGGATTACCTAAAAGCCATGATGTAGAAAAAACCTTGGATATCATATTACAATAAATCATCAAAGAAAACTGTCCAGAGTTTCTTGAACAAAAAAAAATAAACTTGAAATTGAAAGAATTCATAGGCTGCCTCCAGAAAGAAATCCTCAATTGACAACTTCTAGGAATGTAATAGCCAAATTCATGAGCACCAAGCCAAGGTAAAAGTATTTTAAGCAACCAAAAAGAAAGTATTCAAATACCATTGTGAAAATGTGATTAACTCTGCCCTGCCCATTTTTAGATTTAGTCACCAGAAGCATATACACCCCACTTACACTTGGGGGAGGTCTGTAACCCACATGTGTGAAAGTGGGTGACAAATCAGAAATTACTGACTGGGCAGTCCTAAGCAAAACTATAGACTATAATTTGTCCATGTAAAAAATGGAAGGAAGTCACAGGAAGTGATAAAAAGGAATGGTCTTTAAAAATGCCAAGAACTTTCTGTGAAGGGGTCTTTCACCTTGAACCTGACCCTGGAGGAGCTCAGGCTAAGGACTGCTTCTATTAGAACTATCACATGGGTGAGTGAGAAAAGGCTGACTCTTTTACCTGGTTTGATCTGATAGGTACTAACCTCAGCTAAAACTATGGCTGAAGACCTTGGACTGCTTCTATTTTCCCTTAGACCTACTATGTGTGTGAGTGAAAAAGGCTGACTCCCTTCCCTGGCTTTCCTGGAGGTACTAGCCTCAGAAGGGGCCTCACCTCTTGAGAGAACCTTCCTGGCTGAAAACTTTTCTTTATTCATAACTGGGCCCTTGGCTCAAGGCTAAGGCCCCTCTGGCTAAGGACTAATTAGCCATGCCAGAGTTGAGCCAGGGGCCTGAGCAAAATACTTAGTGTGTTAGGTTATAGATCTTACCCTTTCCTCTCTATGTATTTTTTTACTTTTACTCTTTCTCCTTTTGTAAATAAATTACCATAAAATCATTTGGAATTGATCAATTCCTAGTGACCATACTCTTAAATAATTGAGTCCAATGCCTTACAATTATCCCCCTAACACCATGGAATTACAATCAGGATCACTCAGAAACTATCAGCATCTACATTAAAGAATCAGAAGGCATGGAATATGATATTCAGAAAGGTAAAATGTTTGGATTTATAACCTAGAGTCACCTATACAGCAAAACCAAATATATTCTTTCAGGGGGAAAATGATCATTCAATAAGATAGAAGATTGACAATCATTCCTGAGGAATAAGCCAGAACCTAAACAAAAAATCTGAAGGCCAAATATGAGGCAGAAGAAAAGCCCAGAAAGGTAAATAGGAAAGAGAAAATTTAAGGGTCTCATAAATGTAAAAATGTTTATATGTCTCATGGAAAGAGAATTTCTATAATTCTCAAAAATTATTCTCAGTAATAGAGAAGATAGAAGGAATTTACTCAGAAAGAGGGTGGAAAAGTAAGCTGATTATGATAATATGATGTATATGTAAATGTGAGGATGTGGAATGATATATATATGATATCTATGCATATGAATGGCATGTAAAAATCAATCAAGAACTGAAAAAGAGGGTTGCACTGAGAGAAAAGGAAGGGAGAGATAGAATGAGGTAAATTATATAATATAAAGTGCTAGGAGCTGTCAAGCCATAATGTCTTGACAAGGTCACTTGTGGATGCCAAGAGGTCACAAAGTGGCTCTTTGGCAAGATGGACTTCCCCACTTAGGCCCCTCTGTATGACTTCTCTCATCAACATCCCTTACTAATGGATGACATGATTGTTGTCCTCTCCCTGGTCTCAGAAAAAGTAATATAAGACCAAAATGCTTGTGCACTATTTCTCCAAAATATTACCAAAAGATTAGACTCACAAATCATAAAACCAAACCCAAAAAACTATTATGGGTTACCTTTTGCTTAGGTACATAATTCCCAGCAAAAGCTGTACCCACAAACCAAGCCCAGAATATCCCCTACTCCCCCTGTAGAGAAACTCATTCTCCTAATGCCAGTACATACATCATTCATAAGGAAAGACTTGTACAGGTACACCAACCTCTATTATTCCTCAGTGACTTGATTTTACCAACCAAAACTCCCTTTGAGAATCTTCCTAATAAATCCTGAAAAATGATGAGGCTAATATTAAATCTGAATTGTATTCTTAGTACCCCTCTCATGTCTCAACCTCACTGCTATGATTGCTGAATTGCCTCTAGAATTTTTGATTGGTTATCTATTTTAATTAAAGGAAATAAGTGATTTTCCTTGATTGTCTGTAAGCTCAAAGCTCCTCACAGGTTAATGAGAAAATTAAGCCACCTGTGATGAAATAATTAATCTTGTGTAGAACCTTTGTGTTTCTTGTCAAAATCAATAGTTACCATATAAATGGATAGAATGATCTCATAATGTTAATCAAACAATTTGTTAAAAGTTAATGTATCACTTATCCAATTATCTTTTCTTGAACCTGTATGTTGAATAATGTATCTGTGTGCCAACAAAATAGGTATAAAAATAAAGGCTAAACCTAGAAATGGCAAAGTAGCTACCTCATGCAGACCATACCCCAGGCAGAAACATATACACAGAGCTGCCTTCTGTCTCTCATTTCACCTATCCACTCCATCTCTCCATCTACTGAGGACACTTGGAGCCATGAGTAGGGCTGAACCATGGCCTGTGGCATTGTGAGAAAAATCAATAAAGAAAGGGGAGGATAATGGTGGTGGTGGGCAATGCTGAAACATTACTTTCTTTATAATTGGTTCAGAGAGGGAAAAATGAGTATACGTACTGGGGCATAGAATTCTATCTTACCCTACAGAGAATTAGGAGAATAAGAAAGGAAAGTGGGGGATAATAGAAGGGAGAGGAAAATGGGTGGATGATAAAAATCAAAATACTGGTGAGAAGGAATAGAGTAAAAGGGAATAGAGCATAAACTAAAGGATATAATACTACAGAGGGGAATACACAGTTAATAATAATAACATTGAATGTGAATGGTATGAACTCACCCATTAAATGGAAGAAGATAGCAGAGTGGATTAAAAAACAGAATCCTATTATATGTTGTTTACAAGAAACACATTTGAGGCAGGATGACACACAGATTCAAGGTAAAAGGCTAGAGCAGAATATATTATGCATCAACTAAAGTAAAAAAAAAATCAGGAATAGCAATCATGATACCAAACAAAGCCAATGTAGAAATTGATCTGATTAAAAGAGATAATGAAGGCAATTATATTTTGTTAAAATATACTATAAACAATGAAGCAATATCATTACTAAACATCTATGCACCAAATGGTATAGCATCTAAATTTCTAAAGGAAAAACTGAAGGAGCTCAAGGAGGAAATAGATAACAAGTTCATACTAGTGGGGGAATATTAACCTTCCCTTCTCAGAACCAGATAAATTGAGCAAAAAATTCATAAGAAATAAGAAAGGGAGGTAAATGAAATATTAGAAAAATTAGAGTTAATAGATATCTGGAGAAAACTAAGCAGAGATAAAAAAGGAACAAACTGTCTTCTCAGCAGTACATGGTACATATTAAAAGATCAGCCATGTATTAGGGCATAGAAATATTGCAAACAAATGCAGAAAAGCAGAAATTATAAATGCCACTTTTTCAGATTACAATGTAGTAAAAATAATAATTAACAAGGGTCCATGGAAAGACAAATTTCAAGTCAAGATGAAATTAAATAATCTAATTCTTCAAAACAGGTGGGTCAAAGAAGAAATCATAGAAAAAATTTCAGACTTCAATAAAGAGAATGGCAGAGACATTATATGAAAACCTATGTGATATAGCCAAAGCAGTTCTCAGGGGAAATTTACATCTCTGAGTGCCTATACCAAGAAATATAGGGGATGGAGATCAATGAATTGGGCTTGCAACTTAAAAAAAATTCATAAAAGAACTAATTAAAAATCCCCAAATAAAAACTAAATTGAAATCCCAAATATTAAAGGAGACATTAATCAAATTGAAAGTAAAATCACTATTGAACTAATAAATAAGACTAGAAGCTGGTACTTTGAAAAAACAAATAAAATAGATAAAATACTAGTCAATCTAGTAAAAAAAGAAAGAAGAAAATCAAATTAACAGTATTAAAGAACAAAGGGACAATCTCACCTCTAATGAAGAAGAAATCAAGGCAATTATTAAGAACTCCTTTGTTTAATTACATGGCAATAATTATGAGAATCTAGGTGAAATGGGTGAATATTTACAAAAATATAAGTTACACAGATTAACAAAAGAGGAAATAGAATTCTTAAACAATCCCATCTCAGGAAAATAAATTGAGTAAGTCATCAAGGAACTTCCTAAGAAAAAAACATCTCCAGGATCAAATGAATTCAGACATTAATTCTATCAAACATATAAAGAACAATTCATCTCAATACTATACAAGCAATTTGACAAAATAAGCAAAGGATTTCTACCAAATTCCTTTTATGACACATATATGGTACTTATTTCAAAGCTAGGCAGGCCAAAAACAATCAAACCAACAGAAATCATATAATTATCTCAATAGATGCATGAAAAATCTTTGACAAAATACAACCCACTTTACATGGTACTGATTCCAAAACCAGGCAGGTCAAAAACAGAGAAAGAAAACTATAGACCAATCTCCCTAATGAATATAGATGCAAAAATCTTAAATAGGATACTAGCAAAAAGACTCCAGCAAGTGATCAGAAGGATCATTCACCATGATCAAGTAGGATTCATACCAGGGATGCAGGGCTGGTTCAACATTAGGAAAACTATCCACATAATTGACCACATCAACAAACAAACTAGCAAGAACCACATGATTATCTCAATAGATGCAGAAAAAGCCTTTGACAAAATACAACACCCATTCCTATTAAAAACACAAAAAGCATAGGAATAGAAGGGTCATTCCTAAAAATAATAAACAGTATATATCTAAAACCAACAGCTAATATCATCTGCAATTGGGATAAACTAGATGCATTCCCAATAAGATCAGGAGTGAAACAAGGATGCCCATTATCACCTCTACTATTTGACATTGTACTAGAAACACTAGCAGGAGCAATTAGAGAAGATAAAGGAATTGAAGGCATCAAAATAGGCAAGGAGGAGACCAAGTTATCACTCTTTGCGGATGACATGATGGTCTACTTAAAGAATCCTAGAGATTCAACCAAAAAGCTAATTGAAATAATCAACAACTTTAGCAAAGTTGCAGGATACAAAATAAACCCACATAAATCATCAACTTTTCTATATATCTCCAACACAGCTCAGCAGCAAGAACTAGAAAGAGAAATCCCATTCAAAATCACCTTAGACAAAATAAAATACTTAGGAATCTACCTCCCAAGACAAACACAGGAACTATATGAACACAACTACAAAACACTTGCCACACAACTAAAACTAGACTTGAACAAATGGAAAAACATTAACTGCTCATGGATAGGATGAGCCAATATAATAAAAATGACCATCCTACCCAAACTTATTTATCTATTTAGTGCCATACCCATTGAACTACCAAAATACTTCTTCACTGATTTAGAAAAAAACATAACAAAGTTCATTTGGAAGAACAAAAGATCAAGGATATCCAGGGAAATAATGAAAAAAAAACACATATGATGGGGGCCTTGCAGTCCCTGACCTAAAACTATATTACAAAGCAGCAGTCATCAAAAGAATTTGGTACTGGCTAAGAAACAGAAAGGAAGATCAGTGGAATAGACTGGGGGAAAGCGACCTCAGCAAGACAGTATACGATAAACCCAAAGATCCCAGCCTTTGGGACAAAAATCCACTATTCGATAAAAACTGTTGGGAAAATTGGAAGACAGTGTGGGAGAGACTAGGAATAGATCAACACCTCACACCCTACACCAAGATAAATTCAAAATGGGTGAGTGACTTTAACATAAAGAAGGAAACCATAAGTAAATTGGGTAAACACAGAATAGTATACATGTCAGACCTTTGGGAGGGGAAAGGCTTTAAAACCAAGCAAGATATAGAAAGAATCACAAAATGTAAAATAAATAATTTTGACTACATCAAACTAAAAAGCTTTTGTACAAACAAAACCAATGTAACTAAAATCAGAAGGGAAACAACAAATCGGGAATAAATCTTCATAGAAACCTCTGACAAAGATTTAATTACTCATATTTATAATGAGCTAAATCAATTGTATAAAAAATCAAGCCATTCTCCAATTGATAAATGGGCAAGGGAAATGGATAGGCAGTTCTCAGATAAAGAAATCAAAACTATTAACAAGCACATGAAGAAGTGTTCTAAATCTCTTATAATCAGAGAGATGCAAATCAAAACAACTCTGAGGTATCACCTCACACCTAGCAGATTGGCTAACATAACAGCAAAGGAAAGTAATGAATGCTGGAGGGGATGTGGCAAAGTAGGGACATTAATTCATTGCTGGTGGAGCTGTGAACTGATCCAACCATTCTGGAGGGCAATCTGGAACTATGCCCAAAGGGCGACAAAAGAATATCTACCCTTTGACCCAGCCATAGCACTGCTGGGTCTGTACCCCAAAGAGATAATGGACACAAAGACTTGTACAAAAATATTCATAGCTGCGCTCTTTGTGGTGGCCCAAAAATGGAGAACGAGGGGATGCCCATCAATTGGGGAATGGCTGAACAAACTGTGGTATATGTTGGTGATGGAATACTATTGTGCTAAAAGGAATAATAAAGTGGAGGAGTTCCATGGAGACTGGAACAACCTCCAGGAAGTGATGCAGAGCGAGAGGAGCAGAACCAGGATAACATTGTACACAGAGACTAATACACTGTGGTATAATCGAACGTAATGGACTTCTCCATTAATGGCGGTGTAATGTCCCTGAACAACTTGCAGGGATCCAGGAGAAAAAAACACCATTCATAAACAAAGGATAAACTATGGGACTTCTCCATTAGTGGCGGTGTAATGTCCCTGAACAACTTGCAGGGATCCAGGAGAAAAAACCACCATTTATAAGCAAAGGATAAACTATGGGAGTGGAAACACTGAGAAAAAGCAACTGCCTGAGTACAGAGGTTGAGGGGACATGACAGAGGATAGACTCTAAATGAACACTCTAATGCAAATACTATCAACAAAGCAATGGGTTCAAATCAAGAAAACATCTAATGCCCAGTGGACTTACGCGTCGGCTATGGGGGGTTGGGGGGAGGAAAAGAAAATGACCTATGTCCTTAACGAATAATGCTTGGAAATGATCAAATAAAATATATTTTAAAAAAAAATACAACCCACTTTCCTATTGAAAACACTGGAAAGTGTAGGAATAGAATGATCATTCCTCAAATTTTTAAACAGTATATATTTAAAACCATCAGCAAGCATCATCTGCAATGAGGACAAGTTAGAAACCTTCCCAATATGATCAGAAGTGAAGCAAGGATGACCATTATCAACTATTTTATTCAATATTGTACTAGAAATGCTAGTAGTAGCAATTAGAGAAGAAAAAGAAATTAAAGGGTTTGAAACAGGCAGTGAGAAGACTAAACTATCACTCTTTGCTGATGATATGATGGTATACTTAAAGATCCCCAGAAAATCAGCTAAAAGACTAGCAGAAATAATTAAAGGCTTTAGCAAAGTTGCAGGGTACCAAATAAACTTATATAAATCATAAGCATTTCTATGTATTTCCAACAAAACTCAGCAGCAGGAGTTAGAAAGAGAAACTGCATTTAAAATTGCTCTAGATAGTATAAAATGTTTAGGAATATATCTACTAAAACAAACACAAGAATTATATGGACACAACTACAAAACATTTCACAGAAAAGTAGATCTAAACAATTAGAAAAACATTAATTACTCCTGGGTAGGATGAGCTAATATAACAAAAATGACAATCCTGCCCAAATTAATCTACTTATTCAGTGACATGCCTATCAAACTACCAAAAAACTTTTTAATAGAATTAGAAAAAAATATAACAAAATTCATCTGGAAGAAAAAAGATCAAAATTATCCAGGGAAATAATGAAAAAAAATGTGAAAGAGGAGGGCCTAGCAGTACCAGATCTTGAACTGTACTATAAATCAGTGGTCATCAAAGCAATATGGTACTGGCTAAGAGACAAAAGGGAGGATCAGTGGAATAGACTAGGGGTAAGTGACCTTAGCAAGACAGTCTATGATAAGCCCAAAGATCCCAGCTTTTGAGACCAAAATCCACTCTTTGACAAAAACTGCTGGGAAAATTGGAAAACAGTATGGGGGAAATTAGGTTTAGATCAACATCTTACACTCTATACCAAGATAAATTCAAAATGGGTTGAGGACTTAAATATAAGGAGTGAAATCATGAATAAATTAGGTGAACATAGATTAGTATACCTGTCAGATCTGTGAGAAAGGAAGGAATTTAAAACAAAGCATGAGACAGAGAACATTTCAAAATGGAAAATGAATGACTTTGATGATATCAAATTAGAAAGGTTTTGTACAAACAAAAAATTCAACAAAATTAGAAAGGAAGCAAAAAATTGGGAGATCATTTTTCTAAGAAAACTCTCTGACAAAGGTTTAATTTCCCAAATATATAAGCAACTAAGTTAAATTTACAAAATAATCAAACCATTCACCAATTGACAAATGATCAAAGGACATGAATAAGCAGTTTTCACATGATGAAATCAAAGCTATCAATAAGCACACATGAAAAAGTGTTTTAAATCCCTCCTGATTAGAGAAATGCAAATTAAAACAATTCTGAAGTACCACCTCATACCTAGCAGATTGGACAATATGAAAGCAAAGAAAAGCCATAAATATTAGATGGGATGTGGAAAAATAAGGACACTAATATACTATTGGTGGAATTGTGAATTGGTCTAATCATTCTATGGGGAAATTTGGAACTATGCACACAGGGCTTTAAATGAATGCCTACCTTTGATTCAGCCATACCACTGCTAGATTTGTACCCCAAAGAGATAAAAAGGAAAGGACTTTTACAAAAATATTCATAACCACACTATGTGGTGGCCAAAAATTTGAAAATGAAGGGTGTCCATCAATTTGGGAATGGCTAAATAAATTGTGGTATATGTTGGTGATGGAATATTATTGTGTTGAAAGGAATAAAGTAATGGAGGAATTCCATATGAACTGGAACAACCTCTAAGAATTGATGCACAGCAAAATGAGCAGAACCAGAACAGTCTACTAAGAATATGACACATGATGGCACAATTTAATGTAATTAACTTTTCTACCAGTGGCAATGCAATGACCTAGGACAATCCAGAAGAACTTGTGAGAAAGTATGCTATCCACATCCAGAGAAAGAACAGTAGAACCAGAAATGCCTTAAAAATATATGGTTGACCAAGTAGTGTGATAAGGATGTGATTAGGGTTTTGATGTTAATGAATTCCTCTACTGCAAGTATGAAAAACATGGAAATAGATTTTGAACAATTATACATGTATAACTCAGTGGAATTGATTGTTGGCTTTGGGAGGGGAGAGGAGAAAGTGGATGGGGGATTATGAATCATGTAACTATGGAAAAAATATTCTAAATAAATATTAAAAAAAAAGATTTGTCCCAAAGCATACCAATAGCAAGAGGCAATGTTAGGGTTTGAACATATATCATCTGACCTTAAGCCTTTTTCTTTGTACTGTATAACCCAGGTTCTAAATTTCCTTTCCATCATTGGTATTCCTTAATTTTATTATTCATTCTTTTATCAAAATTATTTCTAAAATGTGACTCAGAATTGATCGAGATCATCATGATATGTTATGGTCTAATATGAAAGAGAATTATTTACTCTATTGTCTCTCCTGAGTTAACACTAAATTAAGTACCTCACTAGATTGTGAAGATAGGACCAACTCTCCTTTTAAATTGAATCAACAAAAGAATGAATATCCCACTTAGTGCTAGGTGAGAAGCCAGTAAGATACTTGGAGAACTCCACCCTTTTTTCAACTTAGTCAGAAACTTGTGAATTCATTTAAGAGTTCACACAAGAGTTGTAAAAATGGAGATTTGAACCCCAGACTTCAATCCCCAGAAGTCCTTGGTACTTCCCAGAATTCCCTATAATCTCACCTGAATCTCCACCTGGATGAGATCACAATTTATTATTTAAAGGGATCTCTGCCTCTCAAGAGCTCTCTTCCTCTACTCAGAGATTGCAACATGTTATAAGTAGGTTGTGAATGGGCTAATCGTGCCCTAGGCATGTGGCTTATTATTTTGTATCCTTGATTTCTAATAATCATCAATAAACCTCATAAAATATAACTTTTATTACTAGAGATTAAATTAATTGTTACAGTTTTGGTGACCACTAGATTGGATGAGAACTTCTCAAAATGTTAAAAAAAATAGCCTAGATAATGATTTCTAATCCATGTTTCTCGAAGGCTTTTTAGCAAAGCTTCTTGACTCATCTTAATCCTGCCTCCTTGCCTGCCTGCCAGCTTCTGCTCCCCTGCAATCTGGGCCCAGATTGTTCTACAGGTTCCAACCCACCCGGCTCCAGACCCAGCCTCAGCAACTCTGGCCTCTGAGCCAAATCGAAGATCACCCCAGGCTGCTGGTAGCAGACCCAGTTTCTTCAGGATCAAAAACAAGCTGGTAAAAATGGGATTGTCCTTCCTTTAGTCTACAATTAACCTCCATGTGGACTGGGGGCAGGGGATCACAGGGGGTAGAACGAAGAGAAGGAAGAGACTTCTCCAAACAGGAAGTTACAAGTAAGACTTATTTAAGAGGATATCTTTTGAGTGCACTGATTCTGTTACTTATCTCACCTGAGATTCAGGGGAAAAATTCAGCTCTCTGCAACTCTTTAGCCAAATTTGAGATTCCTAAAATCCACCCTTACTATTGGGGGTCAGCTCAGTGGCTAAGTGGCTTAGTGGATTGAGAGCAAGGCCTAGAGACAGGAGGTTCTGGGTTCTAATCTGGCCTTAGAAACTTCCTGGATGTGTGATCCTGTGAAAGTCACTTAACCACCACTGCCTACCCCTTGCCAGTCTTCTGCCTTCTGACACTAGGCATGTAAATGGATAAAAAATACCAAGGAACTTTAAAGAGAATGGAGGTTATATTATTAAGGCTTTTCAGACTCCAATGTTTCATAAATATCTCTGTGTTCTATTGTATTTTGCTGATTGTTTTGTTTAATATTTAATTTTGTTGGTTTTAAGTTCATATATTAATGCATTCAATACTATTCTGTTTCACTGAATTAGTTTAATGTACTGGGTTTTAACTACTGTTATATTGTGTTGACTTTTCCCCTATAACTATACTGAACAAATACGTTTGAGTAAGTCCATATATAAAAACAGCTTTTTCTATTTTTGAATTTGTATATTGTCACATAGAGGATAGATGGACTTTATAAAAACTAGTTAAAATTGTATAACAACTTTTGGAAAATTTAATGAGCTGAATATCTCAAATTCATTTTAAGGGGTCATTTAGACATGATTTTTATATTTTTTCCCAAGAACTCTGGTCATTTTTCCTGCCCCTAATAGGAGGAAAGGTCCATTTTAGTAGCTGAAGTGAAATAAAATTATAATCCCCACTTCCCACATTTATAAAAATGTGAATAGATGGGACATCACAGTCTCATACCAAGAAGCTAGAAAGTTAATCTCAGGATATATAGTACCCCTGGAGCACTCCCCCAAAAGGAGTATCTCTCATTTATAAAACTTCAGCTCACTTTACCCAACATCAACAGTACAGAGGTTTGAGTTTTTCCTAGACTCCTCTACCATATTTTTGTAATGATATCTAGATTTCTTGATGATGTTCTAGACCCAAAATAAGTTTTACTTTGTTTAAAAATGTGTTTGCCAAGGTTGAAACATTGCTACACCTGAAAAACTTGTGACAAGTATCCATTTCTTTAAATATCATTCAACAGACTTATGTAAAAAATGATAGTGGGTTTGTTTGCTATTGTAATTAATTAGGCTATTGAGAATATTGGGGATGATACCTACATATTTGTACTACTGTCCTTTATTAAAAAAAAAAAAACTGTTACCTTGTGAAATTCATTTGCTTGTACTCACAGTGGATCATGGCCAGGTATGAAGAGGAAATGGATCTCATTTTTGGTGAGAAAGCCTTGCATTCTACATTTTTTAGCTGACACAGTGTGTCCATGATTATAAGCTACATTTTGAATTTTGAAACTTTTATTATAATATTTTCTTGCATGTGAAATATACTATTTCAGTTTTTTTATTTTTTCTCTCCTTTTTATATTTGAAGCACGTCATCTGTACTAAGATTTTCTTTAACTTTTTTGATTTTGCAGTAATATAAGTTTAAAATACATTTGCTATAATGTCAAAGCATGCCCCAAAAGCTTGAGACTATAAAAATGATGCCACTAACCTTAATAACCTTCTCACCTTCAGAAGGTGAGAAGTCTCTCCCTCAGACACTTGCCCCTAGGCAATGCTAGAGAATTTGGAAACTGTGATTTGCCCCTGTGAAGAATGGAGGAGACAGGAAGTCACCATAAAAGCAATCCTGAACTCCTTCAGAGGAATTGATCTTTAAGAAGATAGTATGAAGAGATTGTCTTCTGGATAGTCTTCTAACTGGTGAGAGTCTCCAGGGAGCTTTGTTGGAGACTGTGGCATGACTCATGGGCTTGGAACTTAGCTTCATTTTAGACTGATTCCTGGGCCACTTCATTGGGTAAGTGAAAGGCTGTCTACTTTCCTAGTTTCCTAAGAGACTAGCTTCCATCTTGGTTGAGGCAGTGTGGTTACTCCCCACCAGTGTTCTTGGTTGGGAGCTAATCAATTGAGGCAAAACATTTAGGTTGATAGGATAGATAACTTCTCTATCCCTCTCACATTTCTCTTCTTTGTTTCCCCTCTATTCATAAATACTTGTAAATAAATTTCTGACTCAAAATATACTAAATATTGGAGACAACATAATTTCATAAATTATTATCCAACCATTAATTTTCACCTTATACTAGGATAGATTACATAGGGTCTGTCAATTTTTCCTATCAGGATGCTGCTCAAAATTGTAATTTCAACTGCCACAATACAATGCGTTACTTGGAAGTTACTGTCCACCAAAATCCATAGATCTTTGTTTAGACAAATTGCTATATAGACATGACTCCTCCATCTTCAGTTTCTGAAGTTGAATTTTTCATCCTGGATCTAAGACAGAGATCACATTTATATAGCCATGGCTAAATAAGTTTTGGCATCCAATTGTAATGGAATTCTACGACAGCATAAGAAATAATGACTAGATAAATTTTAGAAACATGGAAAGACTTACATGAAACTATGAAGAGTGAAATGAGCAGAAACAAGAGGAATGAAGAATGACTTTTGTATGTCCATCTCCAGAGAAAAAATCGATATATAGAAATAAGTAAGAAATAGTTTTATATAGAATTTTTTTCTCAAATGATTCTTTCTCTAATGAAACACTGGGAGGGAAGGGCTTAACCAGGTATTTTAATATAATGAACAAATAAGTTTAAGCTTAAAATGATAAAAAGAAAAAAATAAATGAACCTGTGTTATAAAATATTTATAGCATCTCTTTTTGTGTTGACAAAGAATTGGAAGTTGAGGGGATGGCCATCAATCAGGGAATGGTTGAACCATTTGTAGCATATCATTATGATGGAGAACTATTGAGCTAAATGTTGAAGGGCAGTGGTTTCACAAAACTTGGGTAGATCTATATGAACTATTTCAAAATGAAATGGGAACTAGGAGATTGTCAAATACAGTAAGAGCAATATTGTATTAATGATCAAAGGTGAAAAACAGCTACTCTGATCAATGCAATAATTGAGAGAACTGATGACCTCTCAGTGAAAATGGAAGGATGCACTTTTTCACAGTATTTATCTTGTTTTAACCATGACCAATATAGAAATATGTTTTCATGAAAAAATAATAATTACATATGTCAGTTCTTTCAGTATTCTGGAAAGTTGTTCATCCGGGCCCATTGAATAGAACTACTCAAAAGTAGTTCGGCTCTCTCTTACTAACCTATTATTTATTTTGGATAGTAATACTTCATTAGTCATTTTGATACTCTTCTAGGTTAGTCCAAGAGCATTGGCAGAAAAAAAAAGCAGGC
Source organism: Monodelphis domestica (assembly GCF_027887165.1). NCBI lineage: Eukaryota > Metazoa > Chordata > Mammalia > Didelphimorphia > Didelphidae > Monodelphis > Monodelphis domestica. Next base: position 652,130,312 of record NC_077227.1, on the reverse strand, counting down.
TAAGAAATAAACTAGAATCTGATTAGTTCTGCCTGTTTCCCCCCTGTTTCTCTTCATTCTTTCAGAAGTTTATTCAACATTTCTGAGTTGCTAATTTTGTGTAGAACTTGTGTGATGAGATTCTACTTCCATTGTTCTTTTAATCCTTTGAAGTTGTTCTAAAAATAATGTATTTACAAAATATGTCTTCTTTTCCTCTATCACAAATTCCATGATGGCTCTACTACTTTCCCCACAAAGTTCCCAACATTTTTATCCTAGAATCCAGTTTTACATGTTATTGGAAATTAATTCTACAGTAACTTTTTTTTTCATTAGTTTCTTTAGCCTCTTAAGAATGAAAATATAGTTAAGGAGAGTGAAGAAATTATCAGCTAATGTGCTGTGGGGAAAGAAAGACATTAAGTGAATGAGTGAAAAAAAGAAGGTTTTCCAGAATTAATAGTATTCTTCCATGTCAGACTTCTAATGTATTTTCTTGACTCCTCAATAATTTCATCTTTCTGTGTAGAGTTCCTATAGTATAATTGTGTCAAACTCACATAGAAATGAACCCTCTGGACCTCCTTATTGATTTAGAAAACAACAAATAAACATTTATGTTTTATTTTTCTTCACTTTCTAAAATATTTCCCTATTACATTTTAATCTACTTCTAGCTTTAGGGGAGTTTTGTCAGTGCTTGCTAATCAACATCAGCAAGTATAAAAACTTCTTCTGTATTATATAACAATGATGATGTTGGAAGGGGTTTTTCTTCCATTGATCTATACCCTATGCTCTCCATTATTATTTGCTTTCAAGTTATAAGAGCTATTTACATGCATATATTGCAATATTTAATTTTACACTTCCATTTTTACATAGCCTTTTTATTTTAAATAAGATATGCTTTTCTAGTTATATTCCACTAATGGGTCTTTTCTTACTATGTTGGACTGATATACTATTTGAATCCTTTTATTTATATTTATCATTTGCCTTGCTTTTTGCTCATGCTTTGTGTGCCCTTAAATAAGACAGTGTCAATTGATGGCTTATGCTGTGGATTTTTTTTTCTGTAAAATCATAGGTGCATTTACTAATATTCTTCTAATTTTACAGCTACCCTCCATGATAGAAAGCTTGTTTGCTACACATAGGCAGTTTTCTCCATTTCTTTTTCAGTTTTAAAGACTTTTATTGAAATAAACTTTGTAAGACTCCAGGCAAAACAGTCATATGAGCCTTTGTTAAGCACCCATTATCCTTGGCCAAAAGTTATTTTATTCCTGTCTTTTAACTCTTTGTTCAGAAATTCAAATCCCCCTTTTCAAATATTTCTTCTTAAGTAGCTTTTCAATTCTCAGATTTCCCATCCTCTTCTGAAACCATTACCATTGAGAAGGAGGAAGGATGAAAACAGCACCTGTGTTCCATAAGACTTTTAATATGTTTAATATTTGTTTCTTTAATTTGGATGCTATAAATGGACTACAGATGTAAGAGAATGAGATTTACTTCACCATTATTCTCATAAACTTCAAATTAACCCTTTATTAGATTTAAGGAAATTTAGCATCAAGTTGAAAAGGGAATATATAAAAATGGGCTCTTCTTGAGACAAAGATATGAAGTACATATATATGTATATATTTCAGTTGAATAGACTCTTGTAGTGAAAGTCTGATTTTTGACATTAGGTATAGGGTATTTGGACTAGATCCTTTTAACTTCCTACTGCCTGAATTCCTTCTTCCTAATTTTAGGTGGAATGCTACATTTCTTTCTCATTTTATTGTTGAAATAGTTGACCTAGAATATTTCAACTCATGGAGTTTGAAATAATAAACTTTGTGTCAATTTAAGATAGGGAAATAGAAGAAAAATCTCATTTTCTAGCCAGTTGCAACCACAAAATATTTAGTAGCTTCCATATATATTGAAAATATGAGATCCTAGAAGGTAAAATAGTAAAGAAGAATACTACAACATGTAAAAACCTAACTTAATTCTTCTAGGAAAGACAGATATTTGGGGGAATGAAAAATTTTGAGCATAACTTATGAAAATACCAAAGGTAAATAGAAATTTTAACTTTCAAATACAAGACAATCAAAAATAAGCATGAAAGAGGAACCATAAGAAACTTAATAAGGTTAAACTGTTTGCATTTCCATATAGAAAGATAATACACATAAGTCCAAAGAACTTTATTATCATTATAATGGTTAGTCAGAATCTGTGTAGGCAGAAGGTATGAGGGTTAGTCAGTTATGCTATGATGATTTTTAAAAAAATGAATAGGTAAAAAAGACAGAACTGGGGGAAGGATGAAAGGAGAAGGATGAGAAAAATTATCACATATAGAGTAAAGTAAAGTAAAGCTTTTACAGTGGAAGGGAAAATAGAAGTTGATCATTGTTTGAACCTCACTCTAATCTCAGTTGGTTCAAAGAGGAAACACAATTTATCTGGATCTATATGTCTGCATACACACAAACACAGACATATATATGAATATATGTATACATATATACATACATATTGTGAAGATTACATTTAACTCTCCCCTCATTGTGAAAATTAAATTAACTCCCCTGCCCATTTTTAGATGTAATCACCAAAGGTATAAACACTCCATTCACACTTGATTGGGGGAGGTCTGTGAACCAGGTGTCCAATAGTGGATGACAAATCAGAAACAAAATGACTGCCTGGTGGGCCGTTCTAAGCAAAGCTTCAACTGTGATTGATAGATGTAAAATTAGGGGAAGGCACAGGAATTGACTCAAAAGAAAGTGTATTTAAAAGGGAATTACAACTTCCTGAGTGGAGGTCAACTTAGACTTCCATTTCTGTTGGTGTTCTACTTGGAGTTCAAATTGGAGTTCAACTTCCTGTGAGAGACAGTTCTTCATTCTTTATGTTGGAGGCTGAAGAAGAATCTGCTGACTGGACCTGAGACCCTGTTCCTGGTAAGACTGTCTTTGAATTTCTTCCTTTGAATTGACATGTGGTAAGTGAAAAAGCTAACTCCTTTCCTGGATTTTCTAAAGAAACTAGCCTCAAGAGAGACCTACTTCTTGAGAGAGACTCTCTTTGGCTAAGGACTAACTCTCTCTGCCTGGGTTGACCCAGGAGCTGGAAGTAAATACTTAGTGCTTAGGCCAGATACCTTACCCCATCCTACCTCTGATTTCCTACTTCATTCTTTCTATAATTTGTAAATAAATTGTAATTAAATCTCTTTGGAATAAATTAAATTCCTGGTGACCCTGTTTTAAATATAATCCAGTCCAATGTTTTTTTATAATTAAACCCCTATTTTCCATATACAATACATACATATATACACACTCATATGGAAATAGCAATCTATATTACCCAACAAGGAATTGTGAAAAGGAATTTTTTATTCCCTTTGTCTGTTTTATGTTAATCAATAAGGATCTTAAAATACCTCTACTTAACACTTAGTAAGTCAATAACCAAGGGAGTTCATACTTACTTAGTCATTAACACTTAGTCCTAAAAGACCACAAGCACAACCTCCCCACCTTGGGCAGTGCTAGGCAAATTGAGAGACTTTGATTTGTTCCTGAGATGTGATAGACAAGCTCACAGTGAAAGAGAGGAGAAAGCAGAGGACAGGAGGTGATGTGTAGAAAACTGCTTGTAAAAACCAGCCAAGGGCATTCTGATTCAACTTCTGATGCCTTGGTGGCTTTAACTGAGGGAGGACTTCTGAACTTGTTTCTCTGCTTTGTAGGGTCTTCTGCATTTGAGGTATTATTCTGCCTTGGACTTCTGCATTGGAGATTGATTCTGCACTGGTAAGACTCTTGTTGAAGAGACTACTATGACTCCTGATTGGAGATTGGGACCTGAGGGAGCCTTTGTTAGAGTTGAGCTGGATTTCTTTGGATCAGCAATTATAGGGTATTTATCTAGGCAATATTTTCTACCTCCTTCCCACATTTCCCTTTTTTATTATCTCTACCCTGTTGTAATAAAGCTACTAACACACTCATAGTTTAATTTTAATTTTTATAAATGGTGACCACAACAATTTTTTCCTTAACCATTATTATTTTTGGCTAACTGAATTTTTAATTATTACATTTTGACCACCCAATTTCCTCATTATAGAACTCAGAGGAGAAGGGGATAAGAGAAAGGAGATTGATAAAAGGTGGATATGGGGATTAAAAATCAGTCATCAGAATCAAAATATTCTTGAATAGGGACAAGATAAAAAAGGATAAATAAAAGAAAATAGTATAGAAGGAAATATTATATATATATATATTTAATAAAAATAACAATGAATGTGAATAGGATGAACTCACCAACTGAAGTAGAGATCTGATTAGAATTAAAAACCAAAATCTTTCACTTAAGTTAGAGACACACAGAGTAAAGGTAAAGGGCTGGAATATAATCTGCTTCTTCAGCCAAAATAAATGAAAAAAGACAGGGGTAGCAAGTATGATCTCAGACAAAGCAAAAACAAAGATGGTTCTAATTAAAATAGATAATAGGGTAAACTATATTTTGCTAAATATCACCATAGGCAATGAAAAATATTAATACTTAATAATAAATAGATAAGAACCAAATGGTATAGCATCCACATTCTTAAAGGAAAGGTTAAATGAATTATAAAATAAAATAGAGAATAAAAGTGTACTTGTGGTAGAATTCATCTTTCCCTTCTCCAAACAAGATAAATTACTATATAACAAAAAAGTTGAGGAAATCAATAGAATTTTTTAAAAGTTAGAAATCACAATACTCTGGAGAAAATTTAATGGAAATAGAAGAGTATTCCTTTTTTTCTCAGTTGTAAATACTACCTTCTCACATGCATACAAAAATGACCATGTCTCAGAGCAGAGATGGTGAAACTTTTACAGTCCATGTGTCATTATATGTCCCTTAAGAGACCATTTACTATGCCACCCCCCAAAGAACTCTTGATGTGTGCCCTGAGCTCCATTACCCTTACCCCAGCCTGGGAAAAAAGCACTCCCACTGGACTAAATCTTATTAGATTAAGAAGAAGAATCTTGCACTTAAAGCAGAGACACACACAGAGTAAAGGTAAGGGGCTGGAGTATAATCTCTTTTGCTTCAGCCAAAGTAAAAAACAAAACAAAACAAAACAAAAAAACAAAACATAGGGGTAGCAAGCATGATCTCAGACAAAGCAAAAACAAAGATGGTTCTAATTAAAATAGATAATTGGGTAAACTGTATTTTGCTAAATTTCACCAAAGGCAAGGACATTCATGGAAAGGGGGAGGAAAGTGACCCAAGCTCACTGATCCCCTCCTAGATCTTCTGCATGTGAAGCCCTCCCACTAGGCTTCTAGGAAGAGGGATGGGTGAAGTGAAAAAAAGAGTCCTCAGGAATGGTAGAGGGGGGAAGGGAGCAGCTCACACAAGTCCCTTTACCTTTCTAATAATGAACCCTAGTGGGCAAGGTCTCTCCTGCCAACAAGGGCTCTGCATGCCCTTTTTATTTGTGTACCATAAGTTCGCCATCATGGTCTTATAGCATAAAAACTCACAAAGAAACCTACTGTGACAGAGGCTGGCACATAAGAAAAGTGCCAGGCTGAAGAGTGTGTGAAACTGATCGCCTTGACTGGGGAGGGGCCCCAAGGGATTGGAATCTTGAGAAGGAGAAGATTCTGGTGGGAAGAGCAGTTGGACTTAGTTGGGAGAAGCCAAGAGAAAAGACTGAAAAAGACTTTCTCCTGAGCATTACTCACATTTTCCTGTCTGTGACTGGAAATCCTTCCCCCAACATTTCCAAATTGAAAAGACTATTGAAGAGGAAACCTAAGAAAGACATTTTAAGTCTCTGTCCAACTTTACTTTACCTCCTGCTGCCTTGAATCTGAACTGTGGCCAAGGTGCCAAACCTAGGGTGAGTCAACCTGACTTTGTTTCAGGGGGCTCAAGCTGCCAAAGCCTGAGTTCTCCCCAAACTTGAGGAGGGAGGAAAAGAGTTTTATATAGAGATAGGGATCCCCTTTTCCCACCTTACTTTACCATTCTTCCCATGCTAGTTATTCTTTGTATTACTCTGGTTGAGTTGACATTAAAAGTTATCTGTTCCCCAATCTGTGAACAAGTGAGAGTGAACAGATCAAAAGGAGACCCTTTGGTCTTGAGTAGTGGAGGGGGGACAAGATGGACAAGAGCAAATCTGAGAGAGCAGCCTTAGCTAAGGAGAGAAGGCAGGAAGGAGGGAAATCTTCAAAACACCCTCTCCTCTCTCTGAGTCAACCCTAAAAATCATCTCTCTCCCCTGAACCTCACTTTGAGAAGGGGGTTCTCTACTCTTCTCCTCTTGATATACTGATTTAACCATCCCTCAAATACAAATGGCACCCCAGATTTAAAAGAACCCCCATTTTAAAAAGAAAGCTTTTGTGATCAACTGTCACCAACTGTCATTAACTGTCACCAACTTTCAGTTGTAACTCCTGAGGCTCGCAGTCATAGTCACTGGCTCTGCCTAAGGGTTTCCACAGAGGATCAAAGACATCTTTATCCCTCTTGGGGGGAGTAGAAGACAGTTAACAACTGCCCCTCTGGTCAGTTCGACAACTAAGGAAGAGAGGCTATTGTAAAAGGGAGGCTTTATCAGGGCTTTATAGCATCTAGCCATCTTAGAATCCTGGATAGAAGCAAAGCTTGTGGGGACAGCAACCATTTTCTAACTGTTAACTCCTGGAAGTTAGAGCATAGAAAAGATCTAATGGGAAACATGTTACAAATAATATTGTGGTCTTCTGTGGTAGGAATAATTGCAATTTATTGGAGATATTGTATCATTTATAATACAGTGGCAGGGATGATAGGCAATGTTCTGGGGACATTAACCAATATGACTATGGGATGGACACAGTTACCAATGAATTATTTAAATGTAAATTACCTCTGGCAAATCATACCCCAAGTCTATGTTGTGTTTGTAGCAGTGACTAACATCTTAAAGTACATCAAAGCTGGTGCCAACCTGATCTTCCAAAAGAAAACTGTACATGCTTTAGTCATTGATAATAGATAAGAGGCATTGCTTGTTCAGATCCCTATTATAACTGAGATATGCCAGCATTCCATGCAGAGAAAACAAGGCATGGGGAAGGGAACCAATGTGGAGACTGGGGACATGACAGGACAGACTAATAAGGATCCTGTAGGTACTAATACTAATACTGGGACACTATTAGGAGCAATAGTGGGAAATGACCTTGCCAATAACATACAGGAACAAAACAACAAGGCACCAACTAATGCATTTGCTAACAATCTTGCAAATGCATCAAAGGCCCAAAAGATTATGCCTTTATGTGATGTAGATAAGGTCACTGACAACCCTGGCATCTTACATGCAAAGTTCATAAATTATTCACCACCCAAGACTTAGAGTCTTTGTAAAGACATACCCAAATTTTAATTAGAACTTCATCTCACAATTAAAGAACTAAAGAGATAATTTTGTCTCTATGAACCAGATTTTGAGTATGTAGAAATTCTTTTATCTGAACTTTTTACACCCCAGGAACATAAAAATTTTATAGAGCAAACTAGAAAAGATTCTTCACTTACGAGCTGGCCAGAAGATTTTGAAGATCTGGATATTTCTAATACAAGATTGTGAAGATTGGATTTGGTTATCTCCTGCTTGTAACAATGAAGGTACTTAGCTCTTCCTTGATAGTAAAGATTAAATTTTAATCACTTATCTAATTTTAGATTTTAATCTGCAGTGTAAACCCAGTATTTAAAGTAGATCTATCCATTTTAACCACAAAATGGTGTGAATTAACTCCAAAAAATGGTGCAAACTAACAATAAAAAGGTGTGAACACTCATTTCCTATTTTGGGTGGGAGGTCTGTGACCCATGTGTGAAAGAATGGACAGTCCTAGAGAGGAGAGTCTGCTGTGATTTGTAGAATTAAAATATAGGGGAGGTGACAAAAGAGAAAAATATTTTTAAATAGAGGAAACAGAGGCACCCTAGATGGATATAAATAGATGAGATCAGTTACTTGGAGTTGGACTGGAGGACAATCACTGGAAGTTGGACTGGAAGAGAGACTCTTGGATGGAGTAAAGAGAGATGCATGAGGAGAGGCTGGAAGACACACACTCAGACTTGGAGTGAAGACTCTTGGCTGTTGAACTGGAGCCCTGGTGGAGGTCATGTAGAAGATGTCAGACTACTTTCCTTTTAGACAGTCACCATGGTTAGTGTAAAGACTGACTTAATTCCTTGTCATTTCTGGAGGTGGGAACCTCTGAGAAAGGCCCATCATCTTGAAACTCCTTTCCCCTGACTGGTGCCTTAGAATTTCTAACTGTTTCAGAGGAAGCTAGAGCTTTCACTCATTCGCTCTCTCCCTTTTCTTTCTTCCTTAATATCTTCCCTCTATTGTAAATAAACTGACATTAATTCCATTTTACTTTAGTAATTCAATTTGGGATATAGAAATTAAATCCTGGGCAACCACCAATTAAATATCCAGTCCCACTACAATAAATTTAACAAGATCAATGACTTACCTGAGAAAATGCAGTGAGAATCTATTGCAGGGAATGAAGCAATTGTCAGAAATACCCAATGCATGGGGAACATTTGATTATCCCAAGAAAAAAATGAACACCCAAACACATTTATTGATCCCCTTGTGGAAGCAATGGAGGGAATGTTGGGTTTTAACCCTAATTCAAAAGAATCAGAGGCACATGTGAGGAGACAATTTCTCAAGGGCTGTGATAATCACTTGAGGTATTTCTTCAGGAACTATTGCCCTAAGTTTGATACCATCTCATTTAATTAACTTAGGGACATAGACACCCATCTACATGATAACTAAGTAGAACAGGACAGGGAAAAAGACAATCTAAAGAAAAAGCTCCAAGAGACCTCTGAAATATTAAATCAGAAAAATTAGAGGAGGTTAAGAACCTGGCTGCAATTAAGACATTTAACATACAAACCACAAAATATAGACAGATACCCCAAAGTCAACAGAGGGTGCAAAGAGATACCAGGACTTTCTTTTTATGTTCTTGTCAAGGACACATAATAAGAAATTGCCCAATGAAACATCACTATGAACAGGTTCAAAATAAAAGAGATGGGAAAGGTCAAAATGCATATCATCAAGGAAAAGGGTATAATAGCAAAAACTATGGGAGACAGGACTCTAATAGCAAGCAGTGTTGCTCTCACTGTAGATGGGGAGAACAGGAGACCCCAGACCTGAAACTTCTGGAGAAAAACCCCATTATATAGAAGTTGTAGTGAGAAATAATCATTACTGCATGATGTTAGGCTCTAGAATTATCTAGTAAAAAAAGAGATGAATTTGAGAGGTACCCCAGGGAGATAACATGAAGGCTTAAGTATAAAGGTCAAGAGGGAGATGATAGAAAGGAAAAAGAAAACTTTAAAATTTTAGTGGTGGAGAAACAGATAGTTGGGCAAGATGCCAAGGGAAGCAACTTATGTACAGAAATCTATAATTAAAGAGAGAGAAATTACACATCTAATAGCAGACATGAAACAGGACATTTATGGTTCACAACACATGGTCACACAAAACTGCATGGAGAAGAGTAAGGAACAGATTAAAACCTTTTTTTTGGAAAATTTCTTAGCTTGAAGAAAGGGTCTAGAGAGTGGAAAATAAAACAGGGATCAAAAATCTTTAAAACAACAACTTAAGTATCCACACCATTCTGATAAGATAGGCAAATGAGATATTGTTGCAAGACACATTGAAACTGATACATTTATAAATCTAAGAGGGGAAAGAAAGAGAAGTGAGTGGAGAACTTAAATCCAAAAGCCAGACTTTTACCCCCGAGATCATCCTTATGACAATCAAAGACACCAGTTCTGGGAATGGGGTTAACACAGATCAATACCAAAATTCCAATGACTGGCTATTCCCTGAACTGCAAAACACTTTAAGGCGGTGGGAACAAAAGAGTCTTTGATAGTGAAACATCACCCAAGCAGCTCTCAAACTGAAATGAACACAAACACAAACCTTTCCTCTGAACAAGCTATTAGTTCACAGACAGCAGTGGTCCAAAGTGATACAGAGCTAGTTAATTATAGTGCATTGAATGGGGCTAGAATAACTAAAGAGGGGATGATAGATTACACTATAACATCTACAAAACCTGAAACATCTACTAGTTATACAAGTGTATTACAAACCATGGAGCAAGAAAAAGATTCTGATGATAACAGGAAACCTGTGCATGCAATCAACACAATAGCTAGTTTGCAATATAAGGCAGAGATACAGGAACCATATGTATGGATCAAAGCAGGAGATCAAAATTACAAGACTCTCATTGATACAGGGGCAGTCAGATCCATATTAATGTCACTCCCAGGGGACACCATGATGGAGGGTAAGGTTTTAGTGGCAGGTGCTATGGGACAGATAGAACAAGTCCCACAATTGAAATCTAATATAGTAATTTTAGGTCCACAGTCCATTGACCATAAATTCCTTCTAATATCAGGTTGTCCAGACAACCTTTTCGGACGTGGTTTTCTTTGTAAAATTGGGGCAACTTTTCAATGTGAGCAATCAGAGAACATATACCTACATTTACCAAAATAATCCCTGAAACTTTATCCTCTATTATTTTGGGGACAGCTTAATGAGACCACTGATCAGCAGCAGGCTATAACATCTCTTTATGACATTTCTACAGATATTACACAGGGTGTATGGGTGGCACATAAGAATGATGTGGGGATGATTAAATCGGTACAGCCAGTAAATATAGAGGTCAAAGATTGTATACCTCCCAAGATCTCTCAGTATAAGTTCAACAAAGAAGCTAAAGAAAGCATAACACCTATTATCAACAGCTTGATGAAGCAGGGCATATTGAGACACACAGTTTCAGAATATCATAGCCCAATACTACCAATAATAAAATGACCAAGCCAAATTCTGATGGTAGGGTAAGTTGGCAATTTGTGGAGGATCTCAGAGCAATAAATAATATAATCAATAAAAGCCATACTATCACACCATCTCCCAATGATATTATTTCTGAGATCCTAGCAATGCATTATGGTATACCAAAATTGAATTAAGTAATGCATATTTTACAATTCTGCTCCATCCTGATAGCCAAAATATATTTGCATTACTGTGGAAGAAAAAAATGAGGTCTGCTGGACTCGTTTAGTTCAGGGCTGTTGCAAGACTATATTGATTTTCTGCCAGCTGCTGAAAAGAGACCTAGAAAATATAAAATTCAAATGAAACCAGTTAGTGCATTATGTAGATGATTTGCTTCTGGCATACCCTGATGCAAAGCCTAGAAGACTCAAAGAGACTGCTAATCAAATTGTACAAAAGAGGGCATGAGGTCTCCAAAAGAAAGTTGCAATGGGTTCTTCCAAAAGTCAAGTACCTAGGTTTTATCCTAGAAAAGGGCACCAGGAAAATATGAAGTTAGAGAATAGTGGATATACAGAAGTTCGGTATTCCATGTATAAAGAAAATAACTTCGGCCATTCCTGGATACTACTGGGTTCTCACATCATTATATCTTAGAATATTCACATATTTCCAAATGTCTCACAGATCTGACCAAAAATGAGGTTGAGGAGCCATTGAAGCTCACAAAAGAACATCTACATGTTCTGTCCACTTTAAAATAAGCTATCCTAATAGATCTAGCCCTTGGCATTCCAAATTATAACAAAGATTTTCATCTATATGTCCATAAGGCTAAGGGTTTAAGACCTATTGCATATTACAGTGAAATTTTGGACCCAGTGGCAAAAGGCTTGGTGCATTGTCTGCGCAGCATTGCCACTGCCACCTTCATGGTTAAAAAAGCTAATGAATTAGTGCTGGGATGCAAGCTCCATGTTTACTCTGCACACCAGCTAGAAAAATTGCTAAAATCACAGAGTAGGCATGCATTAATATCTGCAAGGCTATCCCAGTATGAAATCATTTTGCTGGCTAATGACAATCTAATTTTACATAGATGTGCACCATTGAATCCAGCCACATTAATCCCCAACCTACCATTGGGAGAAAAGCCCCTGCATGATTGCACACAGATGGTAGAAACAGTACATAAATCAGAGAAGATCTGATGGACACATCACTCAATGATCCCGATCTTCAGATATATTCAGATAGTTCTTTATGTGTTTTTAAAGGCAAAAGAATCACAGGGACTGCAGTCGTAACAGGGGATGAGACCCTCTGACATTCATTGCTACCAAGTCATGTCAGCATGTCAGTGCTCTAGGAGCCAAGCTCAGAGCCCTCATAGAAGTGCTGGTGCAGTCCAAAGTGCAATCCAAAGGCAAAAGGGTAAATATATATATATATATATATATATATATATATATATATATATATATATATATATATATATATATATATAGGGATTCAGCTTTGAATGGGACAAACTTGGAAGAATAGGGGATATGTCAAAACATCTAGAAAAAAGGATAGCATATGAGAAACTCATAAACCAACTCTTAGAAGTAGTGAACTTGCCAAAGGAAGTGGTGGTGATTCATTGCAAGACTCACTCCTCTGGGAAGGACAAGGTATCCCTAGGAAATCACAGGGCAGATGCAACAGCTAGATTCACTGCAAGATTTGGTCCTACCCATGTTCTGAATTTCTCTCTGGTGGATAAGCACAATCTCAAATAAGCATACTGCCAAGAGGAGATTCAGTCATGGCAAGAACATCTAGGGGCCAGATTAGTCAAAGGAATCTGGTTATCACAAGGAGGAAAGCCCATCTTGCACAAAAGGCTGTATCAATATCTATGCAATGTGATTCACTCCAAAAGTCATTATGGAGTACAATCCATGCTGGATGAGGTCTGCCTGTTTTGAGAAGCTTCAGGGATATCAACAAATGCTATAAGAGTGCGTCAGGCATGTGACATCTATAGAACGTTTAATCAAGGTCATTTCAAATGCAAGGCATTGGGAGGGTGACTCCTAGCTTATATGCCTTTTCAGTGTCTGCAGATTGATTTTATTAGCATGCTTGGAGACCAAGGGTATAAATATGTTTTAGTCATAATGGACAGACTCACTCGATGGACAGAAGCATAGCCATAAAAGAAAAACAACAGTAGCATGATAGTGAAAACGTTGCTTGAAGAAATAGTTCCTAGATATAGCATTCCAGATGCCACAGATTCAGACAGGGGAAGTCGCTTTATATCTAGCATTTTGCAACAAGTGTATAAGTCTCTGGGAATGAAGGGTAATTTCCATAATGCATATAGACCAGAAAGTTCAGGACAGGTGGAAAGAATGTATGAGGAGTTAAAAGCCATGATAGCTAAACTCTGTGCTCAAAGTCATCTTAAATGGACAGAGCTTCTTCCACTTGCACTGTTCAATCTGAGGATGAAACCCAGAGAAGACATAAATATTTCCCCATATGAGATATTTTATGGACAGACAGTATGGCTAGGAATGACCACTAAACCATTTTATGTTTCCATGCTAGGATGGGGAATGCAAGTTACACACCTATCTGATACAGATACAGGATAGGCTGGAAAAACTGAGAAGGGTAGGACTACTAGTGCAAAGGGTCCCACTAGATTTCTCATTAAATAACATCAGGCCATGGGACAAAGTATATGTGAAAAATTTTACCAAAGACAAACCCACAGAGCCCAGATGGATTGACCCATATGACATAGCTCTCACCACTCCTACATCGATCAAAATAATAGGAAAAGATTGTTGGTTTCACGCATCTCATGTTAGACATCACTACGCCCATGATAACATGTCAAAAGACAACTTAATGGAAACCCAAGAATCCATTCAAACACAAAGGTCCCAAAAACAACCCTTGATAAATAAACATAGAGCCCATGAACCCAACAAAATTGCACAAGAAGAAATAGAGATATTTAGCAGAGACAGTGAAACTGAAACAGAATAATGCTCAACACAAATAGTATGAATTTGGGTTAGTTAGATCAGGGAGGATTAGCGTAGTTGGTGAAACAAAGGAGAAGCAGTTCCTTGTGGAACCTGGGAGTTTATTTGGGTGGAATTATAATCGCTTAGAATTAGTAAACATATATACAAATCTCCATCTCCAGGCTAGATTAAAATATCATTAACCTCTACAATCAACCACAAAGAAATATTATAATTGCCTTACTATCACACATTAAGAAAGATACCTACATTAATTACAAAAACAAAAAAAAAATCTCATTTGCACATATAAAGATGGCACACACATCCTGTATAAAGTTTCACTCATATGCATCAACATAGTCACTTTTACATGCATGCACATGTTAATCTTACACGCATGCATGAGCCTGTAGTTCCTGATACCTGAGATCGTCTTTCAAGGTGAGATGACAGGCAAGTATGTATCCCGTAAAAGAGAAGGTACGAGACCAGTGACAAGCTTCAAGTAACACCAAAGGATGGAAGACACACTAACAACTGGAAAGAAGTTTGAATCAAAAGACATTTTGGGGAATGAACTTCAGGAAAATGGGTCATGTAAGATTAATTGCTTATTAATTATCACATTATTTTATTATTTATTATTAATTATTACATTAATCACACATTAACTTCACATATAGGGAAGTACATTCACATGCACATTGGAATAAATATGCATCCACCACAACATATCTAGAACATGAATAAATTTCACACTGACATTAGGGGCTGTGCCATAAATAAGGACAACCCATAAATTGTATATCTATAAATAGATCTCTAGTATCAGAGGACATATATATATATATATATGTATGTATAAATAACATGTAACATATGTAAATGTGTAGAAAATCTACATATATATAGATAGCATATTAATGATCTAATTCACTAATGTAGATAGAAAGGAATGTGTTAACATACTAACCATTAGCAGGGACAGAGTAGTTTAGGGTGGAAAAGGGAATGTTATAAATAGAGAGGTAACATAGGGACAGAATAAATCAGATTTCATTTAGATACAAGTAAATATATATATATATATACATATAATTGTTATGAATTGTTACATTAGAGTTAGTATTACATAAGGAATAGTACAGTTTAAGTTATTTGAGTGTTAAATTTTATATTGATTGCAATAGGAATGACCTTTGTATTAAGAAATTGTTATATTGTTAAAATTTTGTTGGTACATAATCCTAACCATCTTCCCACAACTTGGTTTTAGCATAAGAGGAATTTAGATTAGCAAATAGACAGATTAGGATAAGACTTCTTAATTTGGGAGGGGAGAGGTTAGATGGGAACTATAAGTAACATAGATAGATTAGAATAGACATAGAAGGTAAGTAACTGGAGTGGATCAGGGTGGCACCACACAAACAACAGGAAATGGAGGATTTGTGACAGAGGCTGGCACATAAGAAAAGTACCAGGCTGAAGAGTGTGTGAAACTGATCACCTTGACAGGGGAAGGGTCCCAAGGGATTTGAAGCTTGAGGAGGAGAAGATTCTGGCGGGAAGAGCAATTGGTCTCTCATTTGGGAGAAGCCAAGAGAGAAAATTGAAAAAGACTTTCTCCTGAGGATTACTCACATTTTCCTATCTGTGACTGGAAATCTCTCCCCCCAAATTTCCAAATTGAAAACAGTATTGAAGAAGAAACCTGAGAAAGACATTTTAAATCTCTGTCCAACTTTACTTCAGCTCCTGATACCTTGAATCTGAACTGTGGCCAAGGAGCCAAACCCAGGTTGAGTCAACCTGACTTTGCTTCAGGAGACTCAGGCTGCCAAAGCCTGAGTTTCCCCCAAACTTGAGGAGGGAGGAAAAGGGTTTTAGATAGAGACAGGGACCCCCTTTCCCACCTTCTTTTTCCATTCTTTCAGTGCTAGTTATTCTTTGTTTTACCCTGATTGACATTAAAAGTTATCTGTTCCCCAATCTGTGAACAAGTATGAGTGAACAGTTCAAGGGGAGACCCTTTGATCTTGAGGAGGGGGGACAAGAGGGAAAAGAGCACATCTGGGAGAACAGCCTTAGTTAAGGAGGGAAAGCAAAAAGGGGGAAAATCTTCAAAACCCCCTCTCCTCTCTCTGAGCCAACCCTAAGCATCAGCTATCTCCCCCAAACCCCAATTTAAAAAGGGGGTCTCCACTCTTTTCTACTCAATACTCAAAGGCTGAACCCCTGAAATACAACTCAACCTCCCCTCAAATACACAACCTCAAAAAGAGATTAGAGACACAATATAACAAGATATGGACTCCTAGAAAGTTTTGATCAAAAAAGAAGTTGACACCATATTCCAAGAAATTATCAAGGAAAACCACATGAAAATTCTAAAATTAGAAGGTAAAATACAAATTAAAAGAATCCACTAAATACCACCTCAAAAAAGACCCAAAGACAAAAATGCACAGGAACATCATTGCAAAGTTTTATAGTTCTGAGGTTAAAGAGAAAATATTAAAAGTAATAAGTTTACAAAAAATGTAAATACTGTGTATTTAAACACAGTCACAATAACAATGAACTGCAATATTAAAAGAATGCAGGATGTGGAACACAGCACTTCATAGAGCAAAACTACTGAGTTTATAATCAAGAAAAACATATTCAACAAAATTGAGCAAGATTATGAAAGGTAAACAATAAATGGATATTTAACAAATTATAAGAGTTTCAACTGTGTGAGGTAAATATTTAGGGGAACTCTACCCCAGCTTTGATCCTGTGCACTCCAGTTTCTCAACACAGAAATCAGTTTGTCTGATGGCTTGCTCAATGCTGGCTTCCCAGAATTAGTGTCAGCTTCCCCAGGCAGATGTGATGTAACCTAGCAACAGAGACCAGGGCAAATGACATGATATTTGCAAGCCTTTGTCCAAGGAAAGGACATGGAGGGAGGAGCAAAGGTTTGAAAAACCAGAACAGGAAGTTGGCCACTTTGCTACTGGACTAGTCTCTGGTAGTCTGGGATTGCTCTCTCTCTCTGAACACTTATCTCATCTTGCAAACTCTGGCAAGGGGTAGTGTAGAGGGATCCCAGCTGTGCTAAGAGCCTGGACTGGATTTTTACCTAAAGTTAGAAAGGTTGAAACCCAATTTTTCTCTTTCTTTCCCTTCAGTAATGAATGATTTTAAATCTGGTAATAAGACAACATGAATAATTTTTATTTATAATACAACTATTCCTGAAAAAATTCCAGAACTCAGAAGATTTTGATTGATAAAGAAAAGACAAAGGAAATGATGTAAGACTAATCATAAGCAACTCATGAGATCAAAGTGTTTGATTCATATATGTGAAAATATCATCTATGGCCTCTCTGAATGTCATCATTGCCTGCATATTTGGAAAGGACATTTTTGGATGGAAGATCCAAGTTCAAGGTGAATATAATGAAATGAGCTGAAGTGGTAGTGGAGTAGACTAGGAGTAGGTAGGGTGAAATATCTATCTCATATGACAGAGAAGTAAATGAAGGAAGTTCCACAGAGAAGAGGAGAGCAGGGGGAGGGCTGGTAGTACTAGAATACTATTCTCATCAGACCTGGGATAAAGAGAAAACAACATACACAGTTAGAAGGCTAACAATCTCCCTCTGAAGTAGGGAAAAACGGAAGAGAAGGGGGATGTGATAAGGTAGGGACTGGGAGTCTCCTTCCGGGACTGAGGGAATAAGATAATTAAGAATGGTTGAGAAAGGAGGGCAAGAAAATAAGAAAAGGAAGGAAAAGGAGGGATATCTACAGGGAAGTAGATGTCAAGAGGTGGGGGAGTAAGTTGAGGGGATAAGAGAAGAACTCTTAGGAAAAGATGAGGATTTTTAGAGTAGAACTCCCATTAAAAATATGAGGCCATGTTGGGGGTGGGGTGATAAAGAAAGGATTTTTGAAAAGGTTGATAGAATAAGAATTAAAAGTTAATACTGGAAGGGCAAAGGGATGGATAGTTGGAATGATGGGCCAATCTGGAACTAGGAAGTCAAGGAGAATAAGGGAGGATTTGAAGGGTATGAATTGGAGAAGTACTGATTAAAGGAAATTGGACATCTGTGGAGGGATACAATAATGAACATTATCACCACTATTATTAAATATTGTGTTAGAAATGTTAGCTATAGCAATAAGACAAGACAAAGAAATTGAAGGAATAAAAAGTCAGTGAAGAAAAAATTATTCTTTGCAGATGAGTTCATAGCATATTTAGAGAACTTCAGAGAATCTTTTAAAAACATTAAAATAATTACCAACTTTAACAAAGTTGTAGAGTATACCATAAACTTAGATAGATTATCAATATTTCTATATGAAATTGACAAAGTCAACAGTAAAAAGGAAGAAAAAATTCATTTCAAAATAACTGTAGGCAATATACAATGCTTGTTACCTACACACTGAGACAAAACCAGGAACTATATGAACAAATTCTTGGAAATGCATTTTTATATTAGAATACCTTCCCCATCTCTCATGTAACATTGTAATCATTTTTTATGGGTAAAATATTCTTGGTTTTAAGCCCATATTGTTTTCAAGATTTAATATACTCTTCAAAGTTATCTGCTGCTATAGAGCAGTAGATGCTAAATCATGCATGATCCTGCATGTGGATCTTTTTTACTTGAATTCTTTCTTACTGCTTAAAGTAAAAAAAAAATTGACTGGGAAGTTCTGGGTGTTGGCTCTTGTGAGTTTACATTCTATGGTTTATTTTGGAAGGTAAATAGTGAGTAATTTCTATATCTATATTGTCCTTTTGTTCTAAGATACCTGGGTACTTTTCAGTTAAGACTTCTTAAAATACAATATCTAAATTATTTTTGGCAATGAAATCCAGATAATTCAATGATTCCTGAATTCTTTTTTTCCTCAATCTGTTTTTCAAGAAAAAAAAGTTGTTTTTTTTCCTGTGAGACACATTATATTTTTTCTTTCTTCTTCAGCCTATTGGCTTTCATTAAGTATTTCTTTTTGTGTTATAAAGTCATTGACTTCTATTTGGTCCATTTAAATTTTCAAGAAGTTTGTTACTCAGGCAAAGTTTTGTTACCTTTTTTTACAATTCCTTTCCAATCATTTCTTTTGGAGTTTTCATTGTTTATTTAAATCCTGAATATGTTGACCTTGATCTTTTATTGAGCTTAACACCTAAGTATCCTATGACTTTTTTATTAATTTTTTCCAAATTACATGTACATATAATTTTCAATAATCATTTTCTGACATTTTGTGATCCATGTTCTCTCTCTCCCATCTAAATCTCCCCCCTTCCCCAAGATGCAGGTAATGATATAGGTTGCACGTGTTATTTTACAATATATATTTCCATATTCATCCTGCTGTGAAAGAAGATGCAAATCACTTAAACCAGAGAAAAGTTCACGGAGGAAATAAAATCAAGAATAATAATGCCTCATTGCACATTTGGCTCTTGTCAGTTTCTTCTCTATCTGTGGATAGCTGTTTTTGTCATGAGTTCTTTTGGGGGCTGACTCCATTTCATATTTTTCTTAGATGTTTCATGTTTGACATTTTTCTTTTCAAAATTTGTGTCATGATCCTTCATGTAACAATAACTTTCTATAATTAGGCTCTTTTTATTTTTTTTGGTCATTTTTTCAGTTTATTATGTAACTTTTCCTGGATGGAGAAGTTACTGTCTTATGCTTCTTCTTGTGCAGTTTGGGGTTTTCCTTCTAGCTTGTGGGAGACTCCGGATCTAACTTCTGGTTTGAACTGGATATGCCCATACTGGGGGTTTGGGGAGCCTCTCACTGTTGGCTTATACAATGGTGGAGGAGCTTTACTGTTTACACATTTGTGGACTTCACAGGTAGCTTTTGCAAATTGGGGACCTTTGCTACTGGCTAATCCAATGGGGGGACCTCAGCTTCTAGTTATCACAATAGGGGATTATATTGCTTGCACATTTGGGATGGGGGGTCTCACTGCTGGCTTGCCCTGGAGGAGGATTTCCCTAGTAGCTTGTGTGACTCTGCTCTTGTCAGACTGGGACCTTGCTACTGGTTTGCCCTGAAAGTCAAGCCTCACTGCTGGCTTGCCCTAGAGGTTGGGCCATGTTGCTGGCTTGCATAGTTGAGGGCCTTGCTGCTGGCTTATACTGAGGAGAGGCCCTGATAATAGGTCAATAACCATGTTGAAACCTCCCTGCTAACCTCTGCTCTTCCTGACCTACCTTGCTTTGGGTTTGAAGTTCTCTGATGTTGGGCCAGGGCTTCACCCTTCCCCATTGTAGGTGATGCCTGCCAGAGCCAGACTACCTGCTCCTAATCAAGCTACCCTCCCATCCCAATGAGACAAACCTTCTCCTGATGCTTCTCTGAGCTCTTAAGGGTAGGATAACTACTTGATTCCTCCAAAATTCAATAAGAAACCTTGTTTTAAAGTAACTGGGAGGGAGGATTTAGGTGAGATCAGGTAAATTCCCTCTTCACGCCTCCATCTTGCAAGTGGAAGTCCCCTCATTCTATTTCTTAAAAACAAAAACATTTTTAAATTGTTGATTCATTTCTCCCAGGAATTTTAGCTGAATGTATTATTAGAGGGATGGTCAGCAACCAAATAAAAATGGAAAATCATATAAAAACACACAAAATTATTTCATGAGTACAATCTTCCAGACACCTATATGAGAAAAATTCTGAAGGTATACTCTTATATTCAGGAATGTGCTGGAACAACCTCTGACTTCTTCAGGAAAGCAATTTTTTTTTCTATTTTTAGTGTGAGATTAACAACTTGGACATTGCCAAAGGCTTTGTAACTTTGACCAAGTTGCTTACCTTCTGTCTCAGTAACCTCAACTATAAAATGTGAACTATCAAAGTACTTGTCCCCCCAAGATTAGTGTGAGGATCAAATAAGATATATGTAAATCATTTACTATAGTGCCTGATATACATGATTATTCTTTCCTTCTTTCTTGTTTATAGAAAGTAGAAATTTCAGGAGGGAACCAGGAAAATATGAAGTCATTGAATTTTTCATCAATATTTTCCCTATTCTGCCATATTTTCCATCAATATTCATTAGACAGATTAGATGGTTTTCTTGTCTCTGTTTTAATTCTTCTTGGTTTACATATCAGTACTGTGTTTGTGTATAAGAGGAATTTGGAGAACATCTTTCTCCCTCTTTTTCCAAATGATTTATATAGAATTGGAGTTAATAGTTGTTTTTTCAATGTTTGGTAGAATTTACTTGTGACTAACTGGCAATGAGGCATTTTTCTTAGGGAATTCTATGATTGTTCAATTTCCTTTTCTCCAATAGGGTGGTTTAAGTATTCTCTTTCCTCTTTTGTTAATCTGGAGAATTTTATATTTTTCTAAATATTCCTCTATTTTAATAAACTGGTCAGTTATTCTCATATTATCAGTTTTATTGGCATGTAGTTGGAAAAATAATTTTCAGTAATTGTTTTGCTTACTTTTTCATTGGTTTTGAGCTTATCTTTTTTTATTTTTGATACTGGAAATTTGGTTTTCTTCTTTATTTTTTCAAATTGCATTAACCAGTGGTTTGTCTATCTTATGTTGTCTTATTTACTAGTCAATGATTTTGTTACTTTGAATTTTATTAATCTCTCCTTTGATTTTCAGCATTTCTAATTTGATTTTTAGTTGGGGATTATTAGTTTGTTCTTTTTCTACTTTTTTAGTTACCTGTACAATCCATTTATCTGCTTTTTCTCTGTCATTGATATAAGCATTTAGAAATATAAATTACCACTTATGTACAACTAGGTTTGAATGCCATAATTTTTTGTATATTGTCTCATCATTGTTATGCTCTTTAATAAATGTGTTGATTGTTTCCATTATTTGTTCTTTTATCCATTCATTCTTTAGGATAAGACGATTTAGTTTCCAATTAATTTTTAGTTTTTCTGCTACCCTTTCCTGAATATCAGTTAGCTTCACCAAAATGGACCATATGATAAGAGTCTAAAAATCTCATAACCAAGTTCCTTTCATGACATAATTATGTTACTGATAGCTAAATCAGGAAGAGCTAACACAGAGAAAGAAATATGGTACATACAGGTCCCAGAACAAGGGAAGAATACTGTAAGTAGCCAGAAGGAAACAATTCAAATATTATAGTCAGTCACAAATGGGTAACTTCCACATTAAAGTTCCCAAAGGCATGGAATATAGTATTTTGAAAGGTTGAAGATCTAAGATCAGAATCAAATATCATATTCCCAATAAAACTGAGCATAATCTTCCAGGGGGAAAAGTAATGTTTACTGAAATAGAAGACTTTCAGGCATTCATAACCAAAAACAAAAGAATAAAAAATCTTGATGAGCAAATCTTTTACTCAAGAGAAGCATGAATTTTAAATGGAAAATTGAAAACTTAGGATTTTCAATAGTTTAATTTAATACATTCATACTAGGAAAGGTGATAATTGATATATTTAAAATATCAATGATACTTGAGATAGTTAAGGTACTTAAAGTAATATAGATAACTAAAGTACTTAAGATATTTAAAAATTATTACTAGTAGAGAAATTAGTAGTATACAAGAAAGAAGGGAGTAATCCAACAAAGATGGATTGATATTAAAAAAAAGATCAAGGGATGTGAAAGAGGAACACATGGAAAGAAAAAGAAAGGGAGAGATAATCTCATATGAAGAGGTACGTAAGAGTATATAAAGTG
This sequence comes from Monodelphis domestica, assembly GCF_027887165.1. Lineage (NCBI taxonomy): Eukaryota > Metazoa > Chordata > Mammalia > Didelphimorphia > Didelphidae > Monodelphis > Monodelphis domestica. The sequence goes on along the minus strand of NC_077227.1, from coordinate 652,107,586 downwards.
GAGGAGAAGTTGGAATTGTGTGGCAGTCAAAGTTTAAACTTCACTTTCATCAGAATTAGATCAAAATGGATATAACACATACCTTAAGTTAGCTGTAGAATCCTGTCTTACTCCATAGAGAAGAGGGAGGCAAAGGGGAATAAAAGAAGAGAGAAGTATTGATAAAGAAGAGGGTGAATTGGGAGAGGCAGTGATCCAAAGGGAAACTTTTTTGAAAGGAAAGGGCTTAGAAAAAAACTTAATCATGGAAAATAAGACAGAAAGAAACACAATTAGTAATCATAACTCTCAATGAGAATGTAATGTATTCACCAATAAAATGAAAGAGGATAGCAGAATTGATTAAAAAACAAGAATACCATAACATGCTATCTATAAGAAATACATTCAAGCAGGAATATACACAGTAAAAATAAGACTGTGGAATATAAATTATTAAGCCTCAGCTAAAGTAAAAGAGAGAGAGAGAGATGTAGCAAATTGTATTTCAGACAAAGAAATTCTAAGCAAAGGAGATAAGGAATGAAATCACAATCACAATTGAGAAAAGGCATCATAGACAATGAAATAATAGCAATAATAAACATATATACACCAATGGCATAGCACTGCCTAAAGAAGAAGTTCATGAATTATTAGTGGAAATAGACTGTAAAACTTTACTAGTTAGGGAACTTAACCTTTTCCTATTGGGAGTAGATAAATCCAACTAAAATAAATAAGAAATAAGTTAAATAGTTAAATGTAACTTTAGAAAACTTTGTTAAAGATAGACTATTAGATAAAACTGACAGAATAGAAAGGAATCTGATGTCCAGACTCTTTCTTGGTAAAATTTTCAGATGGTTTCATGGCTCTTATATTGTCTCTCCTGGATCTATTTTCTGGGTTAGTTGTTTTTCCAATGTGATAGGTCAGATTTTCTTCAAATTCTTATTGCTTTCTGATGTTTAATGAAGTCATTAACTTCAGTTAGCTCAATTCTAATTTTTGTAGAGTTACATATTTCCTTGAAATTTTATGTTTCCTTTTTTAGTTGGACAATTTTTTAGGAATTTTTTTCTTCAGTGATTTTTTCTCCATGTTTTTGAATCATTATATGATTTCTTTTATTATTTGATTTTTAAAGTTATTTTCAAGTTTTTCTAAGAGTTCTTTGGGGATTTGACATATTTTATCACTTTCCTTTTAGGATTCTCATGTTTTCTTTTTACCATTGTTGTTCTATTCTGTGTTTGTATTTTGATCTTCCCTGTCACCAAAATAACTATCTATGGTTAGGTTTTGTTCTTTCACTTTTGCTCATTTTTCTGCTTATTTTTACCCCTTGTCTATCTGTTGCAGCTCTGTTCTGATCCTGGGATAGAGGGAACACTTTTATAAGCTTGAAGTATAGCCTTCTCTGGTGCTTTGGATAGACCCAGATGTCTTTAACTACCACAGTATGAACTAGGTGGCTTCTTATGGAGAGGCTTGGAACTTTTATGTCCCAGCTGGATTTTGCTCTGGCCTGCTGGTTCTGCTATTGTTTAATGGCCTGTGCTATTCTTTGCCTCAGGCCATATGTAATGAGTGAGCTTCTCCTTGCTCTGCCATTTTGTAGCATTGTTTTGCTCTTCAGTTTTGCTTTCTCATTGCCTCAGGCCACATTGAAGTCTTTTAGGCTAGCCTGTTGACTTTCCCAATGCCACTCTTATTGGGTAATTATCTTTCCTCATCTGAGTGAGATGTATTCTTCATGTTTCCCTTTGTTTTGAGGTGATTTATTTCTTGTTTTGTGTTTGAAGGATTTGAGTAAGAGTAGCTTCCTTTACTCAGACACATTAGCTTCCAATATACAACTCTGATAAGTCTCAATGAAGGTGATATTTGAATTTGGCTTTAAAAGATGAGGAACAATTCAGCAGAAAGTGGGAAGAGTTAATATTTCAGATGGGAAACAAGGTAAACATTTATTTTATATCATTTTGATGGAACTATACTAGACCTCCCACTATATCCTTTTCCTTATCTCTAGAAATGAGAAAATAACTGTTACTACATCATTGCTCCCTTCTTTTTATCCTTTCTATCCTTCCCCTTGCCCTTAAATGCAGTTTCAGGTTCTTGGAAATTGTAGTTGTCAAATAAGGAGTGATGGAGAGGAACTGGAAGGATATAATTAAACATTTACTCCTTTACAATGTGACATTGAAGAAAGGCTCCTAAAGATGATTTTCCAAGGATTGGTTTAATGTAGTAGTACCAGTGAATGACTATAATGAATCTATCTATTGAAAGAGATTAATTGAGTCAGATTGCTTCTCGTGCTATTGTTATTTAAAGAAGGAGCAATCTAAATTTCATTACTGATGCCATAATAAAACCGGTCCAGTTATCAAGTAGTTTTGTATACTTCCCTCCAAGGAAATTCTAAAAATAAAAGCTATAGTTTTCCATGAATATTTTTTAAAGTATGTCCCATGAATTCAGACCCACTGACTATATTAGTAGGTTTAAAGTAGCTATCCAGTGTCCGAATTAAATCAGGAAACCAAATAATATTCTGTTGTAAAGTCCTAAAAAGAAGGATCATTTTGTTAACTCATATTTTATTATTATTGTTATTACTACTTTTAAAAACACAGCCCAGATTACTATACTGCATTAATAGATCTTTCACACAATAACCCTTTGAAGTATGTAGTGAAAGTATTATGAACTACCATCACTGAACACATATTGTGGCTACTATATTGCCTACCCTTCCCAGCATCTATACCTATTCTGCCTGATTTCACTAACTCATTTGAGGAAATGTTATGAAGTAATAGCGTGAGGCATGATGATCAACTGTAAATGACAATTATTTTAATCCATGTAAGAACCCAGGATAACTCCAAGGTACTCATAGTGAAAAAATCTATCTACTATTATAGCATGTCACAGAATTAGAATACAAGTTGAAGCATACTATTCTTGATTTTATTTCATACATGAATTTTCCTCTCATATAAATTAAATGTGCCTTTTTCACAATATGTTACTTAATAGCATATGTAAAATCTATATTATATTATCTTCCATCTTGAGGAAGGTGAGAACTTGGATTGCAAAATATCAGAAAATGATTATTAAAAATTATATTGATGTAATCTAGAAAAAATAAGTTTTTAGAATGCATAGTAATGAAAGAAAAAGAAAACATCTCCAATATGTCCTTTTACCAAAAGTAGAGACTTTTTTCTAATACCAACATGCCTCAACCAGTATTGATTTCTCTTTTCATTGCCCAAGAGGGGGGCAAATCAAGGCCTGGTCTTAATGTGACACTGGGTTAATAAGCCTATTCACTAAAGACTCAAACACCATTATGGAGATAGTGTATATACTGCTTCATCACTACGTCCATTTGAGAAACAATTAAGGAATAAATATTTATTAAATACCTACTATGTGTTGGACATTGTGCTAAGCACTTGGGATACAAAAAGGCCAAACTATAGTCCCAGTTCCCAATGTAATGGGGGAAATGATATTAAAAAAAAAAACAACAACACACAATCTGTATATCAAATACATGATATGAGATATAGTTAAAAGTTGAAAGGTACTAGAAGTAAAAGGACTGGGACAAGCTTTTAGTAAAAGATAGGATATTAGTTGGTACTTAAAGGAAATCAAGGAGCTTATTGGATGAGTAGGACAGGATGTTCTGGCCATAGGGAAAAGTCAGAGAAAATTCTTGGAGGCAAGAGATGCAGTATCTCTTTCATGGTATAGCCAAGAATCTAGTGGTGGCAATGGATCAAGAATACAGGTAGGTGGAAGGACAGCTAGGTGACTCAGTGGATTGAGAACAGGGGCCAGAATTTGGAGGTCCTAGTTTCATATTTGGTCTCAGACACTAGATACTTCCTATGTGTGTGATCCTTGACAAGTCATTTAACTCCTATTGCTTAATCCTTACTGCTCTTCTACCTTGGTTGCTATTCAAATGCTATTGGATACCCCTAGAGTAAAATTCAACCATGTTGATGTTATCACCTACAACTTTATGCTGTAAAATCATGATGGGAACTTTATGGTTGCCTTCCAATCCTTTTAAATTTTACTAATTGACTATATTTTGTGCTCCCCAAATTTCTTCACTTACCAAATTTGATTCTCTCTCTACAATAAACCTGAAATCATAACTCAGATGATAAATTTAGATACATCTACTATCAATTCCCTCTTCTTTCTTGCTCTACACTTTAAAATACCTCAACATTTTTTTACTCAATTTATTCTCCATTACTCTAGTCCCTAAGGAACAATTGACCATTCTTGTCAGAATTAATCCCTCTCTTTATACCCTTGATACCACATTCCATCAATCATTCCCTTTCCTTTTCTATTTAGTATATTTTAACTGTCTACTTCCTGTTGCTTGAAAATATGCCAGGTCTTCCACATTCCAAAGAAACGAAAGAAACACACTCTCTTCAATAGTTCCCTTTATCCTGTCAAGTTAAGGTAATATATTCCTTCCCTTTCCAAAGCCAAACTGCTAGAAAGTCATTGATTTTCACTTTCTCTGTGCTAATAAAATTTTCAGCCCCTTAAAACCTGACTACCTAACCCACATATGATCTGAAGTTGTTCTCTACAAGGTTAGTGACAATCCTTTAACTATTAATATCATTTTTTCTTTATTCTTCTTAATTCCTTTTCAATTTTTGACACCGTTTACCACACTGTTCTCCTGAATATACTCTCTTATCTTAGTTTGCATAAAACAACTATGTTTGTATCACTCTTAACTATTCCACAACACTATCTCTTGTCTCCTTGTCTTTGGACATATTGTTCCAACATACCTGAAGAAACTTATTCCTCTAAAATTCAAATACCTAACTTACTTCAAGGCTTAGCTTAAATGCTTCCTTCTAGATAGGGTATTTCTCTAGTCATCACATATTTATTTTTTATTTCTTTATATAAGGTACTATGTCTTTAACATTTAGGAATTTCAGTTGGTGAAAAGGGCAAGAAAATACAGCTTACATAAGGAAAGCAGAAGAACATCTAGAAAAACAATCTTCCAGATAGAATGTTTAGAAGAACAGGTCTTTCTGAGGCTCTGAAGTCATAGTAATGATTGAGATTTTGATGTCTATAGAGCAGAATGATGAATCAATTCATTTGCATGTAATTGTTTTCAGAGATTTAAAAATTATAACTGGGAAATCATAAATCAAATCACTAAAGAAGATGAGATTACATAATGATGAAATAGGTCCAAGTTGGCAGAAGAATGAATCCTTTTGTCTTTCATATATTGGTTAATAAGCATTTATTGAGTAAGTGATGGAAATATAAAAGAGACAAAAGACAGAGTCTGCTTTTGAGGACCTTACAGTGTAAGGGACAAAACAAGAAAATATATATGCATTAATGAGTTATATACAGTCTAAATAGAAAATGGAAGGAAGGCAATAGAATTAAAAGGGTTTGTAAAAGTATTACTATACAAAATGAGATTTAAGTTGGGATTTGAAGGAAGCCAATAGGGAGAAATGAGTAGGGAAAGCATCTTAAGTATGGGAGACAGCCAAAGAACATACTCCAGTGAAGAAAGATGTAGTATCTTGTTCATGGAACAGCAAAGAGTCCAGTATTAATGGGTCAAAGAGTATATGCAAGCTTTGTAATGTAGAATACTTAAAAGGTAGGAGTGGAAGGGAATTGGGTCTTGAAGGGCTTTTAATGCCAAATAGAAACTTTTTATTTGATTCAAAAGGTGATAGTTAATGGAATTCATTGATTATGAGAGTGACAGGGAATAACTCTTTTGGGAAATAATTTTAATAGATGAATGAAGGATGGACAAGGATAGGAAACAATTGTGATGAGAAGACCACCTAGTAGGTGATTGCAACAGTCCAGGAATGGAGGTGAGGTGATAATGATCTGTGCCAAGGTAGTGACAGTAATAAGTATAAAATGGGACATAATGGAGATATATTGTAAAGGTAAAATGCTCTTGACAACAGATAGGATATAGGGGATGAGATAGAGTGAGAAACCAAAGATAACTGAGGTGATGAACCTGAGGGACTTAGAGGATAGTACTAATCTCACAATTATAGTGAATATTAGAAGGGGAGTGTAGCAGTCCACAGCTTTGTTTACTCAAGACAGATAATTAAGCCATAAAGTTGGCCTGAGGAGAGCACATTCTCTGTCCTGTGCATGGCCAGTAAGGCAATGAACTTTGATCCCAACTAGTTTGGGCACGAAAGTAGGTTTCTTTGTTCTCCCCAGGCTGAAAAAGGATCCACCCTTATCTTATGACAATTTACCTTTCTACCAATGATAATCCCCTATGTCATTAATTACTATGCATTATGTATCTTAAAATCAATAAATAGAGGAGCCCACAGGCCCAGCCCAGCTTTACCCACTCATCTTTCTTCCTTACTACTATCTCTCTCTCTCTCTTGGAGCAGGCCTCTGGCCATGCTCATTCTTTTACCTCTACTGCTCTTACCCCTATCATTAAGCCGTAACAGTCTGTGCTAATAGCACGGTTTTAAGGAATGTGGCTTGTCTCCATTGATCTCTAAGCTTATTTCTGTCACCCATGATGTTGTGTTATGGTCTTCTCACTGTCTCATGTATCTATGAAGTGGAAGGCCGGAGATAAGGTCTGTGGGCTCGATTTATGTATTTGGTGTCTGATTCTCTCTCTTGCCATCCCTCCAGGCTTCAGATCCTGGTTCCCCCAGAGATAAACTTCTATCTATCTTTCCTCTTGTGCTAGGGCTGCTGGCCAGTCCCTTTCACCACAGGGAGAGGCCTAAAAGAAAAGATAATGAGTTCACTTCAAGATAATACATTAATCATGAAGAGACACTAAACAGAAGAATTAGAAGATAGCTTATGGCAGAAGAGTAGAAGAGGGAAAAGTGAGGCACAAAAAGTGTAAGCATGTAAGAAAGCAGCAAGAAATCTTCCTACACAAAACAGAAACTAACAGGATCTGAACTCACAAGGCAAGCTTTGAGCCTGAAGAAGTATTGTGCTGATTGGAAGAGAAGCTTCACTTTGTTGAAAATTGATTCACTCATCCGAAGAGTATTACATGCTATTGTATAGTGGGGGAGCTCTGTGGGCTTATTGATTATTCACACCATCTAGAGCCTGGGGAAGGTATAACCTCTCAAGTGTGCCTCTACAATTTTTTTTTTTGCTTGAAGTATAGCCTTGCTTTTTCTGAGAAGTGATTGGGCAGCAGAATCCCTGGCTTTTTGAAGAGGTTTTTGGGGAAAGTAGACATGACAGTGTCACTCCAAATTGAGGAAAAACTCTGACAAACCCCCAAAAGCTTTGAGAAGCATAGAATTTCTCTACCTCAAGAGGACTATTCATTTTTGAGAGTGTAATATTCAGCATTTTGTCATAGGTGGCTATGTTTTAAAACATTTGGCCATCTCTTCAGATGACCAAAATCTTGAAAGGAGTAACATTTCCAAGAATATCTATGAAAGTAAATCAAAAATTTAAAAAAAAGTACAAAGAAGCAGATAGCAAAATGTTAGGCTAAAGATACTCATAGCATCAAGACTTTTTGTCCAGATTCATGAGTGATCCCTGGCATATGAACTTTCCTACTCATATGCAATCTTATTTATTTCTGTAATTTTGGTGCCCACTTTCCCCAGTGTACACTATGTACAATTATGGGAATGCAACCCATAAGTCCATATATATAATATTCTAATATCTAGGCAATTAGTTCATGTAGTGTTGGAGTGTTTGGCCTGGAGTCAGGAAAACCTGAGTTCAAATATGACCTCAGACCTTTACTAGCTATATGATACTGTCCCAGTCATTTAATCTCTGCTTCAATTTCCTGAGCTTTAAAATGGGGATAATAACATCACTACTGCCACAGGGTTGTTATGAGAATCAAAAGAGATAATACTTTAAAAACCTTTAGCATAGTGACTGATACGTAATATATGCTTAATAAATGCATGTTTTCGTTCTTTCTCCTTGGCTTTGTAGTCTTAATTTTGGTTTATAGTTATATAAATGTTTAATAATAAATGATGTATCTGATTTGTTTCTGGATGTTTAAGAGCAATAACAATGAGTATTAAGAGTTTAAACAGTACTCCTCCCTACTGCCTTCCCCCCCCCCATATACATACATACATATACCAGAATTCTTCCCAGGATCCTGAGATAAGTGTGAGTTGTAGCTGATTGGTTATGATTATGACCATCCCTCTCAGGATGCTACCCTAATCTGCTAGCCAATGTACATACAGATATCCAACCTAGGTCCAACTGAGGGAGATTTTGGGAATTTGGGGTCATGACACCTCCACAGTCTTCACTTACATATCTGAATGTTTCCTCTCCTAATATAAACTCCTTGAAGGCAGTGACTAGTCCATTTCAGGTCACTGCCTTGAACTTGGAAGGTACTTAAAGAATTCTTATTAATTTACTGATTGATTTACTATTTTCTTTCTTTCTCTTCAATTATAGTATAATTTATCTTCAATCCACTAAGTGTGGGTGCTCTTCAAAACCCTTTCCTAGTCCCGTTTTTTCCTATCTCTACCCTCTCAAAGATTTCATGAGCTTCCATTGTTTCAATTATTATCTTCATGGAAATGACATCTAAATCCATATCTTGTCCTGATATTTCTTGAATTCCTAGTCCACATCATTAACTGTCTTTTGAACATGTCTACCTGAATACACTGTCAACATTTCAAAAGTCCCCAGCCTATTTTAAATTCCATAGTCTTCCACAGCCTAACTCCAACCTATCATCCTAGACATATCCTATTACTCTCTTTTATGAACAATACACTCTAGACAAATTGGACTTATAATCATTCACTGAACTCAGCATTATATTTCCATCTTCTTCGCCTTTAAATAGTTGCTCCCTCCTTTTTTTTCTCCTCTCCCCTCCAAATTTCATCACCCTTTGTCTGAAACATATTTCAATCTCACTTTTACTTCATAGAATTCTTATATTTATTTAAGACTTTATTCATGGGACTACTTCTTATGTAGTTTTTCTTCTCTGCCCCTCCTACAGTTGATAGGTCTCTCTTATTCCTCAAGTTAATGTGTACTTATTTATCCATATTCCCATTAAAAAAAAGAATAAATTCCTTGAGGTAGCATCCATCACTCCTTCTACCTTGCCTTTCTCTCCCTCCCTCCCTCTCTCCCTCCCTCCCTCCTTCCTTCCTTCCTTCCTTCCTTCCTTCCTTCCTTTCTCTTCCTTCCTTCCTTTCTCTTCCTTCCTTCCTTCCTTCCTTCCTTCCTTCCTTCCTTCCTTCCTTCCTTCCTTCCTTCCTTCCTTCCTTCCTTCCTTCCTTCCTTCCTTCCTTCCTTCCTTCCTTCTACTTTCTATATGCCTCTTTCTACCTCCAACTGCTCTTTTCACAATGTTTATTTTGAAATTTCAATCTATCTGATCTTTCAGCCTCTGTTTCTCTGCCTCTGTCTATCTCTGAGTTTTTCTTTCTCTTATGTGTTTATTATAAGAGCTCAGCAGGTTATTAGGCAAATAATAGACATTTAATTAATATTTTCATTTAAGTTGAAGACATTTGTAAATGAGTTAATGGAGGCTCAGAGAAGCTCAGTAGTAATAACAGCTGACTCATATAACATTTAAAGTTTACAAAGTGTTTCCATATATTATCAAAATTGATACTTTATCCCTAGAATTTTTACTGATATAGACATAAGCAGGTATACAGTATAGTAGATAGATGTCAGGGTCTATAGCCAATGAGACCTGAGCTCAAATCTTGCCATAAACTTTATCAGTTCTGTGACCTTGGGGACATAATTACCTATTTGCCCATGTTATCTTGATTATAAATTTGGGATGATAATAGCATCTACTTCCCAGAGCTGTTGTAAAAAACAATTGAGATAATATTTGTAAACTGCTTAGCATAGTGCCTGGCATATAATAGGCACTAAAATGCTTATTTATCTTTCCTCTCTTATTAGTATGATATTCATTTTAAAAATGAGAAAACTCAGAAAAAATATTTGACTTTCCTATATTTATAGATCTAGCAATTTTTGGAGACAGATATCTGGAGTTTCATAAATTGATCATCTTCCCACTGTCCTATCTAGTCTAACCAGTGATGTAAGTGTTAAATCCAGGTCTCCTAGAACCAAGTCTAATTCATAAGCTACTCTGTGATGCTGTATCCTTTAAAAAAGCACCCATGTAAGAAACAGAATTATCAAGTGGAGTTAAATGTACATTTTTAAAAGTGTGTCCATATTTTTATCTGTGACCATATTTTAAATCTACATTTAAAACACTAAAATGTCTACTCTCTCTGATCTCTGGATGGGCTAAATAACTAGTAGAAGGGCAATGATGCAGAAGGGATAAGCATCAAATTCACATAAGGGTTGAGGAAAACAGGAGCTAGCACATCTGGATAGGCTCTGAAATTCATTTTCTAGGAAGAATATCTTCCTTATTTGTCATTTATATAGTACATTTGCCATAAGGAGATAAAGGAAATATACTGATTTCCTTAGAAACCACCTTTACGCACTGAAGTTATACATGGCAAAGGAAGTCAGGCACAGGAAGGTGGTATACAAATGAAGGGTTGCATTATGGATTACAAATGGAACTCAATTTTCATCTATTGATAGAGTGCAAAGCATATTCTTTAGTGTTTTAATTTAGGCTCCTAGTATCTTTATCTGGAAGAGAACTAAAACAATTTAGTCCAACCTTTGTATTTTTAAAGATAAGGAAATTAAAGCCTGATACTGTAAAGTGATTGTACAAGGTCCTATAGGTGATTAGTGTCACAGATGAGATTTGAGCACTTCTTCTTAGACTCCAGAGCAAGTGTCTTTTCCATTGTACCATGTTGTCTCATTGTCTTTCAGCATCAAAAGTGGTATATTAATAGAGAGATAATTAAGTTATACTGATATGGATTTTGTCCCAGGGCATCAACTGTTTAAAAGGTGATTTGCCTTCCTGCAATTCCTTCTCCCTCCAGAGGAGTGAAGGTGAGACAAGGAATATTCCAGGTCTCAATTGGTTGGCCCAAGAAGGAGGAACAGGTACATTTAGGGTCTGCTAAAATGTTGCTTCTTGAGCCTAGGCTTGGTGACCAGGAAACCAAACATAGAATACCCCTAGCAGCTTATAGACAAATGATATGTGGGGATTGGTCTCCTTGATTACTTTATCTCCATGTAGAAGTGGTCCTTTGTGGACCCCATTGTGCCTTATAAGACTGGCACAAAGTAGCAGGCAAAGAATCTTCATTCTGAACTGGTAAATATTTCTTTCTCCCTCAAATTTGATTCAAGTGTCAAAATTCCCAGTTACAACACTGTATGTCAAAGATTGCTACATGGGAATTAGGAAACTGATTCCAGTCCCAGTTCTACAACTAACTAGCTCTATAATCAAGTTAATTAACCTCAGTGGGTATTGTCTAAAAAACCTGAATATTATAAGAGCTACTATTTTAACCTCACAGGGAAGTCACAAGGATCAAATGAGTTGATGTATAAAAAAGTGCTTTGAAAAGACAAACTGCCATATCATACTAGGTAATATTATTACATCTGGTGCAGAGCACTCATCCCAGGGTGCCTGATAATGGAGAGAGACAGAGAGAAGAGCTAGTTTCTAGTTAAAACTTAATCTCTTGATTTCATAAGGCAAGGAAAGCACTGGCAAGCGCTCCCCTGAGAAGTCATGTGGAGAAGGTTGGGTGGGCTCTCTGCAGTTTTCACAATCTATCTCACATTTCATTAATCAACATTGGGCATTTAAAAAGGCCACCTGTCCTTGCCTTGTTGTTGCTTAAAATGAAAAATGCTTCCCAGGGTGACTGTTCTCTGATTAATCTGAATATTTACTGCCAGATTTTTGACACATTGTCGTTGCTCCCCTACAGAAGTCTGAAGTTTAGAAAGCTAAAGATCTCATTGTTTTTTACTAATGATAATTTAGTTGTATCCTGCTTACCCAACCAAAAAAAAAAAAAGTACCAGAAGTTTCTTTGGATAAATGGTTCTGTCTCTCTGTCTCTCTCTTCCTCCCTGCCCCCCACTCCAAGAACAGATATAAGATATCTTAATATGCCACTTAGTACTTATAATATGAAGCCATTGATCACTGAGGCATGATTATAGGAATATCAAGACAACTGCCCTCCTCTAGCATCATTGCAAGTAGACATTGCATAAGGGAATGAATCATAAACTGGGAATCAGGGAAATTGAATTTCTGGCTTAATGCTACCATGAAATATCTGTTTGAAATTAGACAAATTTCTGTACCACTCTGGATCTCCGTTTCCTCATCTACAGAATGAGGAGTTTGGGTTGAATGGTATCTAATATTCCTTCACAGTGTTAGACTTCTTTGATAATAAATATGCCCTTATTAGCATGAGGGAAAGAAAGTGGGAGATAATTTGGGAATGGAAAATCAAATCAAGTTGAATATAAAACTTTTTAAAAATCTATTCAATAGAATCTAAAATTCCTTTATTAGGAGGCAAAGGGTTTTTTGTTTATGTTGATGATGATTACAGAAAATTGGGTATGATTCCTCTTATGAATTTGATCATAGAAATTTATATTAACTATTCATTATTGTGATAGAAGGATTGAGAGGGGAACAGGGGGAATGGAAGGAGAGAGGGAAATGGGGAGAGAAGGTGAAGAGATTCTTCTTCCTCCTCTCTTTTCTGGGAGAGAGGTAGCCAAGTCTTGTCCTCCTGACAGAGGGAATGTCTCCTCATAGAATAGTTCTGGAAGATGGAGGACAAGAACTGGAGAGATTAGTTTTGGTAAGATGACCCTCTGCCTCCCCTTTGATCCCAGCTATTGTTGAGAGGCAGAATGTATTCTTCTGCTTCTGTTCTCCTTAGGGACACCAACTGTCACTTCCCTTTAGAAACCTGGGTTCACCCCCCACTATCAAGGAGAGATGTTGTTCCTTGGGTTAGGCAGTTTGGATCACTGGGATCCTGAGCTAACCTTCCTATTTTGGAGAGAGATGTGATTCTCCCCAAATCTTCTGTCCCCTTTTCTAGCATCAGAAACCAGTCAGACCTAATTCTAAAGAAGTAAACAATTTATTTGGGTTCGCACAGGGAAGAAGAGGTAGGGGTGTCAGGCAAGGAAATTGGGGAGTAGGAAATCCTAACACTTGTCCCCTCTGGCAGACTGGCTCTCCCAAGTTCTCTGGGTTCAAGGTAGAGTGCCTTGAACCCTCTTCTGGCCAGCTCTGGGTTGATCCCTATTCCTCAGCTAACTGGCTTTTAATTCAGGAGACCAGGAATAGGTCAGGGAGCAATGTAGAAAGAGATCTTTGATAGCAGATTTCTCTGTAGACAGCTTCCTTTCAAAGTCCCTGTCTACAGTATTCACAGATGACTCTATGCTGTTGTTGAAAATGAGGAAGGGGAGTCCAAGGGTTGACAGGGAAAGCTGTTGATCCCCTGAGAGATGCAGCTTCTTTCCAGCTTGAGAGGTTTGCCCCTTTCCTCACAATCTGGGCTGAAGCAGTAGTGACCTAATGACAGTTGGAGTCACCCATCCCCCTTCTGTTCTCTGATTGGAATGTTCAGGTTTTTTTTTTCTTCTTTGAACCTTCCCCATGCTTTGGACTAATTCCTTTCTTACATTATAAAACTATTAGAGCCTTTGGAGATGTAGGTTTTGATTGAGGGAATGATAGAATAATCCACTGGCAGAGATAGCAATAAATTTGAGGAACAGAAAAAAGGGGGAGGGATTAATTCAGAAGAGAAAAATGTTAAACTTCATTGATTTCACAATATTGTCTCTGATTGGTTCCATGTGTAAAAGAGGGCATATAGACTGATGCTGTCATATTCGTCCTAGAAAAAACCATGACTAAAGTGCCACTCACAGTGTGCTAGCAGTTTCATTTTCACTTACTAAGTTTAAAATTGACATCTAGAGGCATCACAGTATTGACATCTTTATTGTCTTTGGCATCAGTAAAATTTGGGCTCAGGTCCTAACTTTGGCATATATTAGTTGTATGACCATGGGCAAAAAGCTTAACTGGTACGTGACCCCTGGTTATTTTGTAAGGTGAAATGCCATGGTAGATGCTGTTGTACATAAGTTGTTGTACAAAAGTTGAGGATATTTTAACATAGCATTTTGCACCAATAAAAAGATAAAAAATAACAAGTGTAGAATCTAGATGCTTATGGTGTTTGCTTCCTAATGATCTAATCACTCAGGGTAAAAGTGATTAAATTAAAAACTAAAACTAAAAACTAAATGGTAATACCCAAAGTATTTATTCAATGGGGAAAAATGGTTCATTGTATTTTGCTGAAACTTCCATCCACATGTTCCTGTAAGAAGTGTAACTAAGAATGTCACATTCAGACACTTTGATTCAGTTCATCAAATACTATTAAATTCTTACAAGTATATATAAGTCTTTAAATGTATGAAAAACAAAAGTTACTAGTTCACCACTACAGTCAATTATTACAGTTATTCCATTGGAAATTGTTCATATGGAAAAGAAAGTTAGACATCAGAGCAGGAGAATATGGCAAGTCAAAAGTAAGCTTTTGAGGAAGACAAAGGATGTAACTTTTTAGTTTGGTAGTGGTTGTTACTTTGTAGAAAACACACAACAGCTTATTACAGTATCTTTTGGGGGAATTGGACATAAATGGATTGCCATGCTTGTTACTGCCTTTTAAAGGGAATGACTAATCATGAACAAGGAGTAGAGGTAGTTTGGTATACTCTCAAACCTTCCCTCAGAGTCTACCTTCATGGCCTTTTGACATCTTCTAAGGCTTCTCTAGTTCTGAATCTATAATCGTATGACCAAAAAAGGGAAAAGGTTTTAGGTCTGTACCCCAATGAGATTTTTAAAAAATGGAAAGAACATGTTTGTACAAAAATTTTTATATCTGCTCTTTTTGCAATGGTAAAAAATTGAAAACTAAAGAGATGTCCCTCAATTGGAGAATGGCTGACCAAATTGTGGTATATAATGGTGATAGAATGATGAACAGGATTTCAAAAAAAGCTGGAAAGACCAACATGAACTGATGCAGAGTAAAATAAGCAGAACCAGGAAAACATTGTACCCAGTAACAGTAATATTGCAGAATAATCAAATATGATGATGAATTTAATATAATCAAAATTATTCATTTTACATTTCGTAATTTTTTTCTAACTCTTGCTTGGTCTTAAAATATTTCCTTTCCCAAAAATCAGACAAGTACACTTTACTGTATTCACCTAAATTATCATTTCCTTCTTTATATTCAAGTCATTCACCCATTCTGAATCTATCTTGCTGTAGGGTGTGAGATGTTGATCTAAACCTAATCTCTCTCATACTGTTTTTCAATTTTCCTAGCAGTTTTTGTCAAATAGTGGATGTTTGTCCCCAAAGCTGGGATCTTTGGGTTTATCATAGATTGTCTTGCTGAGGTCACTTACCCCAAGTCTATTCCACTGATCCTGCCTTCTGTCTCTTAACCAGTACCATATTGTTTTGATGACCATTGCTTTATAGTACAGTTTAAGATCTGGTACTGCGAGGCCACCTTCCTTCACATTTTTTCATTATTTTCCTGGATATCCTTGGTCTTTTGTTCTTCCAAATTAACTTTGTTATGTCTTTTTATAATTCAGTAAAAAAGTTTCTTGGTAGTTGGATGGCTATGGCACTAAATAAGTAAATTAGTTTGGGTAGGATTGTCATTTATATTATGTTAGCTTGTCCTACCCATAAGCAAGCAAATATGATCCACATCGCGAGAAAGAACTGTTGGAGTAGGACTACAGATGAAACATATTTTTATCACTTGTTTATTTTGTTATATGTTTGGGGATTTTGGTTTTATAAGATTGTTCACTTAAAAACAAATAACATGGAAATATATTTTGCATGATAATATATGTTTAACTGTGATTTAAATGTTTGCCAGCTCCAAGAAAAGAGAGGGAGAAAGCAGGAGGTGGCAATTTGGATCATAGAGTTTTATAAAACAAGTGGAAATTTATTAAAATTTTAAAAAATAATTAAATTATTTTTTCAAAAGAAGAGATATTAAGTTAAACATTGATCATTCAGCAAAATCAATAACTAGTAGCCTATTAGAAGATTTATTCTGAGATGAGCTAGAATAGATTTGAAAACTCACAGCTCCAATTTTTAGTTTTTTATGTAGATGGGTGCTTGAACAGCAAGTATCTGCAAATGTAATCATTGTTTCCACTTATTGCCACAGGATTAGTCTTGGGTGGGTTTTAAGGGCTAATTATTTGTCTGAAGTGGATAGAATGTTCTTTTCCGTGTGGGACTAAAGTATCATACTGTGTTTTGAATTTAGAAGACAAAAATGCATTTGGTAAAATGGTGATAACTCTATATATTCTTCCTTATGGCAGGTCTGATAGCAAGCCAATTAGAAGGGAAATCTAGCTGCTTCAGTTTATCTGTGCAGTAATCTGCAGGGTAATTATATGAGTTGTATGGTGGAGATTTAGCTAATGGTTTTTAAGGGTCATAAAGGAAAGGAGCTATCATTTTGCTTCCAGCAATAGGTCAATATGTAATTTAAAAATGAGTCCAATTTCTTTTTTGGCTGAATTAATATAACCATTTGAAACAGTAATTCTCTGAAAGTTTTTTTTTAATTGATAACAGTTTCAACAATTTTTTCACCCAATTCTATATTTGCATTTTATATAAAGCATTGATTTGAAAGCATATATTTGCATAAATATAAGCATATATTCAGCAATAAACACATACATACATATGGTGCCATTATACTTCAATGAGTAGGAGAAAGATTAAAATGCTCCCCTTTAATTATATCTGCGAATATAAAAACTCATTTAAACTCTATTGAGATTACAGACACCAAGTGAACTTCAAAAGAATATCAATTACTAAAAATTTGTAGTTCTTAGAAATAAATCATATCATAAAGATGTTGGAAATAAAAATGGATTTCCTTCTATCTCTCATAATTTCGATCTTACTGGCTTCCCACTTATTCCCCCTATCCCAGAGGTAAATAGAACAGCCTCTATCATTAGATCTGGGTTTACTTTGGACTGTGAGGCCTACTTCCTATGTTGTTAAGAATAAATATAAAAGATAATCTAATTAAGCAAGTTCAATTAATATTCACTATTTTATACTTCTGTATAACTGTATGTTCTTTTCATGTAATTCCATTAGATAATCAGTGTTGTATTGATGTCATAAGAAATAATCTTAATTATTAATTGATTGAATAATTGTGTATGAGACTCATTAATCAATAATTATATTGTGATAAAATAACAAAAAAAATCCTCTTAAATTCCTTATCAAGATATCTTTTCCAAGAAGAGTTTTGTACATGTTATTAGTGTCCTGGAATGTGTCCAGATGCTCCTAAAACTAGAAGTTTATGACATCTCAGGTGACTTTGAAGCTATGAGGGTGAGCTTGTTTTTTTTTTTTATCATATACCAAAGATAATGTAAAACACCCCCCCCCAAGATAAGGAAACTTTAGTTTCTTGAAGAAGGAAGCCTTTTAGAAGAAAAGGACTATTTTCACTGCTCCCCCCACCCAGAAATATTCTTTTAAGGGAACATATGTTAGATGATTCTATATTAATTTTTTTCCTCATCTCTGAGTTTTTGGCTGAGCTGGGACAGGACTGGACCTAGATGCTAAAATGTACAAATAAAATGTTAGTTTAATAATTGTCTTGCAGTATTTAGTTTTAGTTTTACACAAGTCACAAAAGCTTTTTGAGATCTCACTTACCTGGAATAAAATGAACATATCAGATTAGATGGCATCTTAAGTCCATTCCCTTCCAGTTCTACAGTTATGACTATGAACTAAATTCGACATGGAGGATTTGACCTAAACTATAACATTTTAGTTATAGTAAATATATGATTCCCTTTGCTATATGCCACAATATAGTGTTATCCCAAAATTACTATCTTTTATTCACTATCATTTGAGAGAAATGGGGAGTGGGTGGGTTTGGATTGTGGTCCTGCCTTTGTAATTTACTAGCTACATTACATGATATAAGTAACTTAAATATACATGGTTCCATTTTTATATCTGCTTAGCAAAATAATCCCAGGATCTGGAGAAGAAATGAATTAGATTAAACATAGATGAAAAATACTTTGAGAATTAAAAGTTCTTTATACTTTTAATATTTTAATAGGATAATACGTGTGATTTCACTGGTTTAAGGAGCAACCTGATAAAGTACCTGTTCCAATGCAGATTGGCAATTTCTTTAAAATGCATAATCTTAGTGTATGTGTTTGTATGTGTGTAGTCTATTTAAAGAGGAAATATATATATATGTACATATATATATATTATGATTATGTCCACATGGTAAAAAGCTGTGATGATTTTGCCATAATTCTGTTTTTTTGAATCTTGCAGACAGAAATAAAATAAAGCACAAAATCCAGACTCAAAACCAATATGTGGCTTTTCAAGTCCTGATGTTTCTACAAGGTCAAGTAGAATGCCTTTCTCTCCTGATGCCTGTTTTGACATCAGATTTTACATTGAATTATCTGATTTGGCAGTCTAGATGTTTACCAACTCAATAGGCTAGAGAAATTGGATAGGAAAAAATACATATCTTGGTTTTTACAAACCTTTAACTAAAACTAGCATTTCCTTCAACTGTGATTTTAAGAGGAAAAAAGAACAATCAGAAAAAGGTTGCAAGGACTTCCCCATGTTGTCATCAAAGGGTTCCATAACACACAAAACCTCAGGAAATGCCACATTAAATTAATTTTTTTTTATTTTTCCTCCCAGGGAATATGTCTTCATTGCTTCATGAAATGTGAATTGAAGTTTTGTGAAAGGGTAGAAGAATTGAGAAGAAAAAAATGTAGAAACTGGAATCAAGGACTGAAGTAGAAGAACCCTAAAAATTTTCTGTAAAAAGGGACTATTAATTGCACTATTTATTTCACAGAACTCTATAGAACACTACTTAGAGTGTCTTAAGAGAGAATTACCCTTCACTGTGTAAAGATTTTTTTTTCTGACCTACCATATGATTTTATTTGCCACATGTCACAATATTGTGCTATTGTGGTCACAATATGGCTTTCTTACAAGTGCTCATTCCTTCCTGTGATATCCCATTTGAAGCCTAATAATTTTTCTCCCCAACTATAGCCTTATTTTTGGTGGATCAGTATCTAGGTTGAATAAAAAGTTAATATAGGACTAGAGGAATTCTCTACCACTTTTCCTGTGGCCCATACTTAATAGATACAAAAAAGAGAATATTACTGGATGATGAAGAAAAATCCATCCCAAGCATCTATCAGAGAGAAGATTCTTGTCAGAGCACATTTCACAGATATCCAAAGTCACAGCTGGGAACTAGTGACAAGAATATTTAGTACTTTGGACAAAAAAGAAAGAACATTCTATGCTCTCATTCCAGAAATAATAATAATTTTTAAAAAACCATTGCATTGTTAAAAGGAAAAAATAGATAATGTGCATGAATTTTTCATTACTTTTGAAAGTAACAGTATAGATTTTTAACAGGAGAATTCTATTGTGGTATCTTTAGGATCATTTGAAACTCAATGGCCAAAAAGAATTAATTTATTTTGTGAAAGAATAATCACTTATAGGGTTTCTATGATCATTGATTTTCTAATGTAAGAAACCATTTAAAAATATGACCTGGAATTATATATGGTATAGCATCAGAGAATGACAACTTTGCCACAAGCTTGAATGCGTAATTTTCATAGAATTTGCAGTGAGATTCTTAACAAAAGTCTGCATTGATTTGTTTGGTCTTTGGAAAAGTTTTAGCTTGACTGTGCACTACTATTTAGTCCTAGAAATATCAATTCGATTCCATTTGACAAAGATTTCTTAAACATCTATTATATGCCAGGTTTGATATACTAGAATCTTAGGTTACAAAAGAAAAACAAAAACACACAACAAATACAGTTAATTTCTCTCAGATACAGATAACTCACTGATTAAACTTTAGTCTACAACCTCCAATAAAATAATTCATGGGCTAGTGTATATGTTAGAGAAACAGAAACAAAAAAAGAAAACTCCCCTATATACCTTAAATGATACTTTTTACTCAATAATATTGTGTATTACATAGTTCCCATAGGAAATAGTAAATTCCATAAGGGTAGGGACACTCATTTATTTAAAATTCATATCTTCCTCAAGTGGCTACCACAGTACCATGTACCCAGAAGACTATGTGTGTATTTAAGTAAATTGTACCTTATGTCATTATTTGGAATTTGATGTTAATATCTGTCAGAAGTTATATTGTACATGTCTACTGATTAGCTGGATTAAAATGCTTTCTTTAATGCATTTTGACTTCACATTAGAGTCATATATTTGAATCCTTCCTAAAAATGTAGAAAAGAGAACTGAGCAAAAATAGATAGCATGAAACAATGCACTCTAGACAAATTGGATTTATAATAATTCCTTGAACTCAGCACTATATCTCCATCTACTTTTGTGCCTTTAAATAGTTTGCTCCCTCCCCCTTTTTCCCCTTTCTGATTTCCTAAAAATGTTATTTTTCTCTTTTCCAAAAACAAACTGAATTTCAGGTTTGAACCTTATTCACATAGTGTTTGTGTTTATGTGAGTATGAGTTTGCATGTAGATAGCCATAATTTTTCTATAAGATAACAATACTGAAATCCACACACTAAAAGTCTATTGTTTTTATGTATGCTACCTTTTCTCTTGAGTTTTTAATTATTTCAAATACAGGATGATCAGATTATAACTTTTCAAAACATCATATACAATTTTTTAAATGGCAGGATACTTTTCCCCAAGGGAGATAGCAATTATGATAAACACATTGGTAATTATATCATTCATATTTTGGTCCATTATCTTACATGGCTATAACAATATAGCATGAAATTCTCTCATCATTTTGTCTAATCTTTTATTTTCTTCACCTCAATAAACCACAAATGTTGCTACTGATGTTTTACATTAGTGTCTAATGAGAAATAATTGTTTCAAAAAGAAAAAAAAAACTTTAAAAATAAAATATTGATCATTAAGGCAGAGCTATGCTATTTCTCAATAAGCTGAGTTAAACACCATATTTACTAAAATAGATATAAAGGAACAAACTACTAGGTATTTATTTCTCTATTGAAAATTAACTTTTAGTCTTCTAGATTTTTGTCTATATATTTTCCAACCTAACCTTCACAACACTGATCAAATAATAGCTTTAAAGTACCACTTAAATAGAATGTAACAATATATAGAGTCCTGGACTTTCAGTTGGGAAATCTTGGCTCAGAATCCTACCTCTGATCCTTAGTAGAAACCCACTTAACATCATGTCTTCAGTTTCCACTTTTATAAAATAGGGCCCATGATACCAACAATATCTACCTAATATGGCCAAAAATGACATTTCAATTTTAATAAGTATGGCAATTCAGAAACTTTTAAGCTACATATATGTATAACATGTATATGTGTGTACATATATTTGTGTGTGTGTGTGAGTGAGGTGATACACTGGTTAGAGAACAGGGCCTTCCAGTTAGAAAGACCTTAGTTCTACCTACATCTCCTTCCTCAGGGGAATTCATCTCTCCTGCCTCCAGTTTTCATATCACTTTCATTTATCTCTCTTCATATATTTAAGTAGCCTTTGTTAGGTTGTGAGGTCCTTAAAATTAGGGTTTGGAAGTATTAATCTCTCTATTTCCTGACTCTAAGCAGAGATTTTGATAGATTTTCTTAAAATGGTCTTAGGAAAGTGTAGGAAAGTTGGTTCTCTTTGACAGTAATTGAACTGGAAAAATGCTAAGCATTTCATAACATACAATAAGTCTGAGTGAAAATTATACCAATTATGAGTGAATATATTATAATAAAAACGGTTTGCATAAAATATTTGTAAATATATGTTCTCAACATCAAGATGGAAAGTTTGTCTTATATTTGACTTTGTCATATAAATGGCTTTCAATTGCCCTTTTCCCTACCAAAATGGTAAAGTTTATTTCCTTTCTGAAAAGTTCAGAATGTTGATCATTACACTGAGAAGACTGACTCACTTTGGAACCTAACTGCACAGTATGGTTTATCCATCATCTCTATTATCTACATAAGGTATTTCACAGTACCTTTGCCATTTTTTTCTTTAAAGATAAATCAAGGAAGGATTGCTTATAAAATTAGATCAATGAACAAGTAGCCATTTATTAATAAAGAT
Source organism: Monodelphis domestica (assembly GCF_027887165.1). Classification (NCBI taxonomy): domain Eukaryota; kingdom Metazoa; phylum Chordata; class Mammalia; order Didelphimorphia; family Didelphidae; genus Monodelphis; species Monodelphis domestica. The sequence continues at coordinate 652,085,228 of NC_077227.1, read as the reverse complement.
AAGTATTATTTTGAGGTGTGAAGGCCAAATGGCTTATGAAGGTGAAACTTGACTAGAACAGAATCTTTTTCCCTAGATCTCCTTGGGCTACTAAAATCTCATGAATAGGCCACTTTCTCAGCTGACCTCTCACTTAATAATATAGTAATCTGAGAAAAGTTGGGAACTCAAGCTCTCCTCTTCATTAAGTGTCCAACAATTAGTGCTGTCTTTTGATGTTCAGAGGAGAATCACAGGAACAGAAGGAGCATTTAAGATGACCCAGGACCCTGCATCCTGGTCTTCGATTACTGAGAGAATCATTGATGATGACTTCATTAATTATTGTTAACCTGGTCAATGAATTGATTTTTCATACCTGGGACCCTGATTCTTGGAATAATTTTATTCATCATATTAGTACTGTGCATGGTACTTAGTAGGCATTTGATAAATGCTTGTTACTTAACCTTATTCTTTCCTCTTCTCACCTACATGTATTATGCAGGTATTTGAGAGATACAAAGAACCAATATTGACTTTAAGGTACTTACCACCTAATAGTATAGCTAAAGCATATATATATATATATATATATATATATATATATATAAGAAATAATCATATAGAATACAAGTACATAAAAGACATATAAACATGTTTCTATAAAATTAATAGTCCAGAAAGACAACTTGTTGTGGTCAGAAATCAAGGAAAAATACACTGAGTAGGCACCAATGGAGAACCTATGCAATGAGTCAAAACTAGTTGCCAATTTAGGAGCTTGGTGCTATGGAGAATTCTAAAGAAGAAGTTATGTTTCCTATCCATAGATACTCTGTGGAAGTAAAGATAGTGCATAAAAAAGGACAATGGAAGTTAATAATATAATTATAATAATGGAAGTTAAATAATACCAATCAATCACATTTTTATGGAGCTCTGAATTTTACAAATGCTTTTATCACAAAACTGTGAGCAAAGTAATTTAGTGAATATTACCTCTATCACAGATATGAGAACTGAGGCCAGCAAAGGTTAAATGACTGACTAAAAGTGATATCTGTGTGAGGCAGAATAACTAAGCAATGTTAACTATTGAGTAACTGAAAACAACTCTTCTTTTGCACATAAAGAATTATTCTTTGTCAATCACAGAAAATAAAACATTATCTCTAAGCCCATAAATCCTTATAATCTGTATCACTCATGACATTAGTATATTTTTCTTTTTTCTTTAGTTATGTTTAAGGACATTTTAAGTGAACATTTAAAACCCCCCTGTGGATATTTATCTAAAAATTCCAGAATATTTAGCTGTCATTTAAAAATCATCTGTTGTATCATAACCTTCCAAAGGAATCACATTCCAAAGGAATTTTGCATATTAATGTCATTGTCTTTTAGAAAATTGTCATTGTATAGATTCAAAATTGATACTAGAATGCAAGTTATTCAGTTTCCTTTTGTCATATACTTCCTCCCATATTTAAAAAAAAATTTTTATAAACCCTTACCTTCCATTTTAGAATCAACACTGTATTGGTTTTAAGGCAGAAGAGCAGTAAAGGCTATGCAATGGGGGTTAAGTGACTTGCCCAGAGACACACAGCTACAAGTGTCTGAGGCCACATTTGAACCCAGGACCTCCTGTCTTTGGACCTGACTCTCAATCCACAGAGTAACCTAGCTGCAACCCCAACACCATACTTTCTAATACCACTGTTCCCAAGTTTTAAATGCTTACCTTTTGCAAATACACCCTCAAAAGAATTAGGCAGAAGACATTATCATATTCCTTGAGCATAATGGATTCCTTGGTCATATAGTTTGACTCTTAGTTTAATCCTAAACACATAGCAGAGAGTGAATGAAAACAAATATCCACAATACTGATTATCTTCCAGTTTCAGAATCAGGCAGCACAACTATGAGCTATTTTTAACTGAGATCTCTTTCATTATTTCCTCTTGGCAAGATGAGCTCTTTAAATCAGCTATTCTTATCAGTTCATAGTAGAGAATACTAGTTAAATGTTAGCTATTACTCTTAGCTTTTATGGTTTTTTCCTCTTTCCTTCTGGTGACACTGAAGAATAGCTCCTTCTTGAATTTTCACCATCTTTCCCTCCCCTACATTGGCAGCTACTGTAAAAGACATATGATGGCTACTTTTCTTTCTTAAATTACTTTGTATATGTTTTATATTTACTATTTATGTTTTCTGTTTCTCTCTAATATAATATGAAGTCATTGCTCAAAAGGATTATATATATATATGTATACATATATATATATATATATATATATATATATACGTACATATGTATATATTTTATCATGGTGCCTGAAAAATAAAATGTTTTTCATAAATACTTTTTAAAAGTTTAATTGGATTAATTGTGTTATTCCATAGACTGTTTCAGGACTTGGAAATTTTGTTATATAATCAATTTCATTATTACTGAGCAATCAATTTACTAGGAAATGAAGTTTATTCCCCAAATAACTCCTTGAATTTTCTCTGCTTGAATAATTATAGTTATTTCTGATATAAGATCCTAGGTCTATGATAAGTATGCCATTTGTGTGCCAATGTGATGTCATTGATCTGAGGTACTTCCAAATAAACATAGGGCATGGCATTATAGTAGGTGCTTAATAAATGTTTATTTATAGATTAAATAAAATGAACAGAGAATATCTTGTTTATGGTTGTATACATCTTTGTGGCAAGAAACAAAAATTTCTGAGAGTATATAAAAGCAATACTCATTCTCAGGATCATATTAATTCATATGTTAATTCACCCATATGATAAATATTTATTGAAAGAAGAATTAGGCTAAACCTTCCAATCAATGGAATGTTGTACATTTGGTCAAAAATATTGAATTCAAATTCAGCTTACACAAGTTGTTTGTAATTAATTCACTGATGACAACAAATCTCTAAGGATGTCACCTAAGTACAAGGATATAAGAAATATAAAGCAAGAAATGTAAAGATAAAGCAAAATGATAACTTTAATTTATTTGATACTAAAATTTATTGCCAAAAGGCACCAAAAGAATATTCATTATAATTATTATAAGCATAGAAATGAATAAAATGTTAAATTCATAAATTATAATTATTTTGTTATAAAATATAAATATTGCAACAGATCTTTAACTCAGTTCTTATTGAATTTATTTCATTTAATATAAAACATTTGACTTTTGCCTAGAAAATAATGGTAGATCACTAATCAAAATCCTCATTCTTATTGATCTTTTTGGAGCATTTAAGGCTCCTGACTCCTTCCTCCTTAAAAATCTCTTCTTCAGAATTAATGTATCTAATTAATATTGATTCAGAATAGCCAACCTTCTGTATTCAATTAATTAAAGTATAAACTAATAGTGGACAAGTCTTTATTCCGTTTGGGAGTTAACACTTTGATCACAGAAAAATATTGTATGATAAAACAGAAAATATGTTAGGATTGATTGAAAGAATCATACTTACATGGATGGGGCTTATATAAAGTAGACCCAATGATTATGAAACAAGCAACTCGACAATAGTGTCTATAGGGGAGACAAGGTCACGGGAATTGCCTTTGAGGAGAGGATTACATTTTTTCTATTCCCCCTCTCTCTCAAAGACTACAGAACAATAGTGAATTATAAGATTGCAAGATTTAAACTTAATAATGTAGCTGGGTAATTGGCATTGTCACCTGAGGGACATAGTAAAGACAAATTTGCCTAGGAAAGGCAAATTCAGGACTGTAGACTTTGAGTTCTTTGAAAACAGGGATTTTCTTTTATTTCTTCTTCTATTCCCAGCATTTAGCACAGTGTCTGGCACATAGAAAATATTTAATTGTAAAACCGACTGACTCTAAAAGGGCATTGCCATTTGGAATTATGTGCAAAGGGCTTTAAAAGACTCCCTGACTTCTCATCCAGTCATAACACTGCTGGGTTTATACCCAAAGAGATAATAAGGAAAAGGACTTGTACAAAAATATTGATAGCCTCTCTTTTTGTGGTGACAAAAAATTGGAAAACGAGGGGATGTCCATTGATTGGGAAATAGCTGAACAAATTGTGGTATCTGATGCTGGTGGAATATTATTGTGCTGAAAGGAACTGGAGGGTTTCTATGTGAACTGGAAAGAGCCCCAGTAATTGATGCAGAAAGAAAGTAGCAGAACCAGGAAAACCTTATACACAGAAATGGATACCCTGTGGTACAATCAAATGCAATGGAATTTTCTACTAGCTGCAATGCAATGATCCAGGACAATCTAGAGGAACTTATGAGAAAGAACACTATCCACATCCAGAGAAAGAACTGTGAACAGAAATGCAGAAGAAAAACATGATCAATCACATAGTTCGATAAAGAAATGATTTGGGTGTTGATGTTAAAAGAGCACTCTTTTGCAAATATGAATAACATGGAAATAGGTTTAGAACAATGACACATGTATAACCCAATGGAACTGTTTGTCAGCTCAGGGAGGTGGTGAGAGAAGAGGGGAGGGAAAAATCATGTAACCATGGAAAAATAGTCTAAAAAAAATAAATAAACAATTAAATAAATAAATAAAAGGCATTGCCTTTAAGAACCTGATAGAGAACTACACATAAGAGGAACCTCATGAAAACTACTGAAAGTGAGGGAAGAGCTTTCAGGAATCAGAAGCTATGATACTGGTGTACTTAAACTTCAATCCACTATCCCTAGGAACATTATGTATAAAAGTGTGTACACTAAATTTTGAGAAAATGTTTTGTACAAACTGTCTTTATAACATTATATCAGTAAATATCTTTCTGAAAACTAATTTCATGTGCTAAGCTAATTGATAATCAATAAGAGGCCTCCTGGATAACCTGATGCAAACATTAGAATCCATAACTCCACAGGTTATTCCTTTAGAACCATGGGTATGGGAACTTTGAATCCATCTTGTAGACTCAATCTGTCTGTCTGAGATATAGGTGTATGAGCTAAGAAGGTGTGCTAAACTTGATGCTGAGCTCTTCTGATTGCCTTCTATTAGGCACAGAAAGTCTTCCAAAGAAAGACTGTTAGTAACTAAGCTAATTATCTTCAATCTGTGCAGGGAGTCTACCACTTCCTCCTGCCACCATGTTGTAGCAGGCCTTCTCATGTGGGAATACCTTAGACTTCATTTGTGCTAACCAGTCAGTTATAATTGTTAGCAGCCTTCATAAAATTTGGTAGGTTATAATAGAGGAACAACTACCCATTCCAGATGATGCGTGGTGGAAACCTCTTCTTAGTTCAATTGTTTGCAAAGATACACCCAGTTAATCATCCTTAGAAAATGGGTCTTATTGCCCACTTTCATACTATTCTCTTTAGATTTTACCTTAGTTTCCATGTTAAAGTTTGCTCTATATTTGCAAGAAAATAGGTTGTGTTAGTGTGTACAAAACCTATTCTTCATGCTCATTATGATCCATCTCTTGATCCCTCATTTCTCTCCTAGGCCATCTCCCCAATATAAACCAATCTCTTCTCCTCATCTTGAGTCCTTGGTGAATCCATTCAAGTATATAATATCTTCCTTTCTTAAATCCCTAATGAATTATGATATTAATGACTATGCCTAGCCAATTCTCAGCTTTGTATCACTCCTAACATTTGTCCCCCTTCACTCTTACACACATGCTGCTGAATATAAATAGAGAAAATCACCCAATCATATTGCCTGGATACAGGACAAATGCATATTATATAACATAAACTGGACTTTCAGTGTTCCTAGGCAATACTACTATACCTCATTTATGAAGTCTCACACTCTATATGCGAGGTTCTTAATATTTTCACCATTCCTCAAATCTCTCATGTCTCCTTTCCCCTCTACTTTCTCAGTTGAGAATGTTGCCTTAAATTTTACATAATTTCTTTCCATGAACTCCTTATTCTCTCTTCTTCCTCATCTCTCATCACTGAGATACCTTTTGTCCCTTTATCCCCTCTCACACTTATTTCATGTGATGAAGTAGCCTTACTCAATACCAAAGTTAACCCCATACTTGCTCAAGTAATCCCATCACCTCCAAAGGTTGCACCTTTTCCATCCCTATTCCTTCAACCATTTTCAATCTCTCCTTTTCTACTGGCTCATTTCTCCTGCCTACAAACATGCTCATGTCTCTTCTATCTTGAAAAAATACTTTGTTTGATATTTCTAATAACCAAAGTCAAATATCTATTCAACCATTTGTAGCTAAATCCCCCAGAAGGCTATTTATGCTCTTACAAAAGATACATTCACCTTTTCTTTTCTCATTCTCTTCTCTTCTATACTACTTCATTTGGTAATGTCTTTGGATCATTATTATTACATTATTAAGCTACTCCAAGATATGATACACCCCTTGCTTATTATTACTATTGAGTTATAATGCCTTCATTTATAGTGCCTGATCATGGATATGTAATAATAGATTAAATCAGTGATTTGACTATCCAAATGATTTTAGTAACCTCAATATTACATAGTCTTCATGCACTTTTCTCTTCAAAGTGACTTGTAAGTTTGATCTCTTCTGAGTGTGTTTTCTAATGTTGTAAGGCTAAGAACCTTCACTCTGAGTGAATGGCCAAATAAATGAAAAATCATTTATTAAGTACTTCCTTTATGCCAATTACTAAACACTAGAAATAGTAAAAGAAAAGAAAGACTGGCTTTGTTCTCAAGGAACTCTTCATCTAACTTGGGGAGATTACATATATAGGTTTTGGCTGTAAGTCTAATAAAAATCTGATTGTCCTTACTGCATAGTGCAGCACTGGTGAAGGTTTTCAAGGTCGGGTGCCCAAAGTGCAACTTTGAACTGGCTGTGAGCTCCCCACCCCCACATTACCCCAGAAAGTGGAAGGAGAAAGTGCTAGTTTTGAATAGCTAGACAGAGGTGCAGGGCATGCAAAAAATGTCCTTGGGCACTGTAAAGAGGGGCAAGAGAGCAGTTACCCCACCCTAGCCCATCCAGAAATCATGCCAATACTTCACCAAAGATGATACTGTGGAATAGCTGGAGGTATTCGTCTTTTCTTTAAATATTTCTATGGATGAAAATGTATCCATTTTGAAGTTAAAAGTGATAAAGTATTTGATAGTAAGAATTTTCTTTCCTGAAGCTATAAAACATGGATTTTGAGGCCATAATGGGAAAGGAGAAAAGAGGGAAAATCATTATTCCCAGAGATCTTATATTATGTATATTTGGTTATGTGGTAATAGGAATTTTTTATCTTATAGTGCTTTTTTGAGTTGCTTGGCATGTCACCTCTTGTTTCTCTCAGAGCATACCTTGCTGCTTAAAGTAAATGCTCTTTTATTTCCTGTCTGCAATCAATAGTTGTTGGAGATTCATGGTGACCCCTTCTTTACAGTGGTTGCTCCTCTGGAAGACAACCAACTGGACTGAAGGCAAGGGCAGTGACCAACTAAAACATTAGCCACAAATAGAAACATCAATATTATCGTAGCAACTACAGAAAACCTGTATAGATACTGCTTCAAGCACTTTCTATCATTTGGGTAAATTTCTTTTGGTAGGCTAGTTTTCAGTTTTACATCTCAGTGAATATTGAGAATGAGACTGTAGTTAAGTAAAGTTCTTTGCAAGGATCAAATCTTAAAACATGCCCATGAGATCCTTTGGTAGAAAAGAGCCTTTAAGAATAGGCTTTGTTATTATTATGATGCTTTTTCTATAATTGATAAAAAGATGAACACAACAGAATTTTGTGATCTTGACATGTCTCCTTCAATTGTGAGATGGTGAAAATGCAGTCAACTACTGAGGAAGGAAGGAAAGATTAGCATAAGGATGAAAATATGGAAGAAAGGGAGGAAGCAAGGATTTATGCTGCACCTGCTCTGTACCAAGTACTTTATTAAGTGCTTTACAACCAATATCCTATTTACTCCTCACAAAAATCTTGAAAGAAAAGTGCTATGATTATATACATTTTACAGTTGGGCAACTGAGATAAACAGAAGTTATGGGACTTGACCAGGGTATTATATCAAGTGAGGGTCAATGGCTCTACAAGTACTTAATTAAAACCTATAAAGATCATTCACAGTAATATTATATAGAGATTAAAAATTGGACTTGTGCTTCAGAATTTGATTTCTCATTACATCGTTTAGGGTAACAATGCTTTGGGGGCATTTTCCCCATTATTTATAAACCTTATTTTCAATGAGATCTTATAAACTGATATTTCAGAATATCTTTAAAATTTTGTGCTCTCCAATATAGGTATATTTTGTATTGAATCTGGCCAGTTGTTCTTCCCAATTTATAAGATTTGTAAGATTTAAAAGAATACAATGTGTGGCATTGTAATTGAGGAAATATGTAGATAACTAATGAAATTCAGGAAATACATACATACATACATACATGTGTGCATGAATAACATAGGCGTATTTCATGTGCTGATATATACATATATATATATCTTAGCTTAAATTTTTTCCCTAACTGTTTTACCTCTATTTTAAGATGATCTGGATTAATTAGGTTTCAAACCAACCTCTCAAATATTTTCCTTTTCCTTTTGGAAGGTACTGACCCATTAAGATCTTTTTTTTATAAATAAGACTTTGATGTAGAAAAGGGAAGAAAAGGCAGAAAAAGAATTTCAAGACAATTAATAAAGGATATAGGATATTTCTGCTGTTAAGAGTGAACATTTTGAGCTGAGAAGTATGGAAAGAACTTTAGTTTAATAAAATTTAATTAAATATATGTATGAAGAAATGTCAGGATTTGAGCATTTAGGGATAACAGATGAATAATGGCATAAATTTAAAAACTGACAAATCATCTTATAAAATACATAGGATAATGTTATCTGTTTTTTAAATTTTATAATATTTTATTCGATCATTTCCAAGCATTATTCATTAAAGACAAAGATCATTTTCTTTTCCTCTCCCTTACCCCCCATAACCAATGCATGATTCCACTGGGTATCACATGTGTTCTTGATTCAAACCCATTGTCATGTTGTTAGTATTTGCATTAGAGTGTTTGTTTAGTCTCTCCTCTGTCATGTCCCCTCAACCGCTGTAGTCAGGCAGTTGCTTTTCCTCTGTGTTTCTACTCCCACAGTTTGTCCTCTGCTTATGAATAGTGTTTTTTCTCCTAGATCCATGCAGATTGTTCAGGGACATTACACTGCCAGTAAAGGAGGAGTCCATTATATTCGACTATACCACAGTGTATTAGTCTCTGTGTACAATGTTCTCCTGGTTCTGCTCCTCTCGCTCTGCATCACTTCCTGGAGGTCATTACAGTCTCCATGGAATTCCGCAACTTTATTATTCCTTTTTGCACAACAGTATTCCATCACCAACACATACCACAATTTGTTCCGCCATTCCCCAATTGATGGGCATCCCCTCGTTTTCCAATTTTTGGCCATCACAAAGAGCTCAGCTATGAATATTCTTGTACATGTCTTTTTGTCCATTATCTCTTTGGGGTACAGACCCAGCAGTGCTATGGCTGGATCAAAGGGTAGACATTCTTTTATAGCCCTTTGGGCATAGTTCCAAATTGCCCTCCAGAACAGTTGGATCAGTTCACAACTCCAACAGCAATGAATTAATGTCCCTACTTTGCCACATCCCCTCCAGAATTCATTACTTTCCTTTGCTATCGTGTTAGCCAATCTGCTAGGTGTGAGGTGATACCTCAGAGTTGTTTTGATTTGCATCTCTCTGATTATAAGAGATTTAGAACACTTCTTCAAGTGCTTATTAATAGTTTTGATTTCTTTATCTGAAAACTGCCTATCCATGTCCCTTGCCCATTTACCAATTGGAGAATGGCTTGGATTTTTGTACAATTGATTTAGCTCTTTATAAATTTGAGTAATTAAAACTTTGTCAGAGGTTTCTATGAAGATTTTTTCCCAATTTGTTGTTTCCCATCTGATTTTAGTTACATTGGTTTTGTTTGTACAAAAGCTTTTTAATTTGATGTAGTCAAAATTATTTATTTTACATTTTGTGACTCTTCCTATGCCTTGCTTGGTTTTAAAGTCTTTCCCCTCCCAAAGGTCTGACATGTATACTACTCTGTGTTTACCCAATTTACTTATGGTTTCCTTCTTTATGTTTAAGTCACTCGCCCATTTTGAATTTATCTTGGTGTAGGATGTGAGGTGTTGATCTATTCCTAGTCTCTCCCACACTGTCTTCCAATTTTCCCAGCAGTTTTTATCGAATACTGGATTTTTGTCCCAAAAGCTGGGATCTTTGGGTTTATCATATACTGTCTTACTGAGGTCGCTTTCCCCCAGTCTATTCCACTGATCCTCCTTTCTGTCTCTTATCCCGTACCAAATTGTTTTGATGACTGCTGCTTTGTAATATAGTTTAAGGTCTGGGACTGCAAGGCCCCCATCATATGTGTTTTTTTTTTCATTATTTCCCTGGATATCCTTGATCTTTTGTTATTCCAAATGAACTTTGTTATGGTTTTTTCTAAATCAGTAAAGAAATTTTTTGGGAGTTCAATGGGGATGGCACTAAATAGATGAATAAGTTTGGGGAATATGGTCATTTTTATTATATAGGCTCATCTTATCCATGAGCAGTTAATGTTTTTCCAATTGCTCAAGTCTAGTTTTAGTTGTGTGGAGAGTGTTTTGTAGTTGTGTTCATATAGTTCCTGTGTTTGTCTCAGGAGATAGATTCCTAGGTATTTTATTTTACCTAAGGTGATTTTGAATGGGATTTCTCCTTCTAGTTTTTGCTGCTGAGCTGTGTTGGAGATATATAGAAATGCAGATGATTTATGTGGGTTTATTTTGTATCCTGCAACTTTACTAAAGTTGTTGATTATTTCAATTAGCTTTTTGGTTGAATCTCTAGGATTCTTGAAGTAGACCATCATGTCATCCGCAAAGAGTGATAACTTGGTCTCCTCCTTGCCTATTCTGATACCTTCAATTTCTTTATCTTCTCTAATTGCTACTGCTAGTGTTTCTAGTACAATGTCAAATAGTAGAGGTGATAATGGGCATCCTTGTTTCACTCCTGATCTTATTGGGAATGCATCTAGTTTATCCCCATTGCAGATGATATTAGCTGATGGTTTTAGATATATACTGTTTATTATTTTTAGGAATGACCCTTCTATTCCTATGCTTTCTAGTGTTTTTAATAGGAATGGGTATTGTATTTTGTCAAAGGCTTTTTCTGCGTCTATTGAGATAATCATGTGGTTCTTGTTGGTTTGCTTGTTGATGTGGTCAATTATGTGGATGGTTTTCCTAATATTGAACCAGCCCTGCATCCCTGGTATAAATCCTACTTGATTATGGTGGATGACCCTTCTGATCACTTGCTGTAGTCTTTTTGCTAGTATCCTATTTAAGATTTTTGCATCTATATTCATTAGGGAGATTGGTCTATAGTTTTCTTTCTCTGTTTTTGACCTGCCTGGTTTTGTAATCAGTACCATGTTTGTGTCGTAAAAGGAATTTGGTAGAACTCCCTCTTTGCTTATTATGTCAAATAGTAGTTTGTATAGTATTGGGATTAACTGGTCTCTGAATGTTTGATAGAATTCACTGGTGAATCCATCAGGCCCTGGGGATTTTTTCTTAGGAAGTTCTTTGATAGCTTGTTGGATTTCATTTTCTGATATGGGATTATTTAAGAATTCTATTTCTTCTTCTGTTAGTCTAGGCAGTTTGTATTTTTGTATATATTCATCCATATCAGCTAAATTGGTGTACTTATTGCCATATAATTGGGCAAAGTAATTTCTAATGATTGCCTTAATGTCCTCTTCATCGAAGGTGCTGTCCCCCTTTTCATCTTTGATGCTGTTAATTTGCTTTTCTTCCTTCCTTTTTTAAATTAGATTGACCAGTACTTTGTCTTTTTTGTTTGTTTTTTTTCCAAAGTACCAGCTTCTTGTCTTATTTATTAAATCAATCGTTATATCACTTTCAATAGTATTAATTTCTCCCTTAATTTTTTAGGATTTCTAGTTTGGTTTTCTGCTGGGAGTTTTTAATTTGATCACTTTTGAGTTTTTTTATTTGCATTTCCAATTGATTGATCTCTGCTCTCCCTAGTTTGTTGATATATGCACTCAGGGATATGAATTTAACTCGGATTACTGCTTTGGTTGCATCCCAAAAGATTTGAAAGGATGTCTCACCATTGTCATTTTCCTCAGTGAAATTATTAATTGTTTCTATCATTTCTTCTCTAACTAAACGATTTTGGAATATCATATTGTTTAATTTCCAATTAGTTTTCGATTTTGTTTTCTATGTACCATTACTGATCATTATTTTTATTGCCTTGTGATCTGAAAAGGCTGCATTTATTATTTCTGCTTTTCTGCATTTGTATGCCATGTTTCTGTGACCTAGTGTATGGTCAATCTTTGTGAATGTGCCATGTGGTGCTGAGAAGCTGTATTCCTTTTTGTCCCTATTTATTTTTATCCATATGTCTATTAATTTCTAAGATTTCATTCACTTCTTTTACCTCTTTCTTATTTATTTTTTGATTGATTTATCTAAATTTGATAATGGTTGGTTCAAGTCTCCCACTAATATGGTTTTACTGTCTATTTCTTCCTTCAATTCTCCTAGATTCTCCATTAGAAATTTGTGTTCTATATTATTTGGTGCATACATGTTGATTAGTGATATTTCCTCATTATCTAAAGTCCCTTTTAACAAAATATAATTACCTTCCCTATCCCTTTTGATCAGGTCTATTTTTGCTTTGGCTTTATCAGATAACATGATTACCACTCCTGCCTTCTTTCTGTCAGTTGAGGACCAGAAGGTCTTACTCCATCCTTTAATTCTGACCTTATGGGTGTCAACCTGCCTCATCTGTGTTTCTTGAAGACAACATATGGTAGGATTTTTAATTCTAATCCATTCTGCTATTTGTCTACTTTTTATGGGTGAGTTCATCCCATTCATGTTCAAAGTTATGACTGTCACTTGTGGACTCCATGGCATTTTGATATCCTTCCCTAATTCTAACCTTTCTTCTTCAGCTCTCCCTTTTAGACCAGTGATTTACTTTAAATCAGTCCCCCTTGTCCCCTCCCTTGATATGTTTCCCTTTCTAGTCCCTCCCTTTTGTTCCCTCCCCTTTCCCCCTCTTCCTCCATCCCTTTTTTGTGTTCCCTCTTTCCTACCCCCCTTGGTTTTCTCTTCTCCCTTCTCTTGTTGGGTAAGATAGAATTCAAGATCCAAATGGATCTGGATGTTTTTCCCTCTCAGAGTTGATTTCCCTGAGAGTAAGGTTTAAGTAAACACTCTCTTCCTCTCCTTCTCATAGGAGTTTTCTTCCCCTCCCCTTCCCATGTGAATCTTTGTGTGAGAATGATTATGCTATTTGGTCTTTCTTTTCCCCCTATTTACACATTACATTTTCCCCACATGTTAGTATACATAGATTGATATAAATGTAGTCCTTATAGAAGAGAGTTTGAATAAATGAAAAGATAACAATTTTCTCCTTTTCCCTTTCCATCATATTTACCTTTTCAGGTATTCAATGCTCTTTGTTTTTTGATATCGAACTTTCCACAGAGCTCTGGTCTTTTCTTTGCAAAAACATGGAAATCTTCTATTTTGTTGAATGTCCATACTTTCCCTTGGATGTATATAGTCAGTTTTCCTGGATAGCTGATTCTTGGTTGAAGACCCAGCTCTCTTGCCTTTCTGAAAATCATGTTCCATGCCTTATGATCATTCATAGTGAAACTTGCAAGGTCTTGTGTGACCCTGATTGGCATTCCTTTATATCTAAATTGCCTTTTTCTGGCTTCTTGTAGGATTTTTTCTTTTGTTTGAAAGCTTTGGAATTTGGCAATTACATTCCTGGGAGTTGTCTTTTGGGGATTTAGTGTAGAGGGTGTTCTGTGAGCTTTGTCAGTGGCTGTATTGCCCCCCCCCTTGTTCTAGAATCTCTGGGCAATTTTCTTTAATTATATTTTTTATTACGATGTTGAGTTTGCTGTTTATTTCTGGCTTTTCTGGAAGTCCAATTATTCTTAAATTATCTTTTCTTCCTCTATTTTCCAAGTCTGTTACCTTTTCAGTGAGATATTTTATGTTCTCTTCTAATTTCATGGTCTTTTGCCTTTGCTTTATTAATTCTTGCTCATTGTCTTCCAGTTTCCTGATTCTGACCTTTAAAGCTTGGTTTTCCTTTTCAGTTTGGTCAAACCGGTTTTGTAGATGCATGAATTTCTTTTGCATTATTTCCCAATTTTTCTCCCAGAGGGCTTCCATCTTTTTTTATCCTTTCCGATTCAAATTCTTCATGGGTTTTTGGAGAGTTTCCATTTCCTTTGGAAGGTTTCAGAGCATTTGTTTGTGTTTCCTCTTCTACCTCCTCTGTATTTTGTATTTTTGCTCCATAAAATGTGTCCAAAGTCCCCCCCTTCTTCTTGTTTTTCTTGGAATTTGGGGGCCTTTGTGCCTCTCTGGAGTTTGCCATCTCTATCTGAGTGGGGAGGACTAGCTTTTCTTATCTCTGTCTGATGTTCAGAGGTTTTAGCCTTAGGCAGATTGTCCTTTCTATTCAGTTGTTGTTCTGTCTTCCCAGGGAAGCCAGGAATTCCTGGTGTTTCCCTGTTACTGCCCTCCTCAGTTCCCTCCCAATGCTTCTCTGTTGCTTTACTTCCACGCTCTGAGCCTGGCTTGGCCCTTTCCAAGGGCTTCTGATAGGATTAACCTCTGACTGAGTATGCCCTGAGGCAGGGACCTTTGGTGAGACTCAGATGGAAGGATCTGGTCAGGGGGTTACAGGCTCCCCCCTGTCTCTCTCTGTTTCCCTGCTGTCTGGGTGCCCCCTCGACTGGGTCATGTTGTTTTCAGGGAGAGGCCTTCAGGAGAGCCAGCCCTGAGGCTCTGAGGTTCCCTCTGCTGCCTCAGACTCAGTGCTCTGGGTTGGGGGCATGGGTCCTGGGACCTTCCTTCTGCCTCCCCCTTAGGTCCCAGTGATCTCGGGTTCTGGATTTTAGGGGGGGGTGTATCTTTTGATCAAGGTCCAGGTCCAGGAGGAGGATTCCCGGGGTCTATGCTGTTGTTCGTTTTGAATTTCAGTGCCTTAAGAGCATATAGTTTGAGTTAGGTAGGGAAGGGTTTCAGGAGATCTAACTTTAGCTTTCTCTAAGCTGCCGTCTTGACCAGAAGTCTGAATGTTTATCTTTCTTGTAAAGAATGTAATGAGTCAGTGCAACTAGATGGCTCAGTGAATTAAGAGGGTGACCTAGAGATAAGAGGTCCTGGGTTGAAATCTTACCTCAGGAATTTTTTAGCTGTTTGACTGCAAGTCACTTAACTCAAATTGCCTCATCCTTACCAATTTTCTGCCTTGGTACCAGTACTTAGTATTGATTCTAAGATGGATTATATTTTTAATTGAAAATATGAGTAAAAGATAGAGCTAGTACTTATATTTATTAGAAACCAGAAAAATATGAGAACAAATAGTTCAATTTAAAAAGTGTTTGATTGTTTTGAGGACTTTTGAGCTGTAGGGCATTATGTTCCTTCAATTTGTTTTGACAATAGGTTTAGAGGAATAAGGGAGTTCTGTAGATTTTTATTTAACTGTTTTACAACAAAATAGAAGAAATGAAGAGAAAAATCATAAAAAATATTTGGATATTGAACTATGGTATTTAGAGTATTAATTTCACAGAGGAAATTTGGGGAATAGTGAAAGATTAGTCAGAGAGACTCTGGAGACTGATTTAAGGCAGCAGAAACATAGTTATAGGAGACAGAAAGATGATATTTAACAACAGTGGGAAAGGAACAGCCATTTTGGAGGGAAAAGAACTTTGCTGCAGCTCTTTGAAGAGACATATAGCAGAAACAATAATCTGACTTTACAGCTTTGGCTACTAGTTACTAATTATCTAAATGGAGATTTAAGTTCTAGCTGTTGTACTTCAACAGCAACCAAAGCATTACAAAAAAACAAACAAACAAAAAAAACTAAAGTGTTTTGGAAGTATGATCTTCTTCTTCCCCTTTAGGTTGGAGAAGGAATTGCAGAAAACATGTTCCTTACTTTGCTAAGAGGTTAACCAAATGGACAAATGGACAACCAGGGAATTTCCTGTGAGCTCCATTCTGAGTGGACAATGCAACATCCTGGTAAGTGAAGAGCTGGCTGAGAGAGTCTACAATGCCCCCAGCAGACAACCTAATGGACTTTTTAGTTCTTCCAATGAAAAAGAATCAATATTTCAATTAAGAGGTAACACTTTTTAAGCACTCTTAAAGATGAATGGGTTCAAAGAGTTTATAAATGCTGAAATAGTGCATAAAGGAGACAGGAATTTGCATACCTCTATCCAGTATGAGTACTCAACAGATAAACTGTAAGCAGAAATAGGATTTTGTGGTTCTGCAGATATAACTTGGTACTCATCATTAATTCATTCTGGAAGGCAGATTAAGTAACAAAAAGGTCAATTATCAAATTAATTTTTCCCATTAGAAATAATATAAATTGAATTAATCATTTCCAGACCCCCAGAAAACCCATATTTTATAAGGTATTACATGCATTAATGGAGTTGTATTTTAGTATGTAAACATGAATAATACATAGACCCAAAGTTTTAATTAGATTAAATAAAAGAATTTTAACATTACTTTTATTAAGAGGAGTTCCTGGAGAAGAGAAATGATATTGTCTAGAAGAGGAGACCCCCTTACATAATATCTGAGGATACCTACCCTTCTAGAGTTCTTTTTCTTCCTCTTTTCTGTCCATTATTATAACTGAACCCTGCTTTTAAAAAGTTTCACAAGAAACCTATCAAATGATCTTTCTTTTTTACTCTGTTTCAAAATTTCTCTAAAGTGGAAATGGTCTAGTCATTTAACAAATTTACAATTCTGCTTGGTAAAAACCTTTTCAGGGTGACATTTTTCAAAGAAGTTTTGCACTTCCACCCATTTTGTACACATTTCTTTGATTAATGAAGTAGGAGCATCCTCCTTTGCCTCCTCCTCACCAGAAGAAAATTTCCATGGTACTGTTTCTACTACCTTTGAAGTTCCTACAGTTCCTCAGTGTTGAGCTAGCTCTTCTTTATGCTCCTGAACTAACACATGATCCTTTAACTGGAGTTGGACTATGCCTCCCCAGATTGAAACATAAATTCTAGCAAGCACATTGAGTGTCAAGCAAAGGTTGAGTACCAGAACAATTTTGTCTCTCAATGTGTATCAAATACCAAATTCAATGAGTTCTGAGAACATCAAGTACCAAGGTTGGAATGTATTTATTTTCTACTGGCTTTTTGTAATATTTTCTCCTTGGCTTGGAAGTTCTGTAATTTAGTTATAATTGTCTTAGGATTTTTTAAATTTGGGATTTCTTTTAGGAGTTGATATGTGGATTCTTTAAATTTCCATTTTTAACTTACTTAAGAATATCAGGGCAGTTTCCCCTGATAATTCCTTATGATATGGTGTTTTGTTTGTTTCATTTTTTTTTTTATTTTAGGTTTGTCTTTTTGATCATGGCGTGCAGACAATCCAGCAATTCTTAGGTTCTCTCTCTTGGACTTGTTTTCCAGGTAAATTTTTTTTTTTGGTGAGAGATTACAAATTTTCTTTTTTTAAATTCTGTCAAATATGCTATTAATGCTTTCTAATGCCTTATGAAATTATTGACTTCCATCTGTCTAATTCTAATTTTTAGGTAGCTATTTTCTCCTGTAAGGCATTGTACTTCCTTTCTTAGGGAGTTATTTTCCTGTTGAAGGTGCAGTTTTTCTTTTGGGGGGGCTGTTTTCTTTAGTCAGTTTTGTGTTTCAAGTTGTTGATTTTTTTTCATTTTCTTTTCTAATTTTTCCTTTAAGTCTCTAATTTGTTCATTCTGTCCTTTCTTGGGTCTCTTCCAGGGGTTCATCTTGGACTTGATATCCTTTCACATTTTCCTTTGAGTCTTTACATTGTTTCATTTTTTTGTATTGTTGTCCTCTTCTGAACTTGTATTTTGGGTCATCAGTCTTGTAGAAATATTTTTCTAGTATTGGGATTTTTCTCTCTCTTTTACTCACATTTGGGTTATTTTCTCCATTGATTCTGTCTATATTCTTAAGTTTAGCTCCATTCCTGAGGTAGAGGGAGTACTATCTCATACTTGAACTGTACCTAGGGTTTGGCTTTACTATCTGGTTCTCAGTTTGAGCACTTTTCAGCGACATCCTGGTTGGCCTGTAGTGTGGTGATTTGCAGATGTTCGGTTCATTTGAGTTGAGTTGGGTTCTCTCCAAACTGCTAATGTTGGATCTTCCTGGGCTGAGTTCCTCCTAGTGCTACCTATACTGGGTCATGCCTGGCCTATTATCAAGATGCACTCAATATAAGGGGCTGATTTTCTCCCACTGTTCTTTATTGTATTGGTGTCTGCTCTTCCACAATAAAACTTGACCAAGCCAAATGTGCTCTTTCCTTTGCCATGAACACTCTATCACATCTCAGTTCTGCTGAGCCCTGTTTAACTCTGTTTAATCTCCTCATACCCCAGTGAGATGGAACCTCCTTGCTGTCTCCTCCAGTTATTCTGGAGTGGATCACTGTTTCAATCCTTTTTCTATTGGTTCTGTCCCTCCATGATAATTTTGAGGGAGTTTTATTCTTATTTAAGCATTTGGAGGTTGGTTAGTGAGCTCTCAGTGTTTCTTATTCTTCCTTCTTGGATACAGGAAGTCAAATCTAACCTTTGGTTTCATATGATTGTCATATATAAGATATCATGCTGGCAATTGGATTATCTCATATCAAAAAATAAGGCAGGGTGATAAAAAAATTTACAATCTATTCTGTGAATCTCAGGGCAGCATTAGCAGTGCCACCTTGGAAGGATCAAAGTTCTCCAAGAACAGTGGAACTAGTAAAGTTTCTAAACCTTAGAATCCAAATTTTAACAAGGCTGAAAAATATGTTTGGGCAAAAAAAATTGTTAGGTTTTAATATGAGTTTCCTACATTTTTGTTAAAATAATTGCTATCTGCTTTTCAAAACTTCTGTTTAAATTTTACATTGCAGCCAAATTCTTTTCAGCCACCATTTATTAGGCATCTTCACTTATTGAGGCAATTGTAACAGCTTTCAACTTAACCCATTTAAACAACAATAAAACCAGTCAATCAACAATGGTCAATTAAATACCCACTATTTAAGTTCTGTTGAATTGCCCCTTCTATCATGTAGCTTAAAAGGTCGTGGACACTTTGAAATAGAAAGATGATTTTAAAAAATACATTTATTTTGTAGCTTAGTGGATGTGAAATAATTAACATGAGATGAGAAAAAAGAAAAATCTAGAAAAAATCCTTTTCAGCAAATATTTGGTCATTTTACCAAATAGAGAAACATGACAGCCAGCATGAGTAACAGAAGTTCATAGTAAAAGCTTATTTGAAAAATGTTTCAGAAGGGGCTGCTGAGAGGTTATATATACCAACACCTCACAAAATCGTAGAAAGCATTGGAAAAATAACACAACTGTGGAAATGAATCCTATAGTCACACAACACAGTGTTTAAACTGGCTGTCACTTAATAGCATTAGCAATGATTCTTTGGGTGCATTACTATTTTCCAACCTCTCATATTTGCAGATGTAAGTTCTCAGATATGAAACACATCCACTCAGTAGCATTCAAGTTCTCAAGGTACTAAGGGTAATATTTTGAAGAAAATCATTTCCAAACCTTAGTTTTTAAGCTTCCACTAGAATACTTCCATTTTTGAAAACCAGTCACTCATAATAATTTCACTTCTAGATATTAAACATAATCATTGACTTGGTTATAAGAAAAAATTAACATAAAATAACATGTTAAGCAAGTAAAGAAATAGTAATTATATCACAGTCTCTCAGATAACTAGAACATCAACTCCTACTAATTAACTCAGTATCTGTTGAGAAGAGAGAACACAATTATAAGAAGCTGGCAGGGAAGCATATGAGGAAAGAAAGTGCATTTTCTTTCATGCAAATCCCTAATACTGTTATTTAGACTTCGGTGCCATTAGTTTTTTCAGTTTCAGTTAGGCCTTGGTACTTGATGATTTCTATGATTTCTGAAATTGTCCAATTTGGTACTCTCTTCTCCACCATCCCCTTAAGCCATGAACTTCTCTTTAAAGTGTTAAAGTTAAGTTAAAATTATTTTATATAATCTAATTATTCTTAAAACATATGTGTATATATATATTATTGATGCTTATTTATTAAAATATAACTCTATTAATGTACATAATGCCTTATAAAATCTGTGTTCTCTTAGTGTCTGAAATGGATTGACTCAATTTACATTATTCCTTATGGGGAAAAAAAACTTATTTGGTATGGGATCATTTTGTTACTCAACCTGCCTTCTGGAACAAATTAATGATGAGTACCAAGGTAGCACTGTGTTGTAGAATATAATTAGGATTTCATAGGACCTATATCAGAGGATCAGAAGGCATGGAATATGATATTCCACAAGGCAAAAATCTAGGCCTACAACCAAAATCAACTATCCAGTGAAACTGAGCATGATACTCCAGGGGAAGAAATGGATATTTAATGAAATAGAGGAACTTCAAGCATTCTTGATGAAATGGCCAGAGTTAAAAAGAAAAATTCAATGATCAAATTCAATACTCTAAAGAAACAGAAAAGGTAAACAGAAAATAACCACAAGGAAATCAGTGGAGTTAAATTAATCATATCCCTGAATGGAAATGTTAGTGGTAGTCTCTCGGTTACCGAGAATGACAATAAACCACTCCCCCATCGCCTTAGATCTTGAAGAGGGTGAACGGGGTTAGGATAGATGAGTGTGCACAAAGATACTTCTGCGTGAAGGAGATTTAAGTGGAAAAGTCGGTGCACAGAGACAGTCCCACTCTCTCGGCGTTGGAAGCCTGGGTACAGTGGCACAAAAGGGCTGCATTGGATGGCCGTCTTGTCCTTTGTGCTCCAACATGCAGTAAGCACTCCACAGTGCTTTGCTGTGTTGCCCCCTCAGCCGTTGAACCTTCTTGTTGGTTTCTTCCTTCTGTTCAGCCGAAGCAGTCTTCACATGCTGGGTGAGCAAAGCCCTGGTTCACCATGGGTTGACCCGATGGCTACCCTCACAAGGTTTAGCCGGCCTGTCAAAGCCGTTGCCCGGGGTGTGGCTGCTGCTGCATGCTAGCAACTACTGGGAGCCACAAGTGAGAGCTGGGTGTCAAGTGGGGGTCAGAGGCTGGAGAGCTGCCCTAGGAGGGCATGACAAGCCCTCCATACCAGAGATATTACACCTCCCTGAAACTAGGATATGTAAGATTTCTATTGTACAAAAGATATTTAAAGTACTTAATACAGTTAAGGCAATCAGGAAATAATGAATTTAAACTGATTACTTTATTAGTAGTGTAAAAATTCAATTATAATCTCTAATAATAAAATATTCTATTTTAGGATTATTTTAGGATATATTTAGGTTTATTAAGCATCATTAGAAATGAAGGAATAAAGAAGATACAAAATAAAAACCACGGGCTGATTAGCCCATTTAAAATCCCTGTACTTAGCTTACCATCATACTTGTTGCATCATGCAAGAAGAGAGAGCATGGGAGGCGTTACTGCTAGTTAAATACCAATAACCTGATCTCACCAACATGGAGATGTGGGATAGATTATAGGGAATTCTGGGAAATGCAAAGGACTTCTTGGGAATTAAGTCTAAGGTTCAAAATCTCCATTTATACATTTCCCCCAGAGACCCATGGAAGACTAATCTCTCTAGTGGGTCTTGTAAACATACAAGCTATGAATTTACAATAATTTGAGGATAAAAGGAAAAGAGAACAAAACCAATAATTACTAGGCTTATTGACAAAAAGCTAGTTAGGGGGAAGTCCCCTTCGGCATAAGAGTGTATATACAAAACAAATGCACTTAAACCCCACACAAATCAAATCACCTCATCCCAAGGTACACTCTGAAGCTTCTGGCTCAGCTTGTGGTCTTGGAGGCATATTCATGGTGCCCCTTCCAAACAATTCACTTTCTGGATTTGGAGAGTTAGTAGGTTTCTAACCTAAAATTACTCTCAAAAGGAATTTAAACTTTGCAATTTAAAATAACAATAATTGTACATATCCGCCTCTGAAGAGGGTGATTGAAAAACACAGGGATCACTTAGGGATGAATGGCTGTGTTATGAGGTATATGAATCAATTGGCAAGAGAAATAAAAATATTTTTAAAAATCCAAATAAAAATAATTTCTGGATGAAATATAGACTTTATTTAAAAACATATTTGCCAAGGTTGAAAGATTTGCTACATCTGTAAAAATTGTGACAAATATCCATCAGTTCATAGGTTTTTTTATGTCATACAGCAACTTATATGAAATATGATAGTGGGTTTGTTTGCTATTGTAATTAACTGGGTTATTGTATTTTGATACTTTTTGAATGTGCTTCTATTCTTTATAGAAATCTGTTACTTTGTGAAAATCATTTGCTTACACTTACAGTAGACCATGGCCAGATTTGAAGAGAAAATGGATCTCTTTTTTTTGGTAAGAAACCTTTGTATTCTAAATTTAATAGCTGACATAGAGTTTCAATGACTGTAAGCTATATATTTTTGATTTTTAAAACAAAACTTTATTATTATTGTTTTTGCTTACTGGTTCAATATACTATTTCAGTTTTATTTTTCTTTCCTTTTTGTATTTGAAGCACATGTCACCAGTATTGAGATTTTCTTTAACTTTTTTGATTTTGTAGTAATATAAGTTTAAAATATATTTGTTATAATATCAATATATACCCCAAAAGCTTTAGACTATAAAAATGATGCCAATGATTGTTTAAAAAATTATGGGGGGACTTCTGGGTAAACATGGCTGAAATCTAGACACAAATCACTTCCTCTCCTTGGGTGCTAAACGAAATAGACTACCTGAAAAGAGCATAAAAATCATCCGTGGAAGAACAGAGGGACTCTCCAGTAGGCCACAGCAATGATGTTATGTGGGGTTTGAAAATTTCCACACTATAAGAAGGATAAAAAGCTTACACAAAAATGTGAACTGAGCTACCCTCCCCACCTAATCTACGTAACCAGAGGAGTGGCCAGCACACTCACCAGAGAAAGTGAGTGAGTGAGGAACTTCTCTGTCTGGGGGGGCACACCAGGGTCATTGGGATCTAACAAGGATGTCCAGGGAACTACCCATCAGAGTGGTTTCACTAGAGACCCCTGAGCACTGGAGAGCACACAGACCGCGGGGGCTCTTGCAAACTGTGAACACTGAGAAGACTCTAGAAACTGTAGAAACTGCCTGAGGCAAAAGCTCTGCTCCTCGCTGTAGTAAGGTGGTGGGGCGGGGGACATTCCAGGGTCCTTGGGAACTGAAAAGGGCTACCTCGGAACTCAGAGTGGTATTACAGGAGACCCCTGTGCACCAGAGCGAAGAGACCACAGAGCACAGGGACAGATGCACTAACAAACTATGGAGGCTAGGAAGAACTAGTCTGAGGTAAAGGTACCACCACTTAAATCCACAGAAAACCTGCCCATATGACCCAGACCTCTGACCAAAAAGGAAAGGGAAAACCACCAAAGGGATGTCTCACATTGTCCAAGATCAACCCTCTAAGAAGAAAGGGGGGAAAAGTGACTATTGAAAACTTTTATGGAGGGAAAACCTAGGCTACAGAGGAAAAAGAGGATGAAATTCAAACAAAATTTAAACATGCCCCCCAAAATTCCCCAAAAGGGAAATTATCCACAAGTTCTGGAAGAACTCAAAATGGAGCTTGTGCACAAGATGAAAACCTTCTGGCAAGAAAAATGGGAAAAATTCAGAAAGAGGTCAGCAGCCTGACAGACAAGAACTCCCAATTGGAGAAAGAGCTGGAAACCTCAAACATAAGGGCAGACCAAACTGAAAAGCAAAATCAGTCCTTAAATATGAGAATTAAACAACTGGAAGACAATGATCATGCAAAACAGTAAGAATTAATAAAGCAAAGTCAAAAATTGATGAATTAGAAGAAAACATAAAATAACTCACTGACAAGGTGACAGACCAAGAAAACAGAGGAAGGAGAGACAACTTGAGAATCATTGGTCTACCTGAAAAACCAGAGATAAACAAAAACCTCGATGCCATACTACAATAAAATTATAGAAGAAAATTTCCCTGATGTTCTCAAGCAAGGTAGCAAAATAGAAATAGAAAGGGTTCATAGAAAACCCTCTATACTAAATCCCCAAAAGACAACCACCAAGAATGTAATCGCTACATTCAAGAGCTTCCAAGCTAAGGAGAAAATCTTACAAGAAGCTAAGAAAGGAAATGTCAGATATAGAGAAGCTCCAATAAGGATTACACAAGACCGAGCAGTGAACACTCTAAGAGACCGCAAAGTCTGGAACACAATATTCAGAAAGGTAAGAGAACTGGGTCTTCAACAAAGAATCAGCTATCCATCAAAACTGACTATATACTTCTAGGGGAACATATGGGCATTCAACAAAATAGAATATTTCCAAGTATTTGCAAAGAAAAGACCAGAACTCAGTGGAAAGTTTGACATTCAAACACAAAGAGCAAGAGAAACATGAAAAGGTAAATATGAAAGAAAGGGAAAAAGAGAAAAGTATTTTTTTATTTTATTCAAACTCTTTTATATAAGGGCTACAATTAGACCAAATTATATATACTAACACATGGAGGAAATGTTATATGTAACTTACAAAAATTTTATGCATTTATACAGTAATCAGAAGAATCACTCATAGGGAAAGATCAAGGCATTAACATGATTTGGAGGGAAAAAACAAAAAAGAAAGAAAAAGGGAGGGGGGATCAATGAAGGTACTAAGATGTACTTGAAGAAATAGAAATAAATTAAATAGAATAATTAAATAGAAATAAATTAAATAGAATAATCTTTGTCACACAAAGATACACACAGGAAGAGGAGGGGAAGAATTCTATTATAAGAAGGAGAGGGAAAGAGTGCTAATTGGTATTACTTAAAACTTGCTCTCAGTGAAATCAACTCTGAGAGGGAAGAACATCTAGATCCATTTGAATCTTGAATTCTCTCTTATCCAACAGGGTAAGGGAGAAGGGTAAACTAAGGGGAGTTTGGGGAAAGGGAGTACAAAAAGGAAGGGAAGGAGAGGGGGGAGTGGAAGGGTACAAAAGGGAAGGGTCAGAAAGGGAAGCATAACAAGGGAGGGGACTAGGGGGACTGATTTAAAGAAAACCACTGGTTTAAAAGGTAATAGCAAAAGAAGAAAGGTCAGAATTAGGGGAGGATATCAAACTGCTGGGGAATTCACAAATGACAATCATAACATTGAACATGAATGGGATGAACTCATCCCTAAAACATAGATGAATAGCAGAGTGGATTAGAATCCAAAACCCTACCATATGTTGTCTTCAAGAAACACACATGAGGTGGGTAGACACCCACAAGGTCAGAATTAAAGGATGGAGTAAGACCTTCTGGTCCTCAACTGACAGAAAGAAGGCAGGAGTGGCAATCATGATATCTGATAAAGCCAAAGCAAAAATAGACCTGATCAAAAGGGATAGGGAAGGTAATTATATTTTGTTAAAAGGAACTTTAGATAATGAGGAAATATCACTAATCAACATGTATGCACCAAATAATATAGCACCCAAATTTCTAATGGAGAAACTAAGAGAATTGATGGAGGAAATTGTTAATAAAACTATACTAGTGAGAGATCTGAACCAACCACTGTCAAATATAGACAAATCAAATAAAAAAAACAAATAAAAAAGAGGTAAAATAGGTGAATGAAATCCTAGAAAAATTAGAGTTAATAGATATATGGAGAAAAATTTAAAAAAGGAATACACCATCTTCTCAGCACCACATGGCACATTCACAAAGATTTACCATACACTATGTCATAAAAACATGGCATACAAATGCAGAAAAGCAGAAATAATTAATGCAACCTTTTCAGATCATAAGGCAATAAAAATAATGATCAGTAAGGATACATGGAGAGCAAAATCAAAAATCAATAATAATAATAAAATTAATAATTTCATTTAAGAAAATGACAATGATGAGACATCCTTTCCAACCTAATGGGATGCAGCCAAAGCAGTACTCAGAGGAAAATTCATATCCCTGAGTGTGTATATTAACAAATTAGGGAGGGCAGAGAGCAATGAATAGGACATGCAAATCAAGAAACTTGAAAGAGAAAAAATTAAAACCCCCCATAAGAAAACCAAATTAGAAATCCTAAAAAGTCAGGGAGAAATTAGTAAAATTGAAAGTGATAGAACTATTGAACTAATAAATACGACAAGAAACTGGTACATTGAAAAAACAAACCAAATAGACCAAGCACTGGTCAATCTAATTTAAAAAAAGGAGAAAAGAAAAGCAAATTAATAGTATCATAGATGAAAAAGGGAACCTTAACTCCAATGAAGAGGAAATTAATCATTAAAAACTATTTATAATGATTGCCTTAATTTCCTCTTCATTGGAGTTAAGGTTCCCCTTTTCATGACAATAAATATGCCAATCTAGGAGATATGGATGAATACTTACAAAAATACAAATTGCCTAAACTAACAGAAGAAGAAATAGAATTCTTAATAATCCCATATCAGAAAAAGAAATCAAACAGGCCATCAAAGAACTCCCTAAGAAAAAATCCCCAGGGCCAGATGGTTTCACAAGTGATATCTCTCAAAAATTCAAAGAACAGCTAATCCCAATACTATAAACACTATTTGACAAATTAAGCAAAGAGGGAGTTCAACCAAATTCCTTTTATGATATAAACATGGTACTGATTCCAAAGCCAGGCAGGCCAAAAACAGAGAAAGAAAACTACAGACCAATCTCCATAATGAATATAGATGCAAAAATATTCAATAGGATACTAGCAAAAAGACTCCAGCAAGTGATCAGGAGGGTCATTCACTATGATCAAGTAGGATTCATACAAGGAATGCAGGGCTGGTTCAATATTAGGAAAACCATCCACATAATTGACCATATCAACAAGCAAACCAACAAAAATCACATGATTATCTAAATAGATGCAGAAAAAGCCTTTGATAAAATACAACACCCATTCCTATGGATAGGAATAGAAGGGTCTTTCCTAAAAATAATAAACAGTGTATATCTAAAACCATCAGCTAAAATCATCTGCAATGGGGATAAACTAGATGCATTCCCATTAAGATCAAGAGTGAAACAAGGATGTCCATTATCACCTCTATTATTTAACATTGTACTAGAAACACTAGCAGTAGCAATTAAGGAAGAAAAAGTAATTGAAGGCATTAAAATGGGCAAGGAGGAGACCAAACTATCACTCTTTGAGGATGATATGATGGTCTACTTCAAGAATCCTAGAGAATCAACCAAAAAGCTAGTCAAAATAATCAACAACTTTAGCAAAGTTGCAGGATACAAAATAGACCCACATAAGTCATCAGCATTTCTGTATACTTCCAACACAGCACAGCAGCAAGAACTAGAAAGAGAAATCCCATTCAAAATCACCTCAGACAAAATAAAATACTTAGAAATCTATCTCCTGATACAAACACAGGAATTATATGAACACAACTACAAAACACTCCACACAGCTACAAGTATACTTGAGCAATTGGAAAAACTTTAACTGCTCATGGGTAGGATGAGCCAATATCATAAAAATGACCTTCCTACCCATACTTATCTATTTATTTAGTGCCATACCCATTGAACTTCCATTTTTTTTTTACTGAATTAGAAAAAAAAAATAACAAAGTTCATTTGGAAGAAAAAAATATCAAGGATATCCAGGGAAATAATGAAAAAAAAATACAAAGGAAGATGGCCTTGCAGTCCCAGATCTCAAACTATATTATAAAACAGTGGTCATCAAAACAATTTTGTACTGGCTAAGAGACAGAAAGGAAGATCAGTGGAATAGACTTGTGGTAAGTGACCTCAACAAGACAGTCTATGAAACACCCTAAACCCCCAGCTTTTGGGACAAAAATCCACTATTTGATAAAACTACTGGGAAAAAATGGAAGACAGTGTGGGAGAGATTAGGTTTGGATCAACACCTAACACCCTACACCAAGATAAACTCAGAATGGGTGAATTACTTGAATATGAAGAAGGAAACTATAAATAAACTAGGTGAACACAGAATAGTATACATGTCAGACCTGTGGGAAGGGAAAGATTTTAAAACCAAGCAAGACTTAGAAAGAGTCACAAAATATAAAATAAACAATTTTGATTGCATCAAATTAAAAAGGTTTTGTACAAAGAAAAGCAATGTAACCAAAATTAGAAGGAAAGCAACAAACTGGGAAACAATCTTCAAAAGAAAAAACTCTGACAATGGTCTAATTACTCAAATTTATAAAGGGCTAAATCAATTGTACAAAAAATCAAGCCATTTTCCAATTGATAAATGGGCAAGGGACATGGATAGGGAGTTTTCAGCCAAAGAAATCAAAACTATTTATAAGCATATGAAAAAGTGCTCTAAATCTCTGATTATCAGAGAGATGCAAATCAAAACAACTCTGAGGTATAACCTCACACCTAGCATATTGGCTAACATAAAAGCAAAGGAAAGTAATGAATGTTGGAGGGGATGGCAAAGTTGGGACATTAATTCATCGCTGGTGGAGTTGTGAATTGATCCAACCATTCTGGAGGGCAATTTGGAACTATGACCAAAGAGCACTAAAAGCCTGTCTGCTTTTTGATCAAGTCATATCTCTGCTGGGTTTGTACCCCAAAGAGATAATAAGGAAAAAGACTTGTACAAGAATAGTCATAGTTGCTGTGGTGGCCAAAAATTGGAAAATGAGGGGATGCCCTTCAATTGGGGAATGGCTGAAAAAATTGTGGTATATGTTGGTGATGGAATACTATTTTGCTAAAAGGAATAATAAAGTGGAGGAATTCCATTGAGACTGGAACAACCTCCAGTAAGTGATGCAGAGCAAAAGGAGCAGAACCAGGAGCACATTGTACACAGAGACTGATACACTGTGGTACAATTGAATGTAATGGACTTCTCCATTAGTGGCAATGTAATGTCCCTGAACAATCCGCAGGGATCAAGGAGAAAAAAAAAATAAACACTACCCTCAAGCAGAGGGCAAGCTGTGGGAGTAAAAACACTGAAGAAAGACAACAGCTTGACTATAGGTGTGGAGGGGATATGATTGAGGAGATACTCTAAATAAACACCTTAATGAAAATACCAACAACATGGAAAAGAGTTCGGACCTAGGACACATGTGATACCCAGAGGAATCACTCAACGCCATTGGGAGGGGTTGTGGGAGAGGGAAGAGAAAAAGAAAATTATCTTTGTTTCTAATGAATACTGTTTGAAAATGACCAAATAAATTAATGTTTAAAAGGAAAAAAAAGATTATGGGACTTTGCTTTATGATTCTGACTCCAGGACAAGAGAATATAAAAAGAGCCATGCACAAAGCTAAACTGCATAGTGCCAGTTGAGCACAAGGTTAAAGAGACCAACCAATCCCAATGGAATTGATTTAAATTTCAAGCCAAGACAACAGGAATTGAACTTGTTTGAGGTTTGAGGTTGAGGCTGTTTAACATGTGTTAAAGGCTTGTTTTCCTTGTCCCACATACTACCAAGTATCTCAAATTTGGCTCCTACCTGGCTCCTGGTCCCTTTTCTGTCTTTCATGGTGTAGGAAACTTTCTATAGTCTTGGCTACTGATTGGGTGAATGCATAATTTATTAAATTACTTTAATTGAGCCCTGACTCAAGGACCTGTTATAGGTTTATTTTCATTTATATAGAAATTTTTACACAAAGGCTTTGATAGTCTATATTTCATCCACAAATTATTTTCTCTTTTGTTTGGAATTTTTTTGTTTTGATTTCTCTGCCAATTGATTCATATACCTCATAATTCAGCCATGCATTGCTTAGTGCTCCCTGTGTTTTTCAAACACCCACTTGGGGCTGTATGTATAATTATTATTATTTTAAATGGCAAAGTTTAAATTCTTTTTGAGAGTAATTTTAGGTTAAGAAACCTTCTAACTCTCCAAATCCAGAAAGTGAACTGTTTGGAGAAGGCACCATGAAGTTGCCTCCACAGACCACAAGCTGCACCAGAAGATCCAGAGTGAATTTTAAGATGTGGTAATTTGAACTCTGTGGGGTTGAATGCATTTGTTTTGAATTTATACTCTTATGCCAAAGGGAACTTCCCCCAAACTGGCTTTTTGTGAATGAGCCTAGCAATCATTGGTTTTGTTCTCTTTTTCTTTTATTCCCAAATTGTTGTCATTTCAAAGTTGGTTATGTTTACAAGATCTACAAGATCTAATCGGGAGATCAGTCTTCCACAGATGGGGGTAGGGTGGGATTTATAGTTGAAAATCTGTTATCCTAAAAAAAGAACTACATTTCCCTGGAGCCCATTGATTTTCTGTCATTACATACTTCCTGTAGGTCTGGGATATTAGGTGGGGATGTGAAAGGTCCCACCTCTTTACTTCCTTTCCTAAGCTTGGATGTTGATAAGATGGGTGTTTGAACTGGCTGATCAACCATGGGCACATGGTCTTTATTTCGTATCTTTATTCCTTGATTTCTAATGGTCATTTAATAAACCTCCTAAAGTATAATGTTTTTATTATCTGATATATAATTTTAGATTTTACAAAAGAAGAAATATAGAAAAAATTAAAAAAATCAATAAAGGAATTTATACCAAGGAGAAGACATATCAACATTTTGGGAATATAGATGAAGTAGTACTTAGGCAAAAATTTATATTTCTGTTACTATGACTTACTTTCAGA
Organism: Monodelphis domestica; assembly: GCF_027887165.1. Classification (NCBI taxonomy): domain Eukaryota; kingdom Metazoa; phylum Chordata; class Mammalia; order Didelphimorphia; family Didelphidae; genus Monodelphis; species Monodelphis domestica. The sequence goes on along the minus strand of NC_077227.1, from coordinate 652,054,277 downwards.
TTCTGACCTTGTCATCTGTCTACATTTTATACTCATTAAATACATCTATTCCCTTCAAAAGGAACTTATCATTAGGCCAAACCTACAATGCCATAGGAACTTCAAAAAACTGATCTATTTGAGGAGTGGCATAATATCAGAAATCTTAGCCTGGATATTGTTAAATAGAGTTCATCTCTCTCATGTTTATATTTGAGCACAATAACATGTATAAGCGTTTGTGTATATATGTAGAGACAATTTATGTATATATGTATACTACATCACAATTTATAAACTGTTTCCTATTTTTTCATAATCACCTGTGGAAACAAACATAATAATATTGTAAAACAGCATTTTACTCTTAAAAAGTCAGTCTTTTAGGATGTCATTCTTTTCTGCAAAACTGAAAAAGAAAAACATAAAGGACATAATTTGTATAAACATGGCTATTTCCTGGATGATGACTTCTGTATAGGTAGAGAGAGGGATGGGCTAGGAAACTGTGGATAAATTCTATTAATTAATTAATTTAAGTATTCCCTACAAAGCTTATTAGCTATTTATCAATTCCTTATAGTGCCTATCCCATTCTACATTAATCACGGGACATTCAAATATTAAATAAATTTGATTTTTTCCTAGACAGATAAAGACCATTTCCCTTCTGCAACCAATGTTCTTTGCACTTCCCTTTTTTTCCAGCCCAAATTCAGGCCCTTGATAATTCTTCCCAAAACTTCTGAAAAAATGGATCATCTAATTACTAAAGAGTAGTTTGATTTAAAAAAATAGTTACTGAATTCAGAGTCAGCAATAGCACCTGGGAAAATTATTTCTGCTCAATTGGCTTTGGTTTTCTCACATATAAAATGAAGGCATTTAACTATATGTTCTATAATCGGCTTACAACATGACATTCTTTCTGTGTTTTGCCATTTTTCTTTAAAATAGACTCTCCATGCTTGGTGTGAGGATGTGTGAGTAGCTTGTTTTCTTTTTATTAATTTGTTTTCACATTTCAATTTTCTGGTTCACTTTATCTTTCCTCTCTATTAGCCTGCAATTCCTTATGTTAGTGCCTCCACTTTTCTCCATTCTTTATTTTTTCAGTTGATATTTAAGATATTTTCCATGAGAGTTTTTAGATCCTTTTGAGTCTTTGCTCACATTCTCTCAAAAAGAATATTGATTAGCCAAATGGAATACTCATATGCAACATATATTTCTCAGATAACCTACTTCAAAAAAATTTTCTACATCCCAAGCTGTCAGCTTAATTTCTAATTAATTTTACACAGCAACAAGTTTGTACTGCTAATTAAAAGATGCCTAGTACAGGAGGAAAACTGCCAAGTAAATGTTAAGACTTTGGTCTATTTGGAAAACAGGAGATTCTGAAGGAAATGTTTGAGCATCTAGCCATTGTAATTCATGAAAAAGGGACTAGGATGTTTTTTTTTTCCAAAAAGCACCAAAGTAAAAAAAATGTAAAAGATAAAGTATAAAGGAAGAAACAGCATAAGTTCTGGAAAAAATAGCTGAGTTTCCTATAATGTAATTAACAAGAAGATATCTAAAAGCAAAGAGCAGACTCTCCCAGTCCTAATGGTCAAGAATCTCAAGAAAATCACTTTTTATCGGCTCTGGGTCATCAGGGGAACCTCTTATTATCCATACAACAAAGATCTAAGAATCATCAAGAAGACTGAGAAATGATAAACTTTCCAGAGTGAAAGACCATATTTTCTAGGATAGTGGATTATCTTGGGTCTTTAAATTCTTCCACACTTTATGTGATAGGTAGGAGCATCACAAGAAAGGTAAAAAAGAAGAAAAGTAAAATGGATCAATGATCAACTGTGAGCAAATTAACTATTATCAGAAATGCAAGGATTCAAGACAATTCCAAAGGACTCATGACAAAAAAGACTATCCACCACCAATAAAAGAACTGACAAGAGTCTGAATTTAGATTTAAGCATATCATTCTTCACTTTATTTCCTCAATGATTTTTCTCTAGTGTGATATACATTTTCTTTCATAACATGATAAAAATGGAATCGTGTATTATATAACATATATACACCCATATCATATTATCTACTGTCTTTCTAGGGTTTGAGTGAGGAAAAGAATATAGATCACAAAATATCTGAAAAAGATTAAATTACAAATTAAATTGAATTTAATTAAAATACAATTAAAATTGCATCAACATGTAAAAAAGTGAAATTTAAAATATAAAATTAAGCACAATAGGTAATTTTAATTATTTCTGCCCTCCTATGTTCCATAGGAAACCATCAATAGGACACAATTCTGTTGCTTCTCCTCTTCCTTCCCTCCCTTAAATTCTTCCATCTTCCATTTCTTCTATTTTACTTTTACCCCAACCTCAAAGTAATTTTGCATTATGTAAAAATTAAATTATATCTCTAATAAAATATTATATTTTATGAGGTTTATTAAGGATCATTAGAAATCAAGGAATAAAGAAGATACAAAATTAAAAACCACATGCACATGGCTGATTAGCCCATTTAAAATCCCCACACTTAGCTTACCACTATACTTGCTACATCATTGCAAAGGAAGAGAGAGTGGGAGGTGTTACTGCCAATTAAACACCAATTGTGATCTTGCTAACAAGGAGACTCAGGAAAGATTATAGGGAATTCTGGGAAATACCAAGGAGTTCTGGGGAATGAAGTCTAGGGTTCAAAATCTCCATTTTTATTATTATATTAAATTAAAAAGTTTATATAACAAAAATTTTTTTGTCTCCAACAAAGGTCTTATTTCTCATATATATGTAAAAGTCAAATTTATAACAATATAAAGCATTCCCCAATTGATAAATGGTTAAAGAATATGAACAAGCAGTTCTCAGAGGAAAAATTAAAACTATATTTTTCTATATGACAAAATGCCCCCTAACCTACTGACTAGAGAAATACAAATTTAAACAACTCTGAGATACCACCCTCCCTCCTATAGATTTTTGAATATAACAAAAAAAGGAAAATGACAAATGTATGAGGGAATCTAGGGAAATTGGGAGACTAATACATTGTGGAACGGTGGAACTGTGGACTGATATAATATTCATAGGGAAACCACATGAACAGGCCCTAAAAACTATGCATACTCTTTGACCCAGCAATACCACCAGCAGATTTATATTCCAAAGAGTTCATAGATAAGGGGAAGGGGCTTCCTTATACAACAATATTTTAGTAGGTGTTTTTGTAGTGGTAGAGTTGGAAACTGAGGGGTTGTCTTCCACTTGGGGGATGACTGTACAAACTCTGATATATAGTTGTAATGGAATACTATTGAGCCATAAGAAATGACAAACAATATGAATTCAGAAAAAAGGTGGAAAGTGAAGTGGAAATGGAAGAACCAGGAGAATGATTTATGCAGTAATAGAAATATTGTATGATAATCAACTTGGAAGGACTAAATTATTATCAGGAAAATAAGGTTGTGAGATAATTCTAAGACTCCTGATTAAAAATGTGATCCACAGCCAAAGAAGGAACTATTGGATTCTGACTGTAGATCAAATCATGCCATTTTCACTTTAATTTCCTTCTGAGTTATTTACTGTTATGTGATATGTCTCATGTCATGGCATGAGGAATATGGAAATATATATTGCATGAAAGCACTAGTATTACCTATATGAGACTATTGTCTCAGGATGGGGGGTTATAGAAGGAGAAAGAATGAGAATCTGCTTCAGAAAATGTCAGACAATAATTATTAGATATTGTTTCCAGATGTAATTGAAAACAAATCTAAAAATTAAGAAAGATATCTTGACTTCAACTTATATGTTATGGTTTTTCTAAGGATAATTGAATAGAAGTACTCCATTCAAAATGCTGACTCCTTCCATCTGGTCAGAGTAAGTGTGGTCAGACTATTAAACGAATACAGATTTTTTAAATAGAAAGAAAAAAAAGAAAGAAATGCAAGTAAATGTGGAACCAGGGGGGGAAAAAGCAAAACTGCATGAACTGATGCTTGGATAAGAAGGATTTCAACATTTTTTTAAAGACTTCTCAATCTTCATAAGTTCCAAGACTTCTGGATTGGCTATGGGTTTTAAAGCATTCCCCTGGTCTAGGGGGACCTTCCTAACCTATTAGGCAAATACTATAACTTTTTATGTCCTGGTAGTTGAGACATATATTATTATCCATTGAACAGAGTCTATAATTTAAGCCTTAAGATCTGAAGCTAAAAAGCTTCATATCTTCTAAATCCGATCAGATCTAAATCCAAAGGAGAGTAGTCTCTGTAGTTAGCAATCTCTCCTACATTCAACATTTGATTCAATGACTTGAATGAAGGTTTGTTTATTTACTTTGATTATGACAGGGACTTGGGAGGGTTGTTGATACCAAGACTTCCCTTTACCTTTAAAGTAGGCACTTTAATGTTTAAAAAAATCATATTTTTGTGGCAGCTAGGTATCCCAGTAGATAAAGAGCCAGGACTGGAAATGGAAAATTCTAAAATCTAAATGACTTCAGATATATTCTAATTGTGTGACCCTGGACAAGTCATATAACCCCAATTGCCTAGACCCAAACACTTTTCTGCCTTTGAACTGATATGTATTATTGATTCTAAGACAAAAGAAAAAAATTTTTCTAAAATCATATTCCTTATAGTATTCCCTGAAGGACTAAACAAATACTTGTCCTATTGATTGTCCAAATAATAAAATGGAGGTTTAGAGAGATAAATGGCTTGCCCACAGACACACAGCTAAAAAGTGACAGAGCCAGGATCTGAAAATAAATTTCCTGAAAGAAGCCTGTCCTTTTTTAAAAACAAAAAAAAAAAAAAGAGCATGAACATGTTGAATAAGAAAACTTATATCCCCAAACTTCTACAAGTTCCAACTCAAATAAAATGATGTTTCCTGGAAATAAGTTACTATAATGATATATATATGATATGATATATGATAATATGATATAATAATTTCAGTGCTGGATTTGGAGTTAGATAACAATATGATTGAATTATTTTTCTACCATACACACACAATGTAACCTTGGTCAATTCAAGTTATCTTTCTGAGTTTCCTCATCTGCAAAATGGGATGGCTTAATAATACACTTTTAGGCCTTTTTCAGTTCTCAATTAATGACCCTAAAATATTTATATCTCTCAGACTCTTTGGGTTCAAAAAGTGACCTTCCCTTGTAGAGGACAAAAGAGAAGGTATGATTACACAAAGGTTTGTGTAAAAATGTGATTAATGTAATTTAGCTTTATGATTCAGCAGTCAAAAAACCTTATCTAACCTAAGGTTGAATTCATGGAAACATTCTTCTGAGTAATAAATATGCTCTCTTTAAATTCTTCCCAGGTCAAATGATATCTGGATCATTGCCTTCATTTCTATGTTACAAAATTTAGGAAAGTCATTGACAACCATAGACATGCCTTCAGGTGAGTATCCAAAGGATTCAGATATTTAAAAGAATGGCTAAAAGAATTAGTTAAAGGATATAGGAATATTTTTTGAGGAGAAAAGAAAATTTTGTGTCAATAGAGCTTTGAGATATTTAAAGAACTTTCATGGAAGAGAAATTAAACATGGCTTAGCTGAAATGAAAAGGGAAACCTATAAACAATAGGTCAAATTCGTAAAGACATAAATTTAACCTCATAAGATTTTCCAAAAGCTAAAGCTATCCTGAAATCAAAGGGCTACCTCAGCATGGGGATGGGGGCATGGCTTTGCCATCATGATAAATCAATAAAATAAAATTTATAAATAAAAATTAAATGTCTTCTAGCTAGACATGCTGTAGGTGTGTGTTGAACTGAAAGACTCTGAGTCTTTTTCCAGCTCAGATTCCATGTATCTACATTTACAGGATTCAAATCCCTGAGGATAAAAGCCTGGAAGGTGAATCTTGAGGGCAAAGATCAGGGAGGTAAAATGTGGAGGTTTTCTTTATTATATCCAAGAAAAACCTTCTTTGTTATTGTTTCTTTCCAGAAATTCAATATACATTCATTAATACTAAAATGCCATTTGCCTAGTGTTAGCAACTTCCTTGAGAATAGTAAAGAAGTAATCTTTCAGATTAAGAGGGGATACACTATTTCAATATCCTTTCTTTTAGGTACATTTAATTTTGTTAATAAACTTTTAACAAAAGACTCACAAATGATAAATCACATTATCATTTGTGTAGTACAAAATCCAGGTCAACCATTTCAGAGTATGACAACAACCTTTCATTATTCCTCACATCTTGGATTCCAATTACCTTTTTATAACTATATGGAATAAGAGTCCATTTACTTTAGAGTTATGATACTTATACATTATCCACATAATATCCTTTCTTCTATAGGCAGCTAATCTCTTGTTGAAAATGGCTCTGTGGCACAGAAAGACAGGCTGTGCATTCATTTTCCTTGTCACACTGTGGAAAGTGGTTGTTAAACAGGAATGGGAAAGGGAGCTTGTTATAGTTCTGCTCAAACAACTTACTGGAACAGCTCTTCAGTCTGCTGGTCCTCCACTAGTTACCATGGTGACATAAATCATCTGCTGAGTGCCATTTATGACATTAAAAAAACTGAGATTACCCCCCCCCCTCTTTCTCATCTAGGAAAGAAAGATATTTTGTCCTGACCTCTTTTATGAGCACTGCTGCAGTTTCTATCTCCACACTGGTTGCTTGTACCCTTTACACTATGAAAGCAAAGGATTAAAAATTTCCCTAAACATTGAATAATGTTCAACATGATTCATTTTAATATGATGAGGATAAAGGAGGCTCCTTTGGCATCTGTCATAGTACTCAGCATTCATAAGTAAGGACTGCATTTATTGTATTGGGTTTAACTTGAAATAATTCAAAGAGTGAGACAAAACTCAGAAATAACCTTTAATATCAATGCTGCTGGAACTTTGTTAATTATTAATACAATTACAATGTACCAACATATACAAAATGACAGTAATGAGGAAAAGAACATGGCTTTTTTTCTTCTATTTTTAAACATATATTATGTTTGGACATTACAGGTCAAGAAGAAAAAAAAATTGATTTGTGCTCCAAAGCATCCTACTGTCAGTTGTGTTAGAATAACTCTGTAAGTCAGACTTATCACATATCATTACCTACCTCATACAGTTGAAAACAGACAAAGAGATTAAAAAAGAGACTTGCCTCAGAACACATGGCTAGTTTGAAAAGCAGGACATGAATTCAATGTTCCCACATTATAATAGGATTCTCTGACTGTTATATATTTTCCTTGTCATATATGTACCTTTAAAGATGTGTACTTTAAGTTAGACATTGTTGTTCATTCTTTTCAGTCATGTCTGACTCTTCATCACCCCATTTGGTGTTTTCCTGGCAAAGATACTGGAGTACTTTATCATTTCCTTTTCCAGTTCATTTAACTGGTGAGGAACTGAAGCAAAAAGGGTTGTGATTTTCCCAGAATCCCACAACTAGTAACTATCTTTAGCTGGATTTGAACTCAAGAAGATAAGCCATTCTGATTCTAAACCCAGTGTTATACCCATCGTGCCATCTAGCTGCAACTTGATAATGTAAGGGGAAAAAGGTTTATTTATAAAAAGGTTGGACTGGATTATGTTTTAAAATAGGGTTTCAAGGAATTTAGTTTATTCCAAAGAGATTTATTTATAACTTATTTACCAAAAATATAGAAAGAATGAAGTAGGAAATCAGAGACAGGATTGGGTAAGTTATTTAGCCTATGCACTAAGTACTCCCAGCCCCTGACTCAACCCAAGCAGGAAAGGCCTCAGCAAAGTCGAGGACCTGGGGAAGTCTCTCTCAAGAGGTAGGTCTCTCCTGAGGTTAGCCTCTTCAGAAAATCCAGGAAAGGATTCAGCTTTTTCACTCACCATGTGTCAGACCAAAGGAAGAGATTTAAGAACAGTCTTACCAAGAACAGGGTCTCGGGTCCAGTTAGCAGATTCTTCTCTAGTCTCAACTCCAAAGAATGGAGAACTACGTCTCACAGGAATTTATAATTCCTTTTAAAGACACTTTCTTTTGTGTCACTTCTTATGCCTTCCTCTACTTTTTACATGGACAAATCATAGTCTAAAGCCTTGCTTAGTACTGCTCAGTAGGCAATCAGTCAATTCTGATTCATCACCCACTATTGCACACATGGGTCACCGACATTCCCACTAAATGATTAAGTGTGATGTTTACACTTTTGGTGATTAGATCTAAAAATGAGCAGATCTCCCCACTCAAATTTAAGTAGGGTGTTTATACTTTCGGTAATTAAATCTCAAAATGGGCAGGGGAGTTAATTTAATTTTCACAACAGTATGGTACTAATATTAACTATAATATTTGGCCAAATTTTCTTGCTTTTCATATACATTGCTGTAGTCATAGTGTAGCCACATTTTTCAAGCTCTCATTTCAGTAAAGGTCTACTCCATTTCTGGCCTTTCGATGCTATTGATTTAAAGGGAAATCAAACAAAAACAGGTGAAAGTGGGTCATCAGGGATAATTCTCTTTCTGTCCTGAGAGAATTCAAGAAGAAATATTTTCCCTTTGCTTGTGGTGATCTAGAACAAAGTCAAAGGGATAAAAAGAAAGATTAAAGTAAAAAAGATCAAAAGAAAGATGAGCAGCTACTAAAGACTTTCTTTTGAAGTAAGGATTTTTTCTTTAACACATTAATATAATCAAAATAATAAAAAAACCTTTTTTTGCTCCACAGTGGTCAGCTATGACCTTTGATGCCCCAGCAAAAATGTTGAAGGAACCCATAACTGGCATTGATTTTGGAATTTGGATATTTCTCTGTAGGAGTCTTCCAACATGAGAAAGTGAAGATCATTACTAATGTCTAAGGAAACAGAACTACCTTCTTGCCTTTACTTAACACAGAATGTTTAATTGTTAATGCTGCAAAGAATCAAGTTGCAACAAATTCCTCCAATATGGTCTTTGGTGATAAATACCTGATTGGTCAGAGATTTGATGATTCAGTTGTATAAACAGATGTGAAGCTTTGGCTTTTTACAGTGGTGAATGAAAGAGGCAGGTCTGAGGTCTAAGTGAAGTATAGAGGGGCAAACAAAAGTTTCTATCCAGAAGTATTATCTATGGTCTTCACCAAGATGAAAGAAATTGCTGAAGCTTACCTTAGTAAGGTTGTCAGAAATGTTGTCATCAGAGTAATAGTCTATGTCAACAGTTCCCAATGTGAAGCCACCAAAGGTGTTTGAAACATTACTGGCCTTAATGTGCCCCCAATCATCAATGAACCACTTGTTACTCCTATTGCTTATGTCTTGGACAAAAATGTTGGTCCTGAGTGAAATATCTCCAGGCCTACCGATGAAGATTGCCTCTTTGAAATCAAGTCCACAGAAAGGGACACCCACTTGGACTTTGACAACATGGCCACATGGTCAACTATTTCATTGCTGAGTTTAAGTGAAAGCATAAAAATGAAGAGCTACCAAAACAAGGAAAAAATACTCCAAGCAGTTAGAAAGAAACCATTCAAATACCATGGATTTACAATTAGGATCATGCAGGACCTACTACATTAAAGGATCATAAGGCATGGAATATTCCAGGAATGGAAAATATTTGGATTTACAATCCAGAGTCACCTACCCAGAAAAACTGAGTATATTCTTCCAGGGCTGAAAATGGTCATTCAATAAAATAGATTTCCAAGCATTCCTGAGGATTAAGCCAGACCTAAGCAAAAAATTTGAAGGCCAAATATGAGACCCAAGAGAAGCCCAGAAAAGTAAATAATAAAGAGAAAATTTAAGGAACCCATTAAGGTAAAAATGTTTATATATCTACATGGTACAAGGATCTCTATAATTCTCAAAAATTACTCTTAGTAGTAGATAAGATAGAAGGAATGTACTTAGAAAGAGGGTGAAGAAGTAAGCTGATTATAATAATGAGGTATAGGATGATATAAAATGATATGCTGTACATGTAAATGTGATGGTTTAGAATGATATGTATGTATGATATGATATGCATGCATATAAATGACGTAAAAAACAAGGGCTGAAAGAGAGGGTTGCATTGAGAGAAAAGAGAAGGGAGGGATAGAATGGTGTAATTGATATAACATAAAGAGGTGATAAATATCAATATAGAGAGGGGAGGATAAGGGTGGTGATGGGTAATGTTAAACTTTATTCTCATTATAACTGGCTCAGAGAGGGAAAAACTAATATACTTAGTGAGATATAGAATTCTATCACCCAACAGAGAAGAAGGGGAATGAGAAAAAGGAAGGGAGATAATTGAAAGAAGGGGGAACTAGAGGGGTGACAAAAAGCAAAATACTAATGAAGAGGAAGAGTGAAAGGGAATAGAACAGGATCTAAAGGGGACAATACTATAGAGGGCACTACGTAGTTAATAATCATAACACTAAATGTGACACAGAAATAGGTTTTGAACAATGATACATATATAACCGAGTGGAACTGCTTGTCAGATTTGGGAGGGGGGACAAAAGAGTAGGGGAAGGTGAGGATTATGAATCATGTAACCAAGGAAAAATATTCTAAATTAAAAAAAGGAAAACAAAAAGGAATGCACAAGAATGACATCAGTGGGAAAAGGACTGTCCATCTGCATACCTCTAGTAAATATACAAAGTGCACCCTCTTTTCCAGTACTCAGTCCAGTACTGAGATTGACTCCATCTATGTAAGCATTGACTTCTATACATGTACCACCTATGTGCTTTGTGAAGAACTGAATACTTACCTCTTCTGGGGTAGGCTGGACCTTTGTAGAACAGGCCCTAAGAAATGCCAGGCTAGACAAATCACAGATTCATGGTGAATGGTCTTACTTAGATGCCCCAAATCAAGAAGCTTCTGCAGAACTTCTTCAATGGAAAGGAGTTCCACAAGAGTATCAGTCCTAATAAGTCTATTGCCTATGGTGTGGCTGTCTGGGCTGCTCTCTTGTCTGGAGAAAAATCTGAGAATGAGCAGAATTTACAACTGTTGTTTGCCACTTCTCTTTCCCTTGTACTTGAACTTGCTGTTGGGGGCATGATAGTTCTTATCAAATTGGATACCCCCATCCCCATCAATAGTCTCAGCCTTTAATTACCTACTACTACAACCACCTTGGTAAACTTATTAACATTTATGAGGGTGAGAGAGCAATGAAAAAGGAAAACAACCTTCTTGGCAAGTTAAGGTTATTCCCCAAATGGAAGTTACATTTGATATCGAAAATGACATCCTTAATATTTATGCTATAAATAAGAATAAAGGCAAAATAAGATCTTCATCACCAATGAGAAAGGTCATCTGAGCACAGAAGACATTGAGTACATAGTATAAGAGGCTGAGAAATATGTCTGAAAATGAGGAGTAAAGAGACAAGGCATCTTCCATCAATTTTCTTGAATCTTATGCTTTCAAAATAAAGGCAACTGTCGAAGATGAGAAACTACAAAGCAAAATTGGTGATGAAGATAACAAATAGATCCTTGACACATGTAGTGAAATAATCTACTGGTTTGACCAGAAACAAACTGCTGAGAAGGAAGAATTTGAGCATCAATAGAAAGAATTAGAGATCTGCAACTCCCACATTATTAATGGTACCAGAGTACAGGAAATGTTCCAAGAGGCATGTCTGGTGGGCCACCAAAGGGTGGAACAGCCCCATCTGGAGGTTCTTTTTTTTCTGAACCTACAATTGAAGATGTCAACTAAATGTAGCAGAAGAAAGAGCATTGCACACAGTTTTCTAAAAACTGAAGGACTCAAATTTGTAGCCAAAAAAATAGCAGTTTAAAAGAAAGATCTAAGCTGTTGTGTAAATTTGAGCATTCTGAGTACTTGAATTTGTGCACAGGGAGAAATGAACAATATAGTACTATAAATTAAATTAAAATGCAATTATCAGCCTATAATATAAAATCTATAATTAGCAAAAAAGAATTAAAAGAATAACTCTAGTTTTTTAATTGGAGAAGTAAGAAGAACTAGGAATATAGTATTCATTCAGCATTGTATCTACTAGAAAAATCAGTATATCTGAATGATCACTAATTAGAAGTTCTAAAACAGTAATGTTGGAATGTTTTGTATGGTTTACAGTACAGTTTACAGTAAGTTATGATCAAGCATTATTTTGTCCTTCAACTTTGTTTTCTAAGAGAAATAAATGTTTCCTCACTGTAAAAACTGATGGCTTCTGGAAATAAATCAGTCTCAGTTGATTTTAGTTTTTGAATCAAATTTTCCATGTTCTAATTGTCACCATATGGCCTGGCATCAATGATCCAGACAACCTAAAACCTGAGATGAGACTGTCTTACAGAAAAATGACAATGGTCTATATTTTCCTCACCACTCTTCTATCTCTCTCCCCTATTAATCAATGTCCTTGCCTCTCAAAAGAAAGTAATTTTCCATTTTGAGAAAATGTCCATGATCCTTTATCAAAACATATTACTGTTCATAACATCTAAGAAAAGGAGGTTCTTTGTAGATTCTGGATAATTATCTGACCCTTGAGGAATGGAACTCCGAAGACAAAGAATATTCACATGGCCAAACCAGAAAACTATGTTCAGCCACTTTCTTATGGTCTTGCTTGTTTAGAAGTATCAATTATTCTAAAGGATTAGCAATTTATTTGGATTTTTTCCTCCTGTGGGTAGCTAATAATGAAGATATAAAGTCAAGGCCTTCTTCAATAATTTTACATTATCCTAGTCACCTAACAAGTAGTATCAATAAAGAAATAACATGAAAACATATGTAAAGTTAATAAAGTAAAGGAGACACTTGGATTCAAGATAAATTCAAGACTTGAATGCCTTGTTAACAAGAGCAAAATGTGACTGTTGGAAGAAGAGAAAAGCAGTCAAGGTTAGATAGATACAATTTGAAATCTTGCAGCTATAGATTTTTGGATTAAAAAGGGAAAAAAAAAAACTTGAGGCCTCAGCCTCGTGGAAATTCAAGGACATTTGTTACAAAGAATCCTTGTAACTGAACCCATAAAAGGACCATTTAAAAAAAAAACAGAGAAGGTATCAGAACTTCTTTGGTGGCTACCTAATTGTATAAATCATCCTTTGCTTTCAAATATAACAGGAAGCTACTAATCATCTTTTTACTTCTTTGGCTGAGAATGAAATCTAGTGAAGTTATCTTATAAATCAACAGGTTATATAATTAACACCATCCAAAAAAAATCTGGGGAAAAATACTTCTTATGTTCATCTTACTAAGAGGCCTCAAAAATTTCCTACTTCCATTTCTTAACAATAAACTCATCTGGTGTTAACATTATGTCTTTCACAGCCCCCAATTATGTCTCCATAATACCACCCCAAATAATATAAAATAATAAAATGGACACAGTTAATCATTTTTATAACTAAGTCACAAGAACCATCAGAAAATTAAGGAAGCTATTATTGTTTTTATGTTCTCCTGGGTAGGTTTTTTCTGTTTGTTTTACTACAGAAAAAATTAAAATGTGATAATTATCTTGAAGATGGACATTTCCATGGAGAGCAACTAATTTGATACCATCATTTTTTTAATATTAGGAAACTGAGGGCATGAAAGTATAATGACTTTCCTAAAACAGAAGAAAAAGGAAAGATTATAATTTAGGACACATTTCTTTTTAACATATAAGTAGTACATCTATTATCATTGTGACAGAGGCTGGCACTAAAGAAAAGTGCCAAGCAGAAGAGTGTGTGGAACTGATCACCTTGACAGGGGAGGGGCCCCAAGGGATTGGAATCTTGAGAAGATTCTGTCTAGAAGAGCAGTTGGTCTCTCAGTTGGGAGAAGCCAAAGAGATAAGGGTAAAAAAGACTTTCTCCTGAGGGTTACTCACTTTTTCCTGTCTATGTCTGGAAATCCTTCCCCCCAACATTTCCAAATTGAAAAGATTATTGAAGAGGAAACCTGAGAAAGACATCTTAAATCTCTGCCCAATTTTACCTCAGCTCCTGTTGCCCTGAGTCTTAAGTGTGGCCAAGGGGCCAAACCCAGGGTGAGTCAACCTTACTTTCTCTCAGGGGGCTCAGGCTTCCAAGGCCTAAGTTCCCCCCAAACTTGAGGAGGGAAGGGAAAGGGTTTAGATAGAGACAGGGACCCCCTTTCCCCCACTTCCTCTCTCATTCTTTTATCATGATTGAATTGATATTAAAATAGTTATCTTTTCTCCATGCTGAGTGTGAGTGAACAGATCAAGGGGAAACCCATTGGTCTCGAGTAGTGGAGGGGGGACAAGAGGGTCAAGAGTGAATCTGGGAGAGCAGACTTAGCTAAGGAGGGAAGGCAGAAGGGGGAAAATCTTCAAGTCCCCTCTCCTTTCTCTGAGCCAACCTTAAACATCAGCTATCTCCCCTGAACCCCACTTTGAGAAGGGAGCTTCTCTTCTATTTTTCCCTCTCTCTATACTGAAAGACTTAACCTTCCCCTTAAATACATCATATAATACAGAATTACATTTGTGAAAGTAGACACATATTGTTTATACTAGACAAAAATTAGTGAAGGAAAAAAAGATTTGTACGTTTCAATTTGCATTCAGACACTGTTCCTTCTGTGGTAGTGGATATCTTTTTTTTAATAAGTGTCTTGGAGTTCTCCTGGATCCTTGGCTTATTAATAATAGTCAAGTCACTGAAAGTTGATCACCATATATAGGACATCTTATTTCCTATTCAATAATCCTTCTATTGCACTATCTTCTATCTGTCTGAATATGAAGAAATTGGTGTTAGATTTAATATTCATTTTTTTATCTTTGAGTAATATCTTGCCCCCAGCTACTGAAAGACTTAAGAGATCATTTAAGTATAATATAGTGTTGTATCCCTACTTCATATTTTGAATGCCTAAGAATTTTAAAGAAATTTCTGAAAAATATAGGGGGCAATATGACTTTTATTTTCAATAGTATTTATATTAATTTACTTTTTCTTTTTATAGACATATGCTTTAGTGTACTTACAAACTTTCTGACCCTTTCCATAAGTTGAAAAATTATTTCAGGAATACCCAGTACTCATTAACCTATTAAATTGGAAAAGTCAATTGATCCCTGCCTCAGTTTCCTCATCTCTAAAATGACCATAATAGAGGTGGAGCCAAGATGGTGGCTTAGGAGCACCTAAAGTAATAACCTCTCTGACAATCCTTTCAAACCAATATTCATATCACACTTCAAAGCAAAGCTAAATCCAAACCCAGCAAGAAGAAGTAAGGGGACTTTGACAGGTAGACACAGTCCATCTATTTTCATGGGAAAATGGAGAGAAACCTTTCTTCACCCAGATTGCTGAGATCTGCAACAAGTCTCAACTGACTATGTGAGTCATTCAGAGTCAGCAGCTGGGAGGGTTTGCTTCTGATCCACCACACATGGCCCAGGGAACCACCAGGTGAGACACTCTCTCCCCCTCCCCCATCAATCTCAGACCTGACTGTCTGTGTAAGACCCAGGCTGATACTATAGCTGTGAGGGTTCATCTCTGATCCATCACATGTGGTCCAAGGCTATAACAAGGACTGGCAGGGATGAAAGGGAGCATCACCTTGCCTGACTATAGTGAAAAATTTGCCCCAGAGCAAGCCAGCTGAGCAGGTTAGCTCAACCATGTGAATCCAGTTAACGAACAAAGGATTAAAAAAAAGAATTGACACCAGAGTAGAAAAGCTCAAACACTCTGGTTCAGTAAATCAACAGAGAGGCAAGTCTATATAGTTCAAAGGGTAGGAGAAAAAAAGTAAATAAAATGAGTGTGTGTGTGTGTGTGTGTGTGTCTGTGTCTGTGTCTGTGTGTGTGTGTGTGTGTGTGTGAGAGAGAGAGAGAGAGAGAGAGAGAGAGACAGAGACAGAGACAGAGACAGAGACAGAGACAGAGACAGAGACAGAGACAGAGACAGAGACAGAGAGAGAGCTACAATCAAAAGCTTCTTTGGGGGGTAAAAATCAAAAAACAAAACCAGAGGATGAGTTTGAGATCCAGAAAACATCAAGCAAAGCATCAAAAAAACAGAGAATTAGATACAGGCTATGGAGGAACTCAAACAGGAATTTAAAAATCAAATAAGATTGATTGAAGAAAAATGCCAAAAGGAAAATAATAGCCTGAAAAGCAAAATAGGTCATCTGGAAAAAGAGGCATAGACATTAAAAGCCAGAATTGATCTGCTAGAAAAATGATGCAAAAAATTGGAAGAAGAGAAGAATGACTTGTGTAATAATTAAAATAGTTGAGGCAGTAACTGTAGTGATTAAAATAGTGGAAGACTTAAATTGTAGTAGATATAAGAGTGGATGAGTAAGTTGTGACCGCAGGAAATATGTTTTCACTACAGTGTTTTGTTTTTAAATCAAATATAAGGTGGTCGCCAGGGAAATATTCCCAATTATTCAAATATACCCAAGTCAGCTGGGTTTTATAGAGATTTTAATTAATACAAATGAAGAATTAAAGAAAAGGAGAGAAAGAGAGAAAAGGGGAATAATGAGAAAAGGATAGGCCAGCCCAGGGCAGCCCTGGCCAACCCAGGCCTAAGCCCTTAAGAGAAAGATCAGTCAGTCCTTAATCACTCACCACAAGATCTTTCCAAGCAAGAATATAGATACCAGTTCAGCCAACCATCCTTCTCCAGAGAGGGATTCTTCTTACTGTCTTCAAGAGATTGTCCTCAAGAGCCTCTCCCAAGAGTCTCCTTAGAGACTGTGTTTTCTTAGGAGACTGTCATCTCCTTATATAGGGAATTTTCTCCTATGTCACCTCCCCTAAGTTCTCCCATCTACCAATCACAGTAGACATTTTTCAAAGGACAGACCATTCTTAGTTCACACCTGAGTAGACTAATCTTTTGAGGAATTTACACCAGGAAAGCTCTGAGTAAGTTTCTCACCTCTTTGTTCCTTGTAAATTTACAAGTTGCTTGACCTTTATAGGTACTTAGCACCCTTTTGTATTAGTCCTAAAATAGGCATGGCTTAAAGAACTTTTTGTCTTACTATAAGTATGGGTTTAAGTACTTTTCATTGTTCAGCAAAGACTTTACAACTTTACAACTTCCCCTAAGGCAGACTTAAGTAGGGGTAAAATAGAGGTCTCTCATTCCTGATCTAAGTAGAGTTCTCACATTCCTGAACTAAGTACCTTCACTGCCCAAATGGAGAATTGGTCCTAATGGGGAATGGTTCCAATGGGGAATGGTCTTAACCCAACCTTATGAAGTAGGGTCTGGGAATTTTTAACATTCACAAGTCTGAGAAATTTCAAGATTCACACTTGAAAGGAAAAACAGACCAAAAGGAAAGGGAGAATCAAAAAGCCATGGAAGAAATTCAGTCTTTAAAAATTTGAATTGAGTAATTGGAATCTAATGACCTCAAGTCTATTATATTCAGTTGTGCCACAGTGTATCAGTCTCTGTGTACAATGTTTGCCTGGTTCTGCTCCTTTAACACTATATCAATTCCTGGGGGTCTTTCCAATTCACATGGAATTCCACCAGTTAATTATTCTTTTCAGCACAATAATATTTCATCACCAACAGATACCACAATTTGTTCAGTCATTCCCAAATTAATGGACATCCCCTCATTTTCCAGTTTTCTGCCATCACAAAGAGCATGACTATCAATATTTTTGTACAAGTCTTTTTCCTTATTATCTTTTTGGTGTACAGACCCAGCAGTAGTATGGCTGGGTTGAAGGATAGGCATTCATTTAAAGTCTTTTGTGCATAGTTCCAAATTGCCCTCCAGAATGGTTGGACCAATTTAAAACTCCACTAAGGGTGTATTAATGTCCCAATTTTGCCACATTCCCTCCAACACTGATCACTTTCCTTTAATGCCTTATTTCCCAGTCTGCTAGGTGATACCTCAGAGTTGTTTTAATTTGCATTTCTCTAATCAGGAAGGATTTAAAACACCTTTTTCATGTGCTTATTGATAGGTTTGATTTCATCATGTGAAAACTGCTTATTCATGTCCCTTGACCATTTGTCGATTGGAGAATCATGGGAATAATCTTAATATTTATTTGCTATATTTGATAAATATGATAAAAGAAGAGGGCAGTTTTTATAAGTAATGTGTGAAGGTTGGATTTGGCTCTTCCTTGAATGTAACAATGAAAGTACATAGCTCTTCCTTGATTGTGAGGATTTAAATTGCAAATCATGTCTATTTTTAGATTTTAATACCCACAAATGTAAACAAAGTACTTAATTTTTAGATTATTTTTAGATTCAATCACTTTAAGTACAAACACAGTACTTAAAAGTTAAGTATGAAGATCTGCTTATTTAGATCTAATCACCAAAAGTGCAAATATCCCACTTAATCAAGGAGTGGGAGGTCTGTGACCAAGTGTCCAATAGAGGGTAATGAATCAGAATCGACAACTGCCTTCTGAGCAGTCCTAGAGCAGAGCATCAGGTGTGATTGGTTGATGTGGAATTGGGGGAATTGATGCAAGAGAAAATGTCTTTCAAAGGAGCTGTCACTTCCTGTGAGATGGAGTTCTTCATTTTTAGAAGTGGATATGGGAGTCTTGGTGTGGAACTTCCTGTGAGAATTCAATTCCTCATGCTTTGAGTTGAGGATTGTGAAGAGGGGCAAAAGGATATGTTGACTGGACTGACACAAGGTGAGTGAAAAGGCTGAATCTCATTCCCTTGGCCTTAGTGCCTCTGGAAAGGCAGACCATCTTGAGACTCTTTTCCTTTGACAGGGACCTCTGAACTCCTGCCTGGCTCAAGAGGATTTCTCTCTTTTTCCTCTCTTTCTCTCATTCTTAATATCTTCCCTCTTTATTGCAAAATAAACTACTATAAGATCCATTCTGTCTTTTTAATTCATTTGGGATTTAGTAATTAAATCCCTGGTGACCAAACTCATAATCAAGTCCAACCCTTTAAAAATTAACCCTTTCCCCCCTTACAAATGTTATATAAAGGATCATAGTGTAGTCACATATTTAACTGGAAATTATACATAAGACCACACTGGTTTTAATTTGAACTAATGAAAAAATAAGTTGATTCAGTAAAAAAAATGATCTCTGGACATATGTCAAAATATTATAAAATTACAGAAAAAATCTTTAAATTACTCTGACTTCCTAAAATTTAATATATTAAATAAATGCTCACTAAAAGAGCATTTATTTTCCTTCTTGGAAGATTTCTAGATCAGAATATAAATGAATTCCTTTTAGATTATTAGGTCTTCTAGATATTTAAATTGGTCACTTACTTTGTACTTATCACATAATGCCACAGAAATTTTTAGATGAACTTCCCTCAGATATCTACACAAAGTAAATAAAAGATGAAAAATGCCTGCTGGGTTTGGATGGAAATCTCAAAGCTAATACCTTAGGTTCTATCCCTCAAATGTAAATTGTGAATGTACAGTGATCTTGGACCAAAACTGAATACAATTCATAGATTGAGGTTTTGTTTTTCTTGAGAAAATGCAGAGGATCTCAATACTATCGCTAAAATAAAAGCTACTTTTTAAAGTCTTCTAGCCTTATAATACCATATTTTTAAGAAAGAAAAGTTCTTAATAATTAAAATGGATTCTGAGATGCACATAGTGGATATGTATAGGGTACAACATTTTTCAAATAGCAAAGAATTGGTTTAGAGATATATATTTACATCCCTTTCCTTCTTCTCCTATATGATTCCTGTCTATGTATTATAACATCCTCAAGAACATTTCCTTAGTGAGCTAAATGTCTTCCTATATTGTAGATCTTTTTGTATTTCAGGGAAACCACTGTGATATATTGCCTACATCTGTTATCCTTTACTCTTTCAATGATTGTTCCATCTCCTCCATCAATAACATGTCTTCTCAGTGTTCTCACTTATGTTCCTTTCATTAATACATCTTAATTAGATATTAACTTTAGTCTACTCATGACCTTTGCAAAGATCTTTCCACTGTCCTTTGTGTTGCCCATATTTATTCACAACTTTATGGCAAACCCTAGAAAATTAGTGGTGTTCAAGATATTGTATCGTATACCAAGGAGAAGATTATGGTGCTTATAAATTACTGTACAGTGCTGTATTTAAATCTATAGTAGTATATATTATTACAAAGAAAATATTGAATATGGCAAATCTATTTGCAACATTGTCCTTAACCATATTTATGTACAACAAATCTCCTCTCTGTTTCATTGATCTTGTAGGATTCACAGCTTTGCTCTTGGCATGCTCTCTACCATGAGACAATGTTTCCTCCTCTAAAGATCAATCAGCAAGCTCTTACATATACTCAGTATATGGCCCATTTCTTGTACACCTTATTATTGTCCATTCATAATTTCTTCCTTCAACCCTTCCATCACTCACTCTCTTCTCCCATATGGGATATACCATTCAACCCATTTCTGAACCTATCATTCCAACACAACCTAATACCTTTCAATTGCTAGGAAACAGAAACTAAAATACATTTTTGTTTGTTGCCATTAGATATAGCACAATGTATTTTGCCCCCTCCTATTCAGAAATCATCTTCCTGTACAATTGGATGTCATTGCAGAAGAGTAGAGACTTTTCTATTCTAACAAACCCCCTGAGGCAAGATTTCTTGGTCATTAAAACCTCATCTTCATCTGAATTTGAATCTGAATGAATTAATCATTCAATCTATAAGGTACCAAGAACTACACATGCCTTTAGAGAGCTTTTCACATTCACTCATTTACTCCCCAGGCAGCCAGAGAAGGAGGCCAAAGTGATATATTGTCATGGCATTTATTGAGCCTGATTCTGTCTTAGACTTGCAGGAAAGCATCATTTATGGTTAAGAATACCCCATAGCCGTAGTATAACTTGTTCTTTCTCCCAGAGATGAAAGATCATTGCTTCTGCTTACAATTTATTAAATTTAAAAATTCTGAGAAGAATTCTCAGGTTCTTACCTTATTTTTTTCTATTCCTACATCCTTTTAATTCTTAATTGCATGCACTCCCAAAACATTGTACCCCAATTTTCTATAATCTATAGCTGGTCAACTTTTCTATTCTTAGTACTTATGTACATCTGGATATCTTCTGCAAATATATGGTTTCAATTTTTAAAGCATTGTCCATAATGGACTAGTAAATTTTTAATTTTTTTCTAAAGAAGTAAAATAATTTGGAATTTCTGGTACCACAGAGGACCAAATATGAAAGAAAAGTGGCATATAAACAATTTAATATTCTATAACTAATATAAGGTCCAGGCCACCTATATCAAAAAGAAGGGCTTTTAAAAAGCCAAATATCTAGGATACTGAAACAAAAATCTTAAAGTTCAGAGCTAGAAGGAACTTCTTTTTTAACTATTTGTCCTGATTTGTCTTCCACTGTCTCCTTAATGATTCCCAGGGTAGGAGAAACTACTTCATGAAGTTAAATATTTTTCTGAGTAGCTTTCATTGAAACCATTATTAAATTGTTGATTCATAAAGGCACCAACAAGAAGATGTATGGTCTCACACATGTAACCAATACGTTAGGAAGTGTGGTAAAAATTTGATGTTCACAAAAGGGAAACAGAGAAGGGAAAACATTCATTGACTACTTAATCTGTGCTAAGCATCACACAGAGTGCCTTGCAAGTAATATCTTATTTCATCTGATTTGACAAAAAGCTACAATTATTATCAAATAAGAATTGCTAAATATTTATAGAATGGATTTATCAATTAATATGTGTTTCTGGAAGAGATACTCAACTGTTTTATTGTATTAGTTTAGATTCTTTCTTAAATTATGATTTGGAATCCATTCATGCCTGTCCATCCTATGTGAGTCATATTTAAGAGTGTGCTGATAAATGTTTTACAATTGAATCTAAAAAAAGTAGGCATAGAAGTAATTTAATTTTAATTGGAATTATTACCATTTCCCATAATTTTTAATTATAACCAAGCCAAAAGCCATGCCCTTAGTGTTGGTCAATTTATGAAGTAGAAATGTTTACATTAATATTTTTATTCTTAAATATTTTTCCATGTTTACATGATTCATTTTCTTTCCTTCCCCTCTTGCCCCCCCCAAGTTGACAAGCATTTCCACTGAGTTTTACAAATGTTATCACTTGATGCCTATTTCCATATTATTCATTTTTGCTACAGAGTAATTTTTAAAGCCTAAACCCCAAATCACATACCCATATATACATGTGATAAGTGATGTCTTATGTTTACATTAATATTTTAATAAGAGGGTTCTCTAAGTCAGGTAAAGCTTGCTCTAACACATCACTATTTAAGATCATATTGTCTCACATTTTCATCACAGGTGAAATACTGGTGGATAAGTATAATTAATTACATTTCATGGTTTGTACAATAGAAATTCTTTATCTACTTTTTTGGTTTAGGACATGTTCTCTGAAGTAACTATTGATTTCATTTAAGAAGTTCCTCAGTATTCCAAAATTTGATGGTCATTAGCATGTTAATTTTAAAGAAGAATCTCTGGGAAAATTCACCACTAATTGGGAAATATGTCCTCAATTTGGATTCTAAGCTATGTCTAATTGACTAATGTAAGGAAATCCAGAAACCAGAGAGAGCAAATATGGTAAACATCAAAAGTACAACCACATTTCACAAGTAAATCTCAGTGGCTCCCTAGAACAATGACCCCTGTAAAAGAATTCTTCCATAACTTCTCCAGCAAATGGATTATCAGCATCTACTTGAAGATAAAGAGGAATCTGTCACATCTTTTGGCAGAAAATTCTGCTTTGATAGAGGAAGAACCAAGATGGTGGAGCAAAAACAGGGAAGCTCAAAACCACCATGAGAATCCTCTCCAACTCTTCTAAAAATAATGCCACAAAATTAATACAGGAGTGAAAGAACCAACAAGGAGATAGAGTGAAGCAAGTTTTAGGAAGAGGAAAACTTGAAATGTAGGCAGAGAGTATCCAGGGCACTGGGGTGAGAGGGGAGCACAACCAGTAGGAAGTTACAGCAAGGAGTAAGGAGGAAGCCAATGATGAGCTCAACACCCCATATCTACTATTCCAAGTTCTAAATCTGGACTCAAGACAACCCAATATACACCACTAAGCAAACCTGTGCAGTGAGGTCTAGGATTCCAGTCCAGGGCAGTCTATGCTGCACAGTCTTATTTGTGTGGGCCCAGAGCAAAGTCAGGAGTCCCAGGCTTGGCTTATGATAAGGACCTGAGTCCCATTTTGGAGCAGTTGTTGAACCTAGAGTGGGGGCAGGCCCCAGGGTACTGGCTTGTGGAAGACAGTCTGACTCTTGTTCTTATGACATCTGACAGGGAATACTATCCACCTCCTGAGAAAGAACTGTTGGAGTTGTTTTTTGCACATTGGTATTGATTTTATTTGGGCATTTTGTATGTATGTATGTATGTATGTATGTATGTATGAGTTTGCTTTTACAATAACCTATAGGGAAGTGTGTTTGCATCACAATAAAATTTTGAAAAGAAAAAAGAAAATTTGGACAACATTAATCCTAAAAATATGTTTTTTTTTGTTTTATTTTTTTACTAGGGGCAGTTAATTCCCTCAAAGGATAGAGTGCCAAGCCTGGGACAGGAGTTTCTGGGTTCATATACTCTGGCCTCAGGTACTTACTAGCTAGGTGAACCTGGGCAAGTCACTTAATCCAATTTCCTAGCCTTTATTCTGCTTTTCCTTTGAAATTGGACGCTAGGACAGAAAATGTTTGTAAAAAATGTTTTTTTTTATGACATCAAATCTAAATTTTCTTTTCTGTGATTGATTCTGTTTTCTGGGAGCAAATTAAGCCAGCCTAATCTTTCTTTCAGAAGATGCTCCTACAAATATTCTAGCACATTCTTCATGCTTCCCCAACCCTCTGGCATATATTGTTAAATATCCTTAGGGAAAAATGCTCAGATTCTTAACCAATCCTCACACAGCCAGTGGTTAAGGTCTTTCACTAACCTGGTTACTATGTCCTCTCTAGTTTACCAATGCCCTTCCTAAACTGTGGTTCTCAGAGCTGAAAACAATACTCAAGAAATGATTTGACTTCCCAGTGGCAGAGTACAGTGGTATTACTACATCATTATTCCTAGGAGCCGAGCTTTTCAAAGAAGCCTAAGATCATATCAGTTTGGGGGGTTTTTGTGTTTTTTTGTTGTTGTTTTTTTGTCTGGCAAATCATGCAGTCAATTCTTAAGCCTGAAGAACTACAAAAATCGAGATCTATTTTCAGACGAATTCTTTCTAACAATTCCTCCCTCGTTTTGTACTTGTGACATTTATTTTTTAACCCAGATTAAAATGCTGACTGTAGTCCTATTTATTCTCATATTATTTCCATGTAAGGGAGAAACAGAAATGACATTTTCAAAGAATGATATTATAGACCACACGAATCAAAGAAAAAAATGGATGAGGAATTTCAGAAACAGATAATGAGCTTGTGCTGAATGTATGAAATAGAAGAGTTAGGAGATTTCAATGGCTCAGCCTCTGCTATAAACACAGCGGCAAGTGTTCTGGCTGTGACAAAGAACAAGAATCATAAGTCAAAGGAATTTTGAGGAAATATCAAAGCAAAGAAGAATCCTCAACACATCGAATATTTCAAAATAATATAGGAGTGAAGTAATACTGGGTAATGAACATAATACAGACTGATGTTGTCTATTTGTGTACTATAGAAATTAGAAGAAAAGAGAAGCTTTAGAGATATAAACAAACTCCCTCATGAACAGATGAGGATATTCAGTCAAAATAATTCAACTCATAACACCTATTACATAATAGAATTGAGAGTTCATAACCAGACTTATGAATCCAAATCGGATTCTTTATTTTTTTTTCTCCTCCCATGTGTATTCTTGTAAGGTGAGAGCATAGGTGATGTGCTACGAAGGAATATAAGCTCTCAAATTCATGTCAGTCACTTTCTGATTCATAGACAAGCAAGTGGATGACTCCCCAATTCTTTAGTACCTTAGGTAAGCCCTAATGATGACCAAGTGTATTTCCCACATTTACTCTAGTTGAGATAGCAGAAATTTTTATATATGATTGTTTTCACTAAGAAGAGTCACAGGAGCCAAGAGGAAGGGGGGGCTTTAGCACTTGGTACAATTATGTCCCAAACACTTTTGATCAAATGTTGATAAATGAATTATAATCAGAAACAACCTTACAAATCTAATGTATATGGCTTAAAAGGAGTTGATTAAACAAGGTATTCGAGTACATAAAATCTTCCTGGCACAAAGGTGGGTCAAACAGTAATCAAAAGTCACCTCTGTTAGTTAGAACCTACCAATAGGCCATTCCACTGCACATGACCTCTACTATATATATATATATGTATATATTTTTTTAAACCCTTACCTTCTGTCTTGGAGTCAATACTGTGTATTGGCTCCAAGGCAGAAGAGTGGTAAGGGCTAGGCAATGGGGGTCAAGTGACTTGTCCAAGGTCACACAGCTGGGAAGTGTCTGAGGTCAGATTTGAACATGGGACCTCCCATCTCTAGGCCTGGCTCTCAATCCACTGAGCTACTCAGCTGCCCCTCTACTATATTTTAAAAGAGACATTCAGTCAAATTCTAATATTGGAATGACTTCATTGCTGAAATCTCTCCTTAAAGTCTTTCACAATATTTTGAGAAGAGCTCCACAGAAAAGAATCTCAAAATCAACCTTTATTATTGTGAGAGTGAATGAGAAGTTCAAAGGGAAAGTCAGGTCAACAACCAAGATTCTTCATAAAGACCATTGATAATGCTGAGAAAAGGAATAAATTTTAGAGAATATTGATTTTATAATCAAACTTCTTATTTTATTGATGAGGAAACTAGAAC
This sequence comes from Monodelphis domestica, assembly GCF_027887165.1. Taxonomy (NCBI): domain Eukaryota; kingdom Metazoa; phylum Chordata; class Mammalia; order Didelphimorphia; family Didelphidae; genus Monodelphis; species Monodelphis domestica. Next base: position 652,028,356 of record NC_077227.1, on the reverse strand, counting down.
TAAATCTAATTTAGAGGAACTATAGGAAGGAAATTAAAATTTTGCATTTCTTTTTATTGTAATTGTTACTATTTTTATTTAAATGAAAAAATGCATAATATGGTAGCAATACCTAAATTCCTTTGGTGGGATGAGGGGCAAAACTAAAGTTCTGAAATCTAGTATGAGCCAGCAAATGAAGTACATTAAATTCCTCTCCCAACAAAATAGACAATGCTATTTTAGTCTCTGTTAGAAGAATAGTATTATAAAGAATAATGGAAGTAAGAATCACATGGTTAATCTGTCTTCATAATACTACAACTTGAATTTTGTGTTTGGTGTCTAATTAAACTTTTCATCTTTTAAAACATGTTATCAACTCATTTTTTTAGAATAATGAACACTTCCCAATAATTTACCACAGCCCTATAAGATACTTCTTCTACATCAAATAAATTAAACACAATGAAACACAACAAATAATTCGAATGCATTTCATTCTCTATGTGTATTTTTCCATGACCTCTCTAAAAGGCAAAGGACTTCATCAAACTATGAGGAAGATTTTCCTTATTCTAAATCTAAATCTATAATGTCCATCTATTTACTCCATCTTCTGTGTTCTGGGACAAAAAATATCTTTATCATGTCATTGCCATTCAAATACTTGAAGACAGCTCATGTCTTTCTGAGTCTTTTTTCACCTCTAGGTTGAACACTCAGAGCTCCTTCAAACCTTGCATTACATGATTTATACTCCCCTCACTATCTTAATCACCCTTTTCTTTGATGGATTAAACTTTGTAATTGTCCTTCTTATAATAACTGTAAAATCTTCTCAAGACATTATTGTTCAATATAGAGATCAGAACCTTAATGTCTTTTAAAGTATTTTTCTTTCATATTATTATGATATTCATGGAAATGTTTTCCTGTTTCTGAAGTAGATTATTATTCTTATGCCATTTCTTCATACTTTTCATTTTTAATTGAATAGTACTATTCACTCACTATCATTTGTTACCATTACTCAATTGAGGGATACTACTTGGTTTCACATTCTTTGGTATGACTAAAAAATATTATTATATATGGATGAACATGTATGTGTTTTATTTACTTTTTTAAAAAATGTTAATTACATTTTGATTTTAACAAAATTCAGGGTTCTGTGACAAGTAATAATGCCATCCAGTCAGTGATGATATTGTACTGTAAGAACGGTGGTGACAAAGTTAAGTCCATCCAAAGGGAAGAGGACCAAGATGATGGGTGAGCTCTGTGTGCTTAGCCTAGTGAAAAAAAGACTGTCGGAAACATTAGGCCCATATTCTAATGTTTTAATTGTTGCCACATGATAAAAGTACTCTGTTTTGCTCCCGAATAGAAGACATGGAGTAATATGTGAAATAATGAAGATCTTCCTCATAATTTAAGTTCTAAAACTAGAATGAGTGGCTCAGATAATAATGATTTTCCTTTTTCTAGACATCAGAAAATAGAAGCTAGATGTTCACTTGTAAGAGATGACAGAGAAATGATTCCTATTATAAGATGGCTTGAACTACATGACCTTAGAGATGTGGGCCAACTCATATTTTGTGGAACATAGAAAAAAGGGTTTCAATAACATTTCAAATACCCAACATCTCCCCTTAATTGTCTCTTGAAAATATTTTAAATGAACATTTAGATTAAAATTCCATCTCCCCCACTCAGCTAAAGTGAACGATGATTTATTTTGTAGGTGAGTAGCAAATACTGGTTTTAATTATTTCTATTTTCTGTGACCTAACTCTGTCTGAAGTCATCCTCAGAAATTGAGGGTTGCAAAATGGAATTCTTTGACTATTTATCAAGTCTCTCCAACTCAAAGCATTCTTATAGACTTCTTATCTTTTCCTAGCCAGTTACCAAACACTGTCTATTCTAATTTCATAATATATCTATAATCTGTTCCCTATCCTCTACTTTTATTGGTATTAGTTTTACATAGAATAACATTTACTATATGGATTATAATAATAGCCATACAACAGGCTTTCTGCCTCTATTTATCCTTCCTTTCAATTGATTTGATTAAAAAATGTTATCAAACAGATTTGTACACAAGTCATGGACATAAATGGACAAAAATGGACAAAAAAAAATCACTCCTTGTTTTTAAGACTTTACTAATAGCAGGCTAATCATTCTACATGTGTGTAGCCTTATCATTCCTCTGCTCATGGTACTTCAATTCATTATTTCAGAATAATGTTCATCCTCATTACCTATTACAATTCCTCCACAATGCTTCCTCTAGTCCACCCTTTTGACTCCACTCCCCTTAAAAGACTCATTTTCTAAAGTGATAATCATCAACATAGAAAATTCCCAGATTTTATTTATCTTTTCTATATGATCTAATTTTTTTTGATTCTAAAGTGAAATATATGTTGGCAAATATGAATTGTAAATGAATAGATTGATTACTAATCTCAACACAAATCATCACTCAAAATGGTCTGTTTCTCCTTCAAGCCTGTCAGTCAATCAATATGCATTTATTTTTAATGATTCTTTATTTTTCCCAATTACATGTACAATCAATTTTCAACATTTTAAAAAATTTTGGTCCAAATTTTCTCCTTCTCACTCTCTCTCTTACTCAATCCCATTTCTCATCTCTCCCTGAGACAGTAAACAATTAGATATGTTACATGTGTGATAATGTAGACATTTTTCCATGTTATTCATTTTGTGGAAGAGATTTTGAACAAGAAAAGAAAGTGAAAAACAGTATGTTTTGTGCTTCATTCACACTCCATCAGTTTTTTTTCTGTAGAGGTGAATGAGATTTTTCATTACGAAGCTTTGGTATTTTCTTGGATAATTGTATTGCTGAAAATAACTAGTTCATTCATAATTATTCATCAAAATATTGCTGTTAGTGCATACAATGCTCATTTATTGTGCATCAGTTCATATAAGCCCTTGGTTTTTTTTTTTCTCAAATTGTCCTTTTCATCATTTCTTATACCACAATTGTATTCCAAATCAATTATATACTACAACTTGTTCAATCATTCCCTATTTGAAGGACAACCCCTAAATTTTAAATATTTTGACACCACAAAAGAGCTTCAATACATATTTTAATATACATTTTCAAGAACTTAGAATGTGCCAGGCACTGTAAGTACTGCAAAAAAGAAACCACATCAAAGGAGCTTACAATCTACAAGGAGAGGCAACAAGTAAACAAAAAGGCACAAACAAGCTTTATAGAAGAAAACAAGAAACCAGAGAAAAAAGACCCTAGAAACTCAGTATCTCTGACCTAAGGATACTGACATGGAAATAGAAGAATAAATCAGTATTATGAGCAATGATCATTCTGCTATTCACTTCATCTATCAGAGTATATGTGAAATAAGCAAAGCCTCTGTAGGTTTAGTGCTACTGTCACCTCTCAATTTTTCACCTTTGTGTATCTTTATATGCTTGTATTCCTATTATGACATCCAACATGAGGTAAAGGTAACTCTAATTGCTACAATTTAATAATTAAATTAGGAGAAAGATGAGTAGAGATATGGAGTAGGGGTCTGCCCTACTGGATTAGATCTTAGAGATCATCTTGTACTAACTACTCATTTTATAGATTAAGAAATGGAGATCTGGAAAGATATACCGATTTTTTCCTGGCTCTATTATTTCAAAAAAATCTTCTTGCAGATCACTCCTGGGAAAACATTTTTATACTCTTTAATATTTATAAACAATTGGAAAATATTGTATGCATGCCTTCCTATATTATATCAATTGCTTTGTTATTAAGTTATTAAAACTCTCCTTGAATATTGGGCTACTATGAACATTTAGTCTATTCTTCCTCTTTGTAGGAAACATAATTACAGATTTCATCCTAAACATCATCATCAGGTTTTTATGGAGAACTTTAAGGTTTGCAAAGTGCTTTAAAATATATCATTTTTAGCTCATAGGAAAACTATGAAAGAGGAAATATTATTTTTATTTTATAGACAAGGAAACTGAGTCATGTAGATTTTAAGTAACTTGACCAGGGTAAATTTATTTGAAATCAGTAAAGATTTTGTGATTTCGGCCTCAGTGTTTTATCTACTGTATGATCTGTTTCCATACAGGTATAAGCTTCATCTCTGAAAATTTAACAAGTTTATGGATCTTAAATTCTCAGTCAAACAGTCACTTCAGTACTTCTCACTTCAAAAGAGCAATAATTTTTTTCATTCCACCAATACAAATGGCAGCCTCTCCTCATTTTAGAAGATATCAATTAGTTGTCTTAAGAGATAAATAAAGTCAGATGGTGGCCAGTCTTTTGAACTTGAACCACTCTGAATTTAATTAGTCAAGTCCTCAGGTGATTGAAAATGTTCTGGCTGGATGATACTTGAAGAAACTATAATTTCATTGGTTTTCCAAGATTATATTCTGCTAGAAATGCCATTAAGAATTGAGAGCAAATTTCATATCCTGAAGTGGTGTTAGAGATAGATTTGAACTAAGGCAATCTATCACAATTGTGGATTAATTTCTAAAATGAAATATCAAGGAATAAATATAGTATCTATATAATAAAAATATAGCATCTTCTTATTTCATAGTAACTTGAAGAAAAATTCTTAAATACTACATGATCACTGGAAGACATTAAAATTAATTATCCTACTTATATTTCAGGGCAGAAAGATGATTATAGATAATACTCATAAAATCTGTCTTTTATGGAGTTTTATGTTTGTATCTAATTAATTTCATGTAGGCACATTTTCTTTTCTTTATTATAAAATTTTTATTTGGTCAATTTCAAACATTATTCCTTGGTTACAAAAATCATTTTCTATTCCTTCCTCCCCTCCCCGCACCCCTCCCGTAACCAACACACAATTCCACTGGGTATTACATGTGTCCTTGATCAGAACCCATTTCCATGTTGTTGGTGTTTGCACTAGAATGTTCATTTAGAGTCTACATCCCCAATCATATCCCCTCAATTCATGTAAATCAACCTGTGTTTCTACTACTATAGTTTTCCCTCTGAATGAGGATAGTGTTATTTCTCGTAGATCCCTCTGGGTTGTTCAGGAACACTGCATTGCCACTAATGGAGAAGTCCATTACATTCAATTGTACCACAGTGCATCAGTCTCTGTGTACAATGTTCTTTGATGGGCTATTCAATTTCTTTTTCTGATATGGGATTATTTAAGAATTCTATTTCTTCTTCTGTTAATCTAGACAATTTATATTTCTGTAAATATTCATCTATATCAACTAGATTTGCATATTTATTGCCATATAATTAGCCAAAATAGTTTATAATGATTGCCTTAATTTCTTCTTCATTGGAGGTGAGTTCTCCCTTTTCATCTATGATACTGTTAATTTGGTTTTCTTCTTTCTTTTTTTATTAAATTGACCAGTACTTTGTTTATTTTGTTTCTTTTTTCAAAATACCAGCTTCTCGTCTTATTTATTAATTCAATAGTTCTATCACTTTGGATTTTATTAATTTCTCCCTTATTTTTTAGGATCCCTAATATAGTTTTATTCTGGTTGGTTTTAATTTGTTTGCTTTCAAGTTTTTTTTGATTTGCATGTCCATTTCATTGACCTCTGCCCTCCCTAATTTGTTAATATATGAATTCAAGGATATAAATTTTCCCCTGAGTACTGCTTTGGCTGCATCCCATAGAGTTTGAAAGCGTATCTCATCATTGTAATTTTCTTCCATTAAATTATTAATTGTTTCTATGATTTCTTCTCTAACTGATTTTGGTTTTATCATATTATTTAATTTCCAATTAATTTTTGATTTGTACCCTTACATGTACCCTTACAGATCATTATTATTATTTTTTTTTTTGGTGGAGGGAGTTTGAGGCTCCTGGGTAAAATTTGCCATCACTGTGGGGGTTTTTCCTTCCCTTTTTAGTCAGAAATCTGAGTGAAAAAAGGAGGCTCTCTGTGAATGGAATTAAGGAGAAAGGATTTTGCCTTAGGAAAGCTCTTGATTCTCAGCAGCTTCAGCTGTTTGCTCCTCTTCCCTGTGCCACCTTCCCAGGAGTGCCCACAGTCTGTGCTCCCCAGCCTGCCAGGTTTTCAGGTGTAGCTGCTCTCAAGGATATGTCCTTGGTGGTCTTAGCTCCAAAGGACCTTGCTCACTCGCTGATTCTGGTGCATGCTGGCTCTGAATCTGGTTCCGTAGGTGGGGTGGGGGAGGATAGATTAGCTCACATATGGGTGGAAGCTTTTTCACCCCTTTATAGTGTGGAAATGCCCAAATGCCATGTACCTTCAATGCTGTGCCCTAATGTAGAGTCCCTTTGTTCTTATGAATTTGGTTTTTTTGTGGTCTTTTGAGGTAGTCTAAATCAGTGGGTACTGAGGAGAAGAAGCATCCCACGTCTAGACTGCCACCATGCTTAACTGGAAGTCTAGGCTCATTTTCAATGAGAGAATAATACATTTTCACAGAATGAACAAAATCAAACTTAGAAGGTATCTCAATGTTCTTCTAGTCCTCTCCACACTTGAACTTCAAACCCACCTTGTCCAACAATTTATTATTCAGCTTCTACTTTCAGACCATCAATAAAGAATTTTAAGGCAATGTAATGTTTTTCTGGATCATCCTAATTGATAGTTTTATTTGTTGGTTTTTATTTGTGTGTGTGTATATGTGTGTGCGTGCTTTTTTTCTAAGACAATGCCTGAAATTAATTATTTGCAAGTTATTTCTATTGTCCTTGGTTTCACTCTATCTGCCAAATTTGAAATCCAGTCTAAATTTTCTTCCACATGGCAGCCCCTCTATTGTAATATTTGAATAAAGCTATTATGCCCTCTCTGAGTCTTCCTTTCTCTAGGCAACATATTCCCAGTTCTTTTGATCAATCCTCATAATGTCCCTGTCTTCTTACACTTTACCCCTTCATTAGTAACTTGGTCTATTTGCTATTTCGCCATCTACCAACTTTGTGCCTTTTCCCTTGCTATACTTCCTCATCTCTCCTTCCTGGATTCCCTGATTTCTTTAAAACTTACTCAGATTTTCAAATCTTGCCATCTGCAAGAAGTCTTTCCCTATTTCCAGGCTCTCAAAACCCATCCCTCCACACATGCTATTGGCACTTTTCCTCTGATATTCTATTCCAACTACTGTGAATATATCGTACATATACATAGTATGTTGTACATATACATAGTTGTTGTAGGTAGTCTTCTTTGTTAGAATTAGAGAAGCTTAAGATCAGTAAGTATGTTTTTGCTTTTCTTTTTAAACTCAGTCCTTACACATATTATAAAAAATAATAAATGTCATTTATTGACTGACATCAAATGAATATCAAAGAAGCAAGCAGCCAAATCAAATTAGGCTATCTCATATATATTAAAAGGAACCCATCAAATGCTATGATATAGAAATTAAAAATACCCCAAAATTCACCTCAGAGATCAAACAAATAACATGTTGTTATTAGTTTTATCATTATTTTAATATTAAGACATTAAAGATTCTTTTCAAGTGACCAATCTTTGAAAATCTTTCCTCACAGTTCATCTTCTTGTGATTCTTTGGGGAGAGGGTCTAATTTTTGGAAATAAATTTCTCTTCCTCCATTAGAACTTTTTAAATCCCTAGATCCTATTTCCATAGTTACTTTATAAGACACTTTCAAAAGATAAATCATTAAAAAGCCAGAATTGGTAGAGAAGTAAAGGTACTAAGCAAAAGTCACTTAACAACAACAACAAAAAAAACAACAACAGATTTTATGAATCATTGACATTGCACATTTCTACCTCTATATATTATTTCCTAAGTTACTTCACTTAATAATGAGTTGGACAAAAGGCAGCAACATAAGAGTAACCAGATTGATCAATTTGTTTCATTTTTTTAAAAGATGTTGCCAATTCCTCACCCCATCCCACCAAAAAAAATGTTAAAGATCTGGTACAGATCTGAATTAAACTAATGACTTTGGGGAGAAAAAGCAAAGTTCAGTCCTGGTCAAATAGAAAGAATATTCTGTTCTCACACAAGTCTGAAAAATTCCTGATAGGAACCAGCTTCTTAGATTTGCCAACTTTCTGTCCAGAGAACAGAAGACTGGTCAGTTATGCCTTCTGAGGATAATGAGACATCATTCTTTGTGAGAAATAAGAGCTTATTTAATGAATAGAAAACCTGGCTATCCTAAGCAGAGAAAGTGATTCAGTAGCATTTCACACCATTAATAACCATACCACTCTTCCATTCTTTATTCTGTTCTCTGGTTTCCTTCTCATCATTTTCTAGTATGTCTATTTCTGATGCTCCTTATAATAGGCATGTTTTCCTTCCCCATCAGATGATCTAACTTCCTTCTTCTACTTCTATTACTTTCTCCAAATTGATACTCCCTCCTATCCCTTAAAACTCACTTTATAAAAATAAAAAATAAAAATAAAGGTTATAATTATATATAGAAAAAATATTTAGATTATCTCTGACCCTAAGACCAAACATTAGGACCATCTTTTCATTTGTTTATTCTCATACTTTTATATCATTTTCCACATCATGATGATCATTAGTAATAGTTATAATAGTGACAGCTAGCCTACACATACTGCTTCTATGTTTGCAAAGTATATATATATATATATATATATATATATATATATATATATATATATATATATGTGTGTGTGTGTGTGTGTGTATGTATGTATGTATGTATGTGTACATATATATACATACATACATATACATAAGGATAAAGGGGCTCTTATTATTATAATTTACAGATGAAGAAATAGGCAGAAAGAAGATTTGACTAGGATTAAAATAGGTAGTATCTGAGGAAGCATTTGAACTCAGGTGTTCATGATTCCAAATCAACATTCTTAAGTATCTTTCAAAATAAGCAACAACAATTTATTCATTTACAAGTTTTATTCAATTTTTTAACACTAGATCTTTCCATTTCACAATTGCACTGTACCTTTGATACCCACCCATCACTGAGGGTACAGATACCTCCTTATATCTGATCAATTCATATTTCCCCCAAAAAAATTCCACCTAAAAACCTTCATGAAACAACTATCAAAAAGATTTAGACAGTAAAAATAATGTGTATTTTAAGAAAAATGTATTTTGGCTTCATCTTCAAACATAGCTTCTTTGATATTTTATATGTTGATTTTCTAATTAAAAAAACTTGTGGGAATGACTTAGTCCAATAAATATTCAAATCATACACACCTAAATTCTAGTCTCTCTATCCAGCTAATTTTTGCAATGATCATAATGTTAATTAGCTATCTTTTTAATGAAGGACTTCAAGCTTAGAAAGAATATATTTTTCTGAGTTTGTTTACTTTAACCTCTTTATGAAATAGTATGAATTATCTATATGGTACCATACCCAGCTTTGTAAAACACAAGCAAATCAGATGGTTCCCTGCCATATGGGGGCTTATAGTTTATTATTTTTAAAAATTTATTAATTAATAAAAATTATTGTATATTGCTCTTGCTAATGTCAGAATATTGCATTGATAAAAAAAAACCTTTCCCAAACTAGGGAGCTTACTTCAAAAATATGACACTTGCTGTCTCTGTCTCACTGTAACTGCTCACTATTCAGTGGCTCAGTGTTCCCTAGACACCAATCTTCCCTAACCTCTCTTCAATATAGAGCTAGTACAACATGAAAGCCATACCCTCTTCCTTGTTAGAAAAGAATCTCACTTTCTTAACCTTCACTTAACATCTGCTCAAATTAGAGTCAGATTAAAATACACATTATGTGATTAGCACTAATGTTACTATTTGTTGATTATCTTTCTAATAGCAAATGTCTTCTTTCAATACTAAAAGGAAGAGTGAAAGCATTGCTTGAGAAATTTAGGAAGCATCTGGTAGCTAAAGGCCAAATTTACTATACTAAGAAGAGAAAAGAGGAGAAACAGAGATTATGAAGCAGCAAGCAAGCAATGACAGAAGAGTGTACCAGGTATGTAGAATAACAACCACTACTCTCTTGATTATCATCTTTTCTTAGGACATGATGAAGATAGCTCAATGTTCTGAACCCATGAGCCTTCAAACAGAGTGAAGAGCCCTCAATTTAATGCCTTCTGTATGTTCAGATCTGGGCTAGATGTTGGAAAGAATACAAGATAAGATTCAAGTATGGTACCTACTTCTAAGTGTCTTGTAGAAATAGAAGAAAGAAAGACAGGAAGAAAGATAACTTGTAAAGAAGAAAGAAAGAAAGAAAGAAAGAAAGAAAGAAAGAAAGAAAGAAAGAAAGAAAGAAAGAAAGAAAGAAAGAATGAATTAAGGAAGGAAGGAAGGAAGGAAGAAACAAAGAAAGAAAAAAATTACTACCTACCACTACCAGGGAGTTGATAGATTTCTGTTTGTCTAGATGTGTGATATAGAAAATAATTTCTATTAAAAAGGGAGACATTGTATTTGATATTCAGCTGCATGAAATTGAAGTCTAATTTCTATTTCTATTTTTATTTGAATCTTGTATACTTTTAAAATATGTACACAAGAGTTGTGAAGGCAATGTTTTACTTTATTGGATCATGTTTATTAAAAGTATTTGGTAGAAAAGGGAATATGAGAACAAAGAAACCTTATATTTTCTGTTTATTTCCGCTAATGGTATGATTGTGAATATATGAATTTTATGAGATATTACTCACCAAAACCATCTTATGTATTTGAAATTTTCTTTGCTATAATGCCTTTACTGTATGATAAAATGATATTTAGACATTTTTATAAAAATATAAATGAACTTATATTCCACAATGCAAAAAAAACTAGACCTACAACCACAAATCACCCACCAGGTCAAACTGAGCATAATACTCTCAAGAAAGAAAGAAATATTTAATGAAATAGAAGAATTCTAAGCATTCCTAACAAGATGGACAGAAATAGAAAGAATTTCGAATGATCAAATTGAACAGTCAAAAGAAGCTTAAAAAGGTTAAAAAAGACAGCCTCAAGGGAATCAGTGGGGTTAAACAAATCATATCCCTGCATGGGAAAGTGGTAAGTAGGATAATTAAGATTTCTTTAATACATGAGATACCCAAAGTACTTGATATAATTAAAGTACTCAAGAGAAACAATGACATTAAACTAATTATATTCCTTGCATGGGAAAGTGATAACTAGAATAATTAAGATATTTATAGTGCAAGAAATATACAAGATAAGGTAAGCAAGGGAAACAAAGGGTTTAAATTGATTACTAATCATAAGATAATAAGTAAGATACTTAAGATATTTAAGATACTTAAAGTGCCAAAGATACCTAAAGTATTTAGAATACTTAAGGTATTGAAGATATTTAAGAATTTTTCCCTATTAGGGCAATGAATAAGAGCATATATAGACAGAGAGCAGGGAGTAAGTTAAATATAATAAGATATGATTTTTAAAAACTGACAGATGAGAAAGTTATACATTGCTAAAAGAAAAAAAGGAAAAAATGTTATGGGAAAATTATTTCACATGAGGAGGCATGAAAGAATCTATATAGCAGAGTGGAAGATAAGGGTTATTTGGCAATAGTGGAATCTTACTCTCATCAGAATTACCATAGAGTGGGAATAAAATCCATGCTGAGTTAGGTAGAGGAATCTATTTTATGCAAAAGAGAAGTCAGAATGGAAGAGGGAATAAAAAAGAAAGGGACTGACAAAAGGAAAGGATATTAAAGGAAATTGGCAAACAAAGCAAAAACATTTGTGAATAGTAAAGGATGAAATGAAAGAAAGAGGATAAGCATGGGAAAATAAGATGTAAGGAAACACAATAATCATAATTCTGAATGTGAAAAGGACAAATTCACTCATAATGCAAAATAGCAGAGTGGAATGAAAGCAAATAAATCACAATACGTTGTCTACAAGAAATTCATTTAAAGCAGGAAGACACAGAGTAAAGGTAAAGGGCTAGAGCAAACTCAACTATGTTCCAGATAAAGTTAAAAATGCAGAAGTAGCAATTATGAACTCAGACAAAGCAAAAGTGAAAATTGACTTTATTAAAATAGATAAGGAAGAAAATTACATATTGATAAAAAGAATCAGAGATAATGAAGTAATATTAATATTAAATACATATGCTCCAATTGGCATAAAATCTAAATTCTCAAAAGAGAGAAAACAGACCAAAAACCTATATTAGTAGGGGACATTAACTTTCCCTCTTAAAATGAGATAAATCAAACCAAAAATTACACAAGAAAGAAATTAAGGAGATGAATAGGATTGTAGAAATTTTAAATTTATAGACCTCCAGACAAAACTGATTGGAAATAAAAAAGGAATATACCAGGGGCAACTGGGTAGCTCAGTGGATTGAGAACCAGGCTTAGAGACTGGAGGTTCTAGGTTCAAATCTGACCTCAAACACTTCCCAGCTGTGTGACCCTGGGCAAGTCACTTGACCCCCATTGCCTAGCCCTTACCACTCTTCTGCCTTGGAGTCAATATTGTGTATTGGCTCCAGGACAGAAGGTAAGGGTTAAAAAAAAGGAATATACCTTTGTCTCAGCAGTATATGGCACCTTCACAAAAAAAAAAGACCATTTAATAGGACAAAAATTCAGAACAAAATGCAGAAAGTCAAATAATTGCATCTTTTTTCAGATCATAATGCTATCAAGGTTACACTGAACAAAAGGCTACAGAAAAAAAAGAATAAAAATTTATTGGAACCTAAATAGCCTTATATTAAAGAATGAATGATTCAAATAGTAAATCATACAAAAAATCAGCAATTTCTTTAAAGAAAATGACAAAGTGACAATATACCAAAATTTTAGAGTTTCAGCCAAAGCAAAACTTAGGAGAATGTTTTTTTTTTTTAATTTTTAAATGCTTACATCAGTAAAGTAGAAAAAGCTGATGAATGAATTGAGGATGCAACTAAAAAAATAAAAAAATAACTCCCCCTAATTAAACACCAAATGGAAATTCTGAAAATCAAAGGTGAGATAAATAAAATTGAAAGGAAGAAAAACTATTGAATTGATAAATAAGACAAGCTGCTGGTTTTATTTTTAAGATTCAGTAAAATAGATAAACCATTGATTAATTTGATCAAAAAAGAAATTCAAATTGCCAACTTTGAAAATTAAAAGGGTGAGATTGCAATCAATGAAGAGGAAATTAAAGCAATTTTTAGTAATCATTTTGCCCAATAGTATGCTAATGAATTTCATAATATGAATGAAATAGATTAGTATTTAAAGAAATCTAAATGGCCCAGATTAAGAAAAGATGGAATATTATTTATTCAATTCTATCTCTGAAATAAAAACAAATATTTAGCCTAATTCAGGTGTTATTAACATTTTTTTTTCCTTTAGTAACATTTCAGAGTATATCAGTAATATGTAATTTGATGGTTCTTAGGGAGTTATTGAATTGACTTTTTAATGTACTAAAAAGCAGAGAATTCACAAAGGAGACAATAGTTGACCAGAATCTTGAATAACCATTAATATTTGAACCAGTCACAGAAATAGAAGGAAATAGATAGAAGTAGAATGGTCAAAAGCTCAGGGGTAAGAATGGTAAGGAATATCAGTAAGAGAATTTAAATTATTTGTTAGAAATGGAATATATCTTAAAGCAAAGTAGATTGCTCAAAGTGACAGTTAGCTCTGCAACTAATACTCAAATACAGATCCCAAGTTCCACTCCAGCATTGCTGTTTGTTTGTTTGTTTTTTCCATTTACATTAGGAATTAAATACGTATCCCATAGGTTACATGCAACCCAGAATAATATAGACTGCAACCAAAACCAGATAAAAATGGGAAATAATTAAGAAAATAAAATAAAAATACAATAATATGTAGACAATATAGTATTTTAAAACAAAAACTATTCAACCCATAGGGTTTGTTATGTACTAATTATTGGACCCTCTTTCTATTTGAGTTTCACAGCATTAAATTAAACCATGTTTTCTGGATAGAGTAGAAGGATTTAGGTTGAGTAGTAGTATAAGACAAGCCTGGTTTCATTTATGGATGACAACAAATATTAGAATCAGTCAAAAACATTTGTCATATATCTACTATGTACCAATATCAGGTATTATGGATAAACATAAAATGAATGAAGTAATCTCTGCTTACAAGGAGATTTCATTTTAAGGGTGGATAAGGAGTAGAGATAATAAAAAACAAATTAATATAAAGTAGGTAATGATAACATACTTTTGGAGGGAAAGTATTATTGGGGGAAATCTGAAAAATCCTCATGTGGAAGATTGTGCCTGAGATGCATTATGTAATATGAAAGAATTCTGTGAGGCAAAGGTTAGAAGGAATGTATTCCATGCATGGCAGAGAGCCAATCTCCATGGCACATAAGAGGTGAGAGAAAGATTGTCAAGTGTGACTTGATCTTCAGGCTGTTGGGAACTAATTAAAGTTTCCAAGAACAACAATGACATGATAACAGATTGTTTAAAAGCAGTATTTATTATGGAAATGTTCCATAAGACTGACAGATGGGAGAAAAGCAAAGAAGAAGAAAATACATTGCATATAATTTTTCAATACCCCAGACTGAGATGATAAAGGCTTGGACTAGGGTATGAGCAAGGCAAATAAGGAGATAGTAGATTCAAATCTGGCTTCAGACACCTACTATCTATGTGACCCTGGGCAAGTCATTCAATACCAATTGCCTAGCCCTTGCCACTTTTCTGTCTTAGAATTGATAATAAGGCAGAAAGAAAGGATGTAAGCAAAAGGAGAGTAAATAGTGATTTACTAGGATGAAAGAATAGCAATTGATCCATAAGTACCGAAGGAAAAGTGTGAAATAAAAACGACTTCAGGTCTTTAGGTTATTTGTCTCTGAGTCCCCAGGAAAAATTACTTTTACTCTGGGCTCCATTTTCCTATCTATAAACAGAATAGACCAAGATAATTTCTATGATTCTACCCATATATTCTATCTATAAAATAGATACATTATTTGGAAATAAAAAGTGATACCATGAATAAATTAGAGAAGCAAAAATACTTTACCAGTTAGACCTATGGAAATACTATTATACCATAAAAAAGGCAAATAAGATGATCACAAAAAATCCCTGGATGTATTCAATGAAGTGACCCAAAATTAAATGAGCAGTCAAGAGAATGTTTTACACAGTAACAACAAAAATGTATGATGATCAACTTAAGTATTACTAAAAAGGTGCAAATCCAGAACAACTCTAAGAGACTCATTCAAAAAAAAAAAAAGAATATATACCACCATAGAAGGAAAAAACTGAGTACAAATCCCAACTTAAACATATCATTATTTATTTCCTCCATAATTTTTTCTCTAGAGTAAGCAATTTATGTATCGTTTCGCAACATGATGGATATAGAAATTTATAATATGATACCATATGTACAACATATCAAATTGCCTTTTTCAGAGGGGCAAGGGTAGGAGGGATAGAGAGAACATGGATTGCAAAATATCAGAAGATAATTTTAATTGTATTAATATGGAATATGGAATAATTAAAATTAATTATTATAAAAGAGAATAATATTATTATAAATATAAAAAGAAAGGATAAAGTGGCTAAAAGTGATAGCCTAATAAGTATGATTTTAGATTTTTTTTTAAAATCTAGAATATAATTTTAGAGAAATGGTTGAGAAAAATGTATAATGTAAAATGGTGATTTATAAAAATCAGCATCTCTCTATGAACCTTAAATAATGTCAGGCAAACCTCATTTCCTTATTTTCACAAATTTATTAAACTAATAGAAAAGGAAGATATGGAAATAGTTTACCTAGGTTCAGCAAAGCTTTTGATTGTATAACCTCTAATATTATTGTGGAGAATGGAGAGGTACATGAATGAGATGAAAACAGATCTGCTTAGATAAGGAGACTGAAAGATTATTTGTGAATGATTCAATGGTATTATGTCAGGAGGCCTTCCGTGAAGTTAACACAGTGATCTCTGCTTCACTTTAAGCTGATTAATATTTTTTATCACTGACTGGGATAAAAGGAATAAGTGACATGATTATAAAAAAATATTTCAGATGACCTGAAGCTGAGAGAAAAAGTTAATAAACTGGATGACTTAGTTGGGGGAATTCAAAAAGTTCTAGAAAGGTTAGAGCAGTGATATTGAATCTAATCAAATGAAATTCAGTAGGATAAATGCCCATCTATTGCATTATGATTGAAAGGAAATTTGATTTATATTGCCTTTACATTATTGATCATGAACTAAGTGATCACAAAATATCCTTTAGGTAGATAACTACAACTATGATTTTTAGAAAAAGTTAGACCTAGTTAGTAAACTCAACATATATACGATGTCAATTATAATAATAGAATATTTACTATCAATTTAGAAAGTTTACTAGATAGGATATAGTATATTAGACTATTGTAGCAGTTAATAATATTTAAAACCTTTTTGGGATACATAAATCCACAAAGAAGGTGGAGGAATTATTGAGCAAAGATTGGCTAAAGGTTATTTACAATTTGCCTTAGTTTTACACATTAGTTCATTGAAAATTATTTGTGTCCAATAAAAATGATCAAATTTAATTCATTCCCACTATTAAATTAGGTTTTTCCTATTTGCTGAGGATGAAAGTACAGAAACTGTGCAAAGGATCAGCCTCACTATGGAAAGAAATGAGAACTTTAATGTCTTTCATTTCCTACCTGTACCATTTTACCCTGTTTATGCAACCAGCCAGATCCCTTCTCTCTGGGACTCACCTTATTGGTATCAGACTTAGAGCTGACATCCTATTAAGTTAGTACACTGTGGCTCAGAAGTCCCAAGTTCAAGTGATCCACCATCTTAAGCCACTTTGAGCACCATGGATTACAAGCTGGTGCACTAACTCTCAGCTGCATCTTTACCTGAAAATGAGTTAAAGAAGAGAGTCACTACTGTCCAGGAAAAAGAATTATCTCTCATGACAGCATCCATGGGAAGAGTATCTGTGCTTTTTTGACACTTAACTGAGTAAAATGGATTGTAATACTAGGATTCCAAAGTGGATGTACTAAAAATTCCCATCAGGTATCAACATGTTATTGATGGTATTAACTAGAAAATTTTCAGGGCCACATTGCTTAGCATGCTGCCTAACACATAATAGGTATATAATCAATGTTTATCAATAGATTTTAACTGTAACCATGGAATATGGGTTGATAATATCTGATAAGAAGAAAAATCACAGCATAAAAATGCAATTTGATAAGATTTTCTTTATACTGCAACAAAGCACTTGCCACCATTTCCCTTTATGCCTGTATTAACTAATCCTATCATATATAGTTTAGATTTTTAAAATGAGAAACAGAGCCAAAGACATCAAATCATGATGTGCATTTATATATCTCTAGAAGGTATAATTCTAACTACACAATTTTGAACCTATAATATTATATTCGCTAAGTTTATCTAATAAAATTACTATAAATTTGAAATTGCTAACAAAATTATTGTAATCTCCAATAAAGGAAAACTTGTGAATTAGTATGCAAGAATGATTTGACTATAGAGCATGTCTAATTTGAAAGAAGCCATTCATGACTTTTGGGTTATGAGAAAGTTTCACTTTTCTCTAGGAAAATATCCTGCTTTATTCATTGAACTGAACAAATATTCATTATGGCATTTTTGTAGATGTTTATTTTTTCCTTCAGAGCTTATTTTTATTACATGTTTTGATTTGTAATTCATTTATTGACCTAGAGAAAATGAAATATTCATTAACAAAGGTGATGTAGAAACTATTCCAATTATAGGTTGCCATAGACATATCTTCCTATAGTAGCCAATAATAGCCAGCTTTTCTGCCAATCTTTCTTTATTAGTGCATTTCTGCTAATCAACCTACATAGGAGGAACAAGACAACTACATCTCTGTGGGCAATTCATATGCCCTTTTTGAAAATATTTTTCCATATTACATATCAACACAATTCCTTAACATTTGCTTTCTGATATTTTTCTATCCATGTTCTCTCTATCCCTGCCACCCTTGCCCCTCCTCAAGAAGGCAGTTAATATGATAGAGGTTGTACATATCTTATGTAATATATATTTCCATTTTTATCATGTTGTGAAACAAGATACAAATTGCTTACACTAAAGAAAAATTCATAGAAGAAAGAAAAGAATGGTATGTTTCAATTTCATTCAAGTACCATCTGTTCCTTCTATGGCAGTGGATATCTTTTTTTATTGTCTTGAGTCTCTTTGAGTTGTTCTGGATCATTGCATTGTTGATAATAGTTAAGACACTCACAGTTGATCATTTTACATTATTGTTGTTACTGTGTACAATATTCTCCATGTTATGCTCAATTCACTTTGTATCACTTTATACATCTTTCCAAGTTTTCTTGTGATTGTCTTATTCGTCATTTCTTATGATACACATTAGTATTGCATTACAAGCATATCCACAATTTGTTTAGCCATTCCCCAATTGACAGACATTCTTTTTACTTTCCAGTTCTTTACTAACACAAAAAGAACTGCTCTAAATATCTCTGTATAGGTAGGTTCTTTCCCCCCATCTTGAATCTCTTTGGGATACAGGTCTGGTAGTGCACAGTTTGGTGTCCTTTAGGTATGGTTCCAGTGTTCTACAGAATGACTGTATCAGTTTGCAACTCCATCAGCAGTGTATTAGTGTCCCAATTTTTTCACATCTCCTCCAGCACTAATTTTCCTTTCTGTCATGTTACCAGTTTAATGGGTATAAGATGGTATCTCAGAGTTGTTTCAATTTGCATTTCTCTTATCATTAATGATTCAGAGCATTTTTAAATGACTGATGATAGTTTTAAATTCTTCATCTTGTAATTGCCTGTTTGTATCCTTTGACCATTTGTCAAATGGTAAAGGGAGCATAAGCACTGACCAACCCTGAAAATTGATGCTATGCCCACACTGAGGTCTCATGGCAAGGGCCAAGGTTCAGTATAAAACAAAATGTTGCAAAGTCAATTTTCTTGTTGTGGTCATATCAGAAAGTCACAGGGTTAATAAGTGCTGAAATCTTCAATAGAAAAAATTAATTAGTGGGGTCTTTACAAATTGATTAGGTTAATCTGCTATTGCTCAATAACAGACTATCATGGAAGCTTCCACTGCTTCAACTTTTGGCCATTCTGGCCCTTCAGATTACCTTTACAAACAACTTTGGAATTTACATCTCAAAGATTGATAGTAGAAGTATTTGCTAGTCCTCCTGTCTTCCAGATCATTTCTCAATCAAGAATCTTCTTTCTTCTTTTTTCTTTCCTCAAATTCCATATTTCAAGCTCACAACAGTTTAGGACACTGCCCTGACCTTTATGTTACATAGGCCATAACAACTGGGAAATCACACTTTTAACCTAGGATGACATCTGGAACTGGAATAAATACTTTTTTCAGTCAATATTGACTTCATTCCAGAGCTTTTGCTTAGTTTTGGTTAAGGAATTTCTATGACTACTTGGGTTGTTAAGCTTGTCTTATAGTAGCTCCCAGATCAATGCTTGTGCTTTTGTTTTGCAAAGAGAGGAAGCCCACAGCAACTCCAAAGTGCTTAGAGGAAATTTACTGCCCATGTACATGTACTACAACTCCATCTCTTCCTATGGTATATTCTCCCATCACAAAGAAAAGCTAGTGGTGACAAGTCAAAACAAATTAAATAACTGAAACTTCAGTAGCCTTCCACCATAACAATGTTGTTTCCAGAATACACATTAGGCAAAATGACCCTAGGTACCATCCTAACATGCTCTGCTGGTGGAAATCCTTCTAAAATTTATTTCCTACCCATTGAAAAAAGTTATCAAGCTAAAGGTCTGACAATGTCTTTCCATAAAAACAATGAGGATATAATTGGAAAAAGTCTCATTTGGAGAAAATAACTAGACACTAGCGAATGGTTGCTACAATCCCACTATTCAGAGTCAGACTATTTTCAACAATTGGAAAATTATCTCAAAGGGAAAATATGTGCATTTGATCCAAGAGTCAAACCCAGGTTTGTTATATGTACATGTAAGTTCTTCAAATGTATTCCATGAAGGTGCTTTTGACTCTGAGCTCTACACCAAACAATAACAATGAATGAATGCATTGAGGGTGAAAAAAGAATGACTGGCATTGCATGAATTCAGAGAAACACCACCTGTGCATTTGTTTCTGCATCTCACCTTTATTCCTTCTGCTGTGGACATAGTTATCTCCTCCCATAGTAAATCTGACTGAACCTACAAGAAATGATTACTTCATTTACTTTTCTAGCTGGGGAACTGGGTTATCCACCTAGTTATTTGTATGCATCATGAACATTTAGGCCAAAATTAAGATGAAGAGGTGGAGGTATTGAAATAAATATGCACCTTAGAGACCTTTCACATGTTCCATAAATTTCTAGATTGCTTAATTGACTCCTTCTCCCTCAGGCAACTTGAGCCAATCAATGTCAAGGGTTTAGGATTTCTCCTTAGTTTGGAGGTACTATTGATGTCTTAGAAAAGAATTGTTAGAATTTCACATTCTCTTCATTTCTTTGTTATTCTATCTCATCTTCCTTTCCATACAAAAGATGTAAAATGAATTCCAGCAAAGTTGGACAAAAAAGCAGAATTCACAGAAAACTGATCATAAATCTATGGAATAGCAGAAAATATTTCTCCCATTGTCAAAGCAAATGCTCATTCTTTTCTTAGAATGTTTTGTTATATTTCTCTGTCCCTGTTTCTTTTTCCCTTTGAGTAACTCCTCCTTAGAATTATATTGCCAAAGGAATAATGTAATAGACACAGCTAGGTGACTCAGGGGACAGAGAGCTGGGCCTAGAGATAGGATGTCCTTGGTTCAAATTTGGCCTCAGATACACACTAGCTTTGTGTCTCTGGACAAGCCCTTAGTATTATACCAATACTTAATACTAATTCTAAGACAGAAGGTAAAGGTTTGTTTTTTAAAGGACTAATGCAATAGCTATCTCCAAAATAATATAAGTATTATCAAAAGAGATCTTTATTATTCCTTGTTGTTCCAAGGCATAGAATCATAGAATTAGATTAGAAGTTACTGGTGGGCCAATTATGATATTACTGGAAAGAGGAAGGTTGAAGGAATTTCTATGACCCCTTACAGTAGTAAAGTTCTATGACATGTCTACCAAGTTTAAATATATGATTTGTCACTAATGTTGTGCTTCTTATCCTACCCCCAAAGGATAACAGAAATGAACTAGTATAGAACTCTGCCATAAGTATCTAATATAGAAAGCATTTTTACCATTTTCTCTAGAATAAAACATTCCAATGTTTTCAATCTCATATTACAGAAGATGGTTCTATAAAGTTGGGTTTACTTATAGCATTGTCATAAGATTAATCAAATATATATGTTCCTTTAAGTCCATACCTGCTAATTTCACAAAGTTAAATTAATTGTGACTGTGACACAATTTGAAATGTATTTTATGAAATCATTTTACCTTTAGCAGAAAGGAAGTTTGGCTTTCACATATCGCCCCAACATAAAAAAAAAGAAAAGCCACTGGACTTCCTATTTGGGAAATATTTTTGCTGTTCATTATAGTAGTCTGTGTTTTAATATTCACCAACCAATAATTAAATGATCTCTTCATGTTTTTCATAGAATAAAAAATTTATAATAAAACGTCACAAAGGAAAAACTTCCTGTTGGATTCAGGAAGTACTTTTTCTAAATCGAAAAATACTAATAATTGTATAGTCATCTAATCTCTGCTTAATCTTCACTGCCGTGGCTAAGGTCTACTAGTTCATCTTTACAAATTTCATTTTTTTTAGAAAATCAATAGTACCAATTAATAACACATTTTCATATCACTTAACATCTTGTAAAGTCATTTTGCTTATCCATAGAAAAAAATCCTTTGAGGTAGCTCAAATACAACATTATTGTTTCTGTCTTTCTGTTGGGAAAATGGTTCCAAAATTATTGAGTTCGATTATAGGAATATTATAGAAGGAATTATATAATATAGATCATCTACTTTAAATTCTACTCTGACGTTACTTCAAATAATATCCACCCCCAATTCTCACCCTGCTTCTTTATGAAAACTCCTACATGTTTGGATGATTGCCATGTTGCTTATTTATCACCATTTTTCTTGAAGAAAAATCCATTCTTTTGCAAGCTCATTTGAGATTGTTTCTACAATTTTTACCATTGTGGTTGCTTGCCTCCAGTACTGTTAAAATGTCAAAATATATAGCTATAAATTGAGTGTAAAGATACTTATTGAATGATTTATATCATATGGAGCCATATGTCTGAACTATCCTCTGAATTACCGTTATGGACTGGACTGTCATTTATCTATAAAGATTTGTGATGAAAGAGGCATCTCCAGTGCTTACTTCTAAATGGTATTCAAAACCTCTTACCAGACACTTTAATGTGTCCTGCTCTGCAGCATAGGGAAAAAATATAGTGGAGGTTTTGTCTCCTCAACTGAGGACACCATTCCTCACTGGGGCACTTAGGTGGTACAGCAGTTAGGGGGCTAGGCCTGGATCCAGGAAGACCTGAGTTCAAATTTGACCTCATACATTTACAGTGTGACTCTGGATAAGTCAACAAGCTTCTTTACTCAGTTTCTTAAAATGGAAACCAGGGATAATAAGAGTACTTACATTCCAGGGTTGTTTTAAAGATGAAATATTTGTAAAGCACTTAGCACAGTACTTGACATATAGTAAATTATATATCTATATCTATATCTATCTATCTATCTATCTATCTATCTATCTATCTATCTATCTATCTATCTACTTGTTCTCCTTCCCATTGGTCTATCTCTTTCTTATCCACCTCCTTCTATATCTTCAATTCTATCAATTTTCTTGAATCCATGTCTTCAGTTTTCTAACATTATTTGGTACTTTGATCTCTGACTAAAAGCTTATTTTCAAAAATTCCCTTAATATCAAGTACTGATTATGAGAGAATAAAAGTAAAATAAGAGAAACATACACCTATGGAAATGTGTTTTTCTTTCTCTTCTGGATAAAAGGGGTGTCTATAGATGATAACCGCATTCAACTATGCTAAATAGATTTTTGCCCTAGTCTTTCTCTGTCGGGAAACACTATTTTCATGGTACATTTAGCAAATGCTATTATTATAATTGATCTTCTATGAAACTACATATTATGCAAATAAATTAATTATCGTTCCTCATATTACAATGGCTAGTAAATCAATTCATAATTATGTGACACTTAAAATAAATAGAATAACACTATTTAAATTTCCCTGCTGAAGTGCTAATGCATAACATGTTCAGGGGTGAGGTAATAAAACGGCAAGAGGTCAGACAGTATTGATGCTGAGATGCATGTAGTGTAGATTAAACTGAAACCATTGGATTTTTAGGCCTTTTCCATGTTTCTTTGAACCAATATATAAAAATTTTTGAATACTTTGAATATCTCTCTATACCTGTGATGCATGTTATCAAATTCAGTGGAGTTCATCTGAAGCCAGGACAAAATTTTTGTAATATTTTTGGCACAGCATTTTTCTTCAAAACTGCAACTTTGAAATATTGCTTCTAAAAAAAAAAAAAGAAATATTGCTTCTATAGAAGGGTACCACATCTAGCCGACCTTGTTTTTCAAAGCAGACTGCTTATTAAAGGACATAAATGAAAGTAAAGAGCAGTCTACACTGACTTGGAACTTCTGGTAGACTGTATACATTTCACTCTCTGCTCCTAAGCTATTCAATAGGAGAACTGTGAAGCAATTAAGGTCTGAATCAAACTTGCAGGAAGGTCATGGAGAGAGACAATAAAAGTCTGTCACCATTGAGGGGCCTTCCTCTAATTTCTTTTCTTTCCCTTAAGATCTAGGGTATATGAAGGAGTAAATAAGGAAAGACGGGTTCAAGGGTGTGCATGTGTCACCATAGATGACAGACAACACGCACCATAGCAGGAATCTGATGTATTGAATGACCTAAAATGTATATTTTCTTGTATTCATAGCTAGGCAGTGAGGTGGTCCAGTAGATAAAGTGACGGGTCTAGAGTCATGAAGACTTTTTCATGAATTCAAATCTAGCCTCTGATGCTTACTTAGCTGTGTGAACCTAAGCATATTTGCTTTAGTTCTTCATCACTAAAATGTGTTAGAGAAAGAAATTGAAAATCACTTCAGTAATTTTGCCAAGAACATCCCAAATGAAGTCTTAAAGGATCAGACACAACTGAACAACAACAATGAATTCAGATACCCATGTCCATATTATAGGAATTCCATCATGATTCAACTAGACAAGTTCCCAGTCATGTTTAACTAGTGATATTTTTTTTCTAGGTGGAAATGTCATATGCTATAATATTTAAAAATAAGTCCTAATTGATTTATATAGTCATCACATGGGAGAGAAGCAAGAGTTGCTATTCCTGTAGTAGAATTCAAAAATCACTAACAAAATTATTTAAAAATGAAAGAGGTAACCTTAGCAATAAAAAACCCAACAGAAAACACAGGATTATCTCAATAAATGCAGAAAAAGCTCTTGAAAAAATATAATGCCCATTTCTATTAAAAAATACTAGAGAGAATAAGATTAAATGGAGCTTTCCTTAAAATGATAAATTGCTTTATTAAACCAACAGCAAACATTCCTTGTAATGGGAGAAGCTAGAAGCCTTCCCAGTAAGATAAGAAGTAAGGCAAGACTGTCCAATATTACTGATATTATTCAATATTATACTAGAAATGCTATCTATAGCAATAAGACAAGGCAAAGATATTGAAAAAATTGAAATAGGCAACAAAGAAATGAAACTAACTTTTTTTTTCTTTTGTAGATGATGTGCTACTATCCTGAGAGAATTCTAGAGAATCTACTAAAAACTTATTTAAACTCATAACACTTTAGCATTTTTGCTGGATATAAAATAAACTCAAATAAATTACCAATATTTCTCTATATTACCAACAAAGCCGAGGAACAAGAATTAGAACAAGAAATCCCATTTAAACCAAATACAGATAATAATGAAATATTTAGTATTCCACCTGCCAAGATGAATCCAAGAAATATATAAACTACAAAACACTTTTCACATAAAAGAAAAGTTAGATCTAAAAATTTGAAGATATATTTATTGTTCATTATAATTAGATATAATTGTCATGGGTAGGCTGAACCAATGTAATATAAAATGACAATTCTATTTGAATTAATCTACATATTCAGTGCCACACCAATCAAACTCCCCCAAAATTATTTTATAGAGGTAGAAAAAATAATAGCAAAATTCACCTGGAAAAACAAAAGTTGAAGAATATAAAAGGAATCAGTTTTAAAAATGTGAAGTAAAATGGACTAGCACTACCAGATATCAAACTGTTTTACAAAACAGTAATCTACTTTCTGTTAAAAGACATTCCTGATTACACATATGTAAAGTGCCAAAGTTAGTTCTAGATCCTCTGATTCCAAATGCTCCAAACGCTCCACTTCTAGTATCCTGAAACCATCTCCTTAAAATTAAAAAAAAAATAAATTATTAATGAAGCAGAATTTTACTTTCGCAAATACAACAGACAGGTTTTGTGAAACAATAAGTTTCTTTAACAAAAGTATATCTTAATCATTCAATGGTAGTACTTTCCTTTAGCCCAATCTGAGAAACTTAAAGATTGGACCACTGCACTCCCAATTATTCTTGGCTGTGGTATCCTGTAAAAACCAAGTCAAGTCAAAACAAAACAAAACAAAAATACAGCATATATATGGAAACACTGGTTGTTCAAAATATATGTATGGAAATTATTTGTTGCTTATAATTACATGCTACAAAGGCATTTAAAAAAACTAATCTAATTAGTAGAAACTGTAAGAATTCACTTAGAACTGCTAAAAGAAGGAAGAGAAAGTTCAAAAGAACAGTATCAACTGAAAGGATAAAATGACATTGTTTTAAACTTCTGTTTAATTTTTTTTTACATTACAAAAGGTAAAAAATTCCTTGTTTTATAAGATAAACAACTCATAGATAAGTTTTAGGGAGCTCTACATTACAAAAAATTATTAAAAAATTTTGCAATATATATTACATGGTCCATTACCCAATCAAAATAGTAATTAATAAAGGAGAAGGAAAAGATTCAAACCTAATTGCAGACAATATAAAGAAAGCTTTCCCACCTTATAATTTGGTCAAAGAACACTCATCAATACATACAAATAGTGAAAGGACTGATAAGAACTAGACAGCACACTAAAATTTATAGGTTTATTTAAATAGTTCTAAGAGGGAAGAAAATTCAGAGGAAAACAGATATTAATAAAATAAAACAGATTAATTCAATGAGCATGTAATTGATTAAATTAGAGAAACAAAGTTTTAAAATAAGCAAAAGGAAGACTTTTAAGTAGAAATGAATTAAAATTTTAAAATTCTTAGTATCATAAAAATAAAATCTTTTAAGATTAATAGAAGTCAATGAGCTGTAATAATTAAAATTGGTCACCAAAGGTAAAAGTTTAAAATTTGGTTTTACAAAAATAATAATAGTTAAAGAAAAAGAATTGTTGTGTTTGCTATTGATAAAAGTTAAAGTTAAACTATGAGTCAGTAGGCTGTTAGTAGCTTTATTTACAGTAAGGGAGAGATATTATTATAGTGGGAAATATAGGAAGGAGGTAGAAAATATCACCTAGCTAAAAATATCCTAACTCCTAATACTAGAGCCTCCAGAACATGATGCCAATCTCACCAGACTCCAAAGTCCAGACCAGGAAGCCAAAATTGGAAGTGCCAAAGACACTGAAAAATCACAGAGAACATTCTGCAAACACAAGGCAAACACTGCCAAGAATGAAGAGTGCTAAGAAATCATCCAAGAATCCAAGAATGTAGAGCTTAAGAATGTAAGAATGGACTTCCAGTCAAGATGGCAGCTTAGAGAAAGCTAAAGTTCAGATCTCCGGAAACCCTTCCCTACCGAACTCAAACTATATGTTCCTAAGGCACCGAAATTCAAAACGAACAACAGCATAGACCCTGGGAATCCTCCTCCTGGACCTGGACCTGGATCAAAAGGTACACCCCCCCCAAAAGCCAGAACCTGAGATCACTCGGACCTAAGGGGGGGGCAGAAGGAAGGTCCCAGGTCCCATTCCCCCAACCCAGAGCTCTGAGTCCAAGGCAGCAGAGGGAACCTCAGAGCCTCAGGGCCGGCTATCCTGAAGGCCTCTTCCTGAAAACAATGTGACCCAGTCGAGGGGCACCCAGACAGCAGGGAAACAGAAAGAGACAGGAGGAGCCTGTAGCCCCCTGACCAGATCCTTCCATCTGAGTCTCACTGAATGGTCCCTGCCTCAGGGCATACTCAGTCTGAGGTTAATCCCACATAAGTCATCAGCATTTCTATATAATTCCAACACAGCTCAGCAGCAAGAACTAGAAAGAGAAATCCCATTCAAAATCACCTTAGACAAAATAAAATACCTAGGAATCTATCTCCTGAGACAAACACAGGAACTATATGAACACAACTACAAAACACTCTCCACACAACTAAAACTAGACTTGAGCAATTGGAAAAAACATTAACTGCTCATGGATAGGATGAGCCAATATAATAAAAATGACCATCCTACCCAAACTTATTTATCTATTTAGTGCCATACCCATTGAACTACCAAAAAATTTCTTTACTAATTTAGATATAACCATAACAAAGTTCATTTGGAAGAACAAAAGATCAAGGATATCCAGGGAAATAATGAAAAATAAAACACAAATGATGCAGGCCTTGCAGTCCCAGACCTTAAACTATATTACAAAGCAGCAGTCGTCAAAACAATTTGGTACTGAATAAGAGAGAGAAAGGAGGATCAGTGGAATAGACTGGGGGCAAGCGACCTCAGCAAGACAGTATATGATAAACCCAAAGGTCCCAGCTTTTGGGATAAAAATCCACTATTCAATAAAAACTGCTGGGAAAATTGGAAGACAGTGTGGGAGAGATTAGGAATTGATCAACACCTCACACCCTACACCAAGATAAATTCAAAATGGGTGAATGACTTAAACATAAAGAAGGAAACCATAAGTAAATTGGGTAAACACAGAATAGTATACATGTCAGACCTTTGGGAGGGGAAA
Organism: Monodelphis domestica; assembly: GCF_027887165.1. Classification (NCBI taxonomy): domain Eukaryota; kingdom Metazoa; phylum Chordata; class Mammalia; order Didelphimorphia; family Didelphidae; genus Monodelphis; species Monodelphis domestica. The sequence continues at coordinate 652,000,095 of NC_077227.1, read as the reverse complement.
GACTTTAAAACCAAGCAAGACATAGAAAGAGTCACAAAATGTAAAATAAATAATTTCGACTACATCAAATTAAAAAGCTTTTCTACAAACAAAACCAATGTAACTAAAATCAGAAGGGAAACAACAAATTGGGAAAAAATCTTCATAGAAATCTCTGACAAAGGTTTAATTACTCAAATTTATAAAGAGCTAAATCAATTGTACAAAAATCCAAGCCATTCTCCAATTGATAAATGGGCAAGGGACATGGATAGGCAGTTTTCAGATAAAGAATTCAAAACTATTAATTAGCACATGAAAGAGTGTTCTAAATCTCTTACCAGAGAGATGCAAATCAAAACAACTCTGAGGTATCACCTCACACCTAGCAGATTGGCTAACATGATAGCAAAGGAAAGTAATGAATGCTGGAGGGGATGTGGCAAAGTAGGGACATTAATTCATTGCTGGTGGAGTTGTGAACTGATCCAACCATTCTGGAGGGCAATTTGGAACTATGCCCAAAGGGCGATAAAAGAATGTCTGCCCTTTGATCCAGCCATAGAACTTCTGGGTCTGTACCCCAAAGAGATAATGGAGAAAAAGACTTGTACAAGAATATTCATAGCTGCGCTCTTTGTAGTGGCAAAAAAATTGGAAAATGAGGGGATGTCCATCAATTGGGGAATGGCTGAACAAATTGTGGTATATGTTGGTGATGGAATACTATTGTGCAAAAAGGAATAATAAAGTGAAGGAATTCCATGGAGACTGGAACAACCTCCAGGAAGTGATGCAGAGCGAGCGAGAGGAGCAGAACCAGGAGAACATTGTACACAGAGACTAATACACTGTGGTATAATCGAACGTAATGGACTTCTCCATTAGTAGTGGTGTAGTGTCCCTGTACAATCTGCAGGGATCTAAGAGAAAAAAAAAACATTCATAAGCAGAGGACAAACTGAGGGAGTAGAAACACCGAGGAAAAGCAACTGCCTGACTACAGTGTTTGAGGGGACATGATAGAGGAGAGACTAAACGAATGCAAATACTAACAATGTGACAATGGGTTCGAATCAAGAACACATGTGATACCCAGTGGAATCATGCGTCGGCTATGGGGGGTTGGTGGGGGAGGAAAAGAAAATGATCTTTGTCCTTAATGAATAATTCTTGGAAATAATCAAATAAAATATTATTTAAAAAAAAAAGAATCTAAGAATGGATGAATATCTCTCAGGTTCTGGCTTATATGCAGTTTTCTCCTCCTATCTCCTCTTAACATCTTAGGAATCAATCACAGCCTTTAGATTTGCTTAGCATTGCCTAGGGAATGGCAGTGCTTATGGCCTTTTAGGGAATGAACTTTCTTAGTTAGTGACTAAGTGTTAAGTAGGAGTACTTTAAGTTCTTGATTAATTAAATTAAAATAGACAAAGGGAATAAAAAATCCATTTCACAGAACCATAAGTTAATTTGATTTTAAAAAGACAAGCACATTTTCATCAAATAAAGTGAACTCTACTGTAATTGAGGAAAAATGAAGAGATTGTCAGAAAAAAAAACATCTTTATTGGCAGATAAAATCATTTACTTAGAAATTCATGAAGGCTATAAAAAATTATTTGAGGTAAAATAATAGGTTACAAAATAAATTTTAAAGATTACCTTTAGCACAGTGTAATAAATTCCAATTAAAACACAAGATTTCTGGAATTTAACATTCCATGAACCTCAGAAGGTACATAATTATAACTAAAGAAAATTCATTTAAAAAAGACAATAAATAATTGGAGAGAAATTCATATTTGAGCTGAACAAATGTAGCAAAATATTATGAAATTGCTTAAATTAATTGTATAAATGTAGTTCTATAATATCCAGCATTAATTTATATTAAATTAAAAAGATTCAGCATAAAGCATTTAATGGTACAATATCTAAAGAACAAGTTGAAAGAAAATACACTAGAATTATTAGGTATAAAATTGGCACATATCAAAACTATCTGGTTAAAAATTGAAAATAATAGAACAACTCAGGCAAACAAAACTTACAAGAATATACCCACTGGAGATCAGTATTTGCTAAGTATAATAATACAAATTACTTGGGTAAAGTCCTCATATTTGACAAATATTTTAATAATAAGTCAGCTCAGTGGCACAGCAGATAAGAGTGCTGGGCCTAGAGTCGGAAAGATTCATCTTCCTCAGTTCAAATCTAGTCTCAGACATTACTGAGCAAGTCACTTTAACCCATTAGCCTCAGTTTTTCCATCTTTAAAATGAACTGAAGAAGGATATGGCAAACCATTCCAGTATCTTTGCCAAGAAAGCCTCAAATGGGGTCAAAAAAGGTCAGGTGTAATTGAAAAAAATGACTGAAAAAATACCATTCAAGTAACTGGAAAACAGTTCCAAATCCAGTGTGCTATCCCATATGGCCTCCATAAACTTATCTAAAATTAAGATTCTTTTGTCTCACCTATAAGCTTTTCTTTCCCATTCTACTAAAAACCCTTCAAGAGAATCTTCATCTCTTCCTAAACTTTCCTGTCAACTTCATCTTCCATATTGGTCAGAATCTCATCTGGAATAACTATTCATTCCTGTCATTGCTTACCATATTCATTGAGGAATTAAGTTTCCTTTATGACAAATAGTGAAATTATTAGCTTTTCTCTTTTGGCCACATCACATTAAAAAGAGATAATAACTGTTCAAACTTCTTCATAAATACACTTTTATATAGCAATGTTAATTTTTTGACTCATTTCCTAAAATTTTCATCTTTTTTTCCCTTCTGGTCATGTAGTACCTTGCTCATCTTTTTTCCTTCTACTTTTTCAGCCCCATTATTATGTATTTTATATCACTGAAATAACTAATGTGGAGAAGAGAGAAATTATAAGAAAATGCATGCAAAGGACAGAAGCTGGAGATGGGTCACCTGTCAATCAAAGGAAATTAAATTTCAATGTTACTGGGAAAAGCAGTTTGGAACCAAGCTAATGGTGACTGTTTTTGAGTTTTGGGGCTGATGGTGGTGACCCTGAAGGAAGAAGTTGGGTTTATCTCTGGGATAATCAAGTTGGTGGTGACCTGGCTGATTTAAAGGTGGAAGAAGAAGGACAATAGTCCATATATCTCTCTATGACTGACTCTGTTTCATGCTAGTGACTGAACTGCCATTTCTCTCAATATACTCCAACATAACACTCATTGTAGATAATAGGGAAATGCCACCCCTCTTACCTTATCCTCCATCTTTCCTGTTTACCCCAATCAACCCTTACTTGAAATAAAGAAGAGAAAAGAGTATTTCCTCTCAAACATAATAGCTCACCCTGAGTGACTTAGAAGGAGGTTGAAGAAGAAGGGGTAAGGAGAAACTGAAGTGAAGAAGAGGGGAGTAAGAGAGATTGGAAGGGGGAGGAAGGGAAGTATAAAAGGGAGGAGGGTAGGGAAAAAGAAGATAACTACATGATCCATTAGCTATCTAGTATACCACCAAATATACCCTCCAAATATCATCTATTACACTAACCACTCTGATATTCAAGTGGGAAATCAAGGACTTTTTCCCTTTAAATCAGGAAAAATATTTTTCTTTAAAAAAAAAAACCTTTACCTTCAGGCTTAGAATCAATACTGTGTATTGTTTAAAAGGTAGAAGAGTGGACTTCTGTGTAAGCATGGTTGCAGTCTAGATGCGGGAAGCTTCCTCTTCCAAGTACCCAATGAAATAGACTACCTCAAAAGAACATAAAAACCATTTTCAGAAGAATGGAGGGACTGAATAGTAGGGTGCAGCATTGAAGTACATAGGGTTTGAGCATTTCCACACTATAAGAAGGTGAAAAAACTCCCACCCAAACATGAGACAATCTACCCTCCCGCACCCCACCTACGGAGCCAGAGTCAGAGCCAGTGTGTGCCAGAATCAGCAAGTGAGCAAGGGACAATTCTAGAGAGAGCAAGGGGCACCAATAGGTCCTTGGAAGCTGACTAGCACTGCCAGAGACTTACCCCTGAGAGCAGCTACACCAGAAACCCCTGCTCACTGGGGAGCACTGACTGTGGGTCTTGTGAATAGCAGAGGCTAGGGAGATTTTAGACCTTGCCTCAGACAAAAACATTGCTCCTTAACTCCATAAACAGAGAACCTGCCCATTTCACTCAGGTTTCTGACTAAAAAGGGAAGGAAAAACCCCCATAGGGATGGCTAATTTTCCCCAGGATCAACAAACACAATCCAAGAAAAACAGGAAGAAGGCATTGACCCTGGAAAATTTTTATGGAGGGAAAACCCAGGGTACAGAGGAAAAAGTGGAAGAAATTCAAACAAAATCAAAACTTTCCAAAAAAATGGAAATTGTCCACAAGCTCTGGAAAAATTCAAATTGGAGCTTATCAAAAAGATGGAAGCCTTCTGCCAAAAAAAAGTGGAAAATAATTCAAGGAGAAAACAATCTAAGGGACAAGAACTCACAATTGGAGAAACAGCTGGAAGCCACAAAAAGCAGGATAGACAAAACTGAAAAGGAAAACCAGACTTTAAAGACCAGAATTAGGAAACTGGAAGACAATTATCTTGCAAAACAGCAAGAATTAATAAAGCAAAGACAAAAGACTGACAAATTAGAAGAAAACATAAAATATCTCACTGACAAAGTGACAGATCAGGAAGACAGAGGAAGGAGAGACAATTTGAGAATCATTGGTCTACCTGAAAAGCCAGAAATAAACAGAAATATTGACATTATAATACAAGAAATTGTCCAAGAAAACTGCCCTGATTTTGTTGAACAAGGGGCCAAAATAGACATTGAAAGAGTTCATAGAACACTCTCTACACTAAATCCCCAAAAGACAACTGCCAGGAATGTAATTGCCAAATTCCAAAGTTTTTAAGCAAAAGAGGAAATTCTACAAGAAGTCAAAAAGTGATAATTCAGATATCAAGGAGCGCCAAACAGGGTCACCCAAGACCTGGCAGCTTCCACACTAAAGGACCTCAAGGCCTGGAATATGATATTCATAAAGGCAAGAGAACTGGGTCTTCAATCAGGAATAACCTATCCATCAAAACTAACTATATACTTCCAGGGGAAAATACGGGCATACAGTAAAATAGAAGATTTCCAATTATTTGTAAAGAAAAGACCAGAACTAAGTGGAAAGTTTCATATTCAAACACAAAGATCAAGAGAAACATTGAAAGGTAAATATGAAAGAGAGGAAAAAGGAGAAAAATGTATTTTTTTATTTGAATTCTCTTTAAGGGCTACAATTAGATCAAATTGTATATATTAATATAAGGGGGGAAATGTTATTTGTAACTCCCAAAAAATGTATTCATTATCACAGTAATTAGAAGAATCACTCATAGGAAAAGATTGGGGCATTAAGGTCTATAAGATGATATGTAAGAAAAAGAAAAAGGATGGGGGAAGTTAATGATGGTACAAAGAGATACTTGAAGATATAAAATAAAGAGAATAATCTTTTTCACACAAAGATACACATGGGAAGGGGAGGGGAAGAATACTCTTATAAAAAGGAGATGAAGAGAGTACTAATAGGTGATAGTTAAACCTTACTCTCAGTGAAATCAATTCTGACAGGGAAGAGAACCTAGATCCATTGCTATCTTGAATTCTATCTTATCCTTCAGGGTGAGTGAGAAGGGAAAACTAATTGGAGTAGGAGGGAGGGAGTAAAAAAAGGGATGGAACTTAACAGACCACCAAAAAACAAGAAGGGAACAAAAAGGGAGAGACCAGAAAGGGTAGTATATTAAGGGAGGGGATTAGGGGGATTGACTAAAAGTAAAACACTGGATTAATAGGATATAGCAAAAGAAGAAAGGACATAACCAGGAGAGGATATCAAAATGCTAAAGAATTCAAAAGTGACAATCATAACTTTGAATGTGAATGGGATGAAATCATCCATAAAACATAAAGGAATAGGAGAGTGGATTAGAATTCAAAATCCTACCAAATGTTGTCTTGAAGAAACACACATGAGGTGGGTAGATACTCACAAGACCAGAATTAAAGGTTGGAGCAAGACCTACTGGGACTTAATTGATAGAAAGAAGGCAGCAGTTGCAATCATGATATTTGACAAAAGCAAAGTAAAAATAGATATGATTAAAAGGGATAGGGAAGGTAAATACATCCTGATAAAAGGGACTTTAGACAATGAGGAAATAGCACAAATCAACATGTATACACTAAATGGTATAGCACCCAAATTTCTAATGGGAAACTAGTAGAACTGAAGGAGGAAATAGATATTAAAACTATACTAGTGGGAGACCTGAACCTATCACAATCAAATTTAGATAAATCAAATCAAGAAATAAATAAGAAAGAGGTAAAGGATGTGAATGAAATCTTAGAAAAATTAGAGTTAGTAGATATATGGAGAAAAATAAATAGGGACCAAAAGGAATACACCTTCTTTTCAGCAGCCCATGGTACATTCACAAAGATTGACCATAGACGAGGTCATAAAAACATGGCAATTAAATGCAGAAAAGCAGAAATAATGAATGCAATCTTTTCAGATCATGAGGCAATAAAAATTATCAGTAAGGGTACATGGGGAGCCAAATCAAAAATTAATTGGAAATTAAATAAAATGATACTCCAAAATCTGCTAGTTAGAGAACAAATCATAGAAACAATAATTTCTTGGAAGAAAATGAAAATGATGAGATATCCTTTCAAAATCTATGGGATGCAGCCAAAGCCATACTCAGGGAAAAAATTTATATCCTTGAGTTTATATATTAACAAATTAGGGAGGGCAGAGGTCAATGAATTGGTCATGCAAATCAAAAAACTTGATAGCAAACAAATTAAAACTCCCCCAGAAGAAAACTAAATTAGAGATCCTAAAAATTAAGGGAGAAATTAATAAAATCAAAAGTGATAGAATTATTAAACTAATAAATAAGATTAGAAGCTAATATCTAATAAAAATGGAAAGAAGAAAACAAAATTAACAGTATCATAGATGAAAAGGGAGCGCTCATATCCAATGAAGAGGAAATTAAGGCAATCATTAAAAATTATTTTGCCCAATTACATGGCAATAAATATGCCAATCTAGGTGATATGGATGAATATTTACAAAAATATAAACTGCCTAGATTAACAGAAGAAAAAATAGAATTCATAAATAATCCCATATCAGAAAAAGAAATTGAACATGCCATCAAAGAACTCCGTAAGAAAAAATTCCCATGGTCCGATGGATTCACAAGTGAATTATATCAATATTCAAAGAACAGCTAATCCCAATACTATACAAACAATTTGACATAATAAGCAAAGAGGGAGTTCTACCAAATTTCCTTTTATGACACAAATATGGTACTGATTCCAAAGCCAGACAAGTCAGAAATGGAGAAAGAAAACCATAGACTAATCTCCTTAATGAACATAGATGCAAAAATCTTAAAAATGATATTTGCAGAAAAACTCAAAAGACTCTAGCAAGTGATCAGGAGGGTTATTCACTATGATCAGGTTGGATTTATACCAGGAATGCAAGGATGGTTCAATTTCAGGAAAATCATCCTCATAATTGACCATATCAACAAGAAAACCAACAAAAATCACATGATTATCTCAATAGACAATAGCAGAAAAAAACCCTTGACAAAATACAACACCCATTCCTATTGAAAACACTAGAAAATATAGGAATAGGAGGGTCTTTTCTAAAAATAATAAACAGTATCTATCTAAAAACATCAGCCAACATAATCTGCAATGGGGATAAACTAGATGCATTCTGAATAAGATCAAGAGTGAAACAATGATGCCCATTATCACTTCTGTTATTTAACATTGTACTAGAAACACTAATAGTAGCAATTAGAGAAGAAAAAGATATTGAAGGTATTAAAATATGCAACGAGGAGCCCAAGCTATCACTCTTTGTGGATGATATGATAGTATACTTAAAGAATCTTAAAGAATCCCCTAAAAAGCTAATGGAAATTAACAACTTTAGCAAACTTGCAGGATACAAAATAAACCCACATAAGACATCAGCATTTCTATATATCTCCAACATATCTCAGCTGCAGGAATTAGAAAGAGAAATTCAATTCAAAATCACCTTGGCCAATATAAAATACTTTGGAATCTATCTGCCCAGACAAACATAGGAACTATATTAACACAACTACAAAACATTTTCCACACAACTAAATCTAAATCCGAGAAATTGGAAAAAAAAACAAAAACATTTATTGCTCTTGGGTAGGATAAGCTAACATAATAAAAATGACCATCCTACCTAAATTTATCTATTTATTTAGTGCCACACTCATCGAACTTCCAAAAAAACTTTTGTGCTGAATTAGAAAAAATCATAACAAAGTTCATTTAGAAGAACAAAAGATCAAGGATATCCTGGGAAATAATGAAAAAAAAATACAAAGGAAGGTGGTCTTGCAGTACCAGATCTCAAACTATACTATAAAGCAGCGGTCATCAAAACAATGTGGTAATGTGGTAAGAGACAGAAAGGAGGATCAGTGGAATAGACTTCTGGTAAGTAACCTTAGCAAGACAGTCTATTACAAGCCCAAAGACCCCATATTTTGGGACGAAAATCCACACATTGATAGAAACTGCTGGGAAAATTGGAAGACAGGGTGGGAGAGATTAGGTTTGGATTAACACCTCACACCCTACACCAAGATAAATTCAGAATGGGTGAATGACTTGAACATAAAGAAAGAAACTATAAGTAAATTAGGTGAACACAGAATAGTATACATGTCAGACCTTTAGGAAGGGAAAGATTTTAAAACCAAGCAAGACTTAGAGTCACAAAATGTAAAATAATTTTGAGTATATCAAATTTAAAAGGTTTTGTACAAACAAAAGCAATGTAACCAAAATCAGAAGGGAAATAACAAACTGGGAAACAATCTTCATAAGAAAAACCTCTGACAAAGGTCTAATTACTCAAATTTACAAAGAGCTAAATCAATTGTACAAAAAAATCAAGCCATTATCCAATTGACAAATGGGCAAGGGACATGAATAGGCAATTCTCAGTCAAAGAAATCAAAATCATTAATAAGCACATGAAAAGATGTTCTAAATCTTTTATAATCAGAGATGCAAATAAAAACAACTCTGAGTTATCCCCTCACACCTAGCAGATTGGTTAACATGACAGCAAAGGAAAGTAATGAATGTTGGAGGAAGTGTGGCAAAATTGGGACATTAATTCATTGCTGGTGGAGTTGTGAACTGATTCAACTATTCTGGAGGGCAATTTGGAACTATGACCAAAGGACGCTAAAAGACTGTCTGCCCTTTGACCCAGACATAGCACTGCTAGGTTTGTACCCCAAAGAGATAATAAGGAAGAAGACTTGTACAAGAATATTCATAGCTGCGCTCTTTGTAGTGGCAAAAAATTGGAAAATGAGGGGATGCCCTTCAATTGGGGAATGGATGAACAAATGGTTGTATATGTTGGTGATGGAATACTATTGTGCTCAAAGGAATGATAAAGTGGAGGAATTCCATGGGGACTGGAGCAACCTCCAGTAAGCGATACAGAGTGAAAGGAGCAGAACCAGGAGAACAATGTACACAGAGACTGATACATTGTGGTATAATCAAATGTAATGGACTCCTTCATTAGTGGCAATGCAGTGATCCTGAACAATTTGGAGGGATCTATGAGAAAAACCACTGTCCACATTCAGAGGCAACACTGTGGGAATAAAACTCCAAGGAAAAACAACTGCTTGAATACATGGGTCGAGGGGATGTGGTTGGGGATGTAGACTCTAAATGAACTTTCTAGTGCAAACACCAACAACATGGAAATAGGTTTTGATCAAGGACACATGCAATATCCAGTGGAATTGCATGTTGGCTATGGGAAGGGTGAAGGGAGGGGAGGGAGGAATAGAAAATGATTTTTGTCACCAAGGAATAATGTTTGAAATTGACTGAATAAAAAAAATAATGTCAAAAAGAAGGTAGAAGAGTTGTAAGAAGGCCAAATTTGAACCTAGAATCTCCCATATCTGGGCTTGGCTCTCATTCCATGGAGTCACCCAGATGCGCTCCCACCCCCAAAAAAATTTTTTTTCATGAAAAGACTTAAATAATTCTTTGAGTACCTACTTGTCTCTAAGTCAAAACAGAAACTTAACCATTTCTCTCACCATTTAATATGTCCTATTTTACAATACAGGCATTACCTCAGGGATTTCCTAAGCATGCACTTTTAACTTAATTTTCTTCATGCAGCTAGGGGTTTATATCAGTGAATTCCTAAATGTTTCATTGACCTCCTCCTTCATGAGGGTCTTTAATATAATTTTTATAAAAAATGGGTTATATTACCTAAGCATCAAGGAAAACTGAGCTGAAATAAAGTCCAAAACCTCTTCTTTCTTTATTAACATTTTTTGGAAAAAAGTAATTTTTCAGCTATTTTAAAGTCTTTTCTAATTTCCTTCTTTTCAAGCTGAGTTACAAGTGGAACAAAAAGGCTATAGAAACAAATGCATGCACACAAATAGAAACACTTTTCTCTTTTTTTTTTTTTGACAAAAAAATTGAGTAATTCAAGGATCACAAAGTAAAGCAGAGGCTTTTTTTGCCACCTATTGTGTGGACTGTTCTCCAAGTATTTTGGCCCATTAGCTCCTTGCATCTAGCACATAGCTGTTTCACAGACACCATGGTTTCTCATCATTTTCGCCATTTGGCCAGAATACAAAAGTAAATGTCAGGGACCCACAAGCAGCTCTGTTGCCACTTGGTAGCCATCTGTTTAAGGGAAGTGACATGCTAGCCTGCTTCCAACAGCTGGAAGGAATACTGGATGAGGAAACATTACAAAAGGTGTCATCCCACCTATGCCCAAGGGCCCCTAAAAGACACTCATATTTCTGCTCCTCTCCTCTACTTTCCCCCCATCCCACAGTTTGCAGCAGTTCCAAATGATCTGTGAGAGCTGCTGGTTTTGTGCATTTCCTAATTGGGATCAGACTTTTAATCACTCCTCTCCCCACCCCTGGAAGAATTATATCAACTACTACACCGACTTTTGCTCTTCTAACAATGATTATCAACACTGATTTCCCACCTGGCCATTTGAAAAGACTGAAAAAAAATCCAAATAAACTAGTAATCAGTATGCTATCAGGGGAGGTTAGTACAACATCTGCTTTCCTATCACATGTTTATAGTCATGAAACTCTAGATTTTTAAATCAAGATTTTCTTCTCCATTCTACTGCACATTAATAATCCTCAAAAAAAAACTGCTGCTTAAGGCTAGACAACAAAACATTTTGAACAATTGAATAAGAAGTTCAATAATGGTTATATTAAAAGGAAAAACTCTCTGCATATTAACAGGACACCTGGAACCCCTAAGGAGATGCTGTGGTGAGTAAATAAAGCTCTGTCTTTACTCTTTTCCATTTTCTTTCTTTTTTTTTTCTTTAAAAAATCATCATTGACTAAGAAGTTAAGTGGATTCACATGAATGGAATTACCACTAATTGACCCTTACAAGTAAATTGGGCTGTTTCTACCAGTGTCAAAACAATTAGAAGACTGGAAAATCCAGTAATGATTCAGATTTTTAAAAAATGTATCACCAAGTACATGTTCAATTCCTCAATCATTGAATCTATAAGCATTTATTAAGTACTTATTTTTTACTAAACATTGTGGTAATAGTCATTAAGTGTCACTTATATTCAAGATATTGTACTGCATTAGTACAAATCTCCAATTGAAGCACTCCCTGCACTTCAGGGATTTATACACTATTAGATTGGACACACCACCTGTAGTAATAAGCATGGAAAAAGTAAGTTTTTAAGTGGAAACAAGAGATGCAGATAAAGCATTCTCAGAAAATTCAGGGAAGGATAAATCCCATTTCAGAAGGGGAAAAAAGGAAGGTTTCATGAGTGAGAGGATACTTGAACTGGGATTTAAGGTAAAATGGCTATATAGAGGTGAAATTCTAGGAATTGGGTTGCAAGAAAGTAGGACTATCTGCCCAAATGGAAGAAGGTAGGAAAGAGCGGGACAAGATAAGCAAATAGGAAATCTTCCCTATTTGCCTGGAAGGTAGAATATATCCAAATGAGCAGCGTAAAATAAGTCTGGGGAAGTAAATTAGAACCAGATGGTGGAAGGATATTTGGAAAACACAGATGATTGACATAATTTTTCACTTTTGAATCCATATGCTCTATATTATATAGAGACCACCTCCTTCTCTTCATTAGTTGCAGTGGAATGCTTCTCAACATTCTTTAACTTATTTTCTGTCTTTTTGCCAAATCTCACATTGGAGTTTTTCTCCCCTCATCTCCACAGGAATTGCTATGTTGCTATAAATATTGTAGGAGAAATATATAGTTTAGGAATAAACACTTCAAAAACAAATATCACCTGGGCTCTCACAATTTAGGCTTATAGAGGTTATACAGTAGAGAGGGATCTTAGAAATCACCCAACTCAATCCATCCATTTTACAGATGGAGAAATTGAGGACCAGAAAGGCAAGTGAATTCCTCAAGGTCACATAGGTCACAAAAGTGCCAATTTACACATTGCAGAATTAGGTTCCCCAACGCCAAACCCAACTCAGTCCAGAAATACAACAAAATATGTTTATCAGGAGGAAGCAAGCCACTCTTGCAGTATGACTATAGATCAAACACCTTTCTCCATAGCACCACAAATAAACTGTTGCAGTGATTATAAATAATAGTTTATAGCACTAGTAGGGATGTAAGAAGTTGTATATTCCAACCTGTTTATTTGACAAATTAGAAACCTGAGATGCAGAGAGCTTGATTATTTTTAAACTTTTGTCTTCTGTCTTGGAATCAATAATATGTATTGGTTCCAAGGCAGAAGAGTGGTAAGGATAGGCAATGGGGGTTAAGTGACTTGACCAGGGTCACACACCTGGGAAGTGTCTGAGGTCATATTTGAACCCAAGACCTCCCATCTCTAGGCCTGGCTCTCAATCCACCGAACCATCCAGGTGCCCCCAGTTCCAAAGTATTCTTAATGGAAAGAAGGTCAGAGATAAAGTAGTCAGGATAGAGCAGAGGAATGATTACTCCCAATAGCAAGGAATCTGAGAAAGGCTCCAAATCTATGTAAAGGATAGCTCACACTTCATCAGCCTCAGTATATTCTTACATTCCCTAGAAGGTTGTGACACATTGACTTCATGTGAAGTATATGAATGAATGAAGGCTAACAGGACTATTTAGACAATTCTGCAACTTCTCATGGTTAAGTGCGAATTCAGAGACACAGCTAGGAACATTCTATTTCCCAGGCACCACCCTGCTAGGCACAACTTATAGAAAACCAAATGGTCAAATTGGCTAGTTTGTGGAAGGCACAACCTTAAGAGTTTTGTTTTTTTTAAACCTTTACCTTCTGCCTTAGAATCAATACTAAGTATCAGTTCCAAGGCAGAAGAACAATCAGGCCCAACTCCAGGCCTGACTCTCTCTCCAGTAAGCCACTTGACTGCCCCAGCCTTCATGTTCTTAATCTTTTCTCTGACCTCTCCCATATAATTATAACCTGCCTTTGTCTTTTCCTTGGTTCCTTTGATTTTTTAAGATTAGAAATCACTCTACTAATTTGAAATTTCAGTGCTTAATTATGGTTCCCTATGGCAAAAAACATTGAAGCACAAGCTTTTATAAATTCCTACAAATATGAAAAGGATAATAAGATCCAAAGCTAGAAAGAAATATTGGTCATCAAATGGAAAGATTTTTTTTTCAAGTGAGGAAACTATCCAAAAAAATTAAGTGGCTTCTTAAATTCATCAGATTAATAAACTGAACATTTGGGGCTTGAACACAGGTCTTCTGATCTCAAATTCCATCCTCCTTTCTATTTCTAAAAGTATTCAGTGAAAGTCCGGTGATTAGCAGTCACATCTCCCCAAGGACCACTCTGTGGTCACCCTGGCTACCACGTGTGACTCTGTCAAGGCGTCGTGTACTGATGGCCCCCAGCACAGAAGATGGTAGCTTGCTTTGATATATAGTAATCCAGATTCTCCTTCAAACATCCCAGTTAAGCTAAGAAATGTATAATTCTAAAAAGAGAAAAAGAATCACTACAGACTCTTCCCCAAGGCCAGGGCTCTAGAAAAAATCCAGTAACTCCTCTAAATACCCTGAAATAGACAACTCAAGGGAGATGAATGGTAGAATTGGCAGGGAAGGGGGAGGGAGCAGTTGGAAAATGGAAAGGGTGTGCTCTGTGTCCTCTCAGCCACAACAGCCTAGAAACCCTAGTGAAAGAAGTGCTCTAAATAACTATCAGCTTAAGAATTCCCTTTACTATCTGAGGGAAGAACCCCAAAATAAAGAATAACCATTTAGAGCTGAGGGAGGGAATAGGAGTATTGCATCAGCAACTCTGAGCAAGAGAAAGATGCCTTGGATAAAAGCCAACAGATCTATTCTCAATCCTATATAGGAGTGGGCTCCTAGGAATTGGGGTGAATGACCCCAAGCAGAACCTGAAGACATGGAGGTCCCAAAAACTTGTGGTGGGAGAGTGTGTTTAATCAGGGACAAATACAATGGTAGTTCTTAGAAAGCCAAAGTCCCTTGAATGCGGGATCTAGTCTTGGTCACTAGACTCAAGACCAGATAGTCTATGGTTATATCTTGACCCAAGCAAGCACTGCCACCTCCACCCTACCCCAACATCTAGACACTAAGAATGATGAAATTAAAAAAAAAAACATGGAGGAGAAATTTGGCTTAAGAAAAAGTCAAACCTGGAAAATCCAAAGTAAAATCTTGAAGGGAAAAGTAGGTGTTTCTGTAAAAAATAATTCGACATCTAAGTGATTCAGTAGATATAGTGCTGGGCCTATAGTCAGGAAGATGAGCTTAAATTTGAACTCAGACTTTCTAGCTATGTGACCCTTAGAAAATCAACCCTCTCTGTCTCCGTTTCTTATGTTAAATGAGCTAGAGAAGGAAACGGCAAACCACTCTAGTGTCTTTGCCAAAAAAATCCTAAATGGGGTCACAAAGAATCAGACATGACTGAAATGACTGAACAACAATACAAACACAAGAATTACAAATCTTTAGAAGAAATGAAAGAAATGATACAAACTGAAAAAGGAAAGAATGACAGAGAGAATTTATATGAGACAACAGGGAGAATGACACACTGTTAATGTAACTAGGTATTGGTCCGATGATTCTAGTGAGTTTCAAAGAAATTTGGAATTTCAGAATCATATCCAAAAGTCATTAAATTGTTCCTTATCACTAACCAAAAATACTACCACTTGGCATATATCCCAAAGAGATAAAGAGGAAAAGGGCAAAGAGGACATAGATATATGTCTACAATATATGTATATATATATATGTATGTTTGCATATACATATATTTGTGAATTTTTATACATATATTCATATATACAGTAATATCAATTGTTTATAATAGCATCTTACATTTTAACAAAGAACTAGGAATTAAGGGGATTACTATTGTGGAATACAAAAAAAATTATATTGTATAAAATAGAATATTATTTCCCAATAAGAAACTACAAAAAGAATCAATTTCAGGACAGCATAGAAATGCTTGTGTGAACTTATTCAGAGAAAAGTGAAACCACAATAACAGTTTATACAATGAATACATTACAAAGATGCAACTTTGAAAGACTTTAAGAACTTTGATGATTATAATAATTGAACACAACTCTAGAAGATCAGTGGAATAGCACTGACAGAAAAAAAATGGACTCAGAAGAGATTCCCTCCTCAATATTTAGGATACATTTTTGGACATTGTAAACACATATATTTGTTTTGCTTGAGTATCCTAAATGGTTTCTAGAGAATATATATATATATTATATATATGTATATATAATATATATATTGTGTTGAGGGAGTTTGGGAAGGCAGTATGGATCAATCCTTAAATGAAAAGGAAAAAGAAGATATTATAGATGTCCAGAGCAGAAGGAGATTCAAAGGGAAATATAGAAAAATTGGATACCTTTGGAACTAATGTTTTTAATTTACTTCATACTTTTTTAAAATTACACCATGACTTTTTTGTAGTCATCCTTTTCCTATTATTCTCTGTGGAAATATTTATATTTAGAGTTGTTTGTGAAATTCAGAATAATGATTTAAAAGTAAATTAAAATCATCTATCCAGGTTTATTCCTACTTTGTAGAGGCATGATGTGCAGAATGACATTCACCGTACATTATATTTAAGTGGCAGATACACAGATCTATTTTACATGGCTATAGTTATTTGTCATAAGTAAGGAGGTCTGTATTTTTTTAGAGGGAATGAGAGAATATTTGGGAGAGAAGGGGAAATTATGGTAATGCTACTAAATATGGAAGAAAAAGGAAAGATTGTCAGTGAAATGTTTAAAAATTCACAGAAGAAAGCAGAAAGAACTAATAGAGTTTTATCACATATATACTATAGATGTATGTATATATTTATATAAGAATAATTGTAAGATTTCTCTTGTTGATGCTATAGTTATGGTTTGATTTTTATAGCAGACTACAGAATGGAGTCATTTAGGCTAAGTCATTTTTATGTCTAACATATAGATAACAAATAGAAAAAATAGAAAATTCATACTTTTCCATTGTTAACTCTGTGACATGAAAATAAGGCTTGTAGTTTTTTGACTGGATGAACTAATCAATTCCTATAGGGACCTGAGTTTTCTTAAATAATTAATGTTAGATCCTCCTTGTCAGTCTGTGGTATCAAAAGTAAACTCCCCCTACCTGAGTTTTACCCAATCCAGTGTCTACACAATAACTTTTCCACCACTTTTGTTTCTAATTGGGAATATCTCCTTCTATATTCAGAACCAATATCCTGTTCTTAACTAAGTCTATTCTTAAAATGAATAATTTTACAATCTGAACACCAAATTTGATCATGTTTCTTCCCTAATACATCTCCTTTACCATCAGACTCTGGTCAGTTTCTTACTTGTAGGTAAAAACTTCTGTCTATATTGACATATATATACATATATACATATATATATATATATGCATGCATGGATATTTTAGTTTTGCCTGTTTGTTGTGTCATATATTAAAATATCTCATAATTATGCCATCATCCTGATTTTTCTAATTTTTTTGAAATCTCTGAACCCAGAAATATTCTTTACCCTGAGATATGAGGCCAAAATATGTGTCTGTCTGTCTGTACATATACACAAATACATAAACATACACATACATCAGAGATGAAATTCAAGGCCAGACTCATAGCTCTCACCTCAGCATTCTTCCCACAATTTTTCTATATTCCATGAATAGTGATAGGAAGAAAGCTATTAACCTATGTTTGCATTAAGCTTCCCCACCTGTCCCTCTCATTTTTAGTAATATACCAATTTTAATATATTTCTTCAATTTAATTTTCAACAATGCATTCAAAGGAAAAAGAGGAAATTTTTATGTTTGAACTTTCAGCAGGGAAAACAGAATTTTAAAGCCTAACATTTGGTTTGTATAAACTTCATAATTTTCATAATTAAGCTATTTACTGCATAATAAGTTAATCCAACAATAGCTGCATGATAAATATTTTTAAAAGTTTAAATCAATAATGTGACATCAACATCATATATTTTCTTATAATTAATGATAGCTATTAAACTTCAGTATGATTTTATCATGTTTCCATACAATATCTCATTGTTTGGTCAAAAAAGGATTTTCAGAGCTTCTGTAGTATATAATCCTGCCATTGAATACCTATTTGAGAAATAATATCTCTTCTCTAATTGCTTGGCATGTATGGTTTTACATATTCTTGAAAATATTCATTAGTCAATAAGCATTTAATAAGCATCTATTTTGTACCTTCTATTTGCCAGATACTATAGATATTTCAATTATTATGAGAAATTAAGAAATCTAATGTAGTGTTACCAATTGTTTATTTCTAACTTCATAATTCCTTTATCTCTTCTCTGTCTCTTTGTCTCTGGCTCTCTCCCCCTCCCATTTTAATTTTTTCCCCCACAATGATCCATCATTTAAATAGAATAAATTTGAAATGAAAGGATCTAAATTAAAAAAAAAATAATTCAAGAAACACAATCATTGAGAATGAATTTCAAACAAAAGGAAAGTTTCCTAGAGTAAAGAGTTAATAAATCTAAGCAACCAAAAATTGAATCAAGCACAGATGACTGCTACACACTTGGCTGAAGCCCAACAGTTGGTGTTTTAGTTCAGTTAGATGTTCTGTAAAACTGTCTTCAAATGAATGAACATGGTCAATGATTAACTTTCACACTGAAAAACTACTGTCTTGGGAAAATAGCCAAAAATTAATAGCAAAAAGGCAAGATCATAAGGTATTATGTATTTATCCCCCTTATTCATTTATACATGCATAGATATTCATACTTATTTTAAAGTATTCCTTAACTTCTGGAAATCAGTCTACTACAAAGGGAAGTAATGAGGAATTGGAAGAAAACAAGTATCTTTATTGTCAATAGTTTTAAAGTGGTCTAAATGATACTTTCTAATGACAGAATACAACTAATTAGAGTGTCTTCAGGTTTCGCTCTCTATTAACTCATTGTTCCAATTAAAATTATCTCAAGACTGATATTTGGACAAGAATATAAGTTTACTTCCGGTTAAGATGGCGGCTTAGAGAAAGCTCAAGTTCAGATCTCCGGAAAAACCTTCCCGACCTATCTCAAACTATAAGCTCCTAAGGCGCCGAAATTCAAAACGATCAACAGCACAGACCCTGGGAACCCTCCTCCTGGACCTGGACCCGGTTCAAAAGGTACGGCTCCCCTCAAAAGCCAGAACCCGAGATCACTCGGACCTCAGGGGTAGGAGCGCAGAGTCCAAGGCTCCCGGAAGCCGCAGCCGGCGGGGCTCAGAGAGCAGAACCCTCAGGGCCTTCTACCCAAGTCCCAGTGAAAGTTACTGCCTGGGGCTTCCTCTGCAGAGAGCTGGTCGAAACAACAGCAACCCTCAGGGCGGGCAAGACAGCCTCACGGGCTGGATCCTGCTATCCAAGTCTCAGTGAAAGTCCTTGCTCTTGGAGCTTGGGTTAGCTGCAGCCCATCCCCCCGCAGGCCGATGAAACAGCCTCACGGCCAGCAATTCTGAAGGCAACTTCCTGAAAGCAACGTGGTCCGACCCTTCCATTCCAGTTCCAGTGAGGCATATTCAGTTTAACCCAGGGAAAGTCATAGAACCATCTGCCCAGGACTAAAGCCTCTGAACACCAGACAGAGACAAGAAAAGCCAATCCTCCACATCCAGAGATGGAAAACTCCACAGAAGCACAGAAGCCCCAAAATACCAAGAAAAATAAGGAGAAAGGGGCGACTCTGGACACATTCTATGGAGCCAAAATACAAAATACAGAGCAGATAGAAGATAATATAAAAGAAAATGCTCCAAAACCTTCCAAAGGAAATGGAAACTCTCCACAAACCTATGAAGAATTTGAATCAGAAATGACCAAAAAGATAGAAGCCTTCTGGGAGGAAAAGTTGGAAATAATGCAAAAGAAATTCACGCATCTACAAAACCAGTATGATGAAACTGAAAAGGAAAACCAGGCTTTAAAGGCCAGAATCAGGCAGCTGGAAGACAACGATCGTGTAAAAGAGCAAGAATTAATAAAGCAAAGCCAAAATACCAAGAAATTAGAAGAGAACATAAAATATCTCACCGACAAGGTGATAGATCTGGAAAATAGGGGGAGAAGGGATAATTTAAGAATAATTGGACTCCCAGAAAAGCCAGAAATAAACACCAAACTGGACATGGTGATACAAGATATAATCAAAGAAAATTGCCCAGAGATTCTAGAACAAGGGGGCAATAGAGCCACTGACAGAGCTCACAGAACACCTTCTACACTAAACCCCCAAAAGACAACTCCCAGGAATGTAATTGCCAAATTCCAAAGCTATCAAACAAAAGAAAAAATCCTACAGGAAGCCAGAAAAAGACAATTTAGATATAAAGGAATGCCAATCAGGGTCACACAAGACCTTGCAAGTTCTACTCTGAATGATCGTAAGGCATGGAACATGATCTTCAGAAAGGCAAGAGAGCTGGGTCTCCAACCAAGAATCAGCTACCCAGCAAAACTGACTATATACTTCCAAGGGAAAGTATGGGCATTCAACAAAATAGAAGACTTCCAACTTTTTGCAAGGAAAAGACCAGAGCTCTGTGGAAAGTTTGATACCGAAAATCAAAGAGCAAGGAATACCTGAAAAGGTAAATATTAAGGAAAGGGGAAAATGTTATCTTCTTCTTTTACTCAAACTCTCTTCTATAAGGACTACATTTATATCAACCTATGTATACTAATATGTGGGGAAAATGTAATGTATAAATAGGGGGTAAAGAAAGACCAAATAGAATAATCATTCTCACACAAAGATTCATATGGGAAGGGGAGGGGAAGAAAACTCCTATAAGAAGGAGAGGAAGAGGGGGGGGGGTACTTAAACCTCAATCTCAGGGAAATCAACTCTGAGAGGGAAAAACATCCAGATCCATTGGGATCTTGAATTCTATCTTACCCAACAAGGGTAAGGAGAAGGGAAAACCAAGGGGGGGAGGGGGAGAGGGAGAACAAAAAGGGAGGGAAAGAGAGGGGGGAAGGGGAGGGAACAAAAAGGGAGGGACTAAAAAGGGAAACATCAAGGGAGGGGACAAGGGGGACTGTTTCAAAGTAAATCACTGGACTAAAAGGTAGAGCCGAAGAAGAATAGGTTAGAATTAGGGAAGGCAAACAAAATGCCAGGGAGTCCACAAATGACAATCATAACTTTGAACGTGAATGGGATGAACTCACCCATAAAACGTAGACGAATAGCAGAATGGATTAGAATCCAAAACCCTACCATATGTTGTCTTCAAGAAACACACATGAGGCGGGTTGACACCCACAAGGTCAGAATTAAAGGATGGAGTAAGACCTTCTGGGCTTCAACTGATAGAAAGAAGGCAGGAGTGGTAATCATGATATCCGATAAAGCCAATGCAAAAATAGACCTGATCAAAAGGGATAGGGAAGGTAATTATATTTTGTTAAAAGGGACTATAGACAATGAGGAAATATCATTAATCAACATGTATGCACCAAATAATATAGCACCCAAATTTCTAATGGAGAAACTAGGAGAATTGAAGGAAGAAATAGACAATAAAACCATACTAGTGGGAGACTTAAACCAACCATTATCAAATTTAGATAAATCAAATCAAAAAATAAATAAGAAAGAGGTAAAAGAAGTGAATGAAATCTTAGAAAAATTAGAATTAATAGACATATGGAGAAAAATAAATAGGGATAAAGAGGAATACACCTTCTTCTCAGCACCACATGGCACATTCACAAAAATTGACCATTCATTAGGTCACAGAAACATAGCACACAAATGCAGAAAAGCAGAAATAATGAATGCAGCCTTCTCAGATCACAAGGCAATAAAAATAATGATTAGTAATGGTACATGGAAAACCAAATCTAAAACCAATTGGAAATTAAACAATATGATACTCCAAAACCGTTTAGTTAAAGAAGAAATCATAGAAACAATTAATAATTTCATCGAGGAAAATGACAATGGCGAAACATCCTTTCAAACCTTTTGGGATGCAGCCAAAGCAGTAATCAGAGGTAAATTCATATCCCTGAATGCTTATATTAACAAACAAGGGAGAGCAGAGATCAATCAATTGGAAATGCAAATGAAAAAACTGGAAAGCGATCAAATTAAAAACCCCCAGCAGAAAACCAAATTAGAAATCCTAAAAATTAAGGGAGAAATTAATAAAATCGAAAGTGATAGAACTATTGATTTAATAAATGAGACAAGAAGCTGGTACTTTGAAAAAACAAACAAAATAGACAAGGTACTGGTCAATCTAATTAAAAAAAGGAAGGAAGAAAAGCAAATTCACAGCATTAAAGATGAAAAGGGGGACAGCACCTCTGATGAAGAGGAAATTAAGGCAATCATTAGAAATTACTTTGCCCAATTATATGGCAATAAATACACCAATTTAGGAGAAATGGATGAATATATACAAAAATACAAACTGCCTAGACTAACAGAAGAGGAAATAGAATTCCTAAATAATCCCATATCAGAAATTGAAATCCAACAAGCCATCAAAGAACTTCCTAAGAAAAAATCCCCAGGGCCTGATGGATTCACCTGTGAATTCTATCAAACATTCAGAGACCAGTTAATCCCAATACTACACAAACTATTTGACATAATAAGCAAAGAGGGAGTTCTACCAAACTCCTTTTACGACACAAACATGGTACTGATTCCAAAACCAGGCAGGTCAAAAACAGAGAAAGAAAACTATAGGCCAATCTCCCTAATGAATATAGATGCAAAAATCTTAAATAGGATACTAGCAAAAAGACTCCAGCAAGTGATCAGAAGGATCATTCACCATGATCAAGTAGGATTCATACCAGGGATGCAGGGCTGGTTCAACATTAGGAAAACCATCCACATAATTGACCACATCAACAAGCAAACTAGCAAGAACCACATGATTATCTCAATAGATGCAGAAAAAGCCTTTGATAAAATACAACACCCATTCCTATTAAAAACACTAGAAAGCATAGGAATAGAAGGGTCATTCCTAAAAATAATAAACAGTATATATCTAAAACCAACAGCTAATATCATCTGCAATGGGGATAAACTAAATGCATTCCCAATAAGATCAGGAGTGAAACAAGGATGCCCATTATCACCTCTACTATTTGACATTGTACTAGAAACACTAGCAGTAGCAATTAGAGAAGATAAAGGAATTGAAGGCATCAAAATAGGCAAGGAGGAGACCAAGTTATCACTCTTTGCGGATGACATGGTGGTCTACTTAAAGAATCCTAGAGATTCAACCAAAAAGCTAATTGAAATAATCAACAACTTTAGCAAAGTTGCAGGATACAAAATAAACCCACATAAATCATCAGCTTTTCTATATATCTCCAACACAGCTCAGCAGCAAGAACTAGAAAGAGAAATCCCATTCAAAATCACCTTAGACAAAATAAAATACCTAGGAATCTATCTCCCAAGACAAACACAGGAACTATATGAACACAACTACAAAACACTCGCCACACAACTAAAACTAGACTTGAACAAATGGAAAAACATTAACTGCTCATGGATAGGACGAGCCAATATAATAAAAATGACCATCCTACCCAAACTTATTTATCTATTTAGTGCCATACCCATTGAACTACCAAAATACTTCTTCACTGATTTAGAAAAAACTATAACAAAGTTCATTTGGAAGAACAAAAGATCAAGGATATCCAGGGAAATAATGAAAAAAAAACCACACATGATGGGGGCCTTGCAGTCCCTGACCTAAAACTATATTACAAAGCAGCAGTCATCAAAACAATTTGGTACTGGCTAAGAAACAGAAAGGAAGATCAGTGGAATAGACTGGGGGAAAGCGACCTCAGCAAGACAGTATACGATAAACCCAAAGATCCCAGCTTTTGGGACAAAAATCCACTATTCGATAAAAACTGCTGGGAAAATTGGAAGACAGTGTGGGAGAGACTAGGAATAGATCAACACCTCACACCCTACACCAAGATAAATTCAAAATGGGTGAGTGACTTAAACATAAAGAAGGAAACCATAAGTAAATTGGGTAAACATAGAATAGTATACATGTCAGACCTTTGGGAGGGGAAAGGCTTTAAAACCAAGCAAGATATAGAAAGAATCACAAAATGTAAAATAAATAATTTTGACTACATCAAACTAAAAAGCTTTTGTACAAACAAAACCAATATAACTAAAATCAGAAGGGAAACAACAAATTGGGAAAAAATCTTCATAGAAACCTCTGACAAAGGTTTAATTACTCATATTTATAATGAGCTAAATCAATTGTACAAAAAATCAAGCCATTCTCCAATTGATACATGGGCAAGGGAAATGGATAGGCAGTTCTCAGATAAAGAAATCAAAACTATTAACAAGCACATGAAGAAGTGTTCTACATCTCTTATAATCAGAGAGATGCAAATCAAAACAACTCTGAGGTATCACCTCACACCTAGCAGATTGGCTAACATAACAGCAAAGGAAAGTAATGAATGCTGGAGGGGATGTGGCAAAATAGGGACATTAATTCATTGCTGGTGGAGCTGTGAAATGATCCAACCATTCTGGAGGGCAATTTGGAACTATGCCCAAAGAGCAACAAAAGAATATCTACCCTTTGACCCAGCCATAGCACTGCTGGGCCTGTACCCCAAAGAGATAATGGACAAAAAGACTTGTACAAAAATATTCATAGCTGCGCTCTTTGTGGTGGCCCAAAACTGGAAAACGAGGGGATGCCCATCAATTGGGGAATGGCTGAACAAACTGTGGTATATGTTGGTGATGGAATACTATTGTGCTAAAAGGAATAATAAAGTGGAGAAGTTCCATGGAGACTGGAACAACCTCCAGGAAGTGATGCAGAGCGAGAGGAGCAGAACCAGGAGAACATTGTACACAGAGACTAATACACTGTGGTATAATCGAACGTAATGGACTTCTCCATTTGTGGTGGTGTAATGTCCCTGAACAACTTGCAGGGATCCAGGAGAAAAAAACACCATTCATAAGGAAAGGATAAACTATGGGAGTGGAAACACCGAGAAAAAGCAACTGCCTGAATACAGAGGTTGAGGGGACATGACAGAGGATAGACTCTAAATGAACACTCTAATGCAAATACTATCAACAAAGCAATGGGTTCAAATCAAGAAAACATCTAATGCCCAGTGGACTTACGCGTTGGCTATGGGGGTTGGGGGGGGGAGGAAAAGAAAATTATCTATGTCTTTAACGAATAATGCTTGGAAATGATCAAATAAAATATATTTTTTAAAAAAAAGAATATAAGTTTATTAATCATATAATGTTTTTGGTTAGGCCAACATCATAACCAATGAAGTGCTATAGGTTTCCATGGTTTTCTTAGGACAAGGGACAACCCAAACTGGGTCAGGCAGCATAATAAACAAAATTTTATGAGTTCATTATTCATCCCCTTCTTTGATCATTCCATGATAGCTGTAATTGGTAACAGCTAATTAAAAGATGATCCATTATCTATTTCTCCTCAGTCCCACAAGTGAACATATAATATTAGGGGAAAAAAAAACTTTGTTCCCTTCATATATTAACCAAAATTCTGTTAAAAAGGAAGACATTCTTTTGGATTCCCAAGGACAAGGAAAATACAAGAAATAGTAGATTAGATGGCCTCTCTGACCTACATTCCAGACATAAGAATATACAGAAATTCTCCTAGATAGAGAGAACATAAATTATAACAAATTGAAATAATACATAAAAACAAATTCCCACATCATAATCAGTTTTCTAAAAGATAGTGTATATGATGCCATATACTCAAATATACAATACTTATTTCTAGATAAAACATCGAACTTTGAATTCTTTTTTCTTTCACACTTTCATAATTAATGGTAGTACTAAATCAGGGTATATATAGGGTAAGTATAGGGTATATACAATTAATTCATGATTTTTTTGTTCTTTGTAATTTTCAACCATGTCTATACATGAATCCTCAATTTAAGATGTTATGGGCCTTCCCCTTGATAAAAGATAAAAGTGAATAAAATGTAACATCAACATTGTATATTTTATATAATTACTAATAGCGATTAGAGTTCTGGAAAGTCAACAGTATTCTATCATGTTTCTATAATGTTTGGGCAAGAAGGGACCTTTGAAGATGATCTGGTCATCCTTCCTGATCTGAGTTATTAACCAATACTACCTCTCCTTTAATTGCTTAGCATGGCTTTTCACATTCTTGAAGGTGTTTAAGTTAATATATATTAATTTTACATCTACTATTTGTGAGGCACTGTGAAAAGATCTCATTGTCATCAATACAGATATGCTTTTAATTTTTTATCATATTATCTTCTCCCATAACTGGTCTACATTCTTTTATAGCTACAATCTACTTGATGATATAATTTTAAAAATCCTTTATGAATACAATTAAGGATTGATAACTAATCTACCATATAACTTTTTATATCCTTTAATTGATCTGAAATTCATATTCCTTAGAGATAGTGATATTTCATGATATATAACTGCATAACATCATGAAAAGGACTTTGTTGTGAAAAAGATGGAATGCTGTTTCAAAACAAAGCTTACATATAATTTGTAAAATCATACAGTAGAGAACAGTGGAAGATAATAAAAAATAGCAACTATAACGATATTGGCAAACTCATGGCACATGTGACAGAAGAAGCTGCTCCACTTCCCCTTTCCACCATGCCTGAGGACATTTCTCACATGACCTACCCCTCTGCCCAGCAGCCCAATGGGAGTGCTTCCTCTCTCCCTTATGTGGATGAAATGGGGTAGCTCACATATGGCATGAGGGTTATAGTTTGGGCACTCAGTCTTGAAAAGTTTCACCATCACTGACCTATAACAATAGCAAAAACCAGTGGAGGAAGATAGAACTCTAAGTTGCATTTAGTAAAGTTTTTCACTAATTTAAATTAATTTGTGCTTTTTCCTGGGGGGGAAATGATTGTCCTTTAGAGTCACATAATTTGAAATATAGATATCCACCATGTAATCCAAACTATACCTGAACAAGAATCCCTTCTACAATATACCTAACAAGTGGCCATCCTACTTTTTTGGAAGACTTGTAGGGAAGGGAAACCTTGCAAAGTATCCCTTCCATAAAATTCTTGCTTAGTAAAATTTGTTGGTTGATTGAAGAACTCATAAACTCCCAAAGTAGCCCTTAAAACTTGAACACACCTCTGTTAGGGAGCTTACTGTGTTGTTGTTGTTGTTGTTGTTTTATCTTGTTTGGTTTTGTTTTCTCCTGGAATCAGACCCAACTCTACTTGTTTGGAACTTTTAAAAAATGTCTCTGACTTTGTCCTCTGGGATCAGACACAATTCGAATCCCCTTTCATGTGATATCTCTTCTCATACTTAAGATAGGTATCATGTTTCACCCTCCCAAAGTTTCTTTTCTTCATACTAAATAATTCCAATACTCTTGAAATCCAAGGCTCAAAGTACATGGGCAACATATATACAACCCATATCATATCTCTAAAATGACTGAAAATATTCACTATCTTTTGCAAATTCTTCTGTTTGTTCAACAGTTTATCACTATCTTTTGTGTATCATGAGCCCCCTTTTTGAAGTCTGTGGAATCTTTCTGAGAAAATACATATGCTTTTTATATATTTATAATTATATATATATATATATATATATATACTTGAAAATAAAGTTGTATTTTAGTTATATGTTGATGAAAATAAAGATGGAATTTTTCCCCATCCAAATTCAAAGACCCCTAGGAATCTGAGGAACTCCTTACCTAAAGTAAACCCTAAGAAGACTCAACTAATAATAGACACAAGAACTTTTTCCACTGAAATCTAGTCTCAAAATCTAAAGGCCTTACTCAAATTCACCTATAACAGAAGGATGAAAGACTAGTGACCATAAGGTTCCAAGAGTTCACTTATCACTGAAAATACAGAAATCTCAAGGCCCAAGAGAAATGACATAGAATGGATATCCTCAGATTTAATAATGCCTCCTTTAAATAAAAAAATATTTTCAATCCATCAAATCTTGTCAAGAAAACCTATATGAAAGAGAAGAGACAAGACAAACCTAGGGATAATAGGAACAAAATAATAAAACATTTTTTCTCTTTAATAAAAACAGATCTAAACACGTAGGAAAATAATAATTGTTCATCAATGGACTCAGCCAATATAATAAAAATAACAATCCTACCAAAGTTAATTTACTTACTCATTGCCCTATCAATCAAACTATCAAAGAGATATTTTATAGAACTAGAAAAATAATGAGAAAATTCATTCAGAAGAGCAAAAGGTCAAGAGGAATTGATTCACAGGAATTAATGAAAAAAATGTAAAGGAAGATGTCCTCACAGTTTCAGATTTCAAACCATTTTATAAAGTAGTAATGATAAAAGATAATTTATTCAAATCTAAGCTTTGTGGAAAATTTTCAACATATGCTAAAATTATTTCAAAAACTAGAAAGAAGTTTGGTATAAACTAGGCATAGACCAATATCTCAAATTATATGCCAAGATAAGATCAAAATGTGTAAATATTTTAGGCATGTTAGTAAATTGGAGGAGTATGGAAAAATTTCAAAATGTTAAAAAACGTCAAAAATACTTATTAGCTCTATAGAAGGGAAAAGGTATGACAAACAGAGAAGGAAGAAAAAGGGAAGTAAATTGATAATTTTGATTACATGAAATTATATAGTTTTTGCACAAATAAAACCAATGCAGTTAGTTAATTTAAAGGAAAATAGGATACTAGGGAAAATTATAACAAATTCTTATTTCTCAAATACATAGGCAACTGAGGCACATTTATAAAAATAAGAGCCATTCCCCACTTGATTAATGGTCAAAAGATAAGAACAGGAAGTTTCCAGAAAAAAATCACTTCTATCCAAGCCCATGAAAAATACCCTAAATCACTAATTAGGGAAATAAACATTAAAATAATTGTGAAATACCACTCAAGACCTAACTGATTAACTATCATAAAAGAAAAAGAAAAGGACAATGCTGAAAGGGATATTGAAAGTTTGAGACAGTAATGCACTGTTGATAGAATTGTAAACTGATTTAACCATTCTAGAGAACAATTTGATACTATCCTCAAAGGGGTATAAAACTGTGTATAATCTTTGACCCAAGGACACCAACCACTATTAGATTTATATCACAAAGAGAACAAAGAAAATTGAAAAGGGCCTATTTGCACACAAAAATATATATTTATAAGAGATTTTTTTGTTGTGGGGGAAAAAACAGAAATCAAGTTGATGCCCACCAATTGAGGAATGGCTGAAAAAGTTGTGGCATATGATTATAAGTGGAATATTATTGTGCTATGATAAATAATGAGTAGGAAGGTCTCAGAAAACCCATATGAACTCAGAGAAGAACTAGGATAACATTACACATAGTAATATTGTAAGTATGCTTATCTGTGAAAGACTTAGCTATTTCAATTAGTACAATAATCAGGAGAATTCCAAAGTACCCATTATTAAAAATGCTCCTCAACTTCAAAAAGACAGAACTGATAAATGTAATACACCAAAGCATACTTTTTTAGCTTGTATTATTTTTTTGGCTTTGTTTTTCTTATGTGTTGATGAATGGAGAGATTGATAGA
Source organism: Monodelphis domestica (assembly GCF_027887165.1). Lineage (NCBI taxonomy): Eukaryota > Metazoa > Chordata > Mammalia > Didelphimorphia > Didelphidae > Monodelphis > Monodelphis domestica. The sequence goes on along the minus strand of NC_077227.1, from coordinate 651,970,677 downwards.
TAGATGATAGCACAAATGTATACAATCACTTAGGGAAAGCAATTACAATGGAGAGAGGAAATCAAGAAAGGGCTCCCATAGCAGGTAATATTTGAACTGAATCTTGAAATAAATGTTAGAGATAAAAGATGAATTCTTCCCACATCAAATTAGATCTTACTTTATATAACATATTGTATTAAATAGTTTAAGTTTCCTCTCTTGAGATAAGAATTTCTTGGAAGCCATGTCAGTTTAAGTATTGAGTAAAACAAGTTTACATTAAAGGAAGTGTGGCATTTAAAAGAGTGGCTGCCATAAACTGTAAGAGTTAAATGGTTGAGGTCATAAACTGTAGTGATTAAAATAGTGGAAGATATAAATTGTAGTAGATATAAGAGTGGGTGAGTAAATTGTGACTGCAGAAAATATGTTTTCACTACAGTGTCTATTTTTAAATCAAATATAAGGTGGTCTCCAGGGAAATATTCCCAATTATGAATATACACAAGTCAACTGGATTTATAGAGAATTTAATTAATAATACAATGAGGAATCAAAGAAAGAGAGAAAGAGAGAAAAAGAGGGAATAATGAGAAAGGGATAAGCCGGCCCTTGGCCAATCCTGGCCAACCCAGGCCTAAGCTTTTTGAGAAAAGATCAGTCAGTCCTTAATCACTCACCACAAGATCTGTCCAAGCAAGGATTCTAGTGACACCAGGCTAGCTCCATCTCAGCTGACTTCACCAGCTCAATCCTCTGAATCTGAATGTCTCCGAGAGAGTCTCGAGAGAGAGCCTTCAAGGCAGCCTTTCCCAGCTGACTGTCTCAGAGAGAGTTTTTCATCTCCTTTTAAAGGGCATTTTCTCCTTTGTCACCTCCCCTAAGTTCTTACATCTACCAATCACAGTAGACGTTTTTCAAAGGACAGACCATTCTTAGTCCACACCTAAGAAGGTGTGGATTTTTGAGTAATTCACACCAGGAAAGCTCTGAGTAAGTTTCCCAGTTCTTTGTTCCTTGTAAGTTCACAAGTTGCCTGACCTTTATAGGTACTTAGCATAAGGGCTTTTGCCTCACGATAAGTATGAGTTAAGTACTTTTTCATGGTTCAGCAAGGAGTTTTCTCCCCTAAAGCAGTCTTAAGTATGGGTGGAGTAGAGGTCTTCCCATTTCTGATCTAAGTAGAGTTCTCACATTTTAGATCTAAGTAGCTTCAATGTTTAAAATGGGGAATAGTCCCAATAGGGAATTGTCCCTATGGAGAATTCCTCAATAGGGAATTTTTTAACATTCACAAGTTTCAGAAATTTCAAGATTCACAGAAGTTAGGGAGGGCTAAGAAGAAAAAGAAGACCAAACCAATTCAAACCCACTAAAGCCAGCACTTGGCTTGGAAAATGACAAGGAGTACCCTTAATGCTTACAGCTCATGCTCAGGCGGTATTAAAGAGCAAATGTTTATTATATACCACCACCTACTGGGCGGAGTTTGCCACCAATTTTTAATATGCTTTGTATGGAAATGTATGTAACAGGCTGGATCATGTCATTTCTTTTTTTTTCTTTTTTAATTTTTAAATTTTTATTTAGAATATTTTTCCATGGTTACATGATTTATAATCTCCCCCTTTGCTGCTCTCTCCTCCACCCTCCCAAAGCCAACAAAGAGTTCCACTAGGTTATACATGTATCACTGTTCAAAACATATTTCTATATTATTCATATTTGCAGTAGAGAGATCCTTTAACATCAAAACCCTAATCACATCCCTAAAGAACTATATGATTGAGCATATATTTTCCTAATGTATTTCTGGTTCCATAGTTCTTTCTGTGGATGTGGATAGCATTCTTTCTCACAAGTTACTTTGAATTGTCCTGGGTCATTTCATTGTTGCTAGTAGAAAAGTGTATTACATTCGATTGTGCCATAATATAGCAGTCTCTGTGTACAGGGTTCTGGTTCTGCTCCTTTTGCTCTGCATCAATACCTGGAGGTCTTTACAGTTCACATGGAATTTCTCCAGTTCGTTATTTCTTTTAGCACAATAATATTTCATCACCAACATATACCGCAACTTATTCATCCATTCCCCAATCCATAGACACCCCCTCACTTTCCAATTTTTTTTTACCACAAAGAACACAACTATAAATATTTTTGTACAAGCCTTTTTCCTTTTTATCTCTTTGGGGTACAAACCCAGCAGTGGTATGGCTGGGTCAAAGGACAGGCATTAATTTAAAGCCTTTTACATATATAGTTCCAAATTGTTTTCCAAAATGGTTGAACCAATTCACAATTCCACAAGCAGTATATTAGAATCCCAATTTTGCAACATCCCCTCCAATATTTATAATTTTGCTATCATATTGGGCAATCTGGTAGGTGTGAGGTGGTACCTCAGAGTTTCCTGAATTTGCATTTCTCTAATCAGGAGGGATTTAGAACACCTTTTCATATGCTTATTGATAGTTTTGATTTCATCATTTGAAAACTGCCTATTCATGTCCCTTGACCATTTATCAGTTAGGGAATGGCTTGATTATTTTGTAAATTTTACTAGGTTCCTTGTATATTTGGGAAATTAAACCTTTGTCAAGGAGTTTTCTTAGAAAAATGTTCTTCCAGTTTGTTGCTTTCCTTCTAATTTTGGTTGCAATTTTTTTCCCACAGATCTTACTGGTAAACCAGGCTATGTTCACCTAATTTATGTATGATTTTGCTCTTCATATTTAAGTCATTTACCCATTTTGAATTTATATTGGTGTATGTGTAAGATGTTGATCTAAACCTAATTTTCCCCATACTGTTTTCCAATTTTCCAGGCAGTTTTTGTCAGATAGTGAGTTTTTGTCCCAAAAGCTGGGGTCTTTGTGTTTATCGGACACTAGCTTCTTGAGATCTTTTACCCCTAGTCTATTTCATTGATCCTCCCTTCTGTCTCAGCCAGTACCATATTGTTTTGATGACCACTGCTTTATAGTACAGTTTAAGATATGGTACTGCTAGGCCCCAATCCTTCACATTCTTTTTCATTATTTCCCTTTGATATTCTTGATCTTTTGTCCTTTTATGATGAACTTTGTTTTAATTCTTTCTAATTCTATAAAAAAGTTTTTTGGTACTTTGATAGGAATGGCACTGAATAAGTAGATTAATTTGGGTAGGATTGTCATTTTTATAATATTAGCTCATTAGGATCAATTAGTGTTTTTCCAGTTGTTTAGAACTAGTTTAATTGTGTGAAAAGTGTTTTGTAGTTGTGTTCATATAATTCCTGTGTTTGTTTTGGCAGATAGATTCCTAAATATTTTATATTGTCTGAGATGACTTTAAATGGAGTTTCTCTTTATAACTCCTGTGGCTGAATTTTGTTGGAAATATATAGAAATGCTGATGATTTATATGGGTTTATTTTGTATCCTGCAATGTTACTAAAGCTGTTAATTATTTCAACTAGGCTTTTAATTGATTTTCTGTGATTCTTTAAGTATATTATCTGCAAAGAGTGATAGTTTAGTCTCCTCATTGACTACTTTAATCCCTTCAATTTATTTTTCTTCTCTAATTGCTACCACTAGTTTTTCCTAGTACAATATTAAATAAAAGATGTGAAAATGGGCATCCTTCTTTCAACCTTTAATCATATTGGGAAGCTTCTAACTTGTCCCCATTGCAGATGATACTTGTTGATGGTTTTAAGTAGATACTATTTATTATTTTGAAGAATGGCCCTTTTGTTCCTATACTTTCTGGTGTTTTCAATAGGAATGAGTGGTGTATTTTGTCAAAGACTTTTTCTGTATCTATTAAGATATTTGTGATTTTTTTTGTTTCATTATTGATATAGTCAGTCTTGTGGATGGTTTTCCTAACATTAAACCATCCTTGCATTCCTGGTATAAATCACATCTGATCATAATAGATAATGCTCATGATTACTTGCTGTAGTCTTTTTTGCTAGTATTCTGTTTAAGATTTTTGCATTTATATTCATTAAGGACATTGATCTGTAGTTTTCTTTCTCAGTTTTTTGTCTACCTGGCTTTGGAATCACTATCATATTTGTGTCATAAAAGGAATTTGGTAAAACTCCTTCCTCCCTTATTTTGTCACATAATTTATTTAGTATTTGGATTAGATGTTCTTTAAATATTTGATAGAATTCACTTGTGAATCCATCTGGCCCTGGTGATTTTTTTTGTTAGGAACTTCCTTCAAGGCTTGTTCAATTTCTTTTTCTGAAATAGGATTGTTTAAAGATTCTATTTCATCTTTTGTTAATCTATGCAATTTATATTTTTGTAAATATTCACCCATTCCAACTAGATTTGAATATTTATTGCCATATAATTGAGCAATGTAGTTCTTTGTAATTACCTAATTGTTCTTTAATACTGTTAATTTGATTTTCTTCTTTCTTTTTCATTAGATTGACTAATACTTTTCTAATATCTATTTTATTTGTTTATTCAAAGTACCAGCTTCTAGTTTTATTTATTAGTTCAATATTTCTTTTATTTTCAATTTGATTAATTTTCTCCTTTAATTTTTAGGATTTCCAATTTAGTTTTTATCTGGGGATTTTTAATTTGTTCTTTTTCTATTTTTTTAATTGGAAGCCCAATTCATTGATCTCTGACCTCTCTATTTTCTTGGTATAGGCACTCAGAAATATAAAATTTCCCTTGATTACTGCTTTGTCTTTATCCCGTAGGTTTTGATATGATTTCACCTCATTGTCATTCTCTTAAATAAAGTCTTTAATTGTTTCTATGATTTCGTCTTTGACCCACCTGTTTTAAAGAATTAGATTATTTAATTGCCAATTAATTTTAAATTTACCTTTCCATGGACCCTTGTGAATTATAATTTTTACCACATTGTGGAAGTGGCATTTACTATTTCTACTTTTATGCATTTGTTTGCAATATTCCTATGTCCTAGTACATGGTTGATCTTTGTATATGTACAATGTCACTTTTCTCTAGATATCTATTAACTATTTTTTAAAAATTTCATTTACTTCCCTTAATTCTTTCTTATTTATTTTTTGGTTTGATTTCTCTAGTTTTAAAAGAGGAAGGTTAAGATCCCCCACTAATATGGCCTTACTATGTATTTCTTCCTTGAGCTCCTTTAATTTTTCCTTTAGAAATCCAAATGCTGTACCATTTGGTTCATAAGTGTTTAATAATGATATTACTTCATTGTTTATAGTACCTTTTAGCAAAATGTAATTTCCTTCCTTATTGCTTTTAATTAGGTCATTTTCAATTTGGCTTTGTCTGGTATCATGATTGCTACCCCTGCTTTTTTTTATTTAAAAGATGCATAATATATTCTGCTCCAGCCTTTTATCTTGAATCTGTGTGTGCCACCTTGCCTCAAATGTGTTTCTTGTAAACAACATATAGTAGGATTCTGGTTTTTAATGCACTGTGCTATCTACTTCCATTTAATGGGTGTGTTCATCTCATTCACATTATGCATTATGATGATTAACTGTGTATTGCACTCCATGGTATTATCCCCTTTGGATCCTACTTTATTCCCTTTCCCCTTATTCCTCTACACCAGTATTTTGTATTTTGTCACTCTCACAGGTCCCCTTCCCTTCAATTACCTTCCACTTCCCTTTTCTTCTTCCCCTTCTACTTCTCTGTAGGGTAAAATAGAATTCTATGCCCCACTAAGTATGCTCATTTTTCCCTCTCTGAGCCAGTTACAAAGAGATTAAAACTTAACCATTGTCTGTCATCACCCTTATCCTCCCCTCTCTATATTGATTTTTCTTGCCTTTTTATATTAAATAATTTACACCATTCTATGTCTCCCTTCCCTTTTCTCTCAGTGCAACCCTCTCTTTCAACCCTTGATTTATTTTTATTGATATGGATACATGTATATGTACATATTGTTCCATATCATCACATTTACAAATATATCATATCATCATATATCATCATATACATCATATTATGATAATCAAGTTACTTTTCCACCATCTTTCTGAGTAAATTCCTTATATATTCTCTACTCCTGAGAGTAAATTTTTTTTCTTTTTGGTCAATTTCAAACATTATTCCTTGGTTAAAAAATCATATTCTATTACTACCTCCCCTCCCCCAACCCCATAGCCGATGCGCAATTCCACTGGATATTGCATGTGTCCTTGATCAGAACCCATTTCCATGTTGTTGGTGTTTGCATTAGGATGTTCATTTATAGTCTACCTCCCCAGCCATATCCCCTTGATCCATGTAATCAAGCAGTTATTTTACTTCTGTGTTTCTATACTGAGAGTAGTTTTTGAGAAATATAAAAATCCTCTTTCCATGTAGACATATAGACATTGTTTTACCTTAATGGCTCCCTAAAATTTTCTCTTTATTACATTTCTGAGCTTCTTTTGTGTCTAGTATTTGGCCTTCAAATTTTTTGTTTAAGACTAGGTTATTCCTCAGGAATGCTTGAAAATCTTCTATCTTATTGAACAACCAGTTTTCCCCTGAAAGTTTTGCTGCATAGGTGACTGGATTGTAAATCCAAACCTTTCATCTATTTCTGAATATATTCCAAACCCTGCAATCCTTTAATATGGAAGCCACTGGGTCCTGAGTGATGCTGATTGTAGCTCCATGATATTTGAATGCTTTCCTTCTGGCTGGTTGAAATACTTTTTCCTTGATTTGATGGCTCTTGAATTTGGATATTACATTCCTGGAAGTTGTCAATTGAAGATTTCTTTCTGAAGATGATCTGTGAATTCTTTCAAAGTCAATTTCATTTTCTTGTTTGAAGATCTCTGGGCAGTTATTTTTAATGATTTCTTATAATATGATATCAAAGGTTTTTTTTTTTTCTTCATCATGGCTTTCAGGTAATAGAATATTTCTCAGATTGTCTCTCCTAGATCTATTTTCTAGTTGTGTTGTTTTTTCAATAATATATTTCTCATTTTCTCCTTTTTTCATTCCTTTGATTCTGCTTTATTGTTTCTTGGTTTCTCATGAAATAATTAGTTTAGAGATGTTAATTTATAATTTTTAAGAGCTGATTTTCCTCTGTCAGTTTTTGGTTCTCCTTTTTTCAATTGGCTCATTACTTCTTGAATCACTTTCATTTCTCCTTGCATCACTTTCATTTCTGTTCCACACTTGTCCTATGCCTCTCTTAATTGTTTTTGAGGGTTTTTTCTCTTTTCCAGAATCTGTGTCTAATCCATATTTTTATTTTGGACTTTGGGTGTATTTCCTTTGCTTTTGCTATCCCTTTCTGTGTCTGCACCTTGTTCTTTGTCTCCATAAAAAAGTCTTTAGAGTTAGGAGCTTTTTTTGACTGTTTGCTCATTTTTCCTATGTAATTATAGGTAGGGTCTATTTTCTGGGAAGTTGGGGTACTCTCTTGAACTTCATTCCTTTTTTGATTTTATTTTCCACTTATTTTCTTGGATGTTACTGGTTTACCAGATGGTCTGAGGGCTGAGAGCTCTGAGAGTTCCCTCCCCTTGCTGATTCAATTGCCTCTTGAGATGCTGATAGCTTAAGGCCTTGTCTCAGGTTTGAGTGTAAGCTTTTGATCTCAGTCTGAACTTTATCAGGTCAGATGCTAATCAGATTTTAGCCCCAGGCTTAAATTCAAGAGTTTTGTGTCAAGATATTCTTTATTCACACTCCTGATTGCCCTATCCTGAAGCTCCACCCTTAGTTTGGGGCAAAAAAAAAATCCTAGAAAGGATTCCCCTGAGAACTGTGTTACCCCAAATGGTAGATTTTATCTTCACCCCAAGCCCAGACTGGGATTCCTGACTTCCTTCTGGGCCCAGGTAGACAGTCCCCCTACAGCCTAGATTGCCTTCTGCTGGGGTTCTGGACTTCTTCACAGGTTTGCAATATCAAGCGGTATTAATTGACTTGGACCTCTTTTTGCCAGGTAGGATCTCATGTTATGACTTAGTTTAGGCTTAAGTTTCAGAAGCTGTGAGAGCAGATGTGTGGAGTGGTGGGGTTATTTTTTGTTCTTGGCTTGCTTTTTTTTTTTAACCTTTACCTTCTGTCTTGGAATCAATACTTTGTATTGGCTCCAAGGCAGAAGAGTGGTAAAGGCAATGGGAATTAAGTGACTTGCCCAGGGTCACACAGTTGGGAAGTGTCTGAGGCCATATTTAAATCTTGGACCTCCCATTTCTAGGCCTGGCTCTCTCAATCTACTGAGCCACCCAGCTGCCCCCTCTTGGCTTGCTTTTCACTCACTGTTATGCCTCCTGCTAGTTCTGATCCCCTCTCACCTCAATTCCCCAGATGGTCTCTGACTACCTTTTGGGCTTTTCTTTTTTTATGAAGGTTGTTTCCCTCTGTCTCTTTGTTGGTTCTTTCACTCCTGTATTCATTTTGTGGTGATATTTTACTCTTGGTAGGAGAGGATTTTCATGGCCTAGTTACTCCTTCATCTTGGCTTCACTCCTGAAAGTTGGGGATCATGTCAAAGAGAATATAGGTAAAATTCTTTCAGCAAGATTGAATACTTGTATACATTGACTCAGTCAATGAGGGAAGGAGGAGTGTGACCTTTAAATTTAGAATAAAGGGAGCTTGAGAGCTCCTGTATTTTGTACTTGCTTAATGTTCTTTTTGTAAGTGCCCACAGAACCTGCTTTCTCCAGGCAAAAATGTCCTCTCTTCTTCTAAGTACAATCAAAGACTTTAATAATAATCCTAATGCAAGATTATCCTCCTTCCCTCTATCCAGTCCCACAGAAGGGGGAGCTGTGATGTTTCCAATCATAAGCACATGATTTTAATCATTATGGACCCATACAGAACCTCATGATCAAAAAACTTGTGACTATCATGGGATTTTCAGTCTAGGACAATAAAGATACAGTTGAAATTCACTGTTCTTTCCCTTCTTAGCTTATTTTGTCCCTCTTCCTAGAGTTGGAATGTTTTCCCAGGCTTCAGATAAACTCTTCTTAAGGTTTTTCAAAATAGGTCAGGAAAACTAAAAATTTTATGGGGTGACATACTTTTTTTCCTAAGGAATAGTAATACTAAGGGGTCACAAGCCAAACACTACTCTGAGAATTACACGCTGAATCTCATCTCACAAATATTTTATTAAGTATTTTCCCTAAAGCACATTATCTAATCCTTTCTAAGGTTTTCATTCTTCCAAAAATCCATGTTTTTCTCAGTTTTATAATCAACTCATGACTAAACTCACAGACCGCTTCCTACATGAATACTTTTCATCATTTCTCCCAGGTGCCAGGGTATATTCTCTTACACAATTATGATATATTCATTTTATCTACATTAGGTATATATTTACATCTCTACATATCCTCTCTCATCCAGAATATATAAGCTTCTTGGAAGCAAAGAAGCTCTAATTTTAAAAGGGTATCCAGAGCCTAGCATATCATAAGTACTTAAGAAGTGCTTATTAATTGATTGAATTATGTAGATATTTACTTCCCACATCCCAGTTCTATAGCTTAGTAGCTGATCTTTGAAGGCTGAAACTGTGTTGTCCAAAAATATGTGTATATATATATTTTTAAATAAAATATTTATACTTTATCATTTGTCATTTTATTTTATACTATTATTGAACATTAATTATTAGATATTAAATTTAAAATATATTATTTATTATTAAAATTATACATATATCTCCTGTCTGGTAACCAACTTCTCTATATTTAGCTACATAGGTACTTTGAAATCAGATATGCAAGGTGCTGGAAAAGTTGAGCAGCTTAAAACTGCATGTAGACCATGGAGATACTCTGTATAGCCCATCACTGGAATGGTAGTTAAAGTCTTCCCAAAGGCTTACTAAAAATTGAGCTCTGTTGCCATCAGTTTTGTTTTTCTTTTCTTTTTTTGGTGGGACGCATAGAGCTGAATGTAGGTTTACCAAGTGTAATTGTAACTCCAGAATGCGCAACTTCAACATGCTCCATTTGGCCAACATAATGCTTACTATATCCCTTACTGCATGGATGGCCAGCTTCTTTAGACTGGCTACCTGCATCTCTAAAACTGATAGACCTAGCTAGTAGCTCTCTCTTTCCTTAAATTAAAAAAAAATTATGCTTCTTGCTGCTGCACCCAGTATGGTATCCAGGCCATGAACATTAACTAACGAAAAGAGGAAATGACTGCCTCATCTACAACTTTCCCTCTTTTACTCTGGCTGGATAAATTGGCCTGGAAGTGTTTGTTCTGCTTTATGTTATTTGACTTGTTTTCCATGCCAGAAGTAATCATCAGACTAGGAGAATGAGCCATGGTAACTTGGAGGCAGGATTGCAAGTGGGCTAATGCAATTGTCAGCCAGTTCAGCACGGAAAACGTCAAGGTGCTAGGACTTAAGTTCTAGATGGATTTTGGACTTGGACCTGGGTCTATTCTCTTTGGAAACTGAACTAAACTATGAACCTAACCCCTTAATCCTACCCCAAGGTTATTGGAGAAAGGGAGGGAATTTCTCCCATTTTTGGTGAAAAGTAATTTTGTATATATATATATATATGATTATCTTTCAAATTTTTCTCTCCATTCCACAAAGATGGGTTATACGATAATCAGAGCTTGAAGAATTTCTACTTTAGTAGAAGACCACTCCAGGAGTATGAGGAAAATGTCTGTTATTAATATAAATCTCATATGGGAAAATTGGGACACCAATTTACTGTTGGTTGAATTATGAACTGATCTCAAAATTCTGGAGAGAAATTTGGAACCTTTCCAAAGTTATATAACTATGCATCGCTTTTGTCCCAATAATGTCAGTACTAGGTCTATATCCAAATGAGACCAAAGGAAAAGGAAAAGAAGCAATATTTATAAAAATATTTATAGCAGCTCCTTTTGTGGTGACAAAGAATTAGAAAAGTACCTAGAAAACCTTAAATCTATACAAATAATCTTCTGGATCTATGGATGCTTGATCTCATTCCATCAATTAGAAAATGACTGAACAAGTGCAGTATATAATTATGATGGAATAATATTATGATATAAGAAATGATGACCAATATGCTTTCAGAAAAACCTAGAAAGAATTACATGAATGCTGATGCACGGTACACCATAATAGCAGATTGTTCAATGATATATCATGAATGACTTAGTTATGAAATGCAAATGATCCAAAACAATTTCAAAGGACTTAAAATAAAAAAAAAGTTTTCCAACTCTAAAGAAAGAACTGATGGAGTTAAATGCAGACCAAAGCACAAAACTTTATTTTTCTTGTTTTTTTTTACCTGTTTTCTTTCACAAGACTAATATGGGAATATGTTTTGCATGACTGCACATATGTAGCTTATATAAATTGCTTCCCTTCTTGATGAAAGGAGATGATAGGGGGAGAGAGAGAGAGAACTTGTAACTCAGATTTTTTAAAAAATGCTAAAATTGGTTTTTATCAGCAATTTGAAAAAAAAATTTAAAATATCTCATGTTGCCATATTATTAAGCACAATTATCTCCCTTGAGAGCACTCTATGGCTGGCACCAGTCTTTCAAACATTTAAGCTGTCATTCATGCAAAGGGATAAAGGAGGAACAAATAAATTTAACAGTAGCCTTCTTTAGACAATGGTTATGCATGCTTTTGTTCTTTCCCTCCCACTAAAACTAATTTATCACATCCCATTTTTAAGCAAGCCAAAGCATGACAAAAACAAGCTTGTACCACTCACTTGCAAACTTAGGAACAAAAGTACAAAGTAAGTAATGTGAATTTTCTAAACTAAGGTTTGAATGATTGTAGACCTATTGCTTCAAAAAAGCCTACCCCTTTCAGTAACAAGAAGATTATAGTTTCTAGACTCATTTATAAGTAATAAAACCTAAGTGTGGCCATTTTCTCTGGATGATGAGGCTAGATTCATGTTTTGAAAAAGTTGTTCAAAATCATTATCCCTAAAGGCATAAGATATATAACAGATTTATATGATACAACAAAGAGCTGCTCAGACACTATGAAGGGAGATGGGGATGTGGGGTACAAATGGTAGCAGTAAGAACACATTTCCTCCAGCATTCGAGTTTTTCTTGCGCTTAATTCTGGCCTCATTCTTCATAGAAATTATATTCCTGAAAGCAGTGGACTTAACACAGACAGTCATTGAAAACCCTGTGTGAGGGTAGAATCAGAAGTCATAGAAACTGGCTAAATCTGAAACCTGCTTTTCCAGAGGGAGAATTATCTAGGTGGCAAAGGGATCTCAAAGAAAGTCTGACTTTTGTTCTCACTTTTCCATGCATATTTGAGTCCTAAGAGGATGTATTATAAGGGAAAAGGAAAAGAAACCCAGAGGCACTCTATTGATTTCTATTTCTGACCTTAACGTCTTAGTATTAAGAAAAACATTATTGTCTAGGTTAGGCTGTTTTTGCTACCTTTTTCAGTAGGGCCTCTTTGAGTAGATGAAAAGAACTTAAAGAAGGACTGTGCAGGATGGGTTATGGCACATAGATAAGAAAGAATACCATAGTAGCAAAATGTTGGAAAGACACGGGTTCAAGTATCACAGTTGATATATGCTGCCTATATAACAACAACACAGAAGCAATTTTACCACTCAGTATTCTGGGCCATTATCAGAGAATATAAATTATCAATGAGCTGAAGGTATACATAGTGGAAGGATTTTTTACCAGCAAGTTGGAGAGGGTTATCCAGAACCAATTTATGATTTTGAATAAAATTAAAAATTGGATCTTTGATTTAAATCTGAAAACTTTCTTGAAAGATATCTAGTCAAAATAATGCATTTATAGATAATGAGAGTGAAAGCACAATTCCTGACACATAGTACACATTATATAAATGCTTATTTCCCACCCCCATCCCTGCAATATATTTTTTTAAAGGAAATAATGATAATTTCCCTATATACCTTACATAGTTGTTAAGGAATTCTCCTGAGATAATAATGTATGTAAAAGTACTCAAAAAGTCTTAAATCTACACAAATAATCAAGATCTATGGATATGTGATCTGATATATATATTCCATAAGTGACCAGATCAGAAATCTTCTGAACCTTCCCATCCCAAATGACTAATCCACATGTTTGCTCAAACCCTTTGGCTAAAGGAGGAAGGGGAAGAATATCAATCCAATGTTGTGAGGGCACTTCTTGCTTTCTCATGATATCTCAAGGATGCTGTTGGATTATGTCGTCACTCTATCTAAAACCTTTTACTCTCACCATGTGACATTGTACATTTTAATAACATCCTTCATACCCTTTCATAGTTACCTAATACCAATTATCTATTAAAGCCAGTTGACAAATATCACAAGCATTTACATGGCCCCAGGAGTAATAATCATGGAAATTATGAGGAGGCTGTTATGTTCCAGGACTTAAAACCACATAACCATACCAGAAGAATAGATATTAAAAAGATGAGTCTTTTTTTTCTTTTAGAAGTTTGGTATAAGTAAAGGAGATGTGAAATTATTCTAAAAATCCATAGTCTGAGGTCCTTTTTTTAGCAGTTTTAGGAAAAGATATTGCCAACAACCTGAACCAGGAAAGCAGTCTCCTGGAAAGAAGCTGTAATCAAGATTCCAAATGAACTAAGAAGATGACAGCAATAGAGGATGTTCTCAGAAATTAAACATTACATTATAAAACTCTGCGTGAGCCTTTGGATATAATGAACTGAACTGCGAGAGGTGGAGGGCCACCCCATCCACTTTTGTTCTTTCCATGAATGGTTATTTTATAATGATTGTTAGACTCTTTTCCCAAAAAGGGGAATGCCCCTACTGACTCCTTGTCAATGAACCTATCAATCATATTTTTAATTATGTTAAGAAATATCCATATTGTAATTATACTCTCCATGAAATGTACAAAACCTTTTGTGACCTTATGCACTTATTGAGAGACAATCCTAAAGTGTATAGACAACATATATGGTATGATTCTTTAGGGAGATTAGCATATTAATCTCCCAGAATGAAAAGTTGGAGAAATTAACATGTTGGCCTCCCAAAGAATCAATCAGAGGGTGGATTATATGAAATTAACATAAAATATAGCCACTGCACATGCACATTAAGTCAAAACACCAGGTCATGTGACTGGGGAGACCACATGACCATCTGAAGGCCTGATTTCTGGAATGGGCTGGCAGGTGACCTGTGTGGAGGTCTGTCTGCTTTTTTTCTTGCAGGACCAGAGGTTTCCTCTCTCCACTGAGTAGTCTCTTATTTTATCTGACCAACTACTACTTATGAATGGCTGCCCACTTGTGACTGGTGACACTAGGTCTCATGCCTCCAACTGAACTAGGAACCAGGAAGTGGAGAAACACACAGTTTGTAGACCTCTTGTAATTAGACTGACCAGGTAATATTTCATTCTTTCTTTGGGGCTCTCTGTCTTTCTTTTTTTTTTCCAGGATGGACTGGAGCTCTTTTTCTGGGCAGGCACTGCTACCCTCATCATATCTGGCCCAGCATTCTTTCCCAGCAGAACAATCTCTAAGAATCAGCTTGAGTGGCTGGGCCAGGGTGCAAGTGGAAACCTAAAGGGAAAGAAGCATCTATGGTGCATCTTGGAGTCTTTTAATTAGATTGCTCTTGCTTTCTCTGTCTCACTTTTACTAATAAATAATTATAATTCAATATGCTGTCTACAAGATTAATTTTAATCATTACATTTTAAAAAATCATTACAGAGCCTTGCATTTTTTCCAAAGGCTTCCCAGTGTGTGTTCTTTTGTTTAATTTGTAATGTTGTATCAATTCCTTTGTAGAATTTTTCTCCCAGTTCTGCAAGAAGTGAAGTGTTAGAACATGTTACTGTTTTTTAGATGGTAGTCTTTCTGCAAATAATTATGATGAGCAATATAATGCAATAGTCTGAAGTCTCATGTCATATGAACAAAAGTTCTCATTGTGATTATTATCATATTTTGATTCAAAGCCATTGATGAATTGTTAACGTTCAACTGTTAATGTGTGAAGAGTATATGAATCAAAGAGGACTACTTTCTATTTCCTTGGTATTGACTGTGCCACATTTGTGAAATATACTCCCGCCTTACCTGTACCTTTTAAAAACCTTAGCTACCCTCAAATCTTAGTTCATATGCTATTGCTATGAAAAAGCCTTTCCTGATTCACCACGCCCTCAGCCAATGGAGCATGAAAGTGTTATCTCCCCTTCTTTCAAATTGGTATGCCAATCTTGTACCTCCACTTCCCCCAAATATTATGTAAGCACTTTGAGGGCATGAACTTTTGTTTGGTATTATTTTGTCTTTGTATGATCAGTGGCAAGTACAATAGTTGGACATAAAAGATATTTGATGACTGTTTATTGAATTGGTTCAGTTTATCTTAGATACATCTTAGATGTTTATCTAAAGTACTTACTATTTAATTTTAAGGTGTAATTAATTAAATATAATTTCATGTTATAGCAATCAGCTTTCTTCAATAATGGTCTGATCTATGGCAATGTCAACGAAATGTCTTGAGCAAAGATATCTGGGTTGAAAAAAAATGAAAAGGAATTTGATAGTGTGGGTCATTTTCTAGCCATCTTTCTCTGGGAGTTAGCACATTCTCTACACTTCTTCCTGTTATAGCTGAGTAGAGAGGCAAGGAGAGTATAGCAAAGGGAATAGGTTTTCATTGCCATGTGGTCACAGAAGAAAATTAGTCTAAATGCGCTTCACAGTCAATGACTAGATATCAAACAAGTTCACAAAAATACCACTGCAGCAAAGGTCACAAGAAATTTGGGACTAGAATGTGAATCAGTGGATTGAGAGTCAGGCCTAGAGACAGGAAAACCTGGGTTCAAATCTGGTCTCAGACACTTCCTGGCTATATGACCCTGAACAAGTCACTTAACCCCCATTGCCTAGCACTCTTCTGCCCTGGAACCAATACACACAGTATTGATTCTAAGATGGAAGGTAAGGGTTTAAAAAAAAAGAAAAACGAAGCAACTTGGAATATAACATAACAGATAGCAGGGAGGTTATTGGATCAGAAAAAAACGCATTCTAGATAAATATTAGATATGTCACCATAAGCAAGTCATGTAACCTTTCTTGGAACCCAGACATATATAAGACAAAATACAAGGGATTTGCCTGTTTGGAGTGGAGTGTGGGCCTTTACACATCTAAAATCCCACACAGGAATAAATTATAGCTATAACTAAATAAAATAATGTAATTATAGTTATTAGATTTTATGGTACATAAAAGTTTTCATAATGCTATAGTTTATATATACACATATACATATAAAATCTCTTTTGACTGTGACAGAGTACATTATAAAAAGCCTTCATTTAGGCTGTTGAAAGATTTTGCAGTTGTGAGTATGGGAACAATGTCAGGTATATTAAAGAAATCATGGTAAATAAAGGAGCTGCCACATGACTGGGAATGTTTCTATTTGTTTTTACTTTGTTTTCCAGATTACATGTCCATACAATTTTCAATAATCATTTTCTGACATTTTTCAATCCATGTCCTCTTGCTACTTTTCCCTTCTGCCCCTTCTTGAAGACAGGAGACAATAAATTGAGTGTATATGAACTATTACACAATACATATTCCCATGTTCATAATTCCACAAAAGAAGACACATATCACTCATACTATAGAAAAATTCATGAAGGAAATAAAGTGAAGAATGTTTCTATTTTTTTTGATGGAACTATGGTACAAATCTAAATGGAAAATTTAATATGGATAAATGTAGTCTTACACTTAGGTTCAAAGAATCAGCTGAATACATAAAGTTGCTTTCAGAGAAAACTAGAGACAATTTGGGTGAAAAGGTACTAAATATTTTAATTAACTACAAACCTAATATCAGTTAACAGTGAGACATTGTTTCCCAAAAAATGTTATCACATAATAATAGCTGGCATTTACAAAGAACTTTAACTGACAAAGTGCTCGACAAGCATTTTCTCAGTGGATCCTCACAACTACACTAAAAAGAGAGCACTAGACATATTTTATACCTATTTTGAAGTTAAATCTAAGAGGAATTAGAAGCAAGATTTGAACTAAGAGGCCAGGGTGGCATACAGAAAAGACTACTGGATTTGGATTGAGATAACCTACATACAGATAATGCCTCAACTACTTATTTTTATGTGATCTTGGACAAGTCATATGTCCATTCTGGGCCTCACATGATTGATTTAAAAAATGAGAGGGCTGAACTTTTAAAAACTTGCTAAGATTTTTTCCTGCTCTAATTTATGATTTCCAGTAGGATACTGCTCTACAATCTTCCTGCCCTTTCCTTTGAAATACAAACATTGGAGTTTCCAATTAAAATTTGAAAAATCAAGGGACAGTCCATACAGTAGATTTTTCAAAGCAAATTCTTTACCCATACAGAAAAAAAAGTAAAACCTAGTCATTGATGGCTGACAAGCTTGTATAGGAAGAAATTATACCATCAATTTATATTGGGCATCCCAGAATACAATAGAATCTCATTTAACAGGATGTTTTTTTGGTACAGATCTTTTTTGCCTTACTAAAAATGTGAGGCAATGAGAAAAGTCCATCTAACACTTTACTCACCAAAGTAATAGTGTTTTAAATTCATAGGCTGAACAAGAATTCCATTTTTTTACAGACAGAAAGAGAAAAATCAATCATTAAACATTTAATAGTGTTATTCTGGGGCCCACAAATTCTGACATTTTAAATGAACAATGTTTGCACTGTCCTGTGACAATTTTAGCACTTCCTTGACATCTCCATTTTCTTCCTTTCCTCTTTGGCCATAAAAATGTCTCTAAGAATTTCAGTTCTATTTTGATTATTGAACTGCATTTCTCAGTTTTCAGTTTTCCCCTTAACATAGTTGTGAAGAGAGACCCTTTCCATGTGAAATTGTGTTTCTTATAAAAGATGACTTGGTATTTAGAAGCATGTATTTGCAAAACAAAGATACAATCTGCCATGGAAAGACTCTCCCAAAAATTTTCATTTGAATGAATGAATCAGTTGTCTAATCATAAAGTTCTTTGTTTCTCCAGGTGAGTTTAACCACAAGAGCTAACTGCCCAGCATGTTCAGCCAGTACTGATTAATTTATTTGTTTAATAAATAGAATGCAGTTATAAACTATCAGATCCCAGCAGGGAATTAAGGACTATCTGAATAATTCCCCCTTGAAGATAAGAGGACAATATGTCAAACAGAGCTTTCACAATGTTCCCTATAGTGAAGGAAATAATTCAGTTTCTCATTATTTCTGTCTATACTATGAATAGCCAATTTTGCTCCTGTTTACTATATGCTAAAACCTCACCCATGCTATGAATTTTTTTTTCAAATCTACTCAGTGTATAAACTTGCTGGCATTTGACGACCTAATCTCATAAGAATGATTGATTCCCAGAATAACTGATATTTTTTTTTTATATTAGCTTCCATTTTGTGTCAATGTCATTCCAATATCTTTTCTACAGGAATAAGAAACCAAGTATTGCCTGGAAATGATTTTTGATGATATCTACTGATTTTTGTTAGAAAATAAAATTAACAAAAACTATTTTCTTGATTACTCCCTCAAATTCTATTAGCTCCAATAGTCCAGCATTCCCTTTAATGTCAAATATGAAAAATGGGGACACATAAAGACAGAGGGAGACAGAGAGATGCAGAGACAGAGACAGACCATATAAACAACTTAAGACTTTATGCATAATACATCTTCCAATCTTTCAATATTTAAATAGATTTCTGATATTGTTAAATTGGACACTTCCCTTTGACAGAGCAGATGAAAACTCATAACATATATAAAAGACAAAATTATCTATTTGAGACTAGAACCTGAACGTATCAGTAGTGAGATTCATAGTTTCAGGGACTATTCAAAAGAAGCATGTGGGAAAAGAAATATCAGATATAAATAGGGAAATTAGGCTCCTCAACTTCCCTTACAATAGCCTGCCAAAATGGTCCTCCTTTTTTTCCCTTCTTTTTATTGGTTTGGTTTGAGATTTTATTGTGTTTCCAGTTAGAGAGCTCAATCATTCATACATATCATTTTTATAATAGATTTTAATTTGTTCAACTTCTCTATTTTTTCTTTTATCTTGGTTTAAAAAAATCTCATTCACTGTTCACTATTTGTGATAGTCTTTTATGTATGCACCATTTATTGGAAAAGTGCTAAGATGGTGAAAGTAAGCAAAAGTTACCCTCCCCATAAAAACTGATCATGAAAAGCGACTGAGAATTCCAAAATATTTATTACTAGACCAGAGAGATATTTGTGAAGTAAAAGCAATTTTTCTAGCTCAATATTCTTCTTAGAGAATTCTCCTTAGAGAAATACTCAATGGAAAAAGTAAAAACTTAACCAATGCCTTTTAACATTTCCCTCAAGGTGTTAGTCATAGACTCCTTAAGAGGGAATAAGAGAGATACAAGAGGATTGTAAGTGTCACTTATGAGGTATGTTTATATAATTAGGCAACCCATTCTGACATATTTATTTTTCATAGATGCATATATCATAAACATGAAATCAAGCTATATTGTTACTTTCTATGCAACCTCCCACCCCTTATATTCAGGGCAAAGAAATACTATGAGGTTTATTAAACATGCTAAAGTGACTAAGCTAATGATTGGCCTAACCTCCAGAAATTCTAAGAATTTAAAACTAAGTATTAAATATTGTGAACAATTTTTCAGGCTAAAGGTTGGAGACAGAGAGAGACAGAGAGAGCAAAAAAGTTCATTCTTTATTCCTTCTCCTGTTCCTACTGAATATATTGGACTAACCTACAAGTGATTTTGGCAAAGTAAAACCTAACAACACAAATATGCGTGTTGAGCAAAATAATTTTGGTATGGAATATTGTTTTAGGAAAGTTCATTATTTTCATTATGTGTTACTTTATGGTCACTTAGCTTCCAAATATTAATGATAATTAAAACACAGAGAGATCAAAATGAAGATCTCCATATTTAAAATCTGATCTACATTTGAAGGAAATTCAGAAAATGAGTATGTTATAGTTTAATTTTCATTTTTAGGTTGAATTGCACTTAAACTAGATGTATAACTGCTATAATAATTGTCATCAGAGAAGTAAATTTCTAAAGTACACATATAAAATAAACTCTTATAATGCAGAAAATAAGTTTAGACCAAAAACTTATGTAATATAATTTAATAAAGTTCTTATTGTCAAGCAACCTAAATATGAAAATTAACCTGATAGTTTTCAAATATATGCTTAAGGAGTCAAACCATAGTTGTTTTAGTCTTGACATGAAGATGAAGAATATTAAAGTACCACACAGGGAAAGGAGGCAATCTCTCTTATGTGTTAATTATGCAAATAGGATGAAAAACTGGAGGAGGATGTAGTTCAGGACAAAACCTCTTATCATAGACCTGGTATCACAAAAGAGAGGGACCCTGAAATCAAGGAACAATGATCTCAATTCAGCCATTACTCTCTGTATACTTTGTCAAAAAGTCTTAGAATTTGGGTATGACTGTCAAATTGCTGGTCATAATCTGTAGTGATGATGTATGCTTCCATGAAGAAAATTGGCATAACTTGGCAGTGAGGTTTCTCCACAAAAATCTAAGCTAATGTAGCACAAGAGGAAGGGGCAGAAAATGCACAGCAATTAAGCTTTATTTAGAGGAATACTCACGTCATGAAGGAGGCTTGCTCAGGACAGATGGACAATTTAGTTACTTGTTCAATGAAGTAAGGCATGGAGTGTTTTTATAAAGTCCAAATGAGGTTTATATAGGACAAATAATTCAGGATAGATATCAAAGGTGGTTTAGAGTTTAAGACTATCAATTCATGATGGAGTAGAATATAAGAGGAAATTTGGAGGCTGATTGATATTAATTTCTCCCATAGGGACTAGTTCTAGTCTTATTCTGACAGGGTAACTCAGCGTTTTGTTTGTTTACAACAACTTACCAGGGTTTTCCTTATTTAGCATGTCAAACTGTACTTCTTATAATGACCTAACAAATGTTAGCAAAAGAGAAAATACATAATATTAACTACATAAAGTTTAAAAGCTTTACCATATGAAAACTCATTGCAATTAAAATAAGAGAAACTTTGACAGAAAAAAATTACATCTATCTTTCTGACAAAAGGAAATTTACATAAGCACATAAAATTAAAAACAATTCCCCTGATGAATAACTGGTCAAATGATTTGAATTTTTGGATGACAAAACTGAAACAATCAAACACTGAAATTGAAAAGGCAATAAATAACTACATATGACAGAAATGCTTATTAAAATATCTCTGTGGTTTTGCTTCACAATAAATCACAAAAAAGTATCAAAGAGGAAAAATACTGAAACAAGAACTGAGTTCAGATCCAATCTCAGACAGTTACTAATTGTGTGATCCCCATTAGACTGTAGAACAAATAGGTGGCACACTGGATAGTGGTATACAAACAGGATTGAAATGACTTTAAAAAATACTAAATTGTAAATTCTTTGAGGGCAGGGGTAGTCTTTTGCCTGTTTTTATCTCCCCAGCATTTGGTAGACTCTTAATAAGATTTTATTGAATGAATAAATAACCATGAACAAGATGCTTAACCTCAGTCTGACAGTTTCCTCTAATATAAAATGGGGATAACAGTGCTGACTTTGCTGGATTATTGTGAGGAAAGAGGATAATACTGATAAGACACAAGGAAATTTAAATAATAACACAAGGTATAAGTTGAGAGAAACAGCTGAAGGGAGAGAGATTCATGAGAAATGAGTGTGATGAAATATTATTGTTCATATCAATGAAAAATATAAAGAATTCAGAGAAATGTGGCAACTTTTGTAAGGACTAATACAGAATGAAGATTAAGTAAGATAATATAAAGAGTCACTACAATAATTAAAATGCAAAAAACACAAAAAAGAAGCTGAAATTTTTATTAACTGAAATAAATAGCCAATGTCCTGGAGAATGTGATAAAATACCTATCCACTCAATACAGAGATGGGCAATGACAAAAGCAGAATACTGTATTTGATTTGATATGTTAATCAATTTTCTTTTCTTTTTATTAAAAAGAGATTTGAATTTGTGTAGAGGAGGGCATAGAGGGAAGGATTGACACTTTTTAAAATATCTATCTCAAAAATATTTATTATATAGTATTTAAATAATAAATATTATATGTATATGCAGAAATGCAACTTGAAAATATTCAATTAAATTAACTGCTACCTCTCAAAAACAGAATATTTACCACAGCTTTTCTAGTATATTGTATTAGAAAATTATACTTTGCTAAAACTAAACTAAAAAGATTTGGATTGTAGAATATTAAAGGGAGAAAAGATCTCTGAAATCAGCTAATTAGAACATATTGTACAGGTCAATCAGTCAATAAGCATTCATTAACATCTATTTTATGAGAGATGCTTAGTTAAGCCTCCAGGAATAAAAATAGATTAATCAATCAACATTTATTAAGTGCCTACTATGTTCCAGACTCATCCTAAACCTCAGGGATAAAAATGATTGGTAAAAGATACATCTAGTCCCTAAGGAGATCACAGTCTAATGGAGAACAAAAACTGTAAACAACTATGTACCAAAAAATAAATAAATAAATAAATAAATAAAATTATAAGAGGATAAATAGGAGATAAGCAACAAAGGGAATGTAGTAGAATTAAAAAGAATTGGAAAGGATTCTGGTATTAAGTGGGATTTTTTATGGGAATTGAAGAACATCAGGAAAGTCAGGAGGCAGAGATATGATTGGATTAGATTATAACACTATTTGGCTGAAATCAGACAGCTAGTCTGAGACAGTGTTGGGACTGGAACTCAAGGTATTGGCTTTCAAATCCAGGATTTTTTTCTATTTCAAAACTGAATTTGAGTGGAAATTTTTGCCCCCCACCCCCACTTGTTAGTCTTTTAAATCAAGTATATACATGTTCTTCCAAAATAATTTTCCTGATTTATGTCCAAACTTCCACAATTAGCATCTTTATGGGGATATATGCCTATATATGGCAATGGTTACTTATAGAAAAATGGCAAAAACTGTCAACAGAGCAAAATTGCTCTTTAGTGGAGTATCAGATTTGATCATCTGCACCTGAACACAAATTAATGAGTGTTTTAGAATTATTTTTTCAGTTAGCTAACCATAAAAAAGCTGATCTGTGTGGAACTCAATATTTGATGTATCCTTTATAATCTGCAAGTTGCTAGGGTATAATGGAATGGAATGGGATATTATTGTTCACAAAAATCATAAATATAAGGAATTCAAAGAAATATGACAATATTTGTATGGAATGAAAACCTTGCTTCATGAATCCTTAAATTTATACTTGCCCCATGGGAATTTGCCTTCATAAGAAGTTCAATGATACCTTGTTTAATTTCTTTTTTTCTGAGATCAGATTATTTAAGTGTTCTATATGCTCTTTTGTTAATCTAGGCAATTATATTTTTTATAAATATTCATCCATTTTACCTAGATTATCAGATTTAATGTCATATAATTGGGCAAAATAGTTCCAAATAATTGCTTTAATTTATACTTCATTAGAGGTGAAATCACCCTTTTCTTTTTTGATACAGGTTATTTGATTTTCTTCTTTCTTTAAATCAAAGTAACCAATACCTTATTTTATTTTTTTCATAAAGCTGGCTCCTAGTCTTATTTATTGATCTAATAATTCTTTTACTTTAAATTTTATTAATTTCTCCTTTGATATTTTTATTTTCAATTTAATATTTAACTAAGGATATTTAATTTGTTCTTTTTCTATTTTTTTTTTTGTTCCATGCCAAAATCATTGATCTGCATTTTCTCTAATTTTTTGGTATAAACACTCAGGGATATAAATCCCCCCCCCCCTCGAGTACTGCTTTGGCTGTATCCCATTAATTTTCCTCTCCATGAACATGTATTGATTATATTTTTATTGCATTTTGATCTGAAAATGTTGTATTTATTATTTCAGCTTTTCTGCATTTTGTTGTAAAGTTCTTAATATTCTAGCATATGGACAACATTTGTATATGTAAGAAGGTATATTCCTTCATATTCCTATTCAATTTTCTTCAGATAGCTATTAAATCTAACTTTTCTAAAATTTCATTCACTTCTCTTATTTTTTCTTATTCATTTCTTGGTTAGATTTATCTAGTTCTGATAGGAGAAGGTTGAGATCCCCCACTAGTATAATTTTACTATTTCCTCCTTAAACTCCTTTAGTTTCTCTTTTAAAAATCTGGATTCTATACCATGTAAGAGGTGAAAGGGTTAATTATATAAAAAGGCTAGTCTTTCATAAAAATATCCAGGAAAGGAGTCATCTTTTTCACTTACTACGTGTCAGTCCAAAAGGAAGTGATTTAAGAACAGCCTCACCAGGAACAGGATCTCTGGTTCAGTTAGCAGATTCTTCTCTAGTCTCAACTCCAAAGAATGAAGAACTGCCTCTCACAGGAAGTTCAATTCCTAGTAGAATTCCAAATAAAAACTGTACTCCAAAAGTTGTAACTCCCTTTTAAGAACACTTCTTTTGTGTCACTTCCTGTGCCTTCCCTTAATTTTATGTCTAACAATCACAGTTGAAGCTTTGCTTTGGGTTTTCTCCAGGCAGTCAGTTTAATTCTGATTTGTCATCCACTATTGAACATGTGAGTCACAGACCTCCCCGACTCAAGTCTCAATGGGGTGCTTACTGCCTTGGTGATTAAATCTAAAAATGGGCACGGGATTTAATTTAAATTTCATTTTCACAATCAGGGAAGAATTAAATTTAATTTTCACAACCATTTTGTACATATATGTTAGGTACTGATATTTCATCATTTTCTATCCATCTATGAAGATGTAATTACCTTCCTTAACTCTTAAAATTTAATTTGAGGTCTATTTTTCCTTTAGAATTTGTCTGAGATCATGATTTTTACTCCTGCTTTTTTATCTCAGTTGAAACCCAATAGATTCTGTCCCAGCCTCTTACCTTTACACAGGTGTGTGTCTACCTACTTCAAATGTGATTCTTATAAACAATATATTGTAGGATACTGGTTTTTAATCCACTCTGCAATCCATTTCCATTTTATGGGTGAGTTCATCCTATTTACATTCACAGTTATGATTACCATCTATGCATTCCCATCAATCTGGATTTCTTCTTTTGATCCTACCCTTTGTCCTTCACTGTTTCCCTCCCTCCCTTTCCCCTCCTTATATGTTTATTTTTCCTTTCCCACCACCATCCTTCTTATTCCACTCCTATTTCTCTATAGGGTCTTTTATCCCCCGCCCAAATTCCCCCTCTCTTATATTATTCCCCTCCCCCAAATCCCCTTTTATTCACCTTCTATTTCTCTATAGGGTAATAATAGGATTCTATATCCAAATGAATCTAGCTGTTCTTCCTTCTCTGAGCCAACTCCAATAACAGTAAGGTTTAAGTTTTACAGGACACCACCCTCATCCTCCCATCCATTGTAATAGTATCCCCTACCCTGCACTTCTTTATGTGATATAATTTACCCCATTTTTACTTCTCTCTTCCCACTTCTTTTAGTATAATCCTCTTTTTCATCCCTAGATTTTTTTTTGGAATATCATCCAAAACAGTATACTACCATACCCTATATATACTTCTTCTAAGCATTATGATAATAATAACAATTTTTAAGAGTTACAGATGTCTTCCCTTTAGGAATATAAAAAAATGACCTTTTTGAAGCCCTTAAATTTTTCTCTTTTTTTATCTTTGTATGCTTCTCTTGAATTTTGTATTTGGATATCAAATTTTGTGTTTAAGACTGGTTTTTTCATCAGAAAGGCTTGAAAATTTATTTTATTATATTATCATACTTTTCCCTGAATGAATATAGTCAGTTTTTATGGGTAGGTGATTCTTGGTCGTAAACCCAGGTCCTCTGTCTTATAGAATATCCAATTCTAAGCCCTGAAGTCCTTCAATGTGTAAGTTGCCAGATGCTGTGTAATCCTGCTTGGGGCTCCATGATCTTTGAATTATTTCTTTCTGTCTGTTTGCAGTATTTTCTCCTTGGCCTGGAGCTCTTGAACTTGGCTATAACATTCCTGGGAGTTGTCATTTGGGGATTTATTATAGGAGGTGATCTGTGGATTCATTCAATTTCTATTTTACTCTCTTTTTCAAGAATATCAGGGCAGTTTTCTTGGATCATTACTTGTATTATGATGCCCAGGCTTTTTTTTTTCCTTTTTGGACTTTCAAAGAGTTCAATAATTCTGAAACTGCTTTTCCTGGGTCTATTTTCCAGGTTATTTTTTTAAAATGAGATATTTCATATTTTCTTCTATTTTTTTCATTCTTTTGATTTTGTTTTAATATTTCTTGATGTCTCATGAAGTCATTAGCTTCTCTTTTCCCAGTTCTAATTAAAAAAAAAAAACAACTAAATTTCTTCCATGACCTTTTCATCTTCCTTTTCCATTTGATCCATTGCATTTTTCCTCTCATTCTTTTCTCCATTGAAATGTTGTGCCTCTTTTCCAGTTTATCAATTTTGCTTTATAAGCTGTTATTTTCTTTATGCATTACTTCCATTTCTTTTCCCCATTTTCTTCCCATTTTTCCTTAGCCTGTTTTATTTTATTTTTTTAATTCCTTTTTTAATTCTTTCAGAGCTTGTGATCAATTATCAGGGTGTTTTTTAAATTCTGAATGTAGTTGATTCCATCTCAACATCTACTGCTAGTTATGCTCTTTGCTTTCAGTCACTGTAGAAATTTTTGAGGGTTAAATGTTTTTTTCCTGCACTTTGTTCATTTCCTTAAACTTCTTCTTTTTTTTTTGCCTATGAACTGGGTATTCTGAAAGCTGCTTAGGATTTCTATCTCCTCTTCTGGATTGTAGTTTTTGGCCTGATAAACTATTTTGCTCCAGTTCTAGTTCCTTGTTCTAGCTGGAGAGGCATGAAAGTACTTCCAGACCTCACTGGAAGCTGGTGACAGAGTCTGGGACTTCAAGGAATGAGTCTGAGGTTCTCTTTTGTTTGTGTAACCTGGGTCCTGGGATCCTAAATTTTCCCTATGCCTAGTTTTAGAGTATAGTGCAGTAGGTTGGGAAGGAGAGGAACCTGCCAACATTTTTCTGTGTTCTGTTTTGCTTCTGGTTCCCCTTTATTACATGAAAATCATCTTCCTCTGCCTAGCTTTCAAATTGAATTTAGAAAGAGAGCCTCCTGACTCCATCTTATTGTTGGATTTTAATTTGTGTCATATTGAAGCACTTTTTAAAAAACTGGTTTGAAAGAACAATCAGAGTGGTTTCAGCTTTTGCTCCTACTAAGCTGCCATCTTGGTCTATGCCCCAGGAATTTCCCTTCAAGAAAATCCCTGACTGACCTTTGTCCCAGTCTGAACAATAGGCCATCAAACACCATTGAGCTCCTAGGATACAAATGGTGGATATAGTCAAGTCTCAAATAAATCCTTATGGCATTTAGGATTCTCTTAGTATATTTAGTCTGCTCTCAAGTATTTTTAACTTGAATCTTCTTTCCCTAGCCTTCATGGATAATCGGTTTTCCTTCTTTTTTAACCTTCATGGATAATCAATTTCCCTTCTTTTCTAATACATCCCTAAAGTATAGATATAAGATCCCAGGTTCTTCAGTTTAATGGAAATTTCCATTCTTAGTATATGACATTGTTCCCAAAGTCTCAGAGATAGGTTGCTCTGTGTGGTGTTGTATATGCATATGATTCTGTGTGGTGGCCATAAGAGAATTGTCTGCCCTGTGCTGATTAAAGGCATGGTCTTTTGTAATTGCTTTGGTAGTTTTATATTTTCCAGGTTGACAAGAATAATTCCTTTCCTCTGAAATATTCCTTACAAGATTAGAAAATATGACATCTTTCTGTAGGTAAAGCACCTCAACATTTAGATTCAATTAAAGCTATATCCTGATATTTCTTAGTTAAAAGGTGTCTAATTTGAAACTCCTATATGCACTCACAATTTATTAAGATGTGGAATGAGTTAGAAAAGATTTTGGCAATGATTTGTCTTTCATCACTTTCAGTTTTGCTTCTTATTTTTTTCTGCCTGTCCCCAGGATCCAAAGATCATGATACTTTACAAAAATTAGAAAAACAAGAGTCACACCTAAAGGACAAATGCTGGAAATTCATGTGACATGGCAGGTATCTAAAAATGAAAACATAAATAAAATGCTTACTATTTATAAGAGATAATGCTTAGTATGAACTATGTAACAATTAAAAACAGTCTCTGATTCCCTGAAGTGAATGATTAAGTATAATGTACAACACAAATAGGTATTTATGACATATGGATTGAAGTGTAGAAAAAGAAGAGAACTAGACCAAGTGTTAAAAGAAATCTGAAAATCTCAGATAAAATCTCAGGGACACTGTTGAGCTAAAAATATGTTGAACATCATATTGGAGAAGGTGACATCTGAAAGATCTTAAAAGAAAATAAATACTTAAATAGGGAGAGAAACAAGCCTAAATTTAAGTAGAGAATGAGACTTATAGTGAACCAAGGAAGCAAAGAACCAATTGAGTTATAGAATAGCTGGTTATCCAGTTTTGCTGGAACACAAAGTATGGAAGTCAATGGTTGGACTTTAAACAAAGAGCTGATTCAGGAATGATACCTACATCAATAATCAATCCTATCTGGTAAAATAAAATGAAAAATTAATTTTCCTTTCTGCAATCTTATTCAATATTCATCTTGCCCAGTGTCTTTCAATTATTTTCTCAAAGATGGTTTTCAAGAGTAATATGCAGTAATTTCCCACAAATTCAGGCAATGAAACCTCTCAATTTTTACCCATGAACCACATTGTCCAATATAACATTTGAAGATTGCCATTTAAAGCTACTTTTGAAGATTGTCATTTAAAGCTACATTTGCATTGCAGTAATTATGTATTATTTTTATTTTTTTTTATTTTAGGGACCTAAATAAGTTCATCAAATCCCAATACCCTTTTATCCTCTATAATAGATGTGAAAACTTGATTCTTCTGACTTTATTTCCACATCTCCCTAAATACTTTTAATTTTATCTATTCATTTTATTCTTTATTTATGAAAATATATTTCTCCTCAAAAGAATATAGCATCCCTAAGAATTATAGTAATTTCTTTTCATGTTGTCTTTTTTTATTCATAATTTCTGGCATAATGTCTCATCAACAGTGGGAACTTAATAAATACTTGTTGGGGGATTGATTCATTGTTGGAAAAGCTAAGATTAAGATTTTGGTGATTTTTAAAAATATTTATCATTAATAGTGTAATACAAAGTTTTTAACTATCTCATGAAATAATACTTATTTTTACCTTTTAGGGAATAATAAATTTACTTCCTCTACTTTCTTTTATTGTTCTAAGAAAAATCTGTTATCTACCTTGGCATGTATCCATAACTTCCCTTTTGTCTTTTGGTGTAATTTATTATGAGAATATAAAGAATAATAATGATTAAATCCTTGCATATTCTATCCTATTGCTACTTGGACAAGTATCTCAATAGTATTTAGAGCATATAAGGGAAAGGGAACTTCATTTTTAGAGTAGAATTTTTAAAAATACTTTAAAAGAAATCAATTGATATATCTGAAAAAAAATAAAGGAATAGAGATTTACTCCAGTCTGTATCAACTGCCAAAAACTCTCCAAAAAACAAATTATGACCCAGACTTACTATTTCCATAGGCCTTGACATCAAGAAGTCTAACTAGGTTTTAAAGAATTAACAATAAATCGTGATAATTCTAAGCAGTTTCACTTAACACCCATGCCTCATTTTCCTCGTTATTGAAGGATGACTCAACTAGAAAATTCCCTGTTTCTGCTCCAATATCTGCTGATGCAATGACTTGGCCCACATCCCACCATTCTGTGCTAAAAAGCAGCAGATGTTGCAATTCTTATTCACTTAAAATTGTGGGGAGAGTATATGAAGGCTTGAATATGTCTTCCCTAGGATTGTAGCCTTAAGTTGAAGAACTAAATAATAGAGGAATGGGGGAAGGGTAGACACTGTATATATGAACTTGCACCAGGAAATAAGGAAAGGGAACTGAAATCCAGCTGGGAATAGTCAAGGAATCAATTGAGTTAGTGAATTAAGATAGTGAAAATTTAATTTTCCAAAGTGGGAGAAGAATGTGATACCTTTAAAATGCAGTCATAGGAGAATTCCACTAACAGAGAAGAAGGTAAAATTTAACTTTAGGGGATATAAACGGGAAAATAGACTAAAATAATCTATTAATAGATATCTGAGGAGGGGAAAAATCCTTCAATAAAATCAAATAACTCAAGCATATGCATCAATAGAGAAGTTATTAAAATGGAAGGGAAGATAGACTCCAAGAAACCTAAATGACTAAAAATGCCTCTAAATGATATGATAAAAGAAATGGAATCAATAACTTATAAAACAGAAATATATGGATTCTCAAGAAAGCATGGAACTGTATTAGAATGTCCCCAAATGTTTCAAGAGAGAAATCAATTAAAATAAAAAGTAAACATGGAGAAAATTATTTTGTACAGGGAAAAAAAAAAGATTTAGCGTAATAGAAAAACCTGAATCCATTGAAATGAATCTTTTCAAAGTCAAAGATAGAACAAGTGATTTAGAGTACAAATATATTGAAGGGAAGGACAACCTGAAAGAAGAGGAACACATATAATAATATTTAAATAATAAATAATCTTTATATAATTAAAACAATTTCTTACAAAGATTGAATGTGAAGAGGATATAAGGACATAAAAATCATCAGTTTTCCAGAAAAAAAAAACATTACAAGTCAAAAATGTTGAATACTGTAATGAAAGAAATAATATAACAAAACTGCTCAATAGTTCTGAATATAGGGGAAAAAATTAACACTCATCAAGTGGATCCACAGATTATTGCCTGGGATGGAGTGGAGGAAACTATGCTACAAGCTGAAACACAAAAAAGTTTACATTGAAAAATTCCAATAATCAAACTTATACAAATAAATAGGAGAAAGACCTTCAAATAGAGAAGAAAGTAAATTTGAATATGAAAAGATTATAAACACAGCAGTGGTATGGCTGGATGAAAGGGCAGGCAGTCTGTTAGCAACCTTTAGGCATAATTCCAAATTGACATCCAGAATGTTGGATCAATTCACAAGTCCACCAGCATTGCATTAATGTCCTTCTTTTGCCACCTCCCCTCCACCATTTATTACTTTTCTTTGCTGTCATGTTGGCCAGTCTGCTAAGTGTGAAGTGGTACCTCAAAGTTGTTTTAATTTGTATTTCTCTAACTATAAGAGATTTTTAGAACACTTTTTCATGTGCTGATTGATAGCTTTGATTTCTTTCTCTGAAAATTGCCTATTCATGTCATTTGTCCATTAATCAACTGGGGAATGACTTGATTTTTTGTACAATTGATCCAGCTCCTTATATATTTGAGTAATTAGATCATTGTCAGACTATTTTCTTATAAAATTTTTCCCAATTTGTCATTTCCCTTCTAATTTTGATTGCATTTGGTTTTGTTTGTACAAAACTCTTTAATTTAATGTAATCAAAATTAGTCATTTTACAATTTTTAATTTTTTCTAACTCTTGCTTGGTCTTGAAATCTTTACTTTCCCATAGATCTGACAAGTATACTCTTCTGTGTTCACCTAATTTCCTTATAGTTTCCTTCTTTATATTCAAGTCATTTACCCATTCTAAACCAAATCTCTCCCTAATCCTAAATTATTTCCCAATTTTCCCAGCAATTTTTGTCAAATATTGTATTTTTGTTCCCAAACCTGGGATCTTTGGGCTTATCATATACTGTATTGCTGAGGTCATTTACCCAAAATATATTCCATTGATCCTCTCTTTGGTCTCTTAACCAGTACCATATTTTTTTGCTGACCCCTGCTTTATATTACAGTTTAAGATCTGGTACTACTAGCCCCTTCTCCTTCACATCTTTTTTCCACATTCCCCTTGATATTCTTGATCTTTCATTCTTCCAAATGAACTTTGTTATATTTTTTCTAACATAGTAAAACAATTTCTTGGTAGTTTGATATGTTTGACACTGAATAAGTAAATTAATTTGGTTAGGATTGTCATTTTTTCTATGTTAGCTCATCCTACCCATGAGCAATTAATGCTTTTCAAATTGTTTAGATCTAATTTTAATTGTGTGGAAAGTTTTGTAGTTGTGTTTGTATAATTCCTGTGTTTGTCTGGGCAGATAGATTCCTAAGTATTTTATATTGTCTAGGGTGATTTATAATAAATCTATGTTTGGTTGTTGATATGGTCAATTATATGGATGGTTTTTCTAATATTTAACCATCTTTGCATTCCTGGTATAAATCCCATCTTATCATAATGAATAAACCTCATGATCACTTGCTAGAGTCTTTTTGTTGTATTCTATTTAATAGTTTTACATCTAAGTTAATTAAGGAGATTTTTCTCTAGTTTTCTTTCTCTGTTTTTGATCTGCCTGGCTTTGGAATCAATACCATATTTGTGTTATTAAAGGAATTTGGTAGAATTCCTTCTTTGTTTATTTTGTCAAATAGTTTGTGCAATATTGGGATTAGTTGATCTATTTGATAGAATTCACTTGTGAATTCATCAAGCCATTGGGATTTTTTCTTGGGGAGTTCTTTGAGAGCTTGTTCAATTTCTTTTTATTATATGGGATTATTTAAGTATTCTATTTCTTCTTCTATTAAGCTAGGCAATTAATACTTTTTAAACATTCATTCATATTACACAGATTGCTGTATTTATTGCCATATAATTGGACTAAATAGTTTTTTAATGATTGCCTTAATTTCCTCTTCATTAGATGAGAGGTCTTCCTTTTCAACTTTGATAATATTAATTTGATTTTCTTCTTTCCTTTTTTATTAGATTAACCAGTAATTTATCTCTTCTATTTGTTTTTTCAAAGGTTTAGCTCCCAGTCTTATTTACTAATTGAATAGTGCTTCCACTTTCAATTTTATCAATTTCTCCTTTAATTTTTGGGATTTCTAATTTAGTTTTCTTCTGGGGATTTAATTTGTTCTTTTTCTATTTTTTTTTTAAATTTGCATGCCCAATTCATTGACCTCTGCCCTCCTTAAGTTGTTAATATATGAGCTCAAGGATATAAATTTTCCTCTAAGTACTGCTTTGGCTGCATCCCAGAGATTTTGATAAGATGTCTCATAATTGTCATTCTCTTCAATTAAATTATTAATTGTTTCCAAGATTTGTTCTTTGATTTTGGAGAATCATATTATTTAATTTCCAATTAATTTTTGGTTTGCCTCTATGTGCCCTTGCTAATTATTTTTATTGCATTATGATCTGAAAAGTTTAGATTTATTATTCTTGCTTTTTTGCATTTGTTTACCATGTTTTTATGGCCTAGTACGTGGTCAGTCTTTGTAAATGCACCATGTGCTTAAAAGAAGGCATATTTCTTTTTGTCTCTATTTTTCTCCATATATCTATTAACTCCAATTTTTCTAAGATTTCATTCACAAGTCTTACCTATTTCTTGTTTGTTTTTTGGTTTGATTTATCTAGGTCTGATAGAGGAAAGTTCAGGTTTACCACTAATATGATTTTACTATCTATTTCTTCTTTTCCTCCAATAGTTTCTCTTTTAAAAATTTGATTGCTGTACCATTTTGGTGCATACATGTTTAATAGTGATATTTCCTTGTTGTCTATACTGCCATTTATTTGGATGTTATTATTTCCCCTATCTCTTTAAATCAGATTGATTTTTACTTTTGCTTTGTCAGATATCATGACTGGTGGTTCCTATCTTCTTTTTCTCATAGATGCCCAATAAATTTTGCTCCAGACTTTTACTTTTACCTGGTGTGTATCTACCTGCCTTATGTGTGTTTCTTGTAGACAACATATGTTAGATTTTGGTTTCTAATATACTCTGTTATTTGCTTCCATTTTATGGGTTCTTTCATACCATTCACATTCAGAGGTATGATTACCATCTGTGAATTCCCCATTATTTTAATTTTGTCTCCTAGTTCTGGTCTTTCTTCTTTCACTATTTCCTTCTATAACAGTGTTTTCTTTTGATCAGTCCCTCTAATCCCCACCCTTATTTTACTTCCCTTTCCAACCCCACCCTTCTTATTACCCTCTTATTTTACTTTATGGTCTATTAAATTCCCTCCTCCCACTCTTTACCTCCATTTTGGTACTTCCCATTCCACTCCCCCCACCTTGGTTCTTCCTTCTCAACTTTCCTGAAGGGTAAGATAGAAATTGATACCCCAATGGATCTAGATGCTCTTCCTTCTCAGAATTGATTCTACTGAGAGTAAAATGTAAGTATTTCCTATTAGCACTCTCTTCCTCTCTTTCTTTAATTGTATTCTACCCCTCCCCCTCCCATGCACCTCTTTATGTGGTATAAATTATCCTATTTTTATTATTTATTCTAGTTTCTCTTGGTGCCATCTTTTATTTTCCCACCTTTACTTTATTTTTTTTTTTACAAATCATCTCAAACCATTTAGTACCCCAAACCCTACCTATGGATAATTCTTCTAACTACTATGATAGTGATTTTTGAGAGTTAGAAGAATCATTTTTCCATATAGGAATATAAACAATTTTGCCTTACTGAAGCCCTTAAAAATTTCCCTCTCTTTCTTGTTCACCTTTTCATATTTCTCTAGCATTACTTAGAAATCTTCTATTTTATTAAATGCCCATACTTTCCCCTGGAAGTATATAGTCTGTTTTGATGGGTAAGTGATCCTTGGTTTTAGATTCAATTCTCTTGCCTTTCTGAATATCATATTCCTTGGGGTCCTTTAGTGTGGAGACTGCCAGATGCTGTGTGATCATGATTGCTGTTCCTTGATATCTGAATTTCCTCTTTCTGGCTTCTTGCAATATTTTCTCCTTAGCTTGGAAGCTCTTGAATTTGGCAATTACATTCCTGTGAATTGTCTTTTGAGGATATAGTGTAGAGGTTATCTGTGGGCTCTTTCAATTTCTATTTTGCCTTCTTGTTCAAGAATATCAGAGCAGTTGTCTTGGACAATTTCTTGTAGTATGATGTCAAGTTTTCTGTTTATTTCTGGGTTTTCAGGTAGACTTATGATTCTCAAGTTGTCTCTCCTCAACCTATTTCCAAATCATTATTTTTCTCAGTGAATTCATTTTCATGTTTCCTTCTATTTTATTATTCTTTTGACTTTGTTTTATTAATTCTTGCTGTCTTGTGAGATCATTAGCTTCTAATTCCCCAAATCTTGTCTTTAAAGACTGGTTTTCAGCTATAATCTTTTGATTTTCCTTTTAAGTTTGGTCTATCCTGCTTTTCAGGGCTTCCAGCAGGTCATTTCTGGTCTTCAATTTGCTTATCATTTAATTTGATTTCCTGGCTTCTATTTCCAAGTGGGAGATTCTCTCCTTTAAATTGTTCTTTTCTTTTTGAATTGTTTCCCACTTTTCTTGCAAAGTTTCTCCTATATTTTTAACATAGTTCTCAAATTCCAGCCTGATTTCTTGGAGAGCTTTTGACCCATCTCCATTTTTTTTTGAAAGTCTGGGTGTGTTTGCTTGTTTGTTGTCCTCTGTTGTTTCCTATGTAGTTTGCTGTTTCTAGAAGTAGAAATAATCCAGAAGCAATGCCTTTTTAAATTTTTTTTGGTAGTTATAGATTGTAGTTCTTGGGTGTTGGCCATTTCTGTGTTAGTTGTTTTTTTTTTCTTTCATTCCAAGGCAGAAGTCTGAGTATGGAGGGTAGTGTAAAACTTAAATATCTAATAATAGAAATATTATATTTTATTGAGGTTTATTAAAAATCATTAGAAATCAAGGAATAGATGAATACAAAATAAAAACCATGTGCCTTTCAGTGGCTAGCCATTTTCAAAATTCCCACTCACCACTATCATGCCCAAAGATACTGAAAGAGCCTCAATGCCTACTCCCTTTATTCTCTGTCTATGGGAAGTACACAATGACAGGAAGTCAGTTAGCTCTTGAGATATGTATTTTTTTTAGGGTAACAGATTTTTAATTATACAGTAGGTAGCTCTCTGTATATGGAGCTTCAACAGTTTGGTTTTGCCCTGAGGGTATTTTTGAGTCTCAGTGGCATATACTGTGGGCAGCCCCTCTCTGCTCTGTCTCTGTGCCAAAGCTCTGTGAATACAGCTATAACATTCCTAGATATTGTCAATTTGTGATTAAATGCAGGATACGATCTGTGGATACTTTCAATCTCCACTTTTCCCTCTTGTTCAAGAATAGTGGGGTAGCTTTCTCGGATAATTTCTTGTAGAATGATGTCCATGCTTTTTCTTTTGACATGGTTTTTTGGTGGTCCAATAATTTTTAAATTATCTCTTCTGGATCTATTTTCTAGGTCTCTAATTTTATCAATGAGGTGTTTCATATTTTCCTCAATTTTTTCATTCTTTTGATTATGATTTATAGACTCTTGGTGCCTCGTGAAGTAATTTGCTTTTAGTTGTTGAATTCTAATTTTTAAAGACTGAATTTCATCCCTGACTTTTTGGTCATCCTTCTCCTTCTGGTCTTATTTTCTTTGTAGCTCATCTTTCATCTTCTTTGCCTCATCTTTTATCTCCTTTGCCTCATTTTCAAGCTGGTTAATTTTGGCTTTCAGGACACTATTTTCTTTTTTTAGATGAGTTATTTTGCTTTTTAAGTTCGTTTCCCAGTTGTCTTGAGCCTCTCTTAATTTTTTTAATTGTGTTTTATGTTCTTCCAAAGCCTGTGTCCAATTCTCTGGAGTTTCTGTGGTTTTGCTTGGTGTTCTTTGGTCTTCCTTTGTTCCATTTTCTCTGCATTTAATATTTTCAGAGTAATATGATTTTGAGAGTTTGAGTTCTCTGGCATGGCTTTGAGAACTTGACACCATCTCCACACTTTGACTTAACATCAGAACAAAACTTTTCAAAGTTATAAAAATTGTTTTCTATATGATCTATCATGTACAAAAAATTTCTTAAATGCCTTCTATATGAAGAATACTGGGTTTCACTTCATGAGATTTACAAATAACTAAGAGTCTTGATTCTTTCTCTCAAAAGCAGAATTAGGTAGGTAGAAGAGTGGATAGAATATTGGGCTTGAAGTTCAAATCTGACATCTAGGCTGAGTTACCCCAGAAAAAATATTTACCCTCTCTCTGATTCAGTTTCCTGAAGTGTAAATTGGTGATAGTAGAACCTGCCTCACAGGGTGGCTGTGAGAATCAAATCAAATAACATTTGAAAAATAATTAGTACCACTTCTAGCACACTAATACTGGTAAAGAAGGCTTAAATAAATAGGTACTTAATAAATGTGTTTTCCTTCTTTCCTCCAAGAAAGAGAATTTATTTGAATAGATACAAACTTGCCCTGCTGGAACCTGTGTACTGGCCTTATCTCCCAGAAAAGATCAAGATTTATTATTCATTAGTATTAGATTAGGTGTTATTAGTGACTTTCACAATTTACAATTATATCCATCTCATATGATTAGACTCAAATCAGGGGCTACATGGTTTTTCATATTATAGAATTGTGAATTTCAAAACTACTCAACCCTGTTCAAACCATTCTTTAGAGGATGGGATTTGGTTATTTCCTGATCAATAACAATAGAGATACTTGGAATGACAGAATCAGGTCTTGGAAACTACAATCTCCACCCTACTCAGGGTAACAGGATTTAGGAAGGGCTGCAGCAAAGCTCAAGATTAAATTATTTGAGAATATGGCCTTCAAGAGACATGTGCAAAGGGGACAGCTCTCTGAGCAGTCCTGGGTGAAGCTAGAACCACCATTGGCACAGGTGAGACACAGGAAGTGAGGAGCAAAGGCTTGTAGGGATTGAAGTCCTGGATTCCAATCCATTTTTACAGAATACACCTACCACTAAGCTTGGCAAGTTATAGACAACTCACAAATACCATTAATACTAATAAAGAATATTTTCAAAAAAAGTAATTGTTTCTCAATCTTAAAAGTTTACCTTGTCCCTTAATGAAAAAAATGACTAATGATCTTCAATTAGTATACTCTAAGAGGTCATTTATTCCAGAGGTACTCTATAAGCTAATACTCATGTATTATATAAAAAGCCTAGAACACACCTAAACTACAGAACTCTCAGAGAGTTTAAGTCAAATTCAATGTGATGTTTAGCCTGAGTCCACTCATACCATTTGGCAGAATAAAGAGTACTAAAGTTGCAGTCATAAATGCGGATTTCAAATCATATTTCCATATTAGCCTGTGTGAACTTAGGTATTTTACTTGACCTTAGTGTTCTTACCTGAAAAATAGAAATGTTAAACAAAATTATTTCTATGGTCATTTCCAACTCTAGATCTATTGTTCTCTGAACCTGTCAAGAGCCTCCCTATACATCGTATGTAAGAGGAATTCAGACTCAGCCAAACATCTTTACATTTTCAGGATACATTTTATGAGAAATGAAACCCTTCAAATCCTCTGCCTATCTTTCATAACACACTGAAAGTTGACAGAGGCAACCCAGCATGATCTGACAGATGGTGTGTATCAGATGGACACTTGGGGAAAAAAAGAAAGAATGGTTCAAACTACCTGATTTTAGTTTTGGGTTTTTTTGTTTGTTTTGTTCTGGTTTTGTGAGGGGATAAAAGGCTCCTTTAAGCCAATTTTCCAGAGCCCAGGAGCTTTCAAATGTTTTGGATCAAAGGTTCACTATTCCAATATTTTGAAGGTAATTGGCTAACTCAATTGTCAATTACCTGCATGGCTAAAAGTGGGTATTTCTAGTTGTGCCTGGTTCTAATTAAAACTACTGGTTTGAGAAAATGAGTATAAGCAATTAATAAAGCAATGCAGGATCAGAGCATCTTCAATTTTAATTTAAACTGTTTTTTTTAAACTCTAAGATTTCTAATCAGATCTTAATTTCTACTTTGCTCCTTACCCTTAATCTAAAGTGTCATAAGTTTAAATATTTTTATTTGAAAAATGCATTAATAAGACTGCTATAATTGCATAGTGCTGTGAGCATCATGACAGAATGGACGAGAAAAATTAGATATATAGGAATAGTAGAATTTGAAAGAAAATTAATTGAACTTATATTTTCTAATACAGATTTATTCTTATTTTAAGATAATGCATCTTACATATAGAGTGCTTTACACTTTGCCAACAGTTTTCACTATTTTTGTCAATCAAACTTTCATCACAATTTTATAAGGAAGATAGGGAAAGTGTGACTAAGCCCATTTAAAAAATGAGTAAGGTGTAGCTCAGCAGAGAAATTGTGACTTCTCCAAAGTCATATGTCAAATTAATGGAAGTGACAGAAGTAGTATCATTATATTTTTAGTAATAACACAGATCTCTTTTGATTACTAAGATGTATCTATCTAGTCAATTACATTTTATAGGTGGAAAATCTATATCACTGGTATCAGACTTAGAAGAAATTATTCCCTTTAATATGCATATTGGTTTAAAAAAACACAAATTAACATTCTATATGTTGTATTATTATTTATTTTGTTAAACATTTCTAAATACAATTTGATTCTCCACTGGGGAATTTTGAGAACCTGGAATTTGACATCTTTGATGAAGTTGATAGGAAAGTGACATTTATCTATATAAACTTGCATAGAAAATCACAAAATCCAGAAAAAACATTTTCCAGAATTCTCTGAGAATTCCTCCAAAATGCTGGGTTAAATTATTTTTCTGCTAAAGTGAAGATATAAATAGGAAAAGTTGTGAAAAATCCATCTCTTGATAGTTATAAAGTATCCACATTTCTATGACTACAGATAGGGCACTGGACTCAGATAACCACTTTGGTAGAACAGAAATAGTGCTGGATCAAACAATAGTCAGTAAACATAAGCCTTTGATCTATTTCTGTCACTAATAGACTGTGTGTCTAAGAGTATATGGCCTTACTTCTCTCATTCTCATTTCCTCTTCTGTAAAAAATAGTTGTATTAGACTAGATAAGAGATTCTTAAGCTTTCTTATGCCATGGTCCTCTGTGGCAACCTATGAAAACCTATGGACTTCTTTCATAATAATAATTCTAAATACATAAACTCAATTACATAAGACTAATACAGTTATTTGCACATCAAATCATGGACCTTGGAATCTAATCAGCAATTCTCCTGGGCATCCATGAATACAGATTAAAAGTCTCCAGACAATATTGTTTCAAAGAAACTTTCCTCTCTTGGTATGCTAGGATGCATAAGTAGGCTATCTCAATTATTCTATCCTGAATTCTAGCTTTAGGATACCTCAGAATTTTATGCCAATTCTCCAATTGTCCTTTTTGTCTAACTTTCTGACATTTTTCCTCCTAGCTCCCAGGTATTCTAATAGCCAGAAAGGCTACTTATTAAGTTCCTGAGGACTCAGAAAGGCAGTAAGTTCACAGGTTGACTGTATATCTTTCGATACTCCTATCCTTTAAGAATCATGAATCTGTATTATTTGAGGTTAGTACTTATAATTCTTTGCCTCAGGATGTTCCAAGCTTTTATTGTGATCTCTTCTATTGCTATACAAAGAAATATACTCTCAGCTCTAGGCTGCTCTTCTTTCTCTTCCTTTCTATTAAAGGAAAAAAGCTTTTGTAAACTCTCATATTTCCTGATTGTTTCTCTTAATTCCCGAGTTTGCAATTTCGGTAGGGCTACTTTTCTTCAAAACCTGTTTCAAATACATTTGTGAAACCTCTGTTTAACAGTCAGAATCCTATCTGAATCATATACTATATTTCCTTTGCCTTCTCTAATTATCTTGTTAAATTGTTTCTACTCTAGATCTCAATCCAATGTGTTCCTATCAGACTTCTCATATTAAAAAAAAAAAAACAAAAAACAATTATCCTTCATTTTACATTGAATTATTTTAGCTGCTGATGCTCTTTTCCAATCATTCCAATTGAACCCAATTTGAGTCAATTTGCATCTCTTCCAGTTATAGGAATGTGAGTTTTTAAAGTCATTTAAAAGATGTTTTTCCTTTTCAGAAATACATTTCCTACTAGATAATAAATCTAACTAAAACATGCGTTGGGTATTAATTTCCATAATTTTAAGATTATCATACTGACTACAGTCTAAGAAGGTTTTAGCTTTTACTCTTTCTCAAGGATGTAGTATGGACCCAAAAGGATTACATTTTAGACAAGAATAGTAAGCACAGGAGATAAAAATCAAGCCTTGGGCCCATTAAAATAGAAAGAATAGAGAAATATGATATTGACTCCAGGTCATATGGAGTAACCGATTTTCCAGGAGCTCTAGATCATTTGGTCAGTTGGTTGATGAACACATATTAAACATGTACCACGTTCTAGGAATTCTGATGTGTTTTGAGAATACAAACAAAGGTAAAAGACAGTTCTTGCTTTGAAGGATCTGACATTCTAATGGGAGATACAGCATGCAAACAATTAAGTAGAGACAAACTAACTATATGTAAGAGAAATTGGAAATTATCAAAAGAGGGGAATCATTAGAATGAAGAAGTACAACTTGAAGGAAGCCAGGAAGTAGAGATAAGGAGTAAGTAATATCCCATTCTTCAGAGACAACCAGTAAAAACCCTGGAATCAAAAGATGAATCTTCATCAAGAAATAACAAAGACTGGATTAGAGAGTTCGTGGGAGGATATAAATTGCAAAAAGATTGCAAAGATGGGAGGGGGTAGGGCAAGTTATGAAGGATTTTGAATGCTAAGCAGTGGATTTTACATTTGATCCTATGTCATGGAGAGTTTAGTGAAGGAGTATGTGGTGGGCATGACATGGCCAAACCAGTACTTTGAGAACCATGCTTTTACAGCTAAGTGGAGTGAGGACATGAGGCAGGCAAACTAACTAGCTGGCTGCGTATTGCAATAGTCCAGACATAAAGTTATAACATACTGTGTTAGGGTGGTGGCAGTGTCAGAGGAGAGAAGGCATATACAAGAGACACCACCTAAGATAAAATTGACAGTATTTGGTAAAAGACTTGTTAGTGGAGGTTGCTGAGTAGTTCAGTGGATTGAGAGGGAGCCCTAGAGATGGGAGGTTCTAGGTTCAAAACTGACCTCAGACACTTCCTAGCTGTGTGACACTGGACAAGTCACTTATCCCCATTCCTTAGCCCTTACCCCTCTTCTACCTTTAGAACCAATACTAGTACAATTCTAAGGCAGAAGGTAAAGGTTAAAAAAAAAAAAGAAAGATTGTTTAGTGGAGGGAGGAGTATAGTGAAGAATTTAAGAGGGAGGAGATCTCCCTAGATCTTTTGATATTCAACAAGCTCCAGCCAAATTGCCTCAGGGTCCAAGTCCTACCTTATACAAACTGGTATCTGGGAATTAAGGAATAGGCAAGGTAGCCTGAACTTGCTTTTTTTCTACCAATTTTCTTTAATGTCACTTTATGTTCTCAGTTCAACCTCAGCTCAAAATTCTCTTATTATTTCTTTATTTTAAATAATTAAATATCTCCATTTTGAAAGGTTTTATTCTCTGACTGTAACTGATAAGCACTAATTCCATCTCTATATTCCCTTTCAATTCATTTTTTGTCACATTCCTTCTTGCCCTGACTGGATAATTAAAATGATCTGGTGACCTTGGTTGATCTCATACCTCAATATAAAAAGCATTTGCTAGAAAGCTACTATTACTTACAGCTTTGGAATACTCTATGAATGTCCAACCAGTAACAACAGCAGCTATTGTTGAATTTCCTTGAACTCTCTCCTGTTGCAGCCAAACCACACTATTCTTTTCTCACTGCAGCTTTAATATCACACTTCTTGAGTTTTATTACCTGTGTATTTTTCATTTTCCACATCACCTCAACATATGGCATTTAAGCTACTTAGCCAGATTTCACACTCTTTGACATTAAGTGCACGGATATTAAAAGAGGCGAAATATGAAAATTATCTTAATTGTGATTGACTTTATTTTTTATTTTATTTAATTAGGTGATTTAGAATATTTTTTCCATGCTTACAAGATTCATGTTCTTTCCCTCACCTGCCCCCATCCCCTCCCATATATGACACACAATACCACTGGGTTTAACATGTGCCATTGATCAAGACCCATATCCTCACTATTAGTATCTGCACTAGGGTGATCCTTCAGAGTCCACTTTCCCAGTCATAGCCCCACCAACCCATGGGATCAAGTGGTTGTTTTTCTTCTGTGTTCCTTTTCCCACTGTTCTTCCTCTGGATGTTGATAGCGTTCTTTCTCATAAGTCCCTCAGAATTGTCCTGGATCATTGCATTGCTACCAGTAGAGAAGTCCATTACATCCAATTGTACCACAGTGTATCAGTCCCTGTGGACAATGTTCTCCTTGTTCTGCTCCTTTTGCTCTGCATCACTTCCTAGAGGTTGTTCCAGTTCACATAGAATTCCTCCAGTTTATTATTCCTTTGAGCACAATAGTAATCCATTACCAACATATACCACCATTTGTTCAGCCATTCCACAATTGAAGGGCATCCCCTCATTTTCCAATTTTTTGCCACCACAAACTGTGCAGCTATGAATATTCTTGTACCAGTATTTTTCCTTATTGTCTCTTTGGGGTACAAGCCCAGCAGTGCTATGATTGGCTTAAAGGGCAGACAGTCTTTTAGCACTTTTTGGGCATAGTTTCAATTTGCACTCCAGAAAGGTTGGATCAGTTCACAACTCCACTAGAAATACATTAATGTCGCAATTTTGCCATATCTTCTCCAGCATGCATTACTTTATTTTTCTGTCATGTTGGCCAATCTTCTAGGTACAAGGTGATACCTCAGAGTTGTTTTGATTTGCATTTCTTGATTATAAGAGATTTAGAACATTTTTTTCATGTGCTTATTAATAGTTTTGTTTTCTTTATCTGAAAATTGCCTATTCATGTACCTTGCCCATTTATCAACTGGGGAATGACCTGACTTTTTGTACAATTGATTTAGTTCCTTATAAAGTTGAGTAATTAGATCTTTGTCAGAGATTTTTGTTATAAACATTGTTTCCCAATTTGTTGCTTCCCTTCTAATTTTGACTGCATTGGTTTGATTGTAAAAAATATATATATTTAATTTAATGTAATCAAAATTATCTATTTTGCATTTTGTAATTTTTCCTAACTCTTGCTTGGTCTTAAAATCTTTCTTTTCCCAAAGATCTGGCATGTATACTATTCTATGTTCATCTCTTTTACTTATTGTTTCTTTCTTTACATTCAAGTCATTCACCCATTCTGAGTTTATCTTGGTATAGGATGTGAGATGTTGATCCAAACCTAATATCTCCCATACTGTCTTCAAATTTTCCCAGCAGTTTTTAGAAAATAGTGGATTTTGGTCCCCAAAACAGGGATCTTTGGGCTTATCATAGACTGTCTTGCTGAGGTCACTTACCCCAAGTCTATTCCACTGATCCTCCTTTCTGTCTCTTAGCCAGTACCATATTGTTTTCATGACCACTGATTTATAGTGTAGTTTAAGATCTGGTACTGCAAGGCCTCCTTCCTTTGCATTTTTTATTTCATCATATCCCTGGATATCATTGATCTTTTGTTCTTCCAAATGAACTTTGTTATGTTTTTTTTTCTAATTCAGTAAAAAAAGTTTTTTGATAATTTAATGGGTAAGGCACTAAATAAGTAAATAAGTTTGGGTAGGATGGTCATTTTTATTATGTTAGCTTGTCCTACCCATTAGCAGTTAATGTTTTTTTTTTCAATTGTTTAGATCTAGTTTTAATTGTGTGGGAAGTGTTTTATAGTTGTGTTCATATAGTTCCTCTGTTTGTCTTGGCAGATAGATTGCCAAGTATTTTACATTGTGTAGG
Source organism: Monodelphis domestica (assembly GCF_027887165.1). Taxonomy (NCBI): domain Eukaryota; kingdom Metazoa; phylum Chordata; class Mammalia; order Didelphimorphia; family Didelphidae; genus Monodelphis; species Monodelphis domestica. Next base: position 651,925,716 of record NC_077227.1, on the reverse strand, counting down.
GTGATTTTAAATGGGATTTCTCTTTCTAATTCTTGACATGAGATGTGTTGGAGTTATATAAAAATGCTGATGACTTATATGGGTTTATTTTGTATCCTGCAACTTTGCCAAAGTTGTTGATTATTTCCACTAGATTTTTCATTGATTTTCTAGGATTCTTTAAGTAGACCATCATATCATCCACAAAGAGTGATAGTTTGGTCTCCTCATTGCCAATTTTAATACCTTCAATTTATTTTTCTTCTCTAATTACTTCTGCTAGTGTTTCTAATAAAATGTTAAATAATAGAGGTGATAATGGGCATCCTTGTTTGATTCCTGATCTCATTGGGAATGCATCTAGTTTATCCCCATTGCAGATGATGTTTGCTGATGATTTTAGATAAATACTATTCATTATTTTTAGGAAAGGACCTTCTATTCCTATACTTTCTAGTATTTTCAATAGGAATGAGTGTTGCATGTTTTGAAAGCCCTTTTCTGCATTTATTGAGATAATCTTGTGATTTTTGTTGATTTGCTTGTTGATATGGTCAATTATATGGATGGTTTTCTGATTATTGAAGCATCCTTGAATTCCTGGTATAAATCACATGTGATCATAATGAATAACCCTCGTGATGACTTGCTGGAGTCTTTTTGCTAGTATCCTATTTAGGATTTTTGCATCTATATTCATTAGGTAGATTGGTCTATAGTTTTCTTTCTCTGTTTTTGACCTGCCTGGTTTTGGAATCAGTACTATGTTTGTGTCATAAAAGGAATTTGGTAGAACTCCCTCTTTGCTTATTATGTCAAATAGTTTGTAAAATATTGGGATTAGTTGTTCTTTGAATCTTTGAAAGAATGCACTTGTGAATCCATCAGGCCCTGGAGATTTTTTCTTAGGGAGTTCTTTGATGGCTTGTTCAATTTCTTTTTTTGATATGGGATTATTTAAGAATTCCATTTCCTCTTCTTTTAATCTAGGCAATTTATATTTTTGTAAATATTCATCCAGATCACCTGGATTGCCATGTTTGCTGCCATATAATTGGGCAAAATAGTTTTTAGTGATTGTCTTAATTTCCTTTTCATTGGAGGTAAGTTATCATTTTCATCTATGATACTATTAATTTGGTTTTCTTCTTTGCTTTTTTATTAGATTGACCAGTACTTTGTTTATTTTGTTTGTTTTTTCAAAATACGAGCTTCTAATCTTATTTATTAGTTCAATAGTTCTTTCACTTTCAATTTTATTAATTTCTCCATTAATTTTTATGATCTCTCATTTAGTTTTCATCTGGTGATTTGTGATTTGTTCTCTTTCTACTTTTTTGATTTGCATGTCCAATTCATTGACCTCTGCCCTCCCTAAATTTTAATATATGAACTCAAGGATATAAATTTTCTCCTGAGTACTGCTTTGGTTGCATCCTAAAGATTTTGAAAGGATGTCTCATCATTGTCATTTTCTTCAATGAAATTATTCATTGTTTCTATGATTTGTTCTCTAACTGATTTTGGAGAATAATATTATTTAATTTCCAATTAATTTTTGATTTTGCTCTCCATGTACCTTTACTGATCATTATTTTATTGCATTATTATCTGAAAGGGTTGCATTTATTATTTCTGCTTTTCTGCATTTGTTTGCCATGTTTTTATGTCCTAGTACATCATCAGTCTTTGTGAATGTACCATGTACTGATGAAAAGAAGATGTATTCCTTTTTGTCCCCATTTATTTTTCTCCATATATCTATTAACTCAAATATTACTAAGATTTCATTCACATCTCTTACCTCTTTCTTATTAATGTTTTTATTTTATTTATCTAAATTTCATAGTGGTATGCTCAGGTCTCCCACCAGTATAGTTTTACTATCTACTTCCTCCTTCAATTCCACTAGTCTCTCCTTTAGAAATCTGGATGCTATAACATTTGGTGCATACATATTGATTACGGATATTTCCTCATTGTCTATACTGCCTTTTATCAGTATGTAGTTACTTTCCCTAACCCTTTTAATGAGGTCTATTTTTTATTTTGGTTTTGTCAGATATCATGATTGCAACTCCTGCCTTCTTGCTATCAGTTAAGTCCCAATAGGTTTTGCTCCAAATTTTAATTCTAACCTTGTGAGTATCTACCTGCCTCGAGTGTGTTTCTTGGAGACAACATATGATAGGATTTTGATTTCTAATGCACTCTCCTATTTTTATGGGTGAGTTCATCCCTTTCACTTTCAGAGTTTTGATTGCCACTTGTGTATTCCCCAGCATTTTGATATCCTCTCCTAGTTCTGTCTTTTCTTCTTTTGCTATATGCTTTTAAAACAGTGGTTTGCTTTTACTCAGTCCTATTAATCCCTTCCCTTAATAAGCTTCACTTTGCCCTCCCCCTTTTTGTTCCCTTCTTATTTTTTCAGGGTCTGTTAAGTTCTTCCCCCCTCTCTTCCCCTCCATTTTTGTACTCCCTGCACCACTTCCTGCCTTGGTTTTCCCTTCTCACTTAGTTTTTAGGGTAAGATAGAATTCAATACCTCAATGAATCTAGATGCTCCTCCCTCTCAGAATTTATTTCACTGAGAGTAAGATTTAATTATTACCTATTAGCACTCCTTTCCTCTCCATCTTATAATAGTATCCTTCCCCTCCACTTCCCATGTGCCTCTTTGTGTGATATAGGTTATCCTATTTATTTTATTTCTTCAAGTGTCTCTTGGTGCCATCTTTGATTTCCCTCTCCCTTTTTCTTTTCTTTTTTTTTGCAAATTATCTTGTAACACATATTATCACAATATCTTCCTGTGATTGAATCCTCTAATTAATATAATAGCGAATATAATTTTTGAGAGCAACAAATAACATTTTCCCCATATACTAATATAAATAATTTGATCTTATTAAAGCCCTTAAAGAGAAAATTTGAATAAAAAACATTTTCCCCCTTTTCCATCTCTTTCTTATTTCACTTTTCATGTTTCTCCTGATGTTTTGTTTGGATATAAAACTTTCCACTTAGTTCTGGTCTTTTCGTTACAAATATTTGGAAATCTATTTTGTTGAATGCCCATACTTTCCCCTGGAAGTATATAGGCCGTTTTGAGGGATAGGTGATCTTTGGTTGAAGACCCAATTCTCTTGACTTTCTGAATATCATATTCCAAGCCTTGTGGTCCTTTAGTGTGGAAGCTGCCACATCTTGTGTAATCATGATTGGTGCTCCTTGATATCTGAATTGTCTCTTTTTGACTTATAAAAATTTCTCCATAGCTTGGAAGCATTTGAATTTGGCAATTACATTCCTGGGAGTTGTCTTTTGAGGATTTAGTGTAGAGGGTGTTCTATGAACTTTTTCCAATGTCTATTTTGCCCCCTTGCTCAAGAATATCATGGCAGTTTTCTGGGATAATTTCTTACAGCATGGTCTCAATATTTCTGTTTATTTCTGGGTTTTCAGGTAGACCAATGATTCTCAAATTGTCTCTTCATGCTCGGTTTTCCTGATCCATCATCTTTTCAATGAGATATTTTATGTTTTCTTCTATTTTGTCAGTCTTTTGACTTTGCTTTATTAATTCTTGCTGTTTTGCAAGATAATTATGTTCAAATTGCCTAATTCTGGTCTTTCAGGACTGGTTTTCCTTTTTGGTCTGTTCTATCCTGCTTTTCATGGCTTTCAGCTGTTTCTCCAATTGGGAGTTCTTGTCCTTTAAACTGTTATTTTCTTTTTGAACTATTTACCACTTTTCTTGCCAGAAGGCTTCCATCTTTTTGATAAGCTCCAATTTAAATTCTTCAAGAGCTTATGGACATTTTCCTTTTTTTGTAAGTTTTTGATGCATTTATTTGTATTTCCTCTTCTATTTCCTCTGTACCTTGGGTTTTTCCTCTTTAAAAATTATCCAGGGCCAACATTTCTTCTTGTTTTTCTTGGTGTTGGGAAGTTGTTTTTTTCCTGGGCACTGATTAACATTACTTTGGTGGTTTTTCCTTCCCTTTCCAGTTACAAATCTGAGTGAGATGGGCAGGCTCTCTGTGTATGGAACTAAAGAGCAAGGATTTTGACTGTGGCCTGCTCTCCAGTCTCTGCTACTTCTGCTGTTTGCTGCCCTTCTCTGTGCTATCTCCCCACATGGGTATCCATGATCTGTTCTCCTCAGCCTTCTGGGGCCTCTGGTCTAACTGCTCTCAGGGGTAGGTCCTTGGTGGTCTTGGTCAGCTTCCAAGGACCCAGAGGTGCCCCTCACTCACTCACTGATTTTAGAATCTGCTGGCTCTGATTTTGGCTCCATGGGGAGTGTGGGGGAGTGTGGATCAGCTCGCGTTTTGTTGGAAAAATTTTCACCCCCTTATGGTATGGAAATGCCCAAATCCCATGTACCTTCAATGCTGTGCCCTACTGTAGAGTCCCTTCTTTTATATGATTTTTTTTGTTGTTTTTGTTTTTTTGGCATTTTGAGGTAGTCTGTATTGGTAGGGGGTGAGGAGAGGAAGAGTCCTGCATCTAGACTGCCACCATGTTTACCAAGAAGTCTTTGATTGACTTTAAATCAAAGAATCATAGGATATTAGAAGTTGAAGTGATCTTCAGAGTTTCACTCAATGTAACATCTTTAGTTTGCAATTAGGAAAGAGAAACTCATAAAGGTTAAAATTTGATTATGAGATCCTTGACAAGAGGTTATAATGAGTACTGGTTGACTTGACTTAATAGTATTTGTGGGAGGTTAAATAGCTAGTTAATGACAACTGAAACTAGAATCTCTTGACTTCCATTCAAATAAAATCAACAAATATGTGTCAAATGTCAGTTATGTTCTAGGCAGTTTGATAGTTCCTCAATAATACAGATAAAATATCTGTATATATATATGTGTGTGTGTGTGTGTGTGTGTGTGTAGTCAGCCCAGGTATCTATCACACAAGTACATAAATATTCTGTAGTTATATAATAGGAAGAAAGATTGGGTTTTTCTATACATAGAAATTATTTTATTTGACATTGATGAAGAAGATGGCCATTTTCTTATATATTCTTCTTTCTAGTAATAAAAACAACCATTATGAAGCACTAAACATGTGTCATGCACTGTTTAAGAGACTGAGGTTACAAAGACAAAAGAAAAAATGGCCTTGCAATTAAGGAGTTTATCTTATAACACATTTTACTTCTTGTAAGTAAGAAAGAAATTATCCTCATCTTCAATGTCTAAATAAACTATTCATTGTACACATATGTATCAATGAGACTGAAATTCTCAAATGATGGGATTTTAGGGATTAATGATATCATCACTCAGTTATTCAGCCAAAAAAAATGAAATAATATGTGCCAAGCAATATACAAAGTATATGACAAACCCAAAGATCCCAGCTTTTGGGAGAAAAATCCACTATTTCATAAAAACTGCTGGGAAAATTGGAGGACAGTGTGGGAAAGATTAGGCTTAGATCAACACCTCACAGCCTACACCAAGATAAATTCAAAATGGATGAATGACTTGAACATAAAGAAGGAAACTATAAGAAAATTAGGCGAACACAGAATAGTATACATGTCAGACCTTTAGGAAGGGAAATACTTCAAAACCAAGCAAGAATTAGAAAGAGTTACAAAATGCAAAATAAATAATCTGGATTACATCAAATTAAAAAGTTTTTGTACAAACAAAACCAATGTAACCAAAATCAGAAGGGTAGCAACAAATTGGGAAACAATCTTCATAAAAACCTCTGACAAAGGTTTAATTACTCAAATTTATAAAGAACTAAATCAATTGTACAAAAAATCAAGCCATTCTCCAATTGACAAATGGGCAAGGGACATGAACAGGCAATTCTCAGCCAAAGAAATCAAAGCTATTAATAAGCACATGAAAAAGTGCTCTACATCTCTTATAATCAGAGAGATGCAAATCAAAACAACTCTGAGGTATCACCTCACACCTAGCAGATTGGCTAACATGACAGCTATGCAAAGTAATGAATGCTGGAGGGGATGTGGCAAAGTGGGGACATTAATTCATTGCTGGTGGAGTTGTGAATTGATCCAACCATTCTGGAGGGCAATTTGGAACTATGTCCAAAGGGCGATAAAAGACTGTCTGCCCTTTGATCCAGCCATAGCACTGCTGGGCTTGTACCCCAAAGAGATAATGGACAAAAAGACTTGTACAAGAATATTCATAGCTGTGCTCTTTGTGGTGGCCAAAAATTGGAAAATGAGGGGATGCCCTTCAATTGGGGAATGGCTGAACAAATTGTGGTATATGTTGGTGATGGAATACTACTGTGCTAAAAGGAATAATAAAGTGGAGGAATTCCATGGAGACTGGAACAACTTCCAGGAAGTGATGCAGAGCGAAAGGAGCAGAACCAGGAAAACATTATACACAGAGACTGATACATTGTGGTACAATCGAAGGTGATGGACTTCTCCATTAGTATCAATGCAATTTCCCTGAACAATCTGCAGGGATCTAAAAAAAATACTACCCACAAGCAGAGGATAAACTGTGGGAGTAAAAACACGGATGAAAAGCAACTGCTTGACTACAGAGTTGGAGGAGATAAGACTGAGGAGAGACTCTAAATGAACACTATAATGCAAATTCCAACAACAGGGAAATGGGTTCGAGTCAAGAACACATGTGATAACCAGTGGAATCATGCGTCGGCTATGGGAGAGGGAAAGGCGAGGGGGGGGGGAAGGGGAGGGGAGGAAAAGAAAATGATCTTTGTTTCCAGTGAATAATGTATGAAAACGACCAAATAAAATAATGTTTTTTTAAAAGAAAAGCAATATACAAAGTGCTGGCGATAAAAAAATAAAGAAAAAGAATGTCTCTGCCCTCAAGGAAATAAAAAATTTAATTGGGGAGATATCATGTAAACATTAATATGTACAAACTATATATAGCACAAATAGGAAGTGATTAAAAGATAGAAGGCACTAAAATTAATAAGGATGGAGAAAGACTTCTGATAGAAAACAGAACATTAGTTTGGACTTGAAGAAAATCAGAGAAGCCAGTAGGCAAAGGTTAAGAAGTAGAGCATTTGGGGGCTTGAGAATAGCCAGAGAAAATACCCAGAGCTGAGAAATGGAATATTTTCTTTTCAGGAACAGAAGACATAAAAGTGTCACAGAATTGAAGAGTACTTTTACAAAGAGTAAAAGTATAAGTATTCTAGAGAGGAGGGGGGGGATCTAGAGTGGAGAGTAGGATATTATGGGCTTTGAATGCCAAACAGAGGATTTCACATGTGATCTTTGAGGCAATAGAGAGCCAATGGAGTTATTCTCTATTTAGGCTATCCTAGAGGGCAATATGTTGTCCAAATGTAATTAGATGCATTACTGTCACACTTGAACATCTAAACTGAGAGGAATATTAGAAATTACCAAGACACATTTCCCAATTTTACAAATAGGAAAGATGTGGCCCAGAGAGACAATGAAGTGACTTTAGAAAAGTCATAGGAGTAATAAGCAATGCAAAGTTAAAATTCATGTCTTTTGATTCCAAACTCTGTGTGCTTTCCACTACACTGCATGAGTAACTTAGTTCCCAAAATCTGAGGTTGCCTAAGTGCTGTGAGATTCCTTAGCAAGGATGAATATGTATTTCATTTGTAATCTTAATATGTTATATATTTCCTTAAGAAGTCTCTGTAGTACCATGATCTGTCCTTTTTACTTACAGGCTTTCTCTTTGCTTCTTTTATTTTACAAGGGAAGCTTTTAAAATTCTTAACTTTTTTCATTCTTCTTCAAAAACTAAGTTAATTAGCATTGAAATGCATCAAATATCTCAGAGGCTTAAAGAATAACAGTAAGAATTATGCTTTGGGGGTTCAACTTTCACTAATTCACCAAGTCATGGAATAGGATATTTTTCTCATATGACAATTAGACATTTTCTACTTAATCTTTGTTGTTTAAATTATTAAATCTTATAGATCTTTTATCATCTCAATTTAAAATGTTGCTTAATTGCAGACCATTCTAGAGACTCATATGTTTTAATAAACCCCAATTTGTTGCAATAGCTCCATCCCATTATACACTACATTCATTGCATCTTTGGACCTTTTGCTAGCTCTTCTCTTTCCAGGTGTGATGATATGTGGGAACAAAATTCAGCTTTATATATTCCTACCTAGTGCCCCTGCCTCTCTAAATTTCTTTACTACTCTATTAAAATAAATAAATGAATGATGATTAGTTTCTTCTTTAGGGGAATGAACATCCCAAATAGGTGGCTTGTGATTTCTTTTTATATGGAATCTTCGGGTTAAATTTTGGAAACAGCATAATAGCATCACTCCTATCTAGTGAAAAAGACATACAGGATATTAAATCTTGTAAACCTACTTTGCACACAAATGTAGGGAGTGTAGTATTTTGGTAGATATTGCTTGTACTTACACCCACTTAATCCTGCACTGACTACTATTATAAGTATGATCAATTCAAAGGATATGAATGATTATATATCAAGGGAAAAAAGAAATTTAAAACTACTGATAAGCCTATATAAGGTTAGTACAAATAATACTAAAACAAATGCAAATTCAAAAAAATTCTGAGATTTCACCATATACCCAGCAAATAAGAAACATGACAAAAAAATAGATTAATCAGTGTTGGAGGGACTGTGGAAAGATAGGCACACTTGTATACTGTTGATAGAGCTATGAACTGGTATATTCTGAAAAGTATTTTGGAATCATCCTGTAACTAAAATGTTCATAGCATTTGTCCCAGAGATCCATTTACTAGTCACATTTTTCATGGAAGTTAAAAACAGAGACATAAAAGTCTCAATATACACCAAAATACTAACAATAAAATATGCATACTTACACATATAATCCTTCATATATATGTAAATATGCACACTATGCACACATGTACACAATATTTACATCTATGAAGAGAGGGAAAGAGGCCAGAAATATAAGCTGAAAGAATAAAAGCAGCCACAAAAATAATAATTTATGTTTAATTATAATTACTAAGCTAGACACTGAAAAAAAAAAGGAGACTATTTTTTTTTCTTTGTAGAAACTGGGGACTCCAATTGGAAAGTCACATGATGCTATCAGATTTGGTTGCAGAATAGATTAGTTTGTGTAAATTACCCTTTGAAGTTCCTTTTTTCTTTTTTTGTTAGAGAAGATATATGGGCAGAGAACAGAGGTACATTGGGAGATGAAGGGATAACCCCAGGGTCAAAGCACATTTGCATTGACATTTCCTCAATTGTGGAGATTGATTATTGATTATTCAGTGCTGCATAGTCGTCTGCCAGAATACATGAATAATTACTGGTTCCTTATTTTTACAATAATTTTATATTTGTTTGTTAATATTTTGAATTTTTTATGCTGTCCTGAGGTTCCTAATATTTTGCTTCAAGATAAGTCCATTGTTTTCTGAGTTATTATACTTAAATCGAATTTTTAATCTCAATAGCCACAGTCCTCTGAGCTCCAGATAGGAGGTCCTTTATTTAGTTCTGTTTAGACTTTATTATGGACTGGAATGAGTTTAATTGGATTGTTTATTTTTTTTTCCTAAAAGCACCTAGGTTTACAACTTAGTTTGGTATACACATAATTATTTTTAGTGACTGAATAAATTTTTTTCCCTTATTGGCCTTATATGATGGTGAAAGTTATACTGACTTCATCTTCAATTCCTTTGAGTCTATTTCACCTAGACTAAATGGAATTGATGAAGAGGTATTGGAAAAACTAAGACTAAACTTTAACACTATCCTGGAAATTGGGATCTCCAGGTATCATTATTTTGCAATATTTATTATGACAAATATTTGGGGAGGACGGTGCAGTGCATACACTGTTGGTTCTAGGGTCAGAAAGACATCTTCCTGAAGTCAAATCTGATCATAGCCACTTCCTAGATGTGTGGCACTGGGAAAGTCACTTAAACCCTGTTTGCTTAAGTTCATCATCTATAAAATGAGCTTGAAAATGGAATCGGAAACCACTCCAATATTTTTGCAAAAAACAAAAACAAAAAACAAATTGCATCATGAATAGTTGGATCCAAATGAAATGAATAAACAATAAAAAATATTTATTGAATATTAAGTGTCTTGAATTTGATAATTTGATGAATAAATTATATTCATACCTTTAATATGTTAGGGTAAGCTTGAAATTTCCAAAGAACTTTTTAGTGTCAACAGGAAAGGATTATATCAGTTCACAGATCCACCAGTGGTTTATGTTTTATTTCTCCACATCTCCAATATTTATCATTTTCTCTTCTGGTCATATTAGCCAATTAGTAAGTACAAAGTGGTACTTAAATTTCATTTTCTTTAAGTAAAAATAGTTTAATTTTTTCATCTGAGAACCTCCTATTTATATCCTTTGACCATTTATCAATTGACCAATTACAATAGAATGAAGAGTTGAATTTTTATAAATCTGACTCAGTCTTCTATATATTTGAGAAGATATTGAAGCTTTTGAAACTATTTTGAAAGCACACCTTTTCCTTTTCTTGGATGTTTGGAATGGAAAATAATATCTTATTATATTTTGGTTGAGATAGACAGATAGGTAGATAAATAGATAGTAGATAGATAGATGTTACTGCTTTGCTTCTGATTTGCCAGAAATTGGACACAAAGCACTTTAAAATACTAATGGTTTCAAAATCAAACCTTATTTTTTTCTGATGCCTATCTATGTTAAGATGCTTTGTAAATTACAAAGCACTATGCAAATGAAAGGGATTCCTAATTTCATTGGTTAGTTAGTAGGGTTTTGAGTTCATTGAGGGAGCTGCAAAGACTCAATATCAAATAGACTAAATGAACTGATGTTACAAATTGGTTTTTCATTTTGCACTGTAAGGGCTATTCCCTTGCTAGAGCTAAGCCTATGAATGGAGAGGTGCAATGGCTCTGCACAAACCTGAAGGTATAATACAACTGGCACTTTGGGGACATCAATTTCCAGGAAATATCTGTGAGTTTCTTATAGGCTTACTATTTCAAAGGCATTGGGCTTTCTGGTTATGACTCTTTCATAATGTTGGCAGACAATGATTTGAGTGCCTAAGGGCACAAGAAAACATAGTATCTATTGTTAGGGGTAAAATTAGGGGTAAGAGGCTGAATATATTATATTAGTGGTCACCAGGGATTTGAATTTAATCCCAATGAAATGCTCAAGTCAGTATGGGATTTTAATGGTGGTTTATTTACAGTAGAATGAAGAAATTAAGAAGAAGAAGAGGGAAAGGGTAGAAGGACTACTCAGGCCTGGCCTAAGCCAAAGGGAGTTCAGAGGCCTCAACTAAAGGGCCTTCTCAGAAGAGTAAATCTAGTTTGGCTTCCAGCCACGAGGCCTCCTCCAAGATGAGGTACCTCCTTGGAGTATAGAAGAACAGCTAGGGACAGCCCAGAACTTATCAGATATTTTATGTGAGATCATATGTGCCTGGCTCTAGCTAGTTGATGGCTCTGATTTTATTGAGGGCTACTCTCACTACTGAGGGCTACAGTGAATGGTTTATATTCTTGAAAATGTGACCTAGTTCTCTACAAAATGGTAAATGTTGGAAGAGATATGGCAAAATTGAGCTACTAAATGCATTGTTGATGGATTTGTGAACTGATGCAACCATTCTGGAAAACAATTTGGGATGGTGCCCAAAGGTCTATAAAACAGTGCCTACCATTTTGATTCTACAACACCACTACTAAACATGCTTCTTAAAGACATAATAGAAATGAGCACTATTTGTTTAAAAATATTCATATCAGATCTTTCTGAAGTGGCAAAGAATTGGAAACTGAGGGGATGTCCATCAATTGGGAAATGGCTGAACAAATTGTGGTACATGTTGGTGATGGAATACTATTGTGCTATAAGAAATGATAAGCAAGATGATTTCAGAAATAGCTGGAAAGGTTTGCATGAACTGATATAGAGTTAAATAAGCAGAACCAGAAGTAAATTATACACATTAACAGTAATATTGTACAATGATCAACTGTAAATACTTGGGTATTCTCAACAATGCAATAATATGACATAGTCCTCAAATAGTTATGACAGAAATTACTATCCACATCCAGAGAAATAATGTTGGAGTCAGATAGATGCAGATTAAAGCATACTATCTTTCACATCAGTATATTTGTGGTTTTATTTTGGAGTTTTGATTTTGTATAAGTATGCTCTTATAACAAGGACCAATATCAAAGTGTTTTCAATGATAATAAAAATTAAATAAAAATAATTTGAATGGTATGCTGTTTGGGGCATATAAGTTTAGTATCAATATTTCTCCATTATCTATGTTTCTTTTTTAGCAAGATGTAATTTCCTTGCTTATCCATTTTAATTAGGTCTATTTTTGCTTTTCCTTTTTCTAAGATAATTATTAATCCTGACTTTTTAACTTCAGCTAAAGCATAATGTCTTCTTCTTCAGCCTCTTTTTTGAAATGTTGTGTGTATTTCTCTTTTTCAAGGGAGTTTTATGTCATCATATTATTGGATTTTAATTTCTAACGTCTTCTGCTACTCATTTCTATTTTTGGGGTGAATGGATCCCATTGATATTCACCCTTATGATGTCTAGTTGTCCATTTTCATCTATCCTGTTTCCTTCTTTTTATCTTTCTCATTTTTTTAATCCTGTCTCTGCTTTCTAGTCTGATTTGATTCTAACTACTGCTTCTTTTGTTTGCCTTCCTTGTATCACTCCTTTCTCTTATTTCCTTTCTCTCCTATTTCCTTTTTGGGCAAGATAGACTTCTATTACCAATTGAATATGTATGTGTGTGTGTATATATACATACATATCTCTATGTACTTACATATATAGATTATATATATGTACACATACACATCCATATATTTAAATATGTAGATATATTTATGTGTGTGTATATACCCCTTATTTGAAACAATTTGGATGTGAGATTCAGGTGTTGCTACCCCCATATTTTTCCCTCTATTATAAAATAATATATGGAGTAATTTTAATTTCCTCAGTTTCCTTGTCCTTAGAATAAATGTAAGAGGTAGAGAATACATAGTTACCATTGTAATATATCACATGTAGAGTACATAATTTAGAAATATTGCTATCATCTCATTTGAAGCCAGGCTTGCATTTATTAAAGTCCAATTTCTCTTCTTGATTAAAAATCTAATAATAAATTGGCATGATATATAATTTTCCTATAATAATTATATAGTTTAAAAGTCAAATTTATTTTTCTGAAATTCAGTTATGACCATTAAGGTGTTCCCAATAAGCTACGGCGATTACCTTTTATCTTCAGTTTCAAATATAAAATCCATGTTAGGACTTTCTAGGGTCTTTTGTTTTTCTTGGTATGGCTTTTAAAAGCCTTTATAAGCTGGCTCCCGCCAACCTTTCCAGACTTCTCATTTCTTTCAAGTTCTCTGAGACCTATTGACACCCTCCTGGCTATTCCTTCTAAATAACATTTTGTGTTTCTCAACTCAGAATATTTTCTATAGTTGAATCCCATGCACTTAACAATCTTCTTCCTAATTTCTGCTTCCTGTCTACACTAGCTTCCTGACTCAGTCTCGCTAAATGCCATCAAAAAAACTTTTCACAATCCTTCTTCTTAGAGCCTTCCCTTTGAGTTAATCTCAATTTGTCCTGTAGCAATGTATCCTTATTTTTATAGAGTAATTTGCATGCTGTCTATTACATAAAACTGAGTCTCTTTGTATTCAATATGATAAAGAAAATGATGACATTAGAAAAAAATTATTTAAATTAAGTGTAGCAAAGGAAAGAATAAAAATAACTTTTCAAGAATATTAATAAAAATATTATTAAAGGTAATGAATGTGTTCACAAATATTCAGCATGATACATAGAAAAAATCAATTCCATTTCTATGGAATTGTAATTATTAATTCTATTAATTCTTTTTAATTTATTTTTAATTTCTAAATTAAATTAAATTTAATTTTTATTTTATTTATTTTATTTTTTAATTATTTTACTGATTAATTGGTGTGACTAATAAGCATCTATCAAATGCCATAATATAAAAATATTTAAAACAGGAACAAAAATGCTAAATACTTGAACATAGTATTAATTTGGAACACATGAGTTATACCCAAATGAAACTATGAAAACCTAATGAGAGAAATGCAGAAAGACATGAATAATGAAGAGATATATCTTTTTCCTTGCAGGGAAAACTAAATATAGTAATGATGACAATACATCCTAATATTCTGATTTATTTTAATGCTAATTAAAGTCAGTGAGAATTTTAAAGAAACTTACAAATGGGTAGTATAATTCATTTGAATGAACAAGTGAGCAATATCAGACTCTAATTTATAAAGGAAGGTAACAATGGTGAATTTTTCCTATTAAAGCTTAAAACATTATCTAAGTAAAATTTACTAAAATCATAACATAATTTTTAAACATGAAACAATAGAATTCAATGTAGATTCTAGAAGTGATTTCAAACTGATTAAGGGAACAAAATGAATAATCCCATTATCTAAATATCTGTGTTGATAATTTGTCCAACTGAATATTTGGGCAGTTACTCAAGTAGAAGCACAAAAAAATTTAAATTGGAAAGCAAGAGACTGGAGAGAAATAGGTAGTAATTATAACAGTATAATTTCCTATGCAAAATATATGTAATTTGCAAAAATATAAAGGAAATATCCTGATACTAAACACAAATGATCAGATCATATAGTTTATTCATAAGGAAATTAAGACAATAAGCATTTCAAAATATGTACACCCTTAGTGTCCTTCAAAATAAATCAATTAATAAATAATTAAAGTTCCATTATTCACTTGTTACATTAGTAATAACAACAACCTAGAAAAGGAAATGTATTATTGCTGATTATTGGAACCAACAAGAGGAAACAGGTATACTTTTACATTTTTGTGACACCTTAAGTTGATTTATTGTAAAAGCATAACAATTTAATAAAAAACATTTTCTATAAATTGATGACATGATTCACCACAGCAATCCTAAAGGGTTACTCTTAGCAGGTACTCATGTATATATTTCTACAAATAGGATGACATTAAATTAACTCTCCTAAAATCAGAAGAGCTCACATGAAAACAAAACATGAAAGCCTCTTAGATCTAAAATAATGATTGGAGGTGGAAGCTGTAAAGAGAAATAAAAGGAGGGAGGTACCTTGAGTGAGGGAAGAGAAAAGTGGCAAAGAGACAGAGATAATACATAGAATTGAGAATTGGATTTGCTTCTCTGTCCACTAGAGAGAAGAAAGGAGTAGAAGAGCACTATTATAACTTATCAGATGCTTTCCAGAAGAGAACAGATGAAGGACCAAAAAGGAAGGAAGAGCTATCTAAACTTATCTTTTCCATTACTTCTACTCTAGTGATATATATATATATATATATATATATATATATATATGTATATATATATATATATATATAATCAGTTTACTTTCTGCTTACATATATGCTGCTTTATAACACTCCTGAATGATTGCAGACAAAGTTGAAGCTCAGAATTCAGTTTGGTGCCATATTTGTAGAGTTTTTGAGTTGGGGTTATGGTTGTATTTGGTCTATCTTTACAGGACAAATTGGGTTTGAATCAAAGAGGCCCAAATATTTCTATAGTAGTTAAACTATTCAATGTTAACTACCAGAATCAAAATAACAACTTTGTGAAAGGTCAATGGCCTGGTTCTTTTCTAAGTCCTATTATTCTGATATGAACTAAAGGATAAACAGGTGCTCTGTTAGATTAGTTGACAGGAATGGAGGAATCAAGTATAGGTTTTTTTTTTTTAGAATATGAGAGTTATGGTCATGTTTGTAGGCAGTAAGAAATGAGACAGTAGAAAGGGAGAGATTAAAAAAGTGAGAAAATAGTGATGCCAGTGAAAGATGTGGATTATAACACTTCTAGAGATGGTATGGTTGGGTGCCTTCAGACCTGGATCTCTTAGTAATGCAATCTGACTTCTACATCAAGTTAATAAAATATTTAATATTGTAAATAAACATGGAATGGGATGGAAAGGAGGGCCTATGTAAATCCCTAACACTATTAGCTCTATTATTCCACCCTCGGACCTAAGAGGCTTGCAAAAGCCTGTCTTCTTTTTCTTGATGCTAAGTATCACCCTATACTACTGTCTGTAACCCCAAATTCCTAAATTCTAGCTATCCTGACTAAGGCCACTCCAAAACAGTCTTTGAGAAAGGCAGTATGGTTCAGGTGCTGAATAAGGATGGTGACTGGATGTCAGAGTCACGCAAGGGCCTTCAGGCAAAAGCCCCAAAATTTCCTTGATTATAGGAAGATACAAATCTCTTTAGGCTGGCCTTCTTCTCAGGAACAAAATAGTATCTTAAAATTCAGGACAGGAACAAAGAGGCAGGAACTGATGGAAAGCTAAGTCCAGAAACTGGAAAGCTGGTTCAATGGTTCAACCAAGAGGGCACTTGCTCCTCTCAGTGAAGGTCAGTTAACTCCTCCAGGAAGTTGCCACTCCAAAGTTACTATGCCAATAGAACTCTCCCAGCTCCAGGCTCAAGTCCCTCTCTTATTCTGTCCTGAAATTCCTTTTGGAATCCTCTTTTTCTCTTAGTTCCTCCTATAAGACAACCTGATGTAACTTTAAACTTATCTCCTCACATCTCTATTTTAATATTAGAAGGAAAAATTTATTGGAGGGAATAGGATGGAATGATATAATTTGAACAAGCAGAAGAGGTAGCTTTGATAAGCATTAAGGTCACATAATGACTTAATATGAAGTAAAAAATTGCAGAAGGTCCTTGAGTGATAAGAGAAGAGGAAGAGGGAGAAAGATGGAATTCATGGAAAACTAACTCATTTTTTCCCCTAAAAAACATGCAGTGTTCTCAGCTGATAAGTGAGGAAAGAGGAAGATATGAATGGGCCCATATGAGATATATATATCATATAAATTTGTAGTGGATACAGTCAGAAAAATTTAGTATTTTTCTCCACTGTCTTTTAATAGCATGTGTGTAAGCATGAAGGTCATGAATGATGGGAATGATCCAAGACTGAGACTTAACTGGGAATAACTATTTATAAGATAAAGGGGAAAGGTACTCAAGAGAAGAGGACCAGATAGAATTGAACTGGTCACCAAGGAGACTCCCAAAACAGAGAGAAGAAAGTGGCTAGTATAGGGAGATGGCTTTGGAGAGAATTGAGGAGTCAAAGGACTAGAAATCTATATATGCATATATATATATATGTATATATATATATATATGCATATATAGACACCCATAGATATGGAGGGCTTGTCGTGCCCTTCTAGGGCAGCTCTCCAGCCACTGACCCTCACCTGACACCCAGCTCTCACTTGTGGCTCCTAGTAGCTGCTAGCATGTGGCAGCGGCCACACCCCAGGCAATGGCTTCGACAGGCCGGCTAAACCTTGTGAGGGTAGCCATCGGGTCGTCGACCCCTGGTGAACCAGGGCTTTGCTCACCCAGCATGTGAAGACTGCTTCGGCAGAACAGGCGGAAGAAAACAACAAGAAGGTTCAACGGCTGAGATGGCAATGCAGCAAGGCAATGTGGAGTGCTTAGGGCGTGATGGAGCACAAAAGACAACACGGCCATCCAATGCAGCTGAGGAAGTCTCCAGGTATAACGACGTTTCGTGCCAATGGACCCAGGCTTCCAATGCCGAGAGAGTGGGACTGTCTCTGTGCATCGACTTTTCCACTTAAATCTTCATGCACAGGTGTCTTTGTGCACAAAAACGCACAATCGTCATCCTCGGTTCGAGAGACAACCAAACAAAACAAACAAAGATATAGATGTGAATAAAGATATAGATGTTATATACTTTAGATATTATATTCTTTGCCCTTTGAAGTATTCCATGTTTTTTTCTTTTTCTTTTTAGTTTTAACATTAGTAATAATTTTGTTAAAAATTTTAAATGTCTATTTAAAATCAAACTGGAAATATAAGATATACAGAATCATTTACGCCTTTTAATACCCATAATTCTACTGGGCCCTTAGACTCCCAATCATCTATAATTATATGATAAAATATAATTATGAAAACAATAGGTAAAGAAGAAATGCTTATGTACCTCCTTGATTAAACATTGTAGGATTTTTAATAATAATTAAAAGAGAGGGGAAAGAGGAAAAAAAGGTTCTTTCAGTCAAGTGAGCAGAGCAAAGAGAGACAGAGACTCACACCTGCAGCACTTTACCAAAAGCACAAGTTCCAAAAAAAGAGCTATGCAGCATGGGTCTCAGCCAAATTTATCTCCTAAGCATCCTTACATAAATGAGGACATAACTTAAAAGGATGCTGGGAATATTGTAGCTCAGGTGTGGCAAATTTTCCACCTGCACAACACTAATTTACTTCTTGATATATATCACCAAAATTATCCCACCGAAGAGGTCCTTCAAATCTAATATAGTTCTAGAAATGCAGAAGGTATAGCCTTCAAATTTTGTTAAGAAGCAAAATAGAGATTCTAGTACAAAGGAAGGCAATTTGTTACAAGTCAACTGACTAGCTCAGAAGTTGTGAAAAAGATGAAGTTAGTCAAGTCTTTCCTTAGCCCTTTCAACTCTCTCTGCCTCTGTTTCTTCCTTTCTGTGTCTTTCTCTTTTTCTGTATGATTCTCAGTGTCTGTATATCTAACAATTTCTCTATTTATTTCTGTTTGACTTTCTCTCTCTGAATCGATATCTCTCTGTCTCTTTGTCTCTATTTTTCTGCTTCTAACTCTTTGTCCCTGTATCTCTCTGTCTCTGTCTTTTGTCTCTGTCTCTCTTCTAGAAAGTGTTCAAGGTCAAATTTGAATCCAGGACCTCCCAACTTCAGGCCTGGTGCTCTATCCACTGAGCCACCTATCTGCCCCCTCAAACTAAGTCTTGAAGGAAGTCAGGGAAATGGAAAGTTATAATTAGGGAAATAAAATATTTCAGGAAGAGAATTGTGAAAGGAAAAGCAAGTAGGCCAATGGATTTGGATTACAGAACAGAGATTAAGGAATAAAATGTAAGGTAACTATAAAGGTAAGAATGGCCTAGATTATAAAGAGGTTTCAAAGCCAAACAGACAACTTGACATTTTAACCCAAAGATTATTAGGAAATCATTAAAGTTTAATCTGGGAGATTTGGTAAGTTAAGACCTATTCTTTATGAAAATCAATTTGGTAACTGGTTGAAAATTAATAATACCTATCTGTTGTTTCACATGGGGTTCTGTAAATAAAATGATAAAATATATGTAAAAACGTTTTAGAAAATCTTAAGTGTTATATAAAAATGACAGCTGTTTTTATGTTGAATGGCTTTCCACAAAGTAAACAGTAATGCTGGCTGATGAGTCTCCATTGCATCACCTACCTCCAAATGCCAGTAATGTTATGGGGAATTTAGGAAGGGGGAAATTTTATACAAAAGGGAATAACACTTAAATAAATGAGTTTATTAACAAAGAAAGGGATGATGGGGAAGGAAAAAGGGGAAAGGTTTGCATCTGAGTATTTGCTGAAGATATTTAACCTGTCTAACTAACTCAACTAATGCTTTCTAAGGATCAGTCCAAGAGGGAACCCAGAATCTCACACACAGAGTCCTTGGTGGGTCAGGTAGGAGGAGGAATCCAGCTGTTGAGTCCTCAGATGCTCCAAGAAAGAGAGAGAAAGGCTCCTCCAAAATCACTCTGTCCACCAGAATGTATGGAGATCTTCTCCTCAATCCCTTCAGATATTATTCTAATGCAAACATTTACAAGATGAGGTTGTCCTGGGAGATTCCATTGACCTTCAGCTCCAGACAGACAGTTGGAAACCTGTCCCTTCAACAACTTAGAACTCTCACCCAGCCAGCTCTTGGAGAATTTTGAGGCTTGAGGGCTGTCAGTCAATTTCTTTGTAGCTTTTTTGCACTTTGTAACTTCCTTTGCTGCAGTAGTCTCTCTATAAACTCTAATCCTATCTTGCTGTAACTCAGGACAAACTTTAGCTGATAGGCCTGGTAGTTTTTGTAGAAAAAATAAAAAAAGGATATTGAATTCAACAAACATTTCAAATAAGAGGTCCAACATTCCAGGCTTTATTTATAGGTAACAAAAAAGACATAAAAATAGCTTTCTATATGAAACCTTCCAGTTGAAAGGTTCCAAGTAACAAAATATCCTAATGTTGACATGGAAGTTCTGTCATATATATTTTGTCTGACTCAGGGTCACTTTCATGGCACTGGTAAACACCTGGCCATACATGCAGAAAAATGTGGACCTCTGACCAAAGTGCACCTGTCAGCATTAAAAAACAAGTAAATGGAACCACCAGCAGAGTGGCATCAGCCTCTTGGCAGAGTGCAGCAGGTTGACACCTGCCCATAAA